>NC_089240.1:86921160-87524016 GCF_963924675.1 Phocoena phocoena | reverse complement strand
TACCGTATTAACAAATTGAAGGAGAAAAACCATATGATCATCTCAATAGATGCAGAGAAAGCTTTTGACAAAATTCAACACCCATTTATGACAAAAACCCTCCAGAAAGTAGGCATAGAGGGAACTTTCCTCAACATAATAAAGCCCATATATGACAAGCCCACAGCCAACATCATCCTCAATGGTGAAAAATTGAAAGCATTTCCACTAAGATCAGGAACAAGACAAGGTTGCCCACTCTCATCACTCTTATTCAACATAATTTTGGAAGTTTTTGCCACAGCAATCAGAGAAGAAAAGGAAATAAAAGGAATCCAAATCGGAAAAGAAGAAGTAAAGCTGTCACTGTTTGAAGATGACATAATACTATACATAGAGAATCCTAAAGATGCTACCAGAAAACTACTAGAGCTAATCAATGAATTTGGTAAAGTAACAGGATACAAAGTTAATGTGCAGACATCTCTTGCATTCCTATACACTAATGATGAAAACTCTGAAAGAGAAATTAAGGAAACACTCCCATTTATCATTGTAACAAAAAGAATAAAATACCTAGGAATAAACCTATCCAGGGACACAAAAGACCTGAATGCAGAAAACCATAAGACACTGATGAAAGAATTTTAAAATGACACAAACAGATTGAGAGATATACCATGTTCTTGGATTGGAAGAATCAACGTTGTGAAAATGACTATAGTACCCAAAGCAGTCGACAGATTCAATGCAATCCCTATCAAACTACCACTGGCATTTTTCACAGAACTAGAACAAAAAATTTCACAATTTGTATGGAAACACAAAAGACCACAAATAGCCAAAGCAATCTTGAGAAAGAAAAACAGGGCTGGAGGAATCAGGCTCCATGACTTCAGACTAAACTACAAAGCTACAGTAATCAAGGCAGTATTTTACTGGCACAAAAACAGAAATGTAGATCAATGGAACAGGATAGAAAGCCCAGAGATAAACCCATGCACATATGGTCACCTTATCTTTGATAAAGGAGGCAAGAATATACAATGGAGGAAAGACAGCATCTTCAATAAGTGGTGCTGGGAAAACTGGACAGCTACATGTAAAAGAATGAAATTAGAACACTTCCTAACACCATACAGAAAAATAAACTCAAAATGGGTTAAAGACCTAAATGTAAGGCCAGACGCTATAAAACTCTTAGAGGAAAACAGAGGCAGAATGCTCTATGACATAAATCATAGTGCTATCCTTTTTGACCCACCTCCTAGAGAAATCAAAGTAGAAACAAAAATAAACAAATGGGACCTACTGAAACTTAAAAGCTTTTGCACAGCAAAGGAAAACATAAACAAGATGAAAAGACAACGCTCAGATGGGAGGAAATATTTGCAAATGAAGCAACTGACAAAGGATTAATCTCCAAAATTTACAAGCAGTTCATGCAGCTCAATATCAAAAAACAAACAACCCAATCCAAAAATGGGCAGAAGACCTAAATAGACATTTCTCCAAAGAAGATATGACAGACTGCCAACAAACACATGGAAGAATGCTCAACATCATTTATCATTAGAGAAATGCAAATCAAAACTACATTGAGATATCTCACACTGGTCAAAATGGCCATCATCAAAAAATCTACAAACAATAAATGCTAGAGAGAGTGTGGAGAAAAGGGAACCCTCTTGCACTGTTGGTGGGAATGTAAATTGGTGCAGCCACTTTGGAGAACAATATGAAGGTTCCTTAAAAAACTAAAAATAGAACTACCATATGACCCAGCAATCCCACTACTGGGCATATACCCTGAGAAAACCATAATTCAAAAAGAGTCATGTACCACAATGTTCACTGCAGCTCTATTTACAATAGCCAGGACATGGAAGCAACCTAAGTGTCCATCGACAGGTGAATGCATAAAGAAGATGTGGCTCATCACAAAGGGGATGTGAACCAGGCAGGGGTGACCTCACACCAGAGGGCCCACATCCCCCCCAAAAAAAAGATGTGGCTCATATATACAATGGAATATTACTCAGCCATAAAAAGAAACGAAGTTGAGTTATTTGTAGTGAGGTGGATGGACCTAGAGTCTGTCCTACAGAGTGAAGTAAGTCAGAAAGAGAAAAACAAATACCGTATGCTAACTCATATATATGGAACCTAAAATAATAATAATAATAATGGTTATGAAGAACCTATGGGCAAGACGGGAATAAAGACACAGACCTACTATAGAATGGACTTGAGGATAAGGGGAGGGAGAAGGGTGAGCTGGGACAAAGTGAAAGAATAGCATGGACATATATACACTACCAAATATAAAATAGATAACTAGTGGGAAGCAGCCGAAAACCACAGGGATATCAGCTCGGTGTTTTGTGACCACCTAGAGGGGTGGGATAGGGAGGGTGGGAGGGAGGGAGACACAAGAGGGAAGTGATATGGTGATATATGTATATGCACAGCTGATTCACTTTGTTATAAAGTAGAAACTAACACACCACTGTATAGCAATTATACTCCAATAAAGATGTTAAAAAAAAGAAAGAAAAAATTTAAATAAATAAACTATTTGTTATCTGATCCTTTACAGAAAGTGTTCACTGAATACTGATTTATACAATTTACTTTTAATGTCATTATGAATATGGTTGGTTTTAAATCTTGCTATTTTTATTATACTTACTCTATCTGTTCTCTTTTCCTTCTTTTCTTGCCTTCTGGATTAATTGAAATTTTCTTAATGATTTATTTTATCATCACAATTGGCTTATTAACTGTATTTCTTTGTTTTATACTTTTTAGTGGTTGCTCTGGCACTTACAATCTGCTTCTTGTTACAATTTAATTTATCTCGATCAACTTTCAAATAAACTTATACCATTTAACACGTAGTGTAAGAACTTTACAACAGTATGTTTTCTTCTCCCCACTCCTGTCCTTTGTACTATTGTCATATGCTTTACTTCTGCAATATATTGGGGAGGGCAGTTCTGTTTGCTTTAGACAGTTATCTTTCTTTGGTGTTCACATTTTAAAATTTATTTAAAATTTTTCATATGGTAACTTTTCTTTCTTTCTTTCTTACTTTCTTTCTCTCTCTCTCTCTCTCTCTCTTTCCTTGTTTCTTTCTGTGTACAATTCTATGAATTTTGATCAAAAACATACAGTTGTGTAAACTCTATCACAATCAAGGTTCAGAACGTACCATGGATGCTGTTCTGTCATGCTTGATCCTTGTAAAAAGCACTTATTTTTTACCTTTCAGGGTTATACTACCTAATTATTTTCTCACCAAATTGGTGGTTGGGCAGTGCAATGATTTACAAGTTTCTTGAGAGCTAAACGGCAGTGTTGTAAACTTAAGAGAACAAATTCTTTCTCTTCTGAACACCCATAGGTATCTCCTGATCACAGTTCACGAATGCATTTATCCTCATCAGCAGACCAGGGAGAAATCACAGGTCCCTGTCCCCAGGATAGCTCAGATTATTTGTTCTCAAACTTTAATGTACCTCAGAATCAACTGGAGGGCTTATTAATATGCAGATTGTGGAGTCCCACACCCAGAGTTCTGTAGGTCTAGAGTAAATCAGACAATTTACATTTCTAACAAGTTTCCAGGTGAGGCTACTGCTTACACATAATGTAAACACACTTCAGTAACCATCAGTTCAGATTATAGCTAGCATCACAAAAAATTCTGCATTTCTTGTTCTTGCATGCCTATTTCAGGCTCCTCTATTTTATGGTAGCAGTGAGGAGGGAGTGGGGAGAGGGGCAATGGGTGCACCTGAGGTAGATTTTAGACTTCTGGTACCATCACCAGCACTAATACCATGTAATGCACAAGGTGAAAAACAGTTATGTTATATTTGCTGGTGTCTGATACTGCTTGTTATCTGATACCTTGTAAGTGAACAGGAAACCCATAACTCAAAGAACTAAAAACAAATAATCATAAAGATGAAAGCATTTGAAAGCTACTCATTGTACCCTCTAAACATTGAGGCTTTTCTTCTTTTTTTTAAAAGACTGAGTTTTTCCATGAACTGACTCATCTGCAGTACTTTCTATATTACCCAGGTGTTCTCCCATAGTCAGTGATATTGTATTAACTTCGGTTTTTATTTTAAAAAATACTTATGTCAACTTTCTCTTTATGTAGGCCCTAGAAACGCTTCAAACAAATGAATTGGAATTCCATAGCAATGTGAAATAATAGTAAGAAGATCATGACATGAACCTTCCTTACAAATTGGATTAATTATGTAGTTAGAGCTATTTCAAGAGGTGAGGTCTTTCATCAGTTTATTTTACCCTTGACTGAAATTCATCAGAAGAAAATAACTCTTTCTATTGGCTCTTATTTTGCTCATATGGTGGCGTGATTTTTTCAGGAGGCATGATTTTTTTAAATAGCTTCTGAAACTTTAAAGCAATAGACAAACAGTAGTTATCAATGCTCTAAATTTCCCTTATGAAAGAATTACAGAACTATGTGAGAGGACAACCTCCTCCTACCCTGTCCAGATTAAAACCCAATAACTAATTAATGTAAGACATTTAAGTTTGGGTACTGCTTTTCGTTTTCCAAAGTGCTTCATGGACATTATCTCATGTAGTTGTTCCCAGCAACTTTATGATGATGGCAGGGTAGGTAATAACACCCTCGTTTTATAAATGAAGAAACTGTGGCTGAGAGGTTAAATGATTTATCAGAGATCACATACATCCTAGATTCATACATCTAAGAGTCAGCCAGCACCAAGACCCAGGCATGCTGAAAACTGGTCTCATGTTTGCCATGACGTCAACTGCTTCCTCCAAATAATAATAGAAACACATTTCACCCATATACTACTCAGTTTCCTTTATACATAACCATGAATCCCTTGACGTTCCTTCCAGTCTGTGTCTTAATGTGCTGTAGATATTGCTGTTCATCTGTAGCGAAGGATCTACACATAGCATTTTCTACTCAAGGAATTGAATGTTTGAGTGTTTGGATTATTGTACTGACAGAAGGTGGAAGCTATTTTTCTTGATGGGGAAATTAAAACTCTGTTTTTTCCAGCAAATGGCAAATTTTATACTGAATTATAGGCCAATCCAAATGCTTTCCAAGTAAACAGAGTCCCTTCTCTAAATCAGTACAATGCTGTCCAAGACATGGCTGTCCTAGCTTCCTCTCTGTAATAATTGATGTCGTTAAGGCTGTTGATATCCTATACATATTGTAGCATTTCGACTTTTAAACTTTTTATTAAGATTTTATTTTTAAAGTTCACAAGAAAATCTAGGAAAGGGAGAGGTATACCCTCTCCCCCACATGCATAGTCTCCCCTATTATCATCATCCCACAAGAGAGCAGTACATTTGTTACAATTGATGAACCTACATTAACACATCATAATCTTTCAAAGTTCATAGTTTACCTTAGGGTTCACTCTTGGAGTTGTACATTCTATGTTTTGGACAAATGTATAATGACATATCCATCATTACGATATCATACAAACTATTTTCACTACCCAAAAATCCCCCTGGCAACCACTGATCTTTTTACTGTTCTCCATAGTTTTTCCTTTTCCAGAATGTCATATAGTTGGAATCATACAGTATGCACACTTTCCGACTGGCTCCTTTCATTTAGTAATATGTATTTAAGGTTTCACCATGTTTTTTCATGGATTGATAGCTCATTTCTTTTTAGCACTGAATAATATTCCATTGTCTGAATGTACCAAAGTTTATTTATCCATTCACCTACTGAAGGACATCTTGGTTGCTTCCAAGTTTTAGCAATTGTGAACAAAGCTGTTATAAACATCTGTGAGATCTTCAAGATGGCGGAGGAGTAGGATGTGGAGATCACCTTCCTCCACACAAGTACATCAAAAATACATCTACTTGTGGAACAACACCTACTAAACGGTGGCAGAAGACCTCAGACTTCCCAAAAGGCAAGAAGCTCCCCACGTACCTGGGTAGGACAAAAGAAAAAAGAAAAACAGAGACAAAAGAATAGGGATGGGACCTGCACCTGTGGGAGGGAGCTGTGAAGGAGGAAAAGTTTCCACACACTAGGAGGCCCCTTCACTGGTGGAAACGGGGTGTGGACAGGGGGTGGGGAAGCTGCAGAGCCATGGAAGAGAGCACAGCAACAGGGGTGCAGAGGGCAAAGCGAAGAGATTCCCACACAGAGGATCGGTGCAAACCAGCACTCACAAGCCTGAGAGGCTTGTCTGCTCACCTGCTGGGACGGGTGGGGGCTGGGAGCTGAGGCTCAGGTGTTGGAGGTCAGATCCTAAGGAGAGGACTGGGGTTGGCTGCGTGAACACAGCCTGAAGGGAGCTAGTGCACCACAGTTAGCTGGGAGGGAGTCCAGGAAAAAGTATGGACCAGCCGAAGAGGCAAGAGACCATTGTTTCGGGGTGCATGAGGAGAGGGGATTCCTTCCCTGTCTGCCCACAGAAGGCAGAGCAACACCTAAACGAGCTTCAGAGATGGGCATGAGCCACGGCTCTCAGTGTGGACACAAGAGACGGGCATGAAACGCTAACGCTCCTTTTGCAGTGACCAAAAATCCTGTGTGAAAACAAAGGTCACTAGCCACACCTCCCCTCCCGGGAGCCTGTGCAGCTTGCCACTGCCAGGGTCCCGTGATCCAGGGACAACTTCCCAGGGGAGAACACACAGCGTGCCTCAGGCTGTTGCAACGTCACACTGGCCACTGCCACCACAGGCTGGACCCACATTCTGTACCCCTCCCTCCCCCCGGCCTGAATGAGCCAGAGCCCCCTAATCAGCCGCTCCTTTAACCTCCTCCTGTCTGGGTGAAGAATAGATGCCAGAAGGCGACCTACAAACAGGGGTGGGGCCAAATCCAAAGCTGAACCCTGGGAGTTGTGCGAAAAAAGAAGAGAAAGGGAAATTTCTCCCAGCAGCCTCAGGAGCAGCAGATTAAATCTCCACAATCAACTGGATGCACCCTGCATCTCTGGAATACCTGAATAGGCAACGAATCATGCCAAAATTGATGCAGTGGACTTTGGGAGCAACTGTAGACTTGGGGTTTGCTGTATGCAACTGAGTAGTTTCTGATTTTTATGTTTATCTTATTATAGTTTTTAGCACTTGTTATCATTGTTGGATTTGTTTACTGGTTTGTTTGCTGTCTTCTTTTTTATTACTTTTTCTTAATTTTAATATTATTTCTTAATACATTTATTTTATTTTATTTATTTTTTCATCCTTTTCTTCTGAGCCATGTGGCTGACGTGTCTTGGTGCTCCAGCTTGGTGTCAGGCCTGAGCCTCTGAGGTGAGAGAGCCAAGTTCAGGACACTGGACCACCAGAGACCTCCCAGCCCCACGTAATATCAATCAACAAGGGCTCTCCCAGAGATCTCCATCTCAGCGCTAAGACCCAGCTCCATTAAATGACGAGCAAGCTCCAGTTTAGGACACCCCATGCCAAACAACTAGCAAGACAAGAACACAAACCCACCCATTAGCAGAAAGCCTGCCTAAAATCATAATGTTCACAGACACCCCAAAACACACTATCAGACATGGTCCTGCCCACCAGAAAGACAAGTTACAGCCTCATCCACCAGAACACAGACACCAGTCCCCTCCACCACGAAACCTACAAAATCCACTGAACCAACCTTACCCACTGGGGGCAGACACCTAAGACAAAGGGAACTACAAACCTGAAGCCTGCACAAAGGAGACCCCAAACACAGTAAGTTAACCAAAATGAAAAGACAAAGAAATACACAGAAGATGAAAGAGCAAGGTAAAAACCCACCAAACCAAACAAATGAAGAGGAAACAGGCAGTCTACCTGAAAAAGAATTCAAAGTAATGATAGTAAATATGATCCAAAATCTTGGAAATAGAATGGAGAAAATGCAAGGAACGTTTCACAAGGACCTAGAAGAACTAAAGAGCAAACAAACAATGATGAGCAACACAATAAATGAAATTTAAAATCCTCTAGAAGGAATCAATAGCAGAATAACTGAGACAGAAGAATGGATAAGTGACCTGGAAGATAAAATAGTGGAATTAACTACCACAGAGTGGAATAAAGAAAAGGAATGAAAAGAATTGAGGACAGTCTCAGAGACCTCTGGGACAATGTTAAACTCACCAACATTTGAATTATAGGGGTCCCAGAAGAAGAAGAGAAAAAAAAAGGGGACTGAGAAAATATTTGAAGAGATTATAGTTGAAAACTTCCCTAATATGGGAAAGGAAGTAGACAATCAAGTCCAGGAAGCACAGAGAGTCCCATACAAGATAAATCCAAGGAGAAACACATCAAGACACATGGTAATAAAACTGTCAAAAATTAAATACAAAGAAAAAATATTTAAAAGCAGCAAGGGAAAAGCAGCAAATAATATACAAGGGAATCCCCATAAGGTTAACAGCTGATCTTTCAGCAGAAACTCTGCAAGCCAGAAGGGAGTGGCAGGACTTATTTAAAGTGACAAAAGAGAAAAACCTACAACCATGATTACTCCAACCAGCAAGGATCTCATTCAGATTCAACAGAGAAATTAAAACCTTTACAGACAAGCAAAAGCAAAGAGAATTCACCACGACAAAACCAGCTTTACAACAAATCCTAAAGGAACTTCTCTAGGCAGGAAACACAAGAGAAGGAAAAGACCTACAATAACAAACCCAAAACAATTAAGAAAATGGTAATAGGAACACACATATCCATAATTACCTTAAATGTAAATGGATTAAATGTTCCATTTAAACACATAGACTGGCTGAATGGATGAATAAACAAAAGCTGTATATATGCTGTCTAGAAGAGACCCACTTCAGACCTAGGGACACATACAGACTGAAAGTGAGGGGATGGAAAAAGATATTCCATGCAAATAGAAATCAAAAGAAAGCTGGAGTAGCAATTCTCCTATCAGACAAAATAGACTTTAAAATAAAGACTATTACAAGAGACAAAGAAGGACACTACATAATGATCAAGGGATCAATCCAAGAAGAAAATATAACAATTGTAAATCTTTATGCACCAAACATAGGAGCACCTCAATACATAAGGCAAATATTAACAGCCATAAAAGGGGAAATCGACAGTAACACAATCATAGTAGGGGACTTTAACACCCCACTTTCACCAATGGACAGGTCATCCAAAATGAAAATAAAGAAGGAAACATAAGCTTTAAATGACACATTAAACAACAGGGACTTAATTTATATTTATAGGACATTCCATCCAAAAAAAACTGAATATAGTTTCTTCTCAAGTGCTCATGGAACATTCTCCAGGATAGATCATATCTTGGGTCACAAATCAAGCCTTGGTAAATTAAAGAAAATTGAAATCATATCAAGTATCTTTTCTGACCACAATGCTATGAGACTAGATATCAATTACCTGAAAAAAAAACTGTAAAAAATACAAACTCACGGAGGCTAAACAATACACAACTAAATAACCAACAGATCACTGAAGAAATCAAAGAGGAAATCAAAAAATACCTGGAAACAAATGACAATGAAAGCACAACAGCCGAAAACGTATGGGATGCAGCAAAAGCAGTTCTAAGAGGGAAGTTTTTAACCATACAATCCTACCTCAAGAAACAAGAAACATCTTAAATAAACCACCTAACCTTACACCTAAAGCAATTAGAGAAAGAAGAACAACAACAAAAAGAAAACCATAGTTAGCAGAAGGAAAGAGATCATAAAGATCAGATCAGAAATAAATGAAAAAGAAAGGAAGGAAATGATTGCAAAGATCAATAAAACTAAAAGCTGGTTCTTTCAGAAGATAAACAAAACTGATAAACCATTAGCAAAACTCATCAAGAAAAAAAGGGAGAGGACTCAAATCAATAGAATTATAAATGAAAATGGAGAAGTAACAACTGACACTGCCGAAATACAAAGGATCATGAGAGATTACTACAAGCAACTATATGCCAGTAAAATGGACAACCTGGAAGAAATGGACAAATTCTTAGAAATACACAACCTTCCGAGACTGAATCAGGAAGAAATAGAAAATATGAACAGACTAATCACAAGCACTGAAATGGAAACTGTGATTAAAAATCTTCCAACAAACAAAAGCCCAGTACCAGATGGTTTCATAGGTGAATTCTATCAAACATTTAGAGAAGAGCTAACACCTCTCCTTCTCAAACTCTTCCAAAATATACAGAGGGAGGAACACTCCCAAACTTATTCTACGAGGCCACCATCACCCTGATACCAAAACCAGACAAAGATGTCACAAATAAGAAAATTACAGGCCAATATCACTGATGAACATACATGCAAAAATCCTCAACAAAATACTAGCAAACAGAATCCAACAGCACACTGAAAGGATCATACACTGTGATCAAGTGGGGTTTATCCCAGGAATGCAAGAATTCATCAATATACACAAATCAATCAATGTGATAAACCATATAGACGAAATGAAGGAGAAAAAACATATGATCATCTCAATAGATGCAGAAAAAGCTTTCAAAAACATTCAACACCCATTTATGACAAAAACCCTCCGGAAAGTAGGCATAGAGGGAACTTACCTCAACATAATAAAGGCCATATGTGACAAACCCACAGCCAACGTTGTTCTCAATGGTGAAAAATTGAAAGCAATTCCAGTAAGATGAGGAACAAGACAAGGTTGCCCACTCTCATCATGATTGTTCAACATGGTTTGGAAGCTTTAGCCACAGCAGTCAGAGGAGAAAAAGAAATAAAAGAGATCCAAATCAGAAACGAAGAAGTAAAGCTGTCCCTGTTTGCAGATGACATGTTACCATACGTAGAGAATCCTAAATATGCTACCAGAAAACTACTAGAGCTAATCAATGTATTTAGTAAAGTAGCAGGATACAAAATTAATGCACAGAAATCTCTTGCATTCCTATACACTAATGATGAAAAATCTGAAAGAGAAATTAAGGAAACACTCCCATTTACCATTGCAACAAAGAGAATGAAATACCTAGGAATAAACCTACCTAAGGAGACAAACGACCTTTATGCAGAAACATATAAGACACTGATGAAAGAAATTAAAGATGTTACAAACAGTTGGAGAGATATACTATGTTCTTGCATTAGAAGAATCACCATTGTGAAAATGACTATACTACCCAAAGCAATCTACAGATTAAGTGCAATCTGTACCAAACTATCACTGGCATTTTTCACTGAACTAGACCAAAAATTTTCACAATTTGTATGGAAACATAAAAAACTCCGAATAGCCAAAGCAAACTTGAGAAAGAAAAATGGAGCTGGAGGAATCAGGATCCCTGAGTTCAGACTATACTACAAAGCTACAGTAATCAAGACAGTATGGTACTGGCACTAAAACAGAAATATAGATCAATGGAAGAGGATAGAAAGCCCAGAGGTAAACCCACGCACATATGGTTGCCTTATCTTTGATAAAGGAGACAAGAATATACAGTTGAGAAAAGACAGCCTCTTCAATAAGTGGTGCTTGGAAAGCTGGACAGCTACAAATTAAAGAATGAAATTAGAACACTCCCTAACACCATGTACAAAACTAAACTCAAAATGAGTTAAAGACCTAAATATAAGGCCAGAGGCTATAAAACTCTTAGAGGAAAACATATGCAGAACACTCCATGACATAAATCATAGTGCTATCCTTTTTGACCCACCTCCTAGAGAAATCAAAGTAGAAACAAAAATAAACAAATGGGACCTACTGAAACTTAAAAGATTTTGCACAGCAAAGGAAACCATAAACAAGATGAAAAGACAACCCTCAGAATGGGAGGAAATATTTGCAAATGAACCAACTGACAAAAGATTAATCTCCAAAATATATACAAACAGCTCATGCAGCTCAATATCAAAAAAACAAACAACCCAATCCAAAAATGGGCAGAAGACCTAAATAGACATTTCTCCAAAGATGATACACAGATTGCCAACAAACAGGTGAAAGGATGCCCAACATCACGGATCATTAGAGAAATGCAAATCAAAACTAAAACGAGGTATCACTGCACACCAGTCAGAATGGCCATCATCAAAAAATCTACAAATAATAAGTGCTGGAGAGGGTGTGGAGAAAAGGGAACCCTCTTGCCCTATTGGTGGGAATGTAAATTGATACAGCCACTATGGAGAACACTACAGAGGTTCCTTAAAAAATTAAAAATATAACTACCGTATAACCCAGCAATCCCACTACTGGACATATACCCTGAGAAAACCGTAATTCAAAAAGAGTCATGTACCACAATGTTCATTGCAGCACTATTTACAATAGCCAGGACATGGAAGCAAGCTAAGTGTCCATCGACGGATGAATGGATAAAGAAGATGTAGCACATATTTACAATGAAATATTACTCGGCCATAAAAAGAAATGAAATTGAGTTATTTGTAGGGAGGTGGATGAACCTAGAGTCTGTCATACAGAGTGAAGTAAGTCAGAAAGAGAAAAACAAATACCGTATGCTAACACATATATACGGAATATTAAAAAAAATGGTTCTGAAGAACCTAGGGGCAGGACAGGAATTAAGACACAGATGTGGAGAATGGCCTTGAGGATGTAGGGAGGGTGAAGGGTAAGCTGAGATGAAGTGAGAGAGTAGCATGGACATATATACACTACCAAATGTAAAATAGATAGCTAGTGGGAAGCAACTGCACTGCACAGGGAGATCAGCTCGGTGCTTTGTGAACACCTAGAGGGGTGGGATACTGAGTGTGGGAGGGAGACGCAACAGGGAGGGGATATGGAGATAGATGTATATGTATAGCTGATTCACTTTTTTATACAGCAGAAATTAACACACCATTGTAAAGCAATTATACTCCAATAAAGATGTTAAAAAATATCTGTGTGCAGGTTTTTGTGTGGACATGTTTTCCACTCCTTTGGGTAAATACCAAAGGCTGTAACTGCTGGATCATATGGTAAGTGTATGTTTAGTTTTGTAAGAAACTGCCAGAGTGTCCTTCAGCATGACTTAACATTTAGATTTTCAGCTACTAGATTGTAATTCACAAGACCAGGTGCTGTGACTGTTGTTTCTCACCACCAAACTCCTACATTCTAAAGCAAGGCCAGACACAAAGTCAGCAAGTATATTTGCTGAATAGATGGATGAATTAATTACCTGAATTATGGAATCAAGAACATGCTCACAAAATTTGCAAATAAAACCAAATTAGATGAGTCTAGCATCTTAAAATACATAGTAAGAATTTTCTGTGACCCTGACATATGGGTGAAATGTCCAGAAATGAAACATAATAAACATTGATAGGGCAAAAGAGGTAATCATTTTCAGAAATGATTTTTAATATTATTTGCATATTTGTACTGACTTCATGTCTAGCCACCATATTTCTAGAGGAACAGTGACAAAGTTGTGGGTGTTTAGTGAAGAAGAGAAGAATGAAGGATGTAAAAGTCAGGTCCATGAAGACTGATTAAACGACCTGCACATAATTAACCTGGGAAAGAGGAGACTTAAAGGGTGTATGAAAGTAATCCAGATATTTAGAGGTTTGTTACATTGAATAGGGATTGCACTGGCTAGCACGTGGTGTGCAGATTGCCACCATTCCAGTCCTGTCCCCACAGCAGATATCACAACACATTTTCACATTGTGACATAAGCAGTAAGTTTCAATTTATCTAAATTGGCAAATGAGGTGAAACTGTCAGATATTAACTAAGCAAACAGATTTTATGCTATATATAAAATTTAAGAAAACTATTTTTATTTCTAAGGCAATAGGAAGATTAAACTTTACCTTAACTTTACCATTACAATCAATATAAACTGATCTTTCATAGGCTTAAAACACAATGCTTTCTTTCTTTTTTTAAATTAAATTTTTATTGGAGTATAGTTGCTTTACCATGTTGTGTTAGTTTCTACTGTACAGCAAGATGAATCAGCTATACATACACATATATCCCCTCTTTTTGGGATTTCCTTCCCATTTAAGTCACCACAGTGCATTAAGTAGAGTTCCCTGTGCTATACAGTATGTTCTCATTAGTTATGTATTTTATACGTAATAGTGCATATATGTCAATCCCAATCTCCCAGTTCCTCCCACCCCCCCTTTCCCCCTAGGTATCTATGCATTTGTTCTCTACATCTGTCTCTATTTCTGTTTTGCAAATAAGATCATCTATACCATCTAGAAAATCTAGAAAAATCTAGAAAAACTAGATTCCACATATATGCGTTAATATACGATATTTGTTTTTCCCTTTCTGACTTACTTCACTCTGTATGACACTCTCTAGGTCTATCCACGTCTCTACAAATAACCCAATTTTGTTTCTTTTTATGGCTGAGTAATATTCCATTGTATATATGTACCACGTCTTCTCTATCCATTCCTCTGTTGGTGGACATTTAGGAACAATTCTCATAGAGCACCTGTTGAGCATTAGTGGAAGACTTCAGACACCTAAAAGGACAAGAAAAATCCCCTCACAACTGGGTAGGATGAAAGAAAGAAGGAACAAAGGAAAGAGGAATAAAAAAAGGGACCAGCAACCCTGGTGGGAAGCTGAAATTGAGGGGAGGTCTCTAGACTCAGAAAAACTCCCTCATGGTTGGGAAAACAGCTGAGACAGAAAAGAACCTTTGGGGGAATCAAAGGAGAATGCAGCAGAAGGTCTGTGGAAGGCAGGACAAAGTAAGAACTGCACACATGGTCTACACTGCAACTCTGTGCATTCCAGCCTGAGTCATGAGTCGCCCGCTGTGGAGGGGGTTTGGGTGCTGGAAAGTGGGGTTTGGAACGTGGACAGAGGGAGCGAACACCTGTTGGCTGTGAAAAGACAGCGTGAAGGGACGGGAGTAAGGAGCTCCACAACCAGGAAAGTTTGTGGAAAAAGTGCGAGACCCCATAGAAGAAAGGCGTCATTGTTGAGTGGCATGCAAGGGGTGGGGCCACTATCACACTGCTTTCTTTAAGAAAAGTGAGTGACTTCCCTGGTGGTCCAGTGGTTAAGAATCTGCCTTCTAATGCAGGGGACGCGGGTTCAGTCCCTAGTCGGGGAACTAAGATCCCACATGCCGCAGAGCAACTAAGCCCGGGCACTGCAACTACTGAGCATGTAGACCACAACTAGATAGCCTGTGTGCAGCAACTACAGAGCCCACGCGCTATGGAGCCAGTGCACCACAATGAGGATCCCGCCTGCTGCAACGAAGATCCTGCCTGCCGCAACTAAGACCCAACACAACCAAAAGTAAAATAAATAAATAAATATTTTAAAAGAAAGAAAAGTGAGTAACCTTACTTTGGATGTTTTACATTAGCCAACACAATTTTCAAAACATTAACTTTTACACAAACCATCATGTTATGACTTACACATTCATCTGAACAATGTTTTGCAGCATTTGCAATAACTATAAGGCAACAGATCTGTAATGATACAGCACAGAGATACTGAACATTGTATTCACTTTGATTTTTTTCTTTTGCTGACAAGTAATCTATTTTTAGAAGCTACTACCATCATCAAAGGAGGAACTTGTATTTCTGATTTTATTTTTCTTTCAATTAAGAGAGACTTCTACAAAACCTATCTGCCGTCTCTGAGGTCAGAACTAGCACCAAAATAAGGAGAGTTAGAGGTTGCAGATTTCATCATTTCACAAGAAAGAACTTTCTAGCAAAGTAAACTGTCTAAATAATGGAATGGGCTGCTTGTGAAGTCAGTATTCAGAGGCTGAATGACCACAAGTCAGAGAGCTGTCAAAGGAATTCCTGTAGTAGGTGAGAGGCTAGAAAAAGTTCAGGGTTCCTAAATACTTGTACATGGGCCAGCTTATCACAGTCCCCTAGGGAACTTGTTATAAACATACATTTGTGGGCCCCACCACAGAGATTTCAAAGTCAGGGACTTGAAATCTATAGTTTTGATAAATCCTCTATGTGATTTTAATGTGCAGCTAAGTTTGGAAATCAGTGGATTCAATCAGTCACTCTGAAAGCCCTGCCAAAACCAAAAGTCTATATATTGAATTCTGAAGGTACCGGGGGAAGTGGGTTTTATATTAAAGGGGAACTTCAAAGAGTAGAAAGGCTTCAGTGAATGGACAAGATGTAGGATACTATCCTTAATTTTTCAGGTTCCAGAAACTTGAAAGGAGACTGATACATGCTATTCAAACTCATGGTGGCCATGTGCCAATTTATCCACTTACAATGGATAAATTGTAAACTTACAAAATTTCCATATGGATTTTAGGAACAGCTTATAAATATCTACAAAGACACTAGCTGGAATTCTGGTAGGGACTGCACTGAATCTGTAGGTCAGTTTGGAGAGTATTGCCATCTTAATAATATTAAGTCTTCTGATCCACAAACATGGGATGTCTTTCCATTTATTTAGGTCTTTTTAATTTCTTTCAACATTTTGTTGTTTTAAGAGTATAAGTTTTGCACTTCTTTTTATAATTACTACTAAATATTTTGGTTTTGATATCATTATAAATAAAATTTTCAGATTCTCCTTGCAATTTATTTATTGAAAAAACCATGCTGTTTTCTGTGGAGTTCCCCTTCCCAACCTCCCAACTCTAAACTCAAGTCTTACATGTTCTTGCTTACATTCTTGTGATGTTATTTAACATCTTTGTCCTTTTTCTTAAAAATTCATAGTTATATCTAGAGGTTTGATAGGATTCAAATTTTACATTTTTAGCAAAATACTTCATAGGCACTGCTTTGTTTTTCCATTAAGAGTCAGATGATATTTGGTTATTACTCTTGTAATGTTAGCAGACTTTGATGATCATTGCCTATATCCATTAATTCACTAGCCGTTGTAAAATTCTATCATTCCTTCTGAATTTATTAGGTGGAAATCTTCTACTGAAACATTCTCCTCATGAATTATTTGGTTACACAGAGAAAGAATGTATATAAGAAAGGCAGGTTAAATGTTCAGTTCATTATTTTATTTACCAGTTTTAAAATAATGAGCTAGTTTCATAACTTTCTCCAAGTTGACAAATTACATTTTTAAGTGTCATCATGAATTCATGTATTGAAACATATTTGATATATTTCAATCCATTGTAGTTATTGTGTTTTCTGATGTTCAGATTGCTTCGTGTTTGGCTAGTGAGACTCTCTTCAGTTTGGCTCCTAAGTCCTTTTGACACAGCCCTAGTAGTGTATCTGTATAGGGAAAAAGCCAATCATAAGTCCAAGCTATTATCTGTGTTTCTGACAAATCAGCTATAAAACAGAGGTTCCCATGACCTCCTCCCCATTGAATTTTATTATTTGCTAGAGTGGCTCACAGATCTCAGGGAGACACTTAAGTTTACCAGTTTATTTGAGGATATGATAAAGGATACAGTAAACAGTCAGATGAAGAGCTACATAGGGCGAGGTCTGGGAGGCTCCCAGTGGAGGAGCTTCTGTGCCTGTGGAGCTGGGGTGCATCACTCTCCCAGTATGTGGATGTGTTCGCCAACCTGGAAGATCTCCAAACCCCATAATTTGGGGTATTTTTATGGAGGCTTCCTCACATAGGCATGATCAGTTATTAACTCTATTTCCAGCCCCTCTCCTCTCTCTACAGAAGTGGAGGATGGGGATGAAATTCCAAGTTTCTAGTTAAGGCTTGGTCTTTCTGGAGATCAGCCCCCATCCAGGAGCCATGCAAGAACCCACCCAGAGTTGCCTCCTTAGAACAAAAGATACTCCAATCACTCAGGAAATTCTTAGGAAATTTAGGGATTTAGGAGCCTTGTCATGAACTGGGGTCAAAGACCAAATATTAGAACAAAAGATAGCATTCTTATCACTCCGGAATTTACAAGCATTTCAGGGGCTCTGTGCCAGAAACTGGGGGTAGAGACCAATACATATATTTTCTATTATCTTGGGGCTCCATAGTTTCTTTGCTATCTGGTGTGACAAGATATTCCAGATTCATCTTGGACATATCTTGCCACAGACCTAGAATCAGCCATTTCTCTAAGAAACTTTGATTCCTTTTACTGGGAAATGATATTTAGAATCTCAGTCTGGGCACTAGAGGTGCTCTTTGGTACTTGGATTTTCACTTTTTTGAACTGTTTTCAGTGAACAGAGCTTGAAAATACATGCATTTTTAAAATAATAAAACTGAGTTCATACTGATGTTTTCAATAATTGGATTATCTTCAGAGATCTTTCCTTCAGGCTATGGAAAATCTTGCAAAGCATCCCTATTCCACAAGATTATTCACATATCAAGTGATAAAAAATTATTGTGCCACCAGAACAAATGACTGGCTTTTGGACAATGATAGGTAAATATTGACAAATTCTTACTGCCTAATTTCCTTTTAACAAATATGTGCTACTATATTTTCCGAATAGAATATCAGATGGTCCCATAAATATTATTGTAAATGTGGGAACAACAGAAGAAAATACTCAAAATCAGAATTATCTGGATATATGGCATGTATAGTTGCCATGTAAATACTCTAGGCCAAGGATGCCAAACACATTGCCTCATCCATGGTAGCCACCACTAACTAATCACTCTTTTCTACTGAGCTAGATGTGCCTTAGAATTTTCACAGCACAAGTCTCCAGGAAGCCACTATAAATTAATCTGAGTGGCCAAGCAAGATGACATATACTACCATCCACGTTTAAGGCAAGCCAATGTTCTTTTATCACATTACAACTTTGTACAGTTAAGACAGCAGTTGCCAAATTGGGTTCTGAGGTATACTAGTCCTGTTGACAGATGTTCAATAAACAAAAGGAATTTGTGGTCACAGAAGTTTGTTTTTTAAAAAGTGCTTTCTTCACTGCAAGATTCCAAAAGTCTTTAATGTTCTAATATGCATTGTGATTCTCCAGGAAAGGAAATAGTATACAGTGTTTATGAATTTATTTGAACCCTTCATGGAACTCTTTTTTTCATAAGCATCTTATGAACATGAAATCAGGCTTTTCTTTTATATTAATCACTTTCAAATTATGTCTTCTTTAAGCCCAGATCAATGTATTTAAAACTGAATTAGGATTGGGGGCTTTTGGACATAATAGATTTCATACACTGAATGCTTATTTTTGCATGTGTGTGTCACTCTCCAAAGGTAACCTTTTCTCCAGTACCTAGAGACAATTTTGGTTTAGTCTCCAACCTACTGACTACAGTATGATTCTAGCTTTGGTAGAAAAGTGGTGTGTGGGTGTGTGTGTAGGTGTGTGTGTGTGTGTGTGTGTGTGTGTGTGTGTGTGTGTGTGTAACTGTGTTACAAGGATAGGATTATATTATTTCATTATGTATGGAAGCATTATTGATGGAGGGCATGGTTTGACAGATCTCAATGATGGATCATTTAGAATAGTCCAGTCCAAGAGCCACAAAACCTACAGCTGGTATTTTGAAACTTTGAGCTATCCACCTTGTGCTGTTCCCTCCTAACTAGTGGTAGTCATGTTGCTTCTATTCTACGCGGATGGTAGTTGCTTTTCAAGTAGCCTCTAGAGACTCTTTTAATATAGGATTTGTTTAGGAGCCTTTGGGCTATCATAGGATTTTGCTTAATCCTAAGGATTAATTAATTAATCCCTAAGGATTCCAACATTCTGCAAATATGTAATGCTTTCAGCAGTTATGAGCTTCTGACTACAGAACTGGGTATCTAAGCCTAGAAATTAAAAGGCCCTTAAAACTTGCAAATAGGTTTGGGGAGATTCTCAGAGATGACTAAACTGTTGGAAAATAGCATCTATGAGAAAAGGACAAAAAAATCTAAATTCACATAAAGATGAGACTCTAATTTGAAGGACTGTTATTTTGAGCAGTTCACAAAACAGTTCAATACAGAGCAGAAAGAAAACATTGGAACATCAACATGTTTGGTTTTTTGTCATTCTTTTAAAATTTCTGTGTTGGAGTATTTTCAATGTATATGTATTATAATGTATATATAAAATAGATATGCACAGTAGGACATGTATAAAATCTATAAATACATATATGGGGGCCCATGCTCAAAAGTTTTCTTTTATCACAGATAAGAATGTGTGAGTAAAAAATTTCTTTAAAGGATTATGTGCATTTCTTCTCCAACAGAAGAGTGTTTTAGTGTGTTTGTGTAGAGGGCAGGACTGGTTTAAGTAGGAGCACATTCATATTCAACAAATATTTTCTGAGCATGTCCTATGTAACAAGCATTGTCCTAGGCTCTGCAGATATGGTGGTGAATCTAAACAGTCACAGTCCTTGACTTTATAGTGCATTATAGTATAGTGGAGGAAGGCAGTTATCAAGCAAATAATCATACATTTAAATATCTCATCATAAAGACAAGCTACAGAATGGGAGAAAATATTTGCAAATGATATGACCAATAAGGGGTTAATATCCAAAATATATAAACAGCTCATACAATTCAACATCAAAAAATCAAACAACCCAATCCAAAAATGGGCAGAAGACCTGAATAGATATTTTTCCAAACACAATCAGGTAGCCAACAGGCACATGAAAAGATGCTCAACATCACTAATCATCAGAGAAATGCAAATTAAAATCACAACAAAATATCACCTCACACCTGTCAGAATGGCTATCATCAAAATGAACACAAATGACGAATATTGGAGAGGATGTGGAGAAAAGGGAACCCTCGTCCATTGTTGGTGAGAATGTAAATTGGTGCAACCACTGTGAAAAACAGTATGGAGATTTCTCAAAAAACTAAAAATAGAACTATCATATGACCCAGCAATTCCACTCCTGGGCACATATCCAAAAAGAACAGAAAACACTAATTCAAAAAGATGCACACACCCCAATGTTCATAGCAACATTATTTACAATTGCCAAGATATGGAAGCAACCTAAGTGTAAGTGTCCATCAACAGATGAATGGACAAACAAGATGTGGTGTGTATATATATATATATATATATATATATATATATATATATATATATATAGGAATACTACTCAGCCATAAAAAAGAGTGAAATTTTGCCATTCGGAACAACATAGATGGACTTGGAGGGTATTATGCTAAGTGAAATAAGTCAGACAGAAAAAGACAAATACCGTATGATATCACTTATATGTGGAATCTAAAAAATAAAACCAACCAGTGAATATAATAAAAAAAAAAAAAAGCAGACTCACAAAGAGAACAAACTAGTGGTTACCAGTGGGGAGAGGGAAGAAGGAAGCGGCAAGATGGGGGTAAGGGATTAAGAGGTACAAACTATTATGTATAAAATAAGCTACAAGGATATATTTTACAACACGGGAAATTTAACCAATATTTTATAATAACTATAAATGGAGTATAACCTTTAAAATTGTGAATCACTATGTTGTACACCTGTAACTTATACAATATTGTATATCAACTATACTTCAATTAAATTTTTTTAAATTAAAAATTGTTAAAATAAATATCTCATCATAAACTGCTAAGTATTACAAAGAAAAATACAGCAGGCTATATAGGAGGCTACAAGAGAATAAATTGGGGCACTTACTCTATTCTGGGGTTGAGGTTACCCTGAGAAAGTGACATTTAAGCTAGGGTTTATGGAATTCACTGAGTGGTTGACTTGGGAAGAGGCAGAAAGAGCGTGGCCTAGGTAGAGGGAGGGTGCATGAGGGCCGTGAGGGGGCACGTGGAGAGTGAGGCGTAGTGCCACTTTAGGGACGGGTTATCAGACAGCAGGGAAGCTTCAAAGATGAATCTGGCTGACAGAGATGGAGTGCAGGCTAAATGACCCCAGGAGCTCCACCCTCCTTTGATTTCGGGGAAAAAAATCAGGAATTAGTTGGAGGAACCAGAGGGGCACAGGAGACAAAAAGAAATGACTGGTTGGGTGGCTAGGCACAATTGGAACATTGCATTCTACCCCAGCAACATTTCTGGGAACCTCAGGTAATGCTCTTAGGATGGCCCTCTAGAACGGTAACCTGTAAGGGTAAACGTCAGTGTGTCTTCTATGCCTGAGCTACAGATGTGAACCTTTCCTTTTGGATTGCCGCGAGAATTTCATGAGCAATAGCCAGCTAGAGGGCCTAGTAATGTGTCATGATCATGTGTTTCCCTGAGTTATTTTAAACAAGAGTGTGTATGTGCTATCCTCTTGGCAAAAGCAGAGGGTTTGGAGGTAGGATAAATGAGGTAGGTCGAAGAGTAATTGCCAGAAATGGGGCTGTGGCTACAGAGGAGCTAAGTGGGAGAGCAATATTTGACGGTCCATTGTCGCTGTGCCTACTGATCTGCGAGGGGAGAGGAGGAGGACAAAGGAGACCAGGGTTGGACACTGATCATGAAAGAAGTGTGAGCGAGCCAGGGAGCGCTCTCGAAGCGCGAGGGCGGGAGGCGTCTACCCCGGGTCCCTGGCGCTGAAAAGGGGGCGCGAGGAGGCGGTGCGGGCCCCGCCCCCTCCCCGGGCGGGCGCGGGCGCGGGCGCGAGACGCTGTGCGGCGGCAGCAGCGGGCGCGAGCGGCAGCTGTTAGGCCACCTAGGTCCAAGCTGCACTTGTCGCCTCGTTGAGGACGAGGAGGCGGCAGGAGCAGTGACGGTGTCGCCGAAGAGCCGGACTGCCGGCACGCAGAGCTGACCGGCCTGGCCCCCGCGGCCCTCTCCCGCCTCTCTCCCATTGTGTTGGGTAAGGTGCCGGTGCGGGGGCAGCGAGAGTGGCTTAGCGGCCGGAGGACGCGGGAGGTCAGAAGGTGGGAGGCCCGGGGGCAGAGGAAGAGAAGGAGGTCTGGGTGAGCCCCCGGGGGCAGTTGCACCTTGGGAAAGGGGCCTAGGCGCCGCGGGGTCGGAGTTGGGGGGTGGGTAGGTGACGGTGGAGGGGGGCGTTGCTGAGTAATCAAGAGCAGCTGCCAAAGCCCGGCAGAGAGGCGCAGGGCTCTGTGGGGAGCGGGTGTGGCTCAGTGCGCATGCGCCACAACCGCTGGTTCTCAGAGCTGGGGGCGAGGTGAGACAACCTGGGTCCAAGGTAGTTGGAACTATGCGTGACATATCACTTTCTGGGTCCCCGATGCTAACAGTACCCCTATCATGGAGATGCCAGCATTCCCAGCCTCCTAAGGAAGCTTCATTTCCCTGTACCCTGCTCACTTGATGTCACCCAAACCTTACCTATTCGTCTCCAGGAGGTCTACTCAGGGAGTGGCCTGTGGACAGTGCCAAATTGCTATCTAGTGTGCCTTCGGGCTCATAGCCCCAGAGCTGTCGTTGTGAGGAGTGAAAGGTTGGAGGTGAAATTCCACATTGGACCCTTCTAGTTGCATGTAGGATATAAATATGGGCATAAGTGTAGGAATATGCATGACAGCTGTGGCATGACAGCTGTGGCATTTGCACTCAGAGTATGGATGTAGCTGATAACTTGTTAGCTCTACAAAATGAATCCAGTGCGTCAGAGGGCTTCCCTGCTACGGAACCCTCCCCCATCCCCAGCCCCACGCATCAGGTTGTATTGGAAACAATCTACACCATTTAAGGTAGAGGGTCTCAAAATCCAATCGTTTCTTATTTGTATTGTTTTTACGTAGATTAAAGAAAGCCCCACCCAGTTCTCCAGTGCAGTATTTCCAAATATTGTTCCAGGAATCAACAGCGAATTGAAGAGCCTCAACCGGTGCGTTACCATAAGATGGGCTTTCCCCACAGCTCTAACTATGGCTCCTCGCCTGTGCAGATTGCCACCAGGGCCACTCTCACCCACTGCCTAGCCCTCCCCTGTTTCTCTTCCCCCACCCTTAGCCCTGCAGTACACATCCCTCTCAAAACTTGCTCCCAAACAATCTGCACTATGGATTTGAGCATCATTCTACCCATGGCAACCAAACTGGTGTTGCCAGTTTGCTTTTCTTTCTCTTCATTATCACACTAAAATGTACTATTTTCGAAGGTTCAACCTCCTTCTTATCATTGTACTGCCTCCTCCCTCACCTCCATCCCCACCCCCAAGCATCCCCAACTAAATACAGTAATTTTAATAAACCTGTGTGGGTGCAGACACAGCAAATTCAGAAAGTTTCAAGTGTGTTGAAGAACAAAGAAAGCTAGGGAGTATCAGTTTCTAATTCACCTTACTGTCCAAGACGTAGACCCTAATTGGGGAAAAAAAGTGAATAGACTATCCTTAGAGAATGATTGTTACTCTGTTTTGGAGAGTGGGGTAGGAAAGGGGAATGGCATCTCTGGGATATTTGAATCATTTAAAGCCAGATCTTTCTCTGAATAGGATCAAAATTAGAATAAACATTTTAGTCCAAATCATAACCTGATATGGGATCCTTAAGGGATGCATAAGGGAGTTGACTTTCCTATTAAATGTACTTAGGTTTATCAAAGAATTCCTTTGCCTACTTAATGCTATCTTCTTTTAGGTTTTGATTTAAATTTGGCATATTTTGGGGGAGAAAAAAATTGTCTGGTTTGCTTTTGTACTGTGCTAGTTCTTTTTAATTTAAGTATGTACTAAAGGATATCACGCTCAAATGAGGATGATGATGATGATACTGATGGGGATGCCAGCAGCCACTGTAAACATAATGTGGAGATAATTATTCTGCTCTTGTTTTTGGTGCGAGTGGAAAAATTTATATATTTATTTTTTAAATGTGAAGGGAGATGAAGGGAAACTGGAGCATTTCTACTGGCTTTCAACAGGTGGAATTCCTGTTAAGTCCCATCTAGAAAGTGATCCAGATAAGTCCATAACTTTTGCTCTTTAGTCACCTTGTAAATAATAATATTTGGATATCTTACAGAACTGTGGATCTGTTGTACCTGTGCATCAATTCAGAGGCATTAGTTCTGGGTACTTACCTAATTAATAAACAAATATTTATTGATTATCCATATGGAGGACTCTGGTGCTGCATGAAGGGGCTTCAAAGACACATACAAACAAGGGCCTTATGATCCAGGAATTTAGAATTTGGTTGTGCAGGAAAAAAAAGATTTTGTTAACAAAATAAGACAGTATAATGATACTATTTCAACTGTAAACTATGAGATCTGAAGCTTATATGTGAATTTATAAACTCCTTGAGGGTAAGACCTTGCCTTAAACATGTGTGATTTCCAACAGGGTCTACATTCAGTGGGTGCTCAAGCGATGAAGCTTTGCAAAGTAGATTAGGTAGGGAGAAACTAGAGGCAGGGAGAGAAGAGCCAGGAAGCTTTCACAGTAGATTAGATACAAGGAGATGTGGACCAAAATGAGGATGGTAGCAGAAGACTGGAAAAGGATATTGCAAAGAAAAATCATCAGGATTTAGTGACTGAAAGCAAGGAGACAAGCCTAACTGTATTCATTTTTACCTCCAGCAAATAAATGGGAGTTGGAGAGAGCAGAGGAAAGTGTAGGGTCACCTGAGTAAGGACACAGCACACAATAGGCACTCAACTGTTTTCTCAAGCATCAATTGCAGGATTGGACAAGAAGACCCTTAAGGTCCCTCCAATGCTGAGATTCTGTAGTATATGCAAATGCTCAAAACTGTTGGGGAACAAGGCATTCTCAGATATGGAAGAAAGAGAAAAGGAAGAATTGTTATCCTCCCACTGGCAGGTGCTTTCTGAGAAAGGTTAATATTGAGTCACAAGGCCCCCACCAGTGAATGAAAGGAGGTGGAGAGCAAGAGGAACAAAAATCCCAAACTAAAAATTTCAATAAATGCTTACAAATCCTTGCAAACTTCATAAGTTGTTTCCTCCCAAATCCTGTGAGTTAAGTAGGGCAGGCATTACCAGCTCTATTTTTATATAGGAATAAACACAGCAAGATTAAGGAACCTGTCCAAGTTCATAAAATCAATGAATGGGAAAGCAGTGATGAAGACTGTCCTGATTGCTGCCAGCCCAGTGCACTTGACACTGAACGGCATTGTTCTTCCCTGGTATAGACCCTATGCACCCAGAAGTTATGTGTGCACATGACCAAATAGGGGATGCACGAGCAACAGCAGCAATATCTCAGATAGTTATTAATACTTCATTATTCCTGGAGCCGAGTATTTGGTTTCCATATTCACTCAGTTCTTGACCCTTCATTTGCATTTATCCGCAGCAGCCGGGAAAGTAGAGTTAGCCGTTTAATGATATGGACACCTGTTTGCTAGGAACTGAAGGAAGTTCACTTGGCATGGGCACGTAATACTGTCAATATTGTGCCCAAGTTTGTACTTCCTTCAAGTGAGAGTTCAAGAGTTCTGCTCTGTAAAATTATCCTACAGACCAATATAAAAAAGAAGTGTGCTAACACTTGGTTCATCTCCATTTAAAGAAATGTTTGGTACTTGAGCTAGTTCCAAAGACAGCAATTTGAGAGCAGAAGAAAAAACAGGACAAAAATCAGGAATTGTAGGAAACTTGAGAATTTTTTTAGAATAGATATAGACCAAGAAGGAGGATAAAACCTACCAGTTTAGAAGACATTATTTAAATTCATAATTACTGATTTAGATCTCTAATGAATCCCTTATTATATGCTTTTTCTACATTTGAAAAAAATAACATGAGATTATTAAGCAGCAGAGATTTCTTAAAAGCTTCTTTATTAAAAAAAAAAAAAAAAAAAAAGCTTCTTTATTCCTCAGTAAGAAAGAACACTCAGCAAATCTAGGAACTGTTTTTTTCTTTTTAGACCAGTACTCTTGATGCTGCTGAAATAAGACACTTGCCGTAATTAACTATAATTATAAATGAAGTTGTGTTTGAATTTAATAAAGCCAGTTAAATGCTAAAACCTGTGTTCTAGACAGATGACTGATATTAATGAGTAAAATAATTAGCCAAGATTATATATTGTAAACAAGGAGTCCCCAAACATATTTTTTCTTCTCTGATCTTGTGGAATCAGTTGCAGAGACACCCTCAAGGCTGAGTGCATTAATAACTTTCTTAGAGATGGGAACATTGGTAGGTAGAAAGGTAAGGAGTTTCATCTCTGACTTAAAATTTCAACATATCTTAGACTCCTCTGTGCTTTCTCTTTCCTGAATATCATCTATTGTGAATATCATCTACTTTCTTTGATTTACTTTTACTTTGAATGGAAAGCTCAATAGAGAGACTATAAAACTTTAAAAAATCATATAAAGTACACTCAAGTGAGGACAAGTTAAAGTCCATGCAATAAAATTATTTTGTCCATGTTAGGTATTTGTAGTATTTGAACTCTCAAGTATATTTGTGAAAAGCATCCTCTGTAGGTAAGTTGAGGTTGATCTGTTTTTTTTTCCTGACTTGAGTATATTTATATATAGATAGCCTTAACTTTATTTTAAATAAATTTTTATAAATAATGTTTCCCAATCTGTTTTTTAGAATCCTAAAAAGAAAGAATATAGCAACAACAAGAAAAAGACTAAGATTGTGACAAAGACCCAACTGGGTACGTTTACATTTTATTCTCAACTAGGTAGGTATATATGTTATACGTTTTTATTTGATCATCATTGTTGATTTCCCACAATGGACCTCGTTTGAAAGAACCTAACAAAATCTAGTACAAGGTAGTTGTTCAGTAAACATTTGATCTTTTTATTTTAAGATGCAGTCTAGGTATTTCATGTATAGAATGTGGAGGTAACAAGAAGGATACTGTATAATTATTAGCTCTTTAGAGTTTACAGTATGTTTTCATTGGTGTTATTATGGAATTAGAACCTAAATCCAGAAATTAATAAGCTATTCAAGATTTTCTTCTTCAATGATAGCTGTTATAATGATACCAATCAACAGTCATCAACTTGAGTGCCATTGTTCCATGAAGGAAAGATTATGGAAGATCTTTTACTTGTGAGGGTATCCATATCAATTCAAGTATAATGGGGCAAATGCCTGAAGAAACCTGATCTTTTTCTCTTTTCCAAGTTCTGGGGTCCAATGTAACCCTAACCAAACTTCTACTAACAGAATCAAGATTCCAGCTTACACACCTTTCTCTCCTCAACGGTTCTTGGCTCCATCAGGAACAGACTTCAAACCCCTCTAATCAATTTCATACTCTTTGCCTCTTGTTTGGAACTGTCCAAACCAGAAGCTAATACGTTACACATTTGAGTAGCATTCCTGTTCTAGGCTTTCTCCCCTAGAATAGGGTCAGAACTGAACCAGATTACAGCACCATCTGCTAGTCCATTTATGCATGGCATTCAGCCATTTTCCTGGCACAGGCAAGATACTTCAGAAAAACAAGACATATTTTCTCCCTTATGGAAAAAGAGTTTTATTCCTTCTGCTGTACTATATCATTTAATGAGCATGAATTAAGAGAAGTTAAGTAATAAGGCCTTGTAATTCAGAGAAATTTACTATGAAGTTGATTTCAGTTTCAGGTTTAACTGTTTTCCCTTCTGCTTTTTCTTTTATTTTCAGGTTCTCTTGGTTATAAACTCTTCTCCATCTGGTGCTACAACAATGAGTGGGAAATCCCTGCTCTTAAAGGTCATTCTCTTGGGTGATGGTGGAGTTGGGAAAAGCTCGCTCATGAACCGTTATGTAACCAATAAATTTGACTCCCAGGCTTTTCACACCATAGGGGTAGAGTTCTTAAATCGAGATCTGGAGGTAGATGGACGTTTTGTAACTCTCCAGATCTGGGACACTGCAGGGCAGGAACGCTTCAAGAGCCTTAGGACACCCTTCTACAGGGGAGCAGACTGCTGCCTCTTGACTTTCAGCGTGGATGACCGGCAGAGCTTTGAGAACCTTGGTAATTGGCAGAAAGAATTCATCTACTACGCAGATGTGAAAGACCCTGAGCACTTCCCCTTTGTAGTTCTGGGTAACAAAGTAGACAAAGAGGATAGGCAAGTGACTACTGAGGAGGCACAGGCCTGGTGCATGGAGAATGGAGATTACCCTTATCTAGAAACAAGTGCCAAAGATGATACTAATGTGACAGTGGCCTTTGAAGAAGCTGTCAGGCAGGTGTTAGCTGTAGAGGAACAGCTGGAGCATTGTATGTTAGGTCACACTATTGACTTGAACAGTGGTTCCAAAGCAGGATCTTCATGCTGTTAAAAGTAGGAAGCCTTTTAAAAGTGTGCCCCAACTGGTCAGTCAGTAGTGTAAGAATAACTGTGCCCCTCTAAGACTGCACACACATACAAAAGGGTGAGAGATAAGGTTATGATTGTAAATCAGAACCTTTCAAATTGAAGTTGTAGAGCAATTAAAAAAAAAAGCTTTATCAAGCCAAGTGTATTTTGCGTGATTTCTGCTATTTCCTTCTTGTGTCTTTCAGGACATTTCAGAACGCTTTAGTTCTGAAAGATTTAGATATTTTTCAAATCACAGTTTAAACTTAGAACCCAGCCGCATGAAGGAGTTAAAGAGCTACAGCTATCCCTTAAAGCACTCCATTAATCAGCTAACAAATGTCACCATCAACTCTTGCCAAGCAGTTTCTGACATGTCTGCCAAAGGGGAAAAAAATAAGACTCTGAGTCGTATTACATTAAAGATTATTATGCAAACTAGGATGTCCTTATCTTGAATTATAAAGAGGTTGTAATGATTAGGAATGCAAAAGTATAATGACGTACACTGCCTTGTTTAAATCCCTATGTATGGTTTGCTCCCATCTGAGCTTTTCAAAAAATACCATCTCAATAAGAGATACACTAATGACAATGGAGATTTATTATACTCCTTGTGTTTGAAGTAACAGGGTCCTAGTGAATGGATTATGTTTAAATATGCCAACCACCCTTGCAAATAAAAGGTTGGTCTGCTTTCACTTCATAAGTCTACTTTTGTTGCACAGGGATGTTGCTTCTCTGACAACCTCTTATCAATTTAGCAATGCTGCTTAGTATATGGCTTTGGATGCAGTGCACTCTGCTCATAATTTTGATGGTCCTTTGGTCCACCATACTGTGCTCTCAGAGAAGCCTTCAGAACAGGTTGGAGGATAGTGGGCTTTTCTTCTAAGGTTCCGTAACTTGAATATTTATTGTAGAAGGAACTGATTTCCTGTATGCACTGTATGTTGAGCTGGCCAAACTAGGACGTTGAAAGTAACAAGAGAACATACTTTAACCCAGCATTAGAATGAATTTAAGAGAGTTGTCCAACAATAGAATGGACTGCCTTAATAGTGAACCCCCTTCTGGGGAAAATATTCAAGATGCTGGATGACCATCTGTTAAAATATCATAAAAATAATTTCTGTACTGGCTAGATGTTTGGTTTAAGGTCCCTTCCAGCTCTGAGTTCTAGGAATCTGCGAGCTACAAACTACGTTTCAGTGCCATGCTTTAGTTAGATATATCTTAAGGCAACAGCTAAGACTATGGAAAGGGACTTTAAAATTTCTCAAACTACTCTGGGATCAGCATTTAACAGCAACTACATAGCTCTTTCTTTTGCTTTTGCACTGTGGCAGGAAAAGTTCTTGAGCTCTGAGTAATCATTATGTGCCCAATATAAACATCCTGAAGATACCATATTAAAATACAAAAACAGTTTGTCAAATTTTGATTACCATGACTGCCAGCTATATACTATATTATTAATATGCAGCTAGTTCTTGTCAGTTGATTTGTCCTGCATAGATTTTAATCTATACTTTTACAACATCTATGATAAAAACAGTGACCCAAGGTAGTGAGAGACAGTTAGAAATGACCCTAAAAGAGACCTAGGTTGGGAAGGGGACAGGAGCTTTCACAGGAATATAGCCTAGAACTCTCCATTGTAGCCACATATGGAATCAGCCTTACATGTGGGACCTTATGTGCTTTAAGAGCTCTGGGACTTTTTGGCCACATTGATAAGTGGAAGATGATATTTTAACCCAGTAATGCTCAATATTTCCAATTTAAATATAGTCCAGACCCCATTGTCCAACTAATTTTGATGCCAGAAGTCAAAGCCAGAACTGGGACCCCATAGCTCTTAAGTATTGGTCTCTATCCTGCCTATGCCTATAGCCAGCCACACTGGTTTCCAAGTTCTATGATCATTTTGCTACAATCATGTTAGGGTGAAAATATGTATGTCGGAACTATTAAATGCTAATTGTTTTTAAGTGCATGAGACCTGGGGCCTTCTCTTTCTACTTGCACTCTGCTTATAATAGTTTCTATTTGTAGATCTCAGGCCTTCATAAAGACCTCCATCCACTCATAAAAGTACTTGTCACTATTAGAATGGCATGTGATCATTTAAGTAAAGAAATTACTTAGGTATCCCATTCATAGGCCTCCTGTCCATACAAGACAAGTGTTAGGTCATTTGAAGCCCCTTTCCTCTTAGCCATACCAATTTTTTTTCTGCCATATCACTACACAATATCTTAATGAAAGCACTTAAGTGACAAAAAATAATGGCATTTTGGTGAGTAATACTCAGTGGGTTGTGGACATATAGTTTGGGTAAGATAAAAAAAACCACCAAAGGCTGAAATCTGTGAGTACAAGAAACTGTGCATATAGGCTTAGAAATTGTGTACTCTAGAATGTGTAGTGCAATATTTTCAGTAGGTGTTTCTTTTTTAATGAACACTAGATTTTTTGGAACAAGATATTTCTAATTGGAGCTATATTGTTTTTCAATGGTCCATTAAAACATCATACAGAATATCTATTTAATTTATTTACATGTGTTGGGCTAACATTCAGGGGGCCTCAGATTCCATATGTCTTCAGTGGATTGATGAATTTCAGGTTAATTTGTGCCTGCCTCGGCCATCTCTACTTTACCCTGAGGTATTCCACAATCCTCTTGTTGCAGGTGCTGCTAAAAACTCAAAATTGTGTATCAGATATTTTGTTTCAACTGTAAAAATATCATCTGTGTTAAAGTGAATAAAAAGTGCATTTTGAATAACCAGTATACAATGTTTGTGCTTCTTTTCTCCCTTTCCCTTTTTGAGCAACTGGTGGGTGTGACAGAGAGTATTTATCAATCAAGTCACTCTTTCAGGCTGCCCTACATGTGGCTCTGGATCATTTTTTCACATGGTACTCCAAGCAGCCACTACCTACTGATCAGACAGATACCGTTCTACTGATTGGGAAACAAACTCAGGAGATTAAGGTGGGGAAGTTCCTTTTATTTTATGCCATTTTTTAAATACAAGAAGAGTATTGGGACTAGAACTTGGATCTTGACTCTGCACTTTATTTCTTCATTATAATTTAAAACAAAATTAGACCATCACAAAATATAAACAGAATATACACATTCCCTTTATTTTCTTGACTGGAATACTGTCCAGATCTTAGGAAAACATGACAATATAGGCAAAACAAATCAGAAAGCAAAGGATAATTTTGTTAAATATTCTTTTCTGTTGCTTCTCACATATTGAACTTTAAAGAGACTTGGATTAGCATCGAACGGCTTGAATATACAGTACGTAGTGGTGACTTTTAAATTACAGACGCAAGTCTCTCCACAGCACATAATTACATTACAGTGATTCCATCTGTCACAGATTTAACCCTCTTCTCCCCTCCCTCTATTTTTGCCTATTGGAACTTTGGGCAGTCGAAATCACAGCGGGTAAAAAACAGATTTTTTTTGCCACATGTACTGTTTCCATCGCTAAGGATAATCATTTAACAAGTTATCAGACCAACCTCAACTACAGCACCCAAAATCCTTTTGATTAGGCTATAATGATGTAACTTTTAAGCTAAAAGGTCATAGGTTTATAAGCTCTTAAAAAGGATTTGCTCAGCCAAAACTGATACTTTAAAAGCAGAAAACTAACTTTCTGTCTTTGCAGGTTTTCTACTTGATTCATAGCCCAGTAGGAAATCTCTTTCTCTTTATGTCTCAAGAAATAGTATAGTGGGAGGCGGGGGCGGGATTGAATGAAGGCAGTCAAAAAGTTCAAACTTCCAGTTATAAGATAAATAAGTCATAGGGATGTAATGTGTAGCATGATAAATATAATTAACTCTGATGTATGTTATATATGAAAGCTGTAAAGAGAGCAAATCCTAAGAATGAGAGAGAGAGAAAAGAAAGAAGAAGAAAGAAAGAAAAAGAAAGAAAGAAAGAAGGAAAGAAAGAGAGAAAGAAAGGAAGGAAGGAAAAGAAATAGTATAGATTCTCATGTTTTGGAAATAGTTTGGCTATGGTTCTTCCCGGAAGTGGAAGGTGTGGAATAGATGGTTTCTCCTCAATTCTATAATTAAATTTTTGAAACACACTGGAAAAGTGAAGCACCAATCTGAGTAATTTCAGGCTGGGAGTGGCATCTCTACTTTCATTTGAATTACCTGTAGTAGTTCTAAGTGCAATATATATCTTTTTTTACCTCAGTGATCCAGATAATCATTTCACTTTTTTACCCCCTTGCTATGGAGATGTAGGATTCATTACCGCAGAGTGCTTTTCTTACACTTGATTTTAGGGCAGATAAACTGATACATTTTTTGATAAAATATTCATATATGTGTATGTTTTTTTCCAAACTGGTCTCTTTTTCCCCCCAGCTTTGTTGAAGTATAATTGACAAATAAAAATTGTATATATTTAAGGTGTTCAACTTGATGATTTGATACATGTGTACACTGTGAAATAATCACCACAATCAAGCTAATTAATATATCCATCACCATTCAAAAAAAGTTACCTTTTTTTTGCTGTCTTTTTAATTTCCTCAAGTTAAAATCACAAATAAAGCTCCCATTCTTTACTCTTTTCCCTTTCGGAGAAGGAAAGGATAATGATAGAAACTAGGCATAAAGAATGAAAGTAAAGTTATTAAATTATTAAATGTCCCCTTATTGGTATGTTTGCAAAAACTGGTAAGCAAAGATCTGGCTTTTATTTTGCTGATGGAGGTGGTGATGTTTGTGTGAGGATTGGTGTGGGCTTTTTTTTAAGGGGGGGTGAAGGTTTATTTAGTGCTTTCCCAGCTAGAATAAGCATCTTCGAGGCTCAAGATATAAAGGAATTATCACCTTTAGTCATATAGGAACTGCTGCAGTGATCTGTGTGTCTTCATAAATCACTTTGTCTTCTCCAAGGCAACACGGAGAATTTTGGTTCAGCCATATTTAAGTGCATTTTTAAATGGTGGGTTCTGTGAGTACAAGTAAGTGTATTTTTGAGCAATCTGTGAATTCCTTTCATGCTTTATGAATTATGGGTAAATGTGTAATGTGTAATGAGTCTTACCATAGCACTCCTGAATTTTAGCCAGACATGCCAAGCTGTGCTTCTTCTACTTAATTGATTGATGAAAAGGAATTCAGAAACGTTGCCTTGATGAAAGAAACGCTAGCTGTATTGATTAGAGTTAAAATACAAATCATGCCTTCCTGTGGTGCATTCGTGAGGAAGCAAGAGACAGGCTCATCTCTTCCCTTTTCTCTTTCATTGTTCTTGGCTGCCGTAGAAACAGCCAAGGGTGTGTCCTGTAATATATTGTTCAATATAGAGTCTAATGAACAAGTGTTGGTATAACCTTTGAATTGTCTCTTTTTCCATTTCTTCCCAACAGGAAAACAGTGTCACCAGTAAACACTTTAAAACTTTGTCTTTATTTTTTTCTGATTACAAAAGTTATTCACACCTATGGTAAAAAAACAGAAAGAACAAAAGAAACAGAAAAACAAGACAAAGAAAATAAAAGTTTTCTGTAATCCTATTATCCTGAGGTAACCAGATTTTTAAAATATTACTTTTTAGTGTGGTTATGTGTGTGTTTTAATATATTTATGTAATAAAGAAAATTGATGTCATATTGCACATACCTACTGTAATCTTTTTCACTTAACATACATGACACTTTTCTCTAAGTCATTATATATTCTTCTAGGGATTATATTTAATGCTTGCAAAATAGTCTATTGAAGGATTTACCATAATATATGTAATCAGGGACTTCCCTGGTGGTACAGTGGTTAAGAATTTGCCTGCCAATGCAGGGGACACAGGTTCGATCCCTAGTCCGGGAAGATCCCACATGCCGCAGCTAAGCTAGTGAGTCACAACTACTGGGCCTGTGCTCTAGAGCCTGCAAGCCACAACTACTGAGCCCACACACCTACAGCCTGTGCTCTGTAACAAGAGAAGCCACAGCAATGAGAAGCCCCCACACCAGAATGAAGAGTAGCCCCCACTCACTGCAACTAGAGAAAGCCCGCGCACAGCAACGATGACCCAACACAGCCGAAAATAAATAAATAAATAATACATAAATTTAAAAAATATATATATGTAATCAAACACTTATTGCTAGACATTTAGGTAGTTTTCCAACAACAGTCTCCTTTTTATAAAATAAAGCAGCACTGCACGTCCCTAATATTTATCTTAATTCACATCTCTGCTTATTTCCTATAAGTAAAATTTCTGGGCCAAAGAGTATGAATATTTTTATGGCTTTTAATATATATTAGCAGATTGCCCTCTAGAAGAAAGTTGTCCCAAGTTACATCAATGAGAGCCGAATAAGAGAAGGCCTATTTCTCTAAACACTCAATCTCTCATGGAATATTATCATCACAAACCACATTTGCCTAACTTGATGAATGAAAAATAATCTCATGTTTTGATTTGCATTTCTTTCATTCTTTGATAGTAAATAGTTGTTCATGTATTTATTTATTGACGTTTTATTTTTTCTTGAGTAAATAGCCCATTCTAGTCGTGAGCCCATTTGGGGTTAGGAACATTCATTTTTGTTTCTTATTGATTTCTAGAAACTCTTTTTTTATATAAATATTATGGGCATTAACCTTTCATCTTATCTGTATTGCTGGTTTTCTGCAGTCCTCTCCCATATCTCTTCCCATTTAATTTTGTTTATGATATTTTTAAAACCACTGACAGACTATCGAAAGGGTTGTGTTCTAATAAAATAGAAAACCAGGATGGTGGGGGAGAGAGAAATGCCTACTTGATCTGTCCTTTTTGCCTGACCACATTTGAGACTGTAGTTATTTTTGTTTAGAAAGGTTATGAGTCTAAGCTTGTGCCACCATGATAAAAAAATGATAGAAAGCAAAATATTCATTCACTCTTCTTTATCTGCATGACGTCAAATGGCTGGTTTGATTTGGGTTTATTGGTGTTATTTTAATGAAGATTATTCTGAAATCTTACACGAATACAGAGATAGTAACAGTTCAGCTTTCACCCACAAGGGGGCAATGAAGACCAGTTAGCGTTCGGTGGTAGACTAAACACATGACTGCAGACTGTTAAGAGCTGAAGAAGAGCCTAGAAATCATCCAGCTAGTCTACCTCTCCCTTATTTTATAGACGGGAAAACTGGAATCTGGAGGGGTGAAATGACTTGCTCATGGTCGCAGAGCTGGCCCGTCAAAGAGCTGAGTCCTAAGCATTTTCCAGTTGACCATACTGTGATTTAGTTAAATTGACACACACTATAAACACATACATTTTTTTCTGATTTTTAATATTTATTTTGCCTTTTGAAGTAAGAATTACATAACATTAACCATTTTAAAGTGTACAATTCAGTATCATTTAGTATATTCACACTGTTGTAATCACATACATTTTAATCTTCTGGGTTCAAATCCCAGTCCTGACACTAAATAGATGTGTTACCTTAGGTTAATTGGGTAACCTTGCTGATCTTCAATTTCTTCAGCTTGTGTAGTGAGAAAATGTCTTCTGTAACAGGTTTTTGTGAGGATTACCAGAAATAATATTCACAAGGGCATAGCAATGTTCTTGGCACAGAGTAGATGACAAATAAATTCTTTCTTTCCTTCAAGATATTAATCAGCAGATTAGTATTAATATATTTATTTCACATTAAGAATAAAAACAGATTCTAGAGTAGATTTTTTTCTCATCACTATTACTGCATTATTTATACTGAATTTTAAATGTGTTCAGAGGTTAAAAATGATTTTTAAAAAACTTTACAACATAAGTACTTGTGACATGATTGGCAAAGAATTGCAGTATTTGATAGATGCAAAGACCCTCTTTTCATTTTGAAAGATGGAAAAAGAGTCTGGTGAGGTGTGGAAAGCATGGTAATGTGTGTGCTACTTTAGGTCAAATTTTGGAACTGACTCTAAGGTAATACGATCCAGTCCCCATTTTATAGATAATAAAACTGAGGAATAGAGAAATTAAGCAAATTCCTGAAGGCCACACCACTAGCCAGTGACAGATCAGGCCTTAGAACTCTTATCTCCTACTTCTCACTCCAGTGCTATTTTCTGTACAGCTCACTGTCTGGGGCCAGGATAGTTTTTCATTTTTTCCCCAGCATTATCGAGACATAACTGACATATAACATTGTGTAAGTTTAAGGTATACATGATGATGATACACATATATATTGTGAAAGTTTTGCTAACAATAAAGTTAGTGAACACATTCTTCACATCATATAATTACCATTTTGTTGTTGTTGTTGTTATGTCGAGAACATGAAACTCTAACCTCTTAGCAACTTTCAAGTATACGACATAGTATTGTTAAGTCTAGTCGCCATGTTGCACAATAGATAGAATTTAGTCATCTGATGTAGTTTGAAAGATGCAGAAGAGATAGGGATAAGGAGGGAATGAAATTAGAGGGGCAAAGAAGGGAAAGGTGGGCAAGTTTCTAAGCAGAGCAGGATTTAGTCTTCACATAGTGTAAGAAGCCAACAGTAGCAAGCAGCTCTGGTCTGGGAGAAATTTCCTTCAGAGTCAGCCATGTCCTTACTATGCCTCCCAAGTAAATAACCCTAGAAACTACCAAGAAGGTGTGCCTCCCCACAGCATTTGCCTTATTGAACAAACAAAAGCTACTGAAAATTGTTGTTGTTGAAATCAGAGCTGTCGGGTTTTGTTAGCATCCCAAGTCTTCAAAACTCTGACTAAAAATTACCCAAATGAAAAAAAAAATTACCCAAATGACTAAAATCTAAGTGTCCCTAATATACAGAGCAAGGAAAGACATACCTGACAGAGAGGTTCAAAAAAGTCCTGTTCTTCAGTCCCACATTTTCCCTCCTTTATTTTATGTAGGTACAGTAAGAAAAAAAGGTACTGGCAATCAATTCTGAAAATTGCTGTTAATTATGTACCTACCAGGTGTTAGCTTTCGTTATTAGCTATATCTCAGCCAAATGAGTTTTCTGATCTGTAGTATTATTCTTTTTTTATATATAAATTTACTTATTTTATTTTTGGTTGAGTTGGGTCTTCGTTGCCGCGTGCAGGCTTTCTTTAGTTGTGGTGAGCAAGTGCTACTCTTCGTTGTAGTGCTAGGGCTTCTCTTGTTGCGGAGCACAGACTCTAGGCACGCGGGCTTCAGTAATTGTGGCTCGCGGGCTCTAGAGTGCAGGCTTAGTAGTTGTGGCTCGCGGGCTTAGTTGCTCTGCAGCATGTGGGATCTTCCCGGACCAGGGCTCGAACCCATGACCCCTGCACTGGCAGGTGGATCCTTAACCACTGCACCACTAGGGAAGCCCCTGTAGTGTTATTCTTTAGTTTGTCACGGCTCTTTGTTTTAATTAAAAAAACTCGTAACATAATAAATTGAGCTGAAGAATTATTATCTCTGCATGATGCACTTGTTTTTTTTTCTAGAATACTTCTTTAGTTACAGTAATAAAAGCTGATTTATCTGACATTCTGGCAGAGATTTTTGTTACCTGGTATTTCCATACTTCAATATTATAATGAGAATTAATGTTTGTAATGATGACCCATAGACAGTGTAAGAGGCTAAATTACTTATTGGATCATCAAATAAACAATAAGGAATATTATGGTTTGGTCTATTCTGTAGTATGGAAAACAGGTATTCCATATATGATGTATATGGGTATGGTATGTATGGTAACATAAACCATAATACTCTACTTACCCAAAATGGAGAGTTAATTTTCTTTCCTTCTCCCTTTCACCTTTATTCCACAGAATCCTAGCTCAAGAATGGTAAGTTATTTCTTCCCAATTTCACCAAACGCCTGCCAAGTGGTCATAGAATCAATGCTGAGTTACTACAGGAGACAAGAAACGTAACCATTTCACAAATGCAGGTGATTACATCTTTGCAAAAATGGCACACACTTCCTTATATGGAGACCTCTTATGACTTCCACTGACTGGTCCTAGGGCTATTCAAAACAAGTGTTTTACATGACACAGACCTCCAAATATTTGAAAACAGCTCTATTTTTATGACTTGGAATATCCTCAGGTCCCTAAGTAAAATATGATATGTTTTAAATGTCTCATTTTCATAGTAATAAATAAATTTTTGTCCAGTGTCTACCCTGCACCAGGAACTATTGGAGATGAAGAGGGTAAATGGGAATAAGCAGGAGCAGAAGTTGAGGCAAACACAAAAGCACAAAGAACCATTTAATCCCTACTAAAGAATGTGGATGTATTTTGAAAGTAATAGGCAATAAAAGAAGATGTTTTAAGAAAAGAGGTAGGAAACTCAGGTTTGTGTTATAGAATGATCCCTCCAGTGATGTGGTGAGAGTGGGGGTGAGCAGCAGAGACACAGGTGACCAGTGACCATAACAATAGACATGCCAGGTACTCCAAGAATATCCCACAGAGCAGCAGACCACCTATAACAGAACCACCTGAAGGCCTTGTTAAAAATACAAATTCCTGAGCCCACCCTGACCTGCTAAATCCAAGTCTCTGGGGGGCTATGCAGCCCAGGGATCTACCTGTTATCAAGTTGTCTCTCAGACTCTCATGCCCAAGGTCTGAGGGCTAGGTGTTGAAAAGCCTCTGCGGCAGCAGTCACAGTTTGTTTGTCAAGTGAAAGCCAGCAGGCATCCAGACCCCAGAGTCTGACCCACAAAGGCAGAATGCTAGGAAACACCCTGACCCGGGGCAGGGACACACCCGGCCCTCCTGCACCCTCTCCCCTCACTCATTGCCTGGCTGGTGCCTTCTCTCCCTCGGGGTCAGGCCTAAGCATCACCTCCTTGGACTTCTTTCCTGGCTTCCTACTCCATCTTACACGTGTTCACAACACCTCTCTATTTATTTCTTTGTGTTTCTCATGATTTGTAATCTCACGTCCATGTGTGTGGCTCCTCATAAGTCCCCCCCACAACTAGACTGTAAGCTCCCTGAGGTCCAGGCCTGTGTTGTTCTCATTGCTGAGCTCCCACAGCACCTAGTGCAGGGCCAGGCACAGGATACGTGGCAGGTACATATTTGGGGGTGAATGCATGCATCAGTGGATGGATGGATGGATGGGTGGGTGGGTGGGGAGGCACTGCTGGCAGCCCCAACTGGGACGACAGTGCTGAGTGGCAATCTTCTGCGGAGTCAGTCCTGGCTGCTCTGTTGGCGAGATTGCCTACAACACCATTAATGGGCTTGAAGGTGACAGGGCCCAGGGCCCTTCTCTGAAGGTTCCTGGCTCTTGGCAGAATCCTCGGTCACTCCCCAAATGGAAAGCAAACAGAAGCCAAGGCAGCCAGGTCTGGGGTAAGAGGCCAAGGGAAGCAGCCCATTTTTCTCCTGTTAATCTGTCTTTTATTACAGGGTGGGGGTGGTCTCAGCCAAGAACCCAGAAGGATAGAGGGAAATTATGTTTCCTCCCCCACAGCCCTTGCTCTGTCCTATTCAGAGTTGTGGGCAAATGTCCTGTAAGCCCACGAGCACTGGTCTCCATGGCAGTGTTCCCCAGGATGCCTTGAAAATGAGGAGGCCCACACGAGCGTTTGCAGGACATCACATGGGGTGTGCACCCATAGGGACATATTCTGAAGGGCTGGCCCAGGCAACTTGCAAACCACATGTTCTCATCACCAGAATGTCGTGCTCCTTCTGGAATGAAAAGCCAGCTCCCAGTGACTTGAACAGATCAAACTCTGGAGAACAAGGATCTGATGAGATGCACATAGCTACCGTCTACTGAGTGTCCCTCAAGGCTGTGTGCTGACTGCTGTACAGTTTGCAGCAATCTTTTGAGGCGGGCACTATTGTCCCTGTTTTACAGATGAGAAGACTGAGGCTTTGTCGGGCTAAGCAGGTTTGTTACTGTCACGTACCTCGGAAGAGACAGAGCTGAGATGTGAACCCGGGCAGCCTGGTTCCAGAGTCCACGCCCTGAATCGCCGCACCATCTGTATTGCCTCCCTTGTACAAGTGAAAACTCAGGCACAGAGAAGCCAAGCGGTGTGCCCAGGGTCACACAGCTGGTTAATGGCAGAGCTGGAACCAGAAATTAGGTCTCCTCTCCTTACTCCGGCTCTCTACCCCACATGGCTCTGTCCCTCTAGGTACAATAGGGATGGACAACTTGTCCTACTTTATCCAGCCAAGCAGAGTGCTAACGGCAGAAACTGAATTCTCTTCAATTTCGTGACAGTATTTCTTTGACTGCTCAGCACTCGGACGTTCTAGGGCTGAGAAGCATGGTGGGTCAGGCCTTCTGTGTTTGTCCAAAGCTTTTGAGAAGGCTGACACCCCAGACCACCACGCTGGTCACCCTACAGCGAAGAGCATGCCTGTGCCCCATCACCCTCCCGAGTCCCCGGGTCTCAAGGACTCCGTCTCACAGGCCCTTTGGGGGAAACTTCCACGCCGGCCACTCTTCCTCCCCTTGGCTTTCTCTCCGGCTAGCTGTGTGGCCTGGGGCCCGGTGGGTCACCCCCACCCAGGGCTTTTAATGAGAAGTTTTGTCATGCTCAGGCAGCAAAGATGAATAATTCAGCAAAGGGAGCTCAGGGAATGTTATTCTTTCAGTCCATTGACAGTGGGAGAGACAGAAAAGGACTGCATCTTATTCTGGGAGGGATGGGGGAGGGGTGACAGCCACATGGGAGAGGAGAGGGAGGAGAACGAAGGCTGTACAGAAGTCATTAACAGTGTCGGCTTTCTTTAGAGTTTTAAACAGAGAAGTTACTGGAGATCAGAATTGCTTGTTTAACGAGTTCTCTGACTCCCGTGAGGAGGGCATATGGGATTGGGGGCTAGAATAGAGGCAGGAAGAACAGAGAGGAGGCTACTGCATTTATTCAGGTTTCAGTTGTAACAAAAGGAAAAAGGTAGAACGGACAGTACTAGGTGTGGTTCACGAAGGCAGAGTCTAGGATGATTCTGAGCACTGACCTCAGAGAAAACTCTAATTTGTTAATGTCTCTCTTAAAATGTGTCATTTTAGGGCTTCCCTGGTGGCGCAGTGATTGAGAGTCCGCCTGCCGATGCAGGGGACACGGGTTCGTGCCCCGGTCCGGGAAGATCCCACGTGCTGCGAAGCGGCTGGGCCCGTGAGCCATGGCCGCTGAGCCTGCGCTTCTGGAGCCTGTGCTCTGCAATGGGAGAGGCCACAACAGTGAGAGGCCCGTGTACTGCAAAAAAAAAAAAAAAAAAGGAAAAAGAAAACTTGATCCAAAACAGCAGAATACATATTCTTCTCCAGTGCACAAAGAACATTTTTCAGGATAGATCATATGTTACACAATTACACAAAAGTCTCAATCAATTTAAAAGGATTGGAATTATGCAAAGAATGTTTCTCTGACCACAGCAGAATGACATTAGAAATCAACAACAGAAGGAAATTTGGGAAATTCACAGAGATGTGGAAATTAAATACTACTCACCTAAATAACCAATAGATAAAAGGAGAAATCACAGGAAAGCTAGAAAATACTTCAAGATGAGTGAAAATGAAAGTATGGCATGCCTGAACTTAGGGAATGCAGTAAAAGCAGTGCTTAGAGGGAAATTCATAGCTGTAAGCACCTATATTAAAAGAAGCAAGCTCTCAAATCAGTAGCTTAACTTTCACCTTAAGAAACCAGAAAGAGTAAATGAAAAACAAAACAACCAAAAGAAAGGAAATAACGAAGATTAGAGTGTAAATAAATGAAATTGAGAATAGAAAAACAACAAAATCAATGAAATCAAAAATCGGTTCTTTGAAAAGATTGAAAAAGCTGACCAAATTTAGGTACACTGACCAAGAATAAAAGAGCAAAGGCTCAATTTATTAAAATCAGGAACCAAACATAGTCTTATAGAAAGTTTTAAAAGATTATAGGGGAAACTATGACCAACTCTAAGTCAATAATTTAGATGTGATGGACACATTTCTAGAAAGGCACACACTGTTGAAACCGACTCAGGAATAGAAAATCTGAATAAATCTATAACAGGCAAAGAGATTGAATTAGTAATCAAAAAACTTCCCACAAAGAAAAGCCCAGGACTAGATGGCTGCACTAATGAATTCCACTAAACTTTGGAAAAGGATTAACACCAATCATTCACAAATTATCCTCAAAATAGAGGAGGAAGGGGCACTTCCCAACTCATTCTATGAGACCTGTATTATTACCCTGATACCAAAGTCAGATAAAGACATCATGAGAAGAGAAAATACAGACCAATAACCCTTATAAATATAGAAGAAAACAACCTCAACAAAATACCAACAAACTGAGTCAAGCAACATATAAAAATGATTATATACCAACTGGGATTTATCTCAGGAATGCCAGGCTGGTTCAACATACAAAAACCAATCATTATAATACACTACATTAATAGAATAAAGTAAGAAAGACACATGATCACTTTAATAGATGACAAAATTGAACACTCGTTTATGATAAAACACACACACACACACATGCGCACACACAGCAAACTTGGAATACCAGGGAACTTCCTCAACCTGATAAAAGGCATCTGTGAAAAACCTACAGCTAACATCATGCCTAAAGAGGAAAGACTGAATGCTTTCCCCCTGTGATCAAGAATAAGACAAGATGTCCTCCCTCTCCACTTTTATACATTACAGTAATGGAAGTTCTAACCAAGGCAATTAGGCAAGAACTAGAAACAAAAGTCTTCAACATTGGAAAAGAAGAATTAATATTATCTCTATTCACAGATGATTAATATTATATATTTAAAATTTTACAGAAAGCCCAAAAAACTATTAGAGTTTAAAAAGTCCAACAAAGTTGCAAGTTACAAGATCAACACACAAAAATCAGTTGTATTTCCACATACTAGCAGTGAACAACCCAAAAGGGAAATTAAGACAATTTCATTTATAATAGCATCAAAAAGAATAAAATGCTAAGAAAAAAATTTGACAAGAAAGTCCAAGACTTGTACACTGAAAAATACAAAACGTCATTGAAAGAAATTAAAGACATCCTGTATTCCTGAATTGGAAGACTTAATATCATTAAGATGGCAATACTTCCCAAATTGATCTAAAGAATCAACACAATCCCAGCAAAATCCCAGCTGGCTTCTTTGCAAAGATTGGCAAGTTGGTGCTGCAATTGATATGGAAGTACACAGGATGCAGAATAACTAACTTGAAAAAGGAGAACAAAGTTGGATGACTCATACTCCCAAATTTCAAAACTTACTACAAAGCTATAGTAATCAAGACAGTGTAATAATGACATAACAATAGATGTATAGATCAATGGAATAGAATTGAGAGCCCAGAAATAAATCCTTACGTTTGAGGTCAACTGGTTTTCAAGAGGGGTGCCAGGATAATCTAATAGGGAAAGAATGGTCTTTTCAACCAATGGTGCTGGGACAACTGGATATCCACATAGAAAAGAATGGAGTTGCACCCCTCTGCCTCACACAATATACAAAAATTAATTCAAAATGGATCATAGACCTAAACATAAGAGTTAAAACTATAAAACTCTTACGAGGAAACACAGGTAAAAATCTGTGACCTTGGGTTATACCATGGATTCTTAGATATGATAACAAAATCAAGAGCAACAAAGGAAAAAATAAATCAGAAATTCTTCAAAATTAAATACTTTTTTGCTTCAAAACTACCATCAAGAAAGGGAAAAGGCAACTCAGAATGGGAGAAAATATTTGAAAATCATGTATGCGATAAGGGATTTGTAGCTAGAATATGTAAAGTACTCTTACAACTCCATAATAAAAAGATAACCCCAAATAATCCAATTTAAAAATGGGCAGGGGCTTCCCTGTGGCGCAGTGGTTGAGAGCCCACCTGCGATGCAGGGGACACGGGTTCGTGCCCCGGTCCAGGAAGATCCCACATGCCGCAGAGCGGCTAGGCCCATGAGCCATGGCCGCTGAGCCTGCACGTCCAGAGCCTGTACTCTGCAACGGGAGAGGCCACAACAGTGAGAGGCCCGTGTACCGCAAAAAAGGAAAAATAAATAAATAAATAAAATAAATAAAAATGGGCAAAGGATCTGAATAGCTATTTATCCAAAGATATGCAAATGGACAATAAATATAACATACAATAGACATATGAAAAAATGCTCATTATTAGTCATCAGGGGAATTCAAATCAAACCATAATGAGATACCACTTCACACCCACTAAGATAGCTATAATCAACAAATCAAATAATAACAAGTTTTGGCAAGGATGTGGAGAAATCAGAACATTGATACATTGCTGTTGGGATTATAGAATGTTCCAGCCACTGCGGAAAACAATCTGGCAGTTCCTCAAAAACTTAAATATAGCATTACCACATGATTCAGCAATTCTACTGCTAGGTATATACCCAAAAGAATTGAAAGCATATGTTCTCACAAACACTTGCACAGTAATGTTTATTGTAGCATTGCTCATGCTAGCCAAAAAATGGAAAAAATCCAAATATCCATTAACTGAAGAATGGATAAAATGTGGTACATCCATACAATGGAATATATATTATTTGGTAATTGGATATATTACTTAGAAATTGGAAGATATTTTATTGGCCAAAAAAGAACAAAATACTGATATATGCTACAACATGGATGAACTTCAAAAATATTATGCTAAGGGAAAGAAGCCAACCACAAACGACCACATATTGTATGATACTATTTATATGAACTATCAAGAATAGACAAATTTTTAGAGACAGAAAGTAGATTAGTGGTTGCCTGGGGCTGGAAGGCTGGGGGTGAGAGAATGGGAAGTGACTGCTAATGGGCATGGGATTTCTTTTGGGGGTAATGCAAATGTTCTAAAATTGATTGTGGTGATGGTTGCACAACTCTGTGAACACACTAATACTCAATGAATTGTACACTTTAAATGGGTCAGTTTTTTTTTCTGTGGATTATATCTCCATAAAATTGTTAAAAAGTAATCTATCGCACACTGGAAGCCTGGGGTATGAATTTATTTTCACATCTAACTGCAAAGAAAAGAAGCAAAGAATAGCCTAGTCATTTCCCAGTAAAGCAAAGGCTGCATACATTACAGTTCATTTCTATACAGCCACCTAATAGATTTTACTTACCCTTGACATATATCAGACACTCTATATATCCAACCAGAAAAATTATAAGCATCCTCAAAAGCAAAGGATTCCATTGCAGGGCAACTATTTATTTGTTTAATTTGGACCTCGGGTGGCTGAGAATTGAGTTGATCATACTCCTCAGTTCTTAGTAAATTTTTGCCATCATTCTGGGCAAGGCCTCTCTTTCTCTCCCTCTCTCTCTATATTTCCTTCTTCCATGATTTCTACTCCCATTTCCCTCTCCCACCCCAGGCATCCACTCTAATGTATTTAATAGTCTTTAAACATGCTGGCATCCCCTTAAATTATGTGCTAGTGCTTTATGTAGTACGTATTTTTTAGCTGTTTATTTTTTATTTTATTGGAGTATAATTGCTTTACAATGGTATGTTAGTTTCTGCTTTATAACAAAGTAAATCAGTTATACATATACATATATCCCCATATCTCTTCCCTCTTGCGTCTCCCACCCTCCCACCCTCCCTATCCCACCCCTCTAGGTGGTCACAAAGCACCAAGCTGATCTCCCAGGGGCTGGGGGCTGGGGAGGGGGAAATGGGGAGGTGTTGGTCAGGCTACAGGGTTTCAGTTATACAAAATAAATAAGTTCTGGAGATCGACTTTACAACATAGGGCCTATGATTAAAAGTACTGGATTGTATACTTAAAATTTTGCTAGGAAGTTAGATCTTAGCTTAAGTGGTCTTACGCAAAAGGAAAAACAAAGCAAAACAAAGGGGACAGAGGAAACTTCTGGAGGTGATGGCTAAGTTTATGGCATTGATAGTGATGATGGTTCCACAAGGTATACTTATTTCTAAACACATCAAGTTGTAATATATTAAATATCTACTTCTTTTTGTATGTCAGTCATACCTCAATAAAGTGGTTAAAAAATTCTTAGTTCCACCATTTATCAGCTTGGAACTTTGGGCAATGTACTTAACCTACATCTGTGCTTCAGTTTCTTCAACTTTATCATTGATAATAATAGTACTGACCTCTGAGTTGTTATGAAGATTGCATGAGTTAATATCTGCAGACCACTAAGAATAACATTGGCACACAGCAGAAGTTATATGTGCTTGCTGTTATTATATTTCCAGGTTATTATTCATGTTACAGGATTGTCTGGTGAAGCAGGTAATTTATTTATACTCCAGTAGGGTGAACAGAGTGCAGAAAATAGCAAACAAATCTAGAGAGGTTCAGGCAGGTTTGCCAGTGGCCATTAGAAGACCTGTCACCGCTTAACAGAAACAGGGTACCTTAGAAGGTGGCAGACCAACTGGTAAGGGCAACTCTGAGCCACACTCCTAGGCGGGGACTAGAGTTATAAGAGACAGTGGTAGCAATCCAAAATGGGGACAATCCTACTATATATGATGTACAAGGTGAGTACTCAAGCTGGGAGAATGGGGTGCAGGAATGGAGGAAGGGCCATTAATATCAACATAGGGGTCACAGCAAAACCCACTTCTAGAGACATCATTGTACGCAACTGTAAGCCCAGGAAGACAGAGGTGGAAGGAATGAGGCAGAGCCTATAACAGATCCACTCTTTCACTAACCCTGTTTTAAAGCAAAAATTTCCAGATATTTTAGAACTGAAAAGTATTACTTCTTTTATTTTAGTTTATTTCATCATCTTTCCCTAAAAATGTATGGCATATGCCTTTAAAATTTAAATTGCATTAAGATCTTTTTTATATCTTTTTTTGATACTCCTTGAAACAATTGCAGAACCCCAGGATGTGGAGAACAGCCCTGGGAATTAGCTCCCCTAGGCTCTTATTATGCGAAGGAGGGTAATGAACACTATAAAAGCCTTTCTAACCTGTGAAAGTAAAAGCTTTGGGCATGGAGCCATTTTAATTCAAATTTATATCTATTTCTAGAAGGGTTTGCCAAACAGGGTACATTCCAGTATGACGTATTAAAAATGACAAAGAGGGCTTCCCTGGTGTCGCAGTGGTTGGGAGTCCGCCTGCTGATGCAGGGGACACAGGTTCGTGCCCCGGTCCAGGAGGATCCCACATGCCGCGGAGCGGCTGGGCCCGTGAGCCATGGCCGCTAAGCCTGCGCGTCCCGAGCCTGTGCTACGAAACGGGAGAGGCCACAACAGTGAAAGGCCCGCGTACCGAAAAAAAAAATGACAGCCTGGAGTTCTTATTAGGGTTGGAGTATCAAATCTGCCCAGGTCTGGTTGAGAGATGTTATTTCACCATAGAACCCATGTATTAACTCACTCCAAAACCACATCTAAGCCCAGTCTTTTAAAGGTTTCTGTATTCTGGAGTTTGAAGTGGAGGCTGGGGGAAAAAAAACAGACTTAGAACAGTTTCTTTCTTCGTCTTTCAATCCTGACCACCCTGTGCACCTCCAGAGGGGAAAGAGAAAAACAAAGAGAACCCAACAAAGCAAGAGGTTGTTTTGGAATGGTTTCAACAACTTAGAAATGGATTAAATTACTAAAGTGCTTGAATGTGCTCCAGAAAAACATCCAAAACACAACAACATCAGTAATCGTAATGAGTTTACCTTACTCCACCACTCAAATAAAGCACAGCCGTTTTTGATACAGAGATTGCAGAGAAATGTCTCCACTGTAGCCTTCTGGATAAATATAGTATAATGAATGACACCCACAAAAACATGCCCATAGAAAACATCATCACTGTTGTAAAGTACTGCTTTTTAAAAATGCCGCTTAATATAGGTCACTGACATCACAAAGCAGAGCAATTCACTAAAAAGTAATTCTGTGGGAGCCAATATGAAATGATTCAAGTATATTGTCACCTCTTGGTCTGGTTTAAATCACAAAGAGATTTTAGACTCTAGACTGAACCAGTTCTCAAAGTTTTGCTTGTCTGTCCACATGCAGGTGGGGTAGAAAATGGCAGCATTTATGCAAGGAGTCACCATATCCATCTGAACACCAAGAATTGTCAGTAGAATAAATGAATGTCTTCATGCATGTGGACAGCAATAAAATAAAAGCTCATTTTAAAGTGTTATTGAATGTTGATCATTGTTGAAGTTGAGTAAAGGATATGTGGAGTCGATTGCAACATTCTCTACTTCCGTGTATATTTGAAATTTTCTATAAGAAAACATTTTAAAAGAGTGCTATTCAGTATGGAGTTTTCTTAAAAAACTAAAAATAGAGTTGCCATATGATCCAGCAATCCCACTCCTGAGAATGTATCCAGAAAATATGAAAAATCTAATTTGAAAAGATACATGAACCCCAATGTTCACAGCAGCACTATTTATAATAACCAAGACATGGAAACAACCTAAATGTCCATCAACAGATGAATGGATAAAGATGTGATATATATATATATATATATATATATATATATACACACACACACACACACACACACACACACACGTATATACACACATATATATAACGGAATATTGCTCAGCCATAAAAAAGAATGAAACAATGCCATTTGCAGCAACATGGATGGACCTAGAGATTATCATACTAAGTGAAGTCAGACAGAGAAAGACAAATATTATACACTATCATTTATATGTGGAATTTAAAAAAATGATACAAGTGAATTTATTTACAAAACAGAAACAAACTCACAAATATAGAAACAAACTGATGTTTACCAAAGGGGAAAGGGGGGAGGGAGGGATAAATTAGGAGTTTGGGATTAACAGGTACACACCACGATATATAAAATAGATAAACAACAAGGACCTACTGTATAGCACAGGGAAATATATTCAATATCTTGTAATAACCTACAGTGGAAAAGAATCTGAAAAAGAATACATAGATATAGATATAGATATGTATATATGGATATGTATAACTGAATCACTTTGCTGTACACCTGAAACTAACACAACATTGTAAATCAACTATACTTCAATTTTTTTTTACATCTTTATTGGAGTATAATTGCTTTACAATGGTGTGCTAATTTCTGCTTTACAACAAAGTGAATCAGTCATGCATATACATATGTTCCCATATCTCCTCCCTCTTGCGTCTCCCTCCCTCCCACCCTCCCTACCCCACCCCTCCAGGCAGTCACAAAGCACCGAGCTGATCTCCCTGTGCTATGCAGCTGCTTCTCAATAGCTATTTACCTTACGTTTGGTAATGTATATATGTCCATGCCTCTCTCTCGCTTTGTCACAGCTTACCCTTCCCCCTCCCCATATCCTTAAGTCCATTCTCTAGTAGGTCTGTGTCTTTACTCCTGTCTTACCACTAGGTTCTTAATGACATTTTTTTTCTTAAATTCCATATATATGTGTTAGCATACAGTATTTGTCTTTCTCTTTCTGACTTACTTCACTCTGTATGACAGACTCTAGGTCTATCCACCTCATTACAAATAACTCAATTTTGTTTCTTTTTATGGCTGAGTAATATTCCGTTGTATATATGTGCCACATCTTCTTTATCCATTCATCTGCTGATGGACACTTAGGTTGTTTCCATCTCCGGGCTATTGTAAATAGAGCTGCAATGAACATTTTGGTACATGACTCTTTTTGAATTATGGTTTTCTCAGGGTATATGCCCAGTAGTGGGATTGCTGAGTCATATGGTAGTTCTATCTGTAGTTTTTTAAGGAACCTCCATACTGTTCTCCAGGAAACTCTTTACATTAAAAAAAAAAGAGTGTTATTAAATTAATAGTAAATTTTCAATGTTTTCTCACCCAGTTGATGGTAAAAGTACAGCCACTATCATGGAGGAGGCCTGAGAAAAGGTTTTACTTTAGAAAGAGATTTTCATACTCTAAATGGTTTGGAAAAACTGCTACAGAGTATGGTCTCTAATGTGGGATTTGTGTACTCTATAAGACTGCAACATGATCCATTAGAACTAGTGTTTATATTAATTTTTAATCTTAAAAGAAGAAAAACTGTTTCATTAATATCTAACATAAAGATTGACTCTGATGTCATCACTCAGTCAAGGAAAGATGCCTTTTTAACAATGGGTGAGAAAGGAAGTGTTTTTCAAAGTAATAGGTCATAGAGAGAGCTTTTTTTTTTTTCCGGTATGCGGGCCTCTCACTGTTGTGGCCTCTCCCGTTGCGGAGCACAGGTTCTGGACGCGCAGGCTCAACGGCCATGGCTCACAGGCCCAGTCGCTCTGCGGCACGTGGGATCTTCCCGGACCGGGGTACGAACCCGTGTCCCCTGCATCAGCAGGCGGACTCTCAACTACTGCGCCACCAGGGAAGCCCGAGAGAGCATTTTGATAACAGATATTTGAAGATGTTTTCATCATCTTGTAATTTTGTTGCTGAGAGCTAAGTGTGTCACTATTTGCACAGTTGTAAGAAAAACTGTAACGTGACGTTATAAACTTGCCTAAAACAGTCTACCCCAATAGCTTGAACTGGTTTGTAAAAACATTTTAATGTGCAAGAGCCACTGATTGATGTCAGGGAGAGTGGAAATTTAATAGCCAAATTTTAATAAAAAACCTTTGCGTAAATGAAAAGTTAGTAACAGGATTTACTGAGCACAGCTAATGTCATACTGCAGCCATTTAGATCTATGAATCTTTGTGAGATATCGTTTCTAGCTATGACATTCATTGGAGCCAAGCCTTACTTTAAACTGAACTCCATATTCCAAAATGTTAAACCACCACTTCAAAATTAAGGAGGCATATTCAATCACATTGTTCTCACTAAAATGTTTATAATAATATGTTTCAAATAAGAGATAGATTTACATATATAATCAAATAAACTTTATTTCTAAATATTATTTCATATTTATCTCATACTTTAAATGTTCTCTTTTGCATGCTTTATAATGTATATAATATACAAGTAAGGCAGTACACAAATATCACATTAATTTTTTAAAGATAAGTGTATTACACGTAGTATCAGTTCCACTATATTGATCTCAGCTGTGAGATCATTTGAGCCTCATTTCTTTTCAATAGCAGTTCTGTAATCACTATTTCTGTCTATTCTGTGATTGTTCCAGTTTTCTAACTCTTCTTGGGTCCATTTCAGAACTTTATATTTTAAGAGGAGACATTCTGTGTTCTCAAGATTTTATAATAAATTGCCAGATTGTTGTACATAATCATCTCTAATATTTTTAATCTCTTCCATCTTTGTATCTCCTTTCTTGTTACTAACATGGTATAATGTTGCCTTCTTTATTTTTATTTAATCAGAATCAGCAGGGAAATATCTATTCTATTAGTCTTTTCAGATACCAACTTTTGGTTTCATTTATATTTTCAACTCTTTCTCTGTTTTCTAGTGAATCAACATAAGCTTTTATCTTAATACCTACCTCCTGCTTTCATTTGTTTTACTTTGTTTTCCTTTTTCTCATGTCTGAGGTTATATACTTTGTTCATTTGATTTGGGTCTTTTCTCAAAATTAAATATAATATTGTGTACAGCTATACAATTTTCTAGAAACCTAAGTTTGAAAAAGAGTGTTATTCAGTATGGAGTTTCGGGAATGAAATCTTTTCTTTGTTATTATATTTGAGAAAATTTGGGGATTTTTTTAGTTATGATTTCTTATTTGGTTAAGGGATTACTTATAAACATTCCTCAGTTTATAAAAAAATCATTTTGGGTCCACTTTTCATTGTTTATTCTTAGTTTTATTGGATTATGATGGAAGAATGTGGTCTGTTGACTTTCTACTTTTGGTAAATTATTAAAGTTTCTTCTGGTCAAGTAAAAAAAAGATAAGTGTATTATATTGATACATTTTAATACCTTTTTGTATGATTGCATTCAGAAAATCTTCTCAAATTTTAGTGTGTACACACATCATTCTAAGATCTTGTTAAAGTTCGGCATCTGATTCAGTAATTCTAGGGCAGGACCTGAGATACCACATTTCTAACTAGGTCCTGGCTGATCCTGATATTGCTTGTCCTCAGACCACACTTGAAGCAGCAAGGTCATGGGGCAGGGGGAAGGTGGGTATGTTTTACTATAGGATTGCACAATCAAAAATATGTGGAGATGACTAGGGGATGAATGGACTACACTCCCTGCAGGTTGTCCTTCATAACTACCATTTCTCTCAGTGGAGTTTCTGGTAGGGACTGAGCTGTAATGACTGATGTTCTGCTCCCTGACAAGCACCTGGATGCAGCTCAGCTCTGCAACTTTAGCAGTCAGCTGAACTGAGATAGACTGGCCATTCTCAAATTCAAACTGATGTGACCAGTAATGGTGCATTGCTCCAGTCTGGAGCTGATGGATAATACCTGCTGCTGCCTCATAGGACTGATGTGAGGGTTAAATGATATAAGACGTCGAAAATACTTTGTAGAGGGCTGTATCTATTATTGTTGGAGGTGTGGCTGCCTGTGGACTGGGCCAAGATCCTTTTCAGATGGTTATTTTGTGTCTTCTTTAACACTGAGACAAACAGGCCATCAAAACCCCATGTCATAAAACATGACATTAAAAAAATTTTTAACCCAGAAGTATTTGAAAGTGGCTATAACCACCTCAGCTGCTAAAAGCAAAGAAACAAACAAACAACACACACCCACACACACACCACAAACTCAGTAAGCACCCAAAGCACTGGCTTTAAGAAATGTAATTTACTTGTGTGTCCTACCAAATATACTAGCTGCAGAATATATCCTCAAGTGCTTGATTTATGGAATTATTGACACTATTTACCAACAAGAAGTTGGGAGCATCTACTGAAAATGACAAATTTGTTTACTGATATGTAAACTTTCTTTCTAGAAATAATTAGCTGAGACATTTGTTTACTAAGATCACTCATAGCTTGTGATAATAATATCATCTGCAAACAGAAGAATGTTTACGTTTATGTTCGCATTTTTTGTTAATGTGGGCTGATTTCACATTTTAAATCAAATAAGATTTCACCAAATTCATACCTAGTACATTTGCGGGCATGGAAGAGAGCTTTGATTGCAAGGGCCACAACTCCCTTCTTTTTTTTAAAGCTGTTCTACATGTGAGCTCAAGTCATCAAATAAAATTAGAGCTACCTAGTGAGGATGTGGGGAAAATGGAACCCTCATCCACTGTTGGTGGGATTGTAAATTGGTGTAGGCACTGTGTAAAACAGTATGGAGGTTTCTCAAAAACCTAAAAATAGAGCTACCATATGACCCAGCAGTTCCACTCCTGGGTATATACCTGAAAAAAACAGAAACACTAACTTGAAAAAATACATGCACCCCTATGTTCATAGCAGCATTATTTACAATTGTCAAGATATGGATGCAACCTAAGTGTCTATCAACAGACGAATAGATAAAGAAGATGTGGTATATATATACAATGGAATACTACTCAGCCATGAAAAAGAACAAAATTTTGCCATTTGCAGCAACATGGATGGACTTGGAGAACATTATGCTAAGTGGAATAAGTCAGACAGAGAAAGACAAATACTGTATGATATCACTTATGTGGGATCTAAAAAATACAACAAACTAGTAAATATAACAAAAAAGAAGCAGACTCACAGATATAGAGAACAAGCTAGTGGTTACCAGTGGTGGGTATGGAGGAGCAATATAGGGATAGGGGATTAAGAGGTACAAACTATTCTGTATAAAATAAACTACAAGGATATATTGTACAACACGGAGAATTTAACCAATATTTTATAATAACTATAAGTGGAGTATAACCTTTAAAAATTGTGAATCACTATATTGTACACGTGTAACTTATATAATATTACTCTGTACATCAACTATATTTCAAATAAATGTTTTTTAAAAAAGAACTTAATCAGAAAAAAATATTAAGAAAACTAGAGCCACCTATAAATTTGCAAGTATCAGCTCACTTGTTTGGTTCTAATGTTGTAACCCTCAGAACCCAGCTTTGTGGTTTTTCCCTTTTCATGTCTGAAAGGTAGAGCTTCACATAATACATGGAGTATCAATTAATATAGTTCGTTCAGAGCCCAGAGCTGGCCTACTGTCCATGTTGGTGAACAAAACAGTAGAAGTCCTTTTAACATTTTTCAACCCTAAATACCATAGCATGTCAGGCCTCTTTCTCTAGACACAGAGTCACATGTCTCCATCTTCTTTTACTTGACTCTGTTTCTCATTGGACTGTACAAGTTTCTCCCTGATTCTGTTTTCTCCACCTTTTCTGTCATAGGATGTTAGTCTCATTCTTTACCACACTTCCAGTCTCCCTCCCTAAACCTTTTTGTCTTTAGTTGAGTTCTCTGAGGGCAGAGACTGTCTCTGTTTTAGTCACAGCTGTATTACCATCATCTAGCATAACACTCGGCACAGAGAATTTATTAAATAAATATTCGTTGAAGGTTTGAATAATGTTAAGGTTGGATTTCCTTTGCTTATTTCATGATGTGGAAAACACTCATTACTTTATCTTACTTTTCTTTCATTTGGAATAACTGTGATCAATTCAAGGAGTTCCAGAGCAGGAACACATAGACACCAAAGTTTCCAGGACAATAAAAATTGTGAAAAGCTTTTTGCTTGCTTCAAAGTGGACATGGAAAATCTTTCCCAATTTATAGATGTCGACTTGAACTCCTTACCTGCTTATTGATGTAAGAAAAGGCCAAGTATGATTTTTTTAAATGTAAGAATGAATATTTCTTACACAGTGGGATTTACTAAGCCAAAAAAGGAATGGCATTTTGTTACATGCTATAACATGGATGAACCTTGAAAACACTATGTTTAGTGCAATAAGCCAGACATAGAAGGACAAATACTGCAGATTCCACTTACACGAGGTACCTAGAATAGGCCAATTCACAGAGACAGAAAATAGAATAGAGGTTACCAAGGGTTGGTGGGAGGGAAAATGGGGTTGTTACTGTTTGATGGTTACAGAGTTTTTGTTGAGGATGATGAAAAGGTTTTGGTTATAGACAGTGGTGATAGTTACACAACACTGTGACTGTACTTAATGCCACTGAACTGCATATTTATAAATGGTTAAAATAAATATGATTTCTCTATATTTTACCACAATGAAAAAGAGGAATAAAAAAAGAATGAATATTTCTTCCCTCTGTTACTTAATATTCATCAAGCTAACCATGAATGTCAAAATAGACACACTATCTGTGCTCACAGTATGAAAAATCAAAGAGAGAAGTACCTTGTGTCTTATATTATTACCCTCATGGCTTCTCAGATTTAGCCTGGATGGGAAAAAAAGGCAGGCTGAATAGCCTGTGTTTATATAAATCCTGATCTGTGTGCCCTCTGACTCCCAAGATGACTGAGTGGGTGGAAGCACGCACATGCATTGTGACAGTGTGTACATAAATACTGTCACATGTAAGGCCAGGAGCAGGGTGACATAGAGAGCAAGTCACAAGTTGTCAGGACTCTAAATTGAAGTTTTGTTTTTATCAGGGCCCTAGAAAGCCAGAGCCACGTGAAGTCATGGCCCTTAACCACGACCTCTCCCACATACTGAGGGGAGAATTCAGATGCCCACTGCAGTCAGCCGGTCAGACTGCTTCTCGCATGCTCCCTGCCTCCACTCTGCTCCGCCCTGGAACTCTTCTCCGCTATGGCTGAGGCTGAGTGAGACCCTTGAGATCATATCTTTATCCCCTTTCTACCCACATCACCCCCAAACTTGAAACTCCCAGGGTTTAGCACAAAGCTTAGTAAGTGCCCAATAAATATTTGTAGACTGAATTAGTGAATGAATGAATGTTGCTCTGGCCAAAGCCGCAGCTTCCACACCCTGCATAACTGCACTCAGTACTGACCCTGAAGATAGGAAAAGCAGTACAACTGATGCTGTAAGAAAATGTTTCTTGTTTATACTGCTGCATCTTGATCTTTGGCTGATCTAAGCACAAAGAGAACTCTTTCAGTTCAGAGAAAAGAGGTTTATGGTGTGTGGCAGAGCTAAGAACAAAGGGCTCAATTGACAGACTGGAGACACTCTCAGCTTCTGAGAGCCTGGAAACTCCATCTATAGATCGGTCCCAGAGGGCAGAGCCAAATAAGGGCAGATGGAGAACACAGCTTTCTTGGGAACTGGTTTTCCACTCCTCTGAGGCAAAAATACATCACTCTATAGCACCCTGAATCAATTCTCCAAAATATAGTGCTGTGTCCTTGTTTGCCAGTGTCTAAAAATAAGTCCTTGTCATATTTTTATTCTCTTTGTCTTAAAGTCATCCAACCAGCCTTGCTTGCAGAATATGAATTGCAGTGAAGCAGAAACCAGGAGATTAAATTGAAGCTACCTTTGAACGGAGCTCCTTAACTGATGACTGACTTGTTGCCCCCAAGCTAAACTCTCCTTTCTCTCTGGTCATGCTCCTTGCCATCTGCAACTACGGGACAATGAATCGACAGCTAACTTTAAGTCAGCTTTCTTTAGGCTGGTCATTAGAGTGCCTACTGTCTGACAGTGTCAAATTCTAGCCTAGGATTGTGACAGGGATTTAATGCTGTGTCCCAAGTGGGCTACTGGGCTGGCCATTAGAGTAGCAGGTGTCACTAATTTATCTTAACACTGCCCTGCCACAGACTGTTTAAATTCACATTGCCCTTACCATATCTGCTCTGCCCCTACATTAAACCTTTCAACCAGTACTTTCCAGATAAAACTAAGCATTATTCATGTATGAAGCACTGTTATTTTTGGAATATACCAACAATTCCAAGAAAAGTTAACAATAACTGAATCCTATACACACCAGGGCTGGGGCACCATTGTCATATTAAAGAAGAAACCATACTTGACTCTGAATTAGTAGAACAATACTTTGAAACCCAACTTCTAAGAGAAAAGAAACCTTAAAATGCAATGAGTTGGTAGCAAGACCTGAGTTGAGTTCTAGTCCAAGCTCAGATACGTATTTATTGGATTATTGGATTCCTTTGGGTACTTTATTTGCCTCTATTTCTTAGTGCCTCCAGCTATAAAAATAGAAGTGATTTATCTACTCTTTATTTCAGAAAATTGTTGTGGGAATGACTTGTATGACCTGAAAAATAAATAAGCTCCTTAAACAAAGCACAATAAAAGTACAATTATTTTGAGTTGCTATTGTAGGGTTAAATAGAACAATTCAATCAAAAGCCACAGCGTTTGAGAACATTCTTAATTTTATTTTCTTTAATTTTATAAAATACATTTTGTAAGATAAGTTTCTAAAAGTTTATCCTTTATGTGTGTTAAAAATGGAATTCTATATCAGAAATGAAGGAAACACTTTCAGTTGATTAACTCTCTTCATGTGTGTATATGTGTGTATGTATGCATGGGAGGTTTTCAGGGAAGGGTTGGTTATTTGTTATGTTATTAAATCAAAACAAAACACAAGGTATGGATTACTCCACTTTCCTTGATCTTGATTGGTTTCTTACAGAACCTTTTCCATCTGCTCCCTCTATGCAGTCTGGAAGCTTGTCTTGTATACTGTTCTGAAAGCAAATATCAAGTGTCTTTTTGTAAACCTTACATCTCCTTAAACGTTGTTGAAACCACTTTGGGGGAGAAAACAAAACGACTCTTTACAGCAACAGAGCCACATACAGCCATACCCATAAAATCTTTCCCTTAATAAAGACAAATCAACTTTTTATTTTTTAACCCAAAGTTAAAACCCAAACACAGAAAGGGAAGACTGAAACCTGGGAGCTATTCGAATTTCAAACTCTTTCCACTTTTCCTTTTCCATGGAAGCTTACCAACTAAATAGCTGATGGCTGGTGCATTCAGTTATATGATCTGCACCAGGAGAGAATAACCTGTATGTTAAACCTAACTCTTTAATACACCAAGGTAACATTGCTAAATCAAATCATCTCCCGCTAGCTAGAAAGAATGATCAAATAGGTTATTCAAATTGAGGTTCAAATTCACCAGATCTGTTTCTGCAAAGGACGGAATAATTGGTCTAAAATCCCAAGAGATGCAATAACTAGCCAATTTTACACATCATTTGCGTTTTTTAATGTCCAATTTTCATTTGTTAAAGAATCATAACCAAAGAATCATTCTCCAGACCTTTCTGGTACAACCCCGAACAAGCGATAGACAAACTGAAAAATGTGAAATGTGCATCATTCTGAAACAAATCAAGATCTTCAAATCACCTGCTATGACTGAATGGATAATACCCCATGAAAAGAGCACCATTGTGAAGATATGACAGAGGCCGAAGTACACAACTAATTAACAGAAAGAAGACATGCTATCCAAAGAGTTATCTATCCTGTGTCTACCAGAGGGCTGGCTCAGTTCACACCGTTAGCCTCTAGCAACTGCTGCTCCTTAGGCCAGTCTTTTTTCGTATGAGCTAGTTTCTCTCTATCCTCAGCTCCTTGGAAACCACAGGGTTGTCATGGTAGCTGTTATCAAGGAGAAGGGAGTGAGAAAATGCTGACAACACCTTGTTTCTCTTCTCTAACGAGGTATAAGGCCAGGTGCCCCCTTTGTCTCCACAGACACTACGCTCCCTTATGCTGTAAGTAAGGTTGGCTGAGTTAGGGCTTAAATAGTCCATTGCCATCGGGGTCAGTGCTCTCTTTCTATGGGTGAAAGATCCTTGCTTTGACCCCCTTCTCCCAGCTGCAATAGGTAGATTTGGGCAAATGCTCTTATTGTTTTGCTGGCATTCTTTTTTTCTTCTATCTTCAATGGTAATAGGGAGACAGGAATGAGTTCTCGGTTTTGTACACCAACGAGGATATATTTGGCCCCCAAAATGGCAAGGGGGCCAGGTACATCCCTTTTCTCTACCTGAGCATCTTTCTTTCCACTTTGTTTCCATCAGTGGAAGTGCCCTTTGAGAAGAAAACACTTCCTGGTCCTCAGGAGATGCTTGAAAATTGAATTGAGCCTCCATTTCTTTGTGACTTGCAGTTGGGGAGTCACCATCTTAAGCATTTCCCATTTCTAGCAGGAACCAGTTATGAAGCAAAATGACTAAAAGAGGTACGTAAGAGGGGAGAGTCCACGGAGAGACATTAATCACCACGAGACTCTCCTTTCTTGTTACACTCGTCAAGTAAGAAGAGGGCCAGTCAGTGGCAAAGGCAAAGAGTTAACATGGGAGACGCAGCATTGTAGGCTGTGTGGTTAGAGCCTCGCTATTAGAGAAAGGAAAATTTCTACAGGATATCAGAACTTGGTGCCTCGGCCCATGAGTTTCAGGACGGCAAAGTTGTAAGTGGCAGCAATCATGAAGGTGAGCTGTAGGTAAGAGAAGAGAGAATATGAGTGAGAGTAGAAAAGGCTCCCTCCTCCACTCCTTTTGGGAACGAGGAAGGGTAGAAATAAAATCATAGTTAAATAAAGAAAAAAACTCCTGTTCTGCAAAAAGCAGCACATCCAAGCTTTTGCCCTGTAAACTTCACTAGAAGTCCTCTCTGAGACATTTCCTTCCAATGGCCCAGGCCCAGAGAATCAACTCGACAAGGAATTTTCCCACACCTCTGCTCAGCCCAGCACTGACTTTTCCTCAGGAAAGTGAACACTAACTGGGCTCTGCCATCATATCTTACGTGTCTGAGCGACCTGGATTCATAGGGTGCTTGCTGTAGACGCATAGCCACACCGTGCATCACAGCCTTCCCCTGCTTAATGCATCTATTTATTTCACAAGATGAGGAACAACTCGACTCCGTAGAAAAGCCTCAGCGGTGGGGGCCAGGAGTGCTGCAAGCTGATCCTTGGTTGATCACCACTTATTCAATGACCGGAGATAAATTGCTTCACCCTTCAGTACCCCGGGTTCTTAATCTGAACAATGAATGCACTACATTGACACTGAGCCGAAACACCATCCATAATAACAATTCTAATAATGTTAAGAGGTCCTTCCAGTATTTTCAAGAGAGTAACTAAATCCCTTGGAGAGCATCCAAGATGATTCCTATTTACAGTATATAGAATTCCAGGCTACCAAGAATCATGTTTAGTAAGGTCTCAGTGTTCTTGTCACCGATCTGACCGGAATGTGTTGAGAATTAACTATAATTTCTGACTGCAACGCACCTGGCAATGTTACATGCTCTGTAAATGCTCTTATTATTCTTGACTCTTTCCTCTTCCTCACACCACTTTGCTTGTTCTTATCTCATTTCCGAAAATTTTCTGCCTTGCCAACCCAAAGTAGAAGGCCACAGTCTCTACACTCTGCTGTCTCTGCCCAGCAGCTTTTCTCCAGCACTTCAAGGTTAGAAGGAATCTACCTCTTTTTACCTTTCAGCATAGCTGTACCCAAGCTATCCCAGGACCACTTATTTTCCAAGATCATTAAAAGACAACTCACCAGGGAAACCAGTGTTGCTGCGGCCCCCACAAATGCAGCAATAAACAGGTGGAAGGTCATTTGGAACTGTAAGAAAATGCAAAAGGGAGAACTGGGTCTTGCAACAGCTGAAATAGACTCTGCTGCGGATCATGAGTGCAACTTTCTGAACGTGTTGATATCTTTCTGTGTGTTAATTTGGCATCTCTAACTAAGTTGTTACATCCGTGAGTGTAGGCCTCCCATTCTTCAATGTACACCATAGCACCTGACCCCATAGCACCCAGAACACAGAATACTCATAAAATAGTATGTATGGTCTTCCCAAATAATCAACTGATTCCCCTGGGTTGTGCCCAGGATCCCAAAACATTTTGCTTTCAAAGAAATAGTTTACTGCCTTGTTCCTCAGGATTTACTTTTATTCCCCTGCCTCCTTTGTGTATAATATCCATTCTCAATACAGTGTTTCCTTTTTCAAATGTACTTTCTTTTTAAATGAGATTGAGAAGTTCCAAACTAAATGTGTTTTATAAAACCTACGTATGTCTGGGCACAACCCATTTTCTTGGTAAGGTTTTTAAGTAAAAGAATGAAAATTTTCACTTGGGGGATTTTGCCATTAAGCTCTACCTTTACCTAGAGCTAAAAATTTCTCTTTTAAGGGAGGAAGTCTTAGAATGGAAGGCTTTCTCTGCAGCTTTAAGGAAAATAGATATTTTACCATGTATGCTCATTGGCTCAGGCAATATTTTATAGAAGGCAATTTGCTAACTCAAAATCCAGCAAAAAGAAATTGTGGTCCTTAAAATCAAAGTTGGGTAGAAATTTTATGTTACTAGCCATTCCACTGTAAAATAACCGAATGCCCCACTCACCTCAGCTGTTTTGCAGATGGACAGAAGGTTGGAGCCACACACCTTGCCAGGGAAGGCATTCCATGGGAGAACACCTACGTAAGACACAAATATCAACCAAGGTAAGCTTCACAGAGTTATGGGGCTATATGGAGCACTTCTTCCATCTTTAATCATCCTGGCTGAAAAGTTGGGTCCTACTGACAATCAGGATCTTCTTTTCTAAAGATTTACCCAAAAAAACAGTTGCAAATTTTTTTGTTTGTTATTGAAATGTGCTGCTTCTGGGTTGGGGACAGCAGTCAACTGGGGTAGAGCAGTGCAAAGAGCCAAGAAAACTCCCACCACCTCCAAGAAGTTCCCTTCTCAGGGAAGAAACCTCTCCAGTTTCAATGAGAAGGATTAACAAACTAGATCCAAGCATCCATATTTTTATTTTTCCCCATAATTACCACCTTCCTTACTCTAAGAACCAAATATATAGTGCTTCGATAGGGGGTAGGGGAGCCAAGCCACCTTAACTCACCATACATTCTGGCATCAGCACAGAGACTGCCTATACTGGCAGAGGTCTTGCTGGGGGTGGCAATAGACTGGCAAGTGGTCCAAGTGTTGAAGTAAATGTACACAGGCACAGCAGAGCAGGCAAACACCAGGAGCCACACAATGGTCAGGGCATAGGTGATGCCCACAAACTAAAACAATTGACATGGGGTGGTTAGAAATCAACATCAGCCTGCAGACATTGAAATATAAACAAGGAGATCCTGGAATGGCATGTACCAGACATGAAACCAGGTTCCAGGGATTTCCACCAAATGAAATTAGTAAGCAGGGCACCGCTACCAAATGTCATTGGCAGTATCTACTAGAGAACTGGCCCCAAATATGACAGAGGGTGGGGGGAATGGGTGGGGGTTGGAGTGAGGAGGACCCCTGGGTTAGAGAGGCTTCAGGAGATTGTTTGGGCAGATAAGGTGTGAAGAAATCAAAAGAGATCTTGAAAGAAAGTCGTGCCATTTAAATGCCTTAGGCTGAGCTTAGAAAATGTTCTTTGTCAAAGGACTTTGGATCCCTAGTTATTGAACAAAGCCAATAAGAGATTTAAATTTCGGATCCCAAAACCTTTCTAAGCCAACTGCTAGTCACAAAAGACATCACCACAACCCACAGATGTTCATGCCCCAAAGGATCTTTAACTCTAGAGGCTGGAAACCAATGTATACCTCACTGGAAGCATGGATAGCCCTCTAACAAAGATAAAGTATTAAATATGCAGATCTACACTAGCTCCCTCTGGGGCCTCCAACAATGTAGGATCCCAGAATATTATGGATTCCATCTTGGAGTCAATTACTTAATCTCTATGATCCACCCTCCCTCTCAGATCAGGTACCTACCTACATCTCAATCCCACGAGTAGCATTTTAAACTCTTGGGCAGTCAGATCTACTCTTGTTGTGGTCCCAGCTAGGAGGGGAGTAAAGGGGTACCAACAGATGGCTTAGAAATGGTCTGATTGAACAAAGCATCCCACGAAACTCATGCTTTTCCTTTTGAGATGAAATTTTCTAGGGAACTTTTAAAAAGTGAGGCTAAGCCAGCTGGGCACCACGTTCTTCCTGACCTTCTCATTTGGCTGCAGCCATCACGTCCTCACTCAAAAGCCAGGCCCCTAAAGAGGACCCAGCCTTGGGTGGGGGTGAGGCCACAGACTCACGCCCAGTTGTCCCCCACCCCCTGTTATTGCCACAAAATCCTGAGGATGATCACCTTGTCGGGATGTCCTAGCCATTTTCCCAAACAATGACACACCCGCTCCAAAGAATGAGCTTGATGTTGGCCTCTGGAACCCCTCCCCTTCTGGCCCCCTGTTACCGTTGCACTCAGGCCCTTGCCGCAGATGGTGGTCTTGTAGTCGCCAAAGATCTGCCTGACTGCGCCGGTGGTGTAGAAGCCCTCAGCCAGCAGGAGGGCCCCATAAAGGAAGAAGAAAGAGGCAGTTCCATAGATGACATACTGGAAAGCATGGATCCTACATTAACAGACAGACAAAAAGCCAGAAAATCTAATGAATTGAGGACCCAGTTCCCTTGCTGCATAAGTTAGTTGGACCCTTGAGTGGGCACCTAAACAAGGCTAGGGATTCTTTAGAGGGATCACTAGGTTCTTCCTCTCTGCTTCTACCTTATCTTCATCGAAGTAAAAGAAGATGCTCCTCCCCAACACCTGGTTTACCCTGCAACCTGAAGAACCGGGGCACTACTCTCCTTGACCTGACCCTTCAGAGATGCTCCCTCAGAGGAGAGAGTAGAGAGGAGCTAGGCAAGAAGGAAGAGGGATGAAAGAAGAGGAGTCTAACTTGCCCTAGGAACAGGAGAGGCTTAGTACTGTGCCTGAGCAGCCTCACCCTGTCTAGTCATTGTGCCTCCCCCGAGTTCTTTATATGGACCACTTCAGAGGCTCCAACTCTGTCCGTGTTAACCCTACTTAGCAGAAATTAAAACATGTGGGACAAAGCAAGGGTGGGGTGGCTGTGGTTAGGAGTGGGCTGGCAGGCAGGCAGAACTCCCCCTCTGAATGTGGCACTCTCCCTTCATTTAGGGCTTCAGATGTGGCACAGGTAGAACCTGCACACAGAAGGAAGATCCAGGAATCCTGTCTGTCCCCACACCAATCCCCTACTAGTCACTAAGGTACTGAAGAGTTCTGTATCTCAAGGATAGACAGGGTTCGTGGGGGACAGTAGGTACTTACACATTGATGAGATATTCATAGTCCTGGTAGTTTTTGGAGAAATAGGTCTCAATTAGCTTTTCTGTGCCAGTGAGTGCTTCATGTCCACAGCCACAGAACAGTGCCACCCCAAAGAAACACAATCCAGTGGCCACCAGGGAAGCAAAGGGGGCCCCTACGAGACATCTCGCACAGCACTCTAACAAGCCTGAGGACAAAAGAGGGTAAACAGTCAGGGATGGGCAATACATAGCTCATCACTCATCACTCTCCACCAGCCCAGCCACGCCCTGTGCTCACATGCACGGATGGTAGGGGGTGGGAGGGGTGTCACCCCAGAGGCCAAAAGCAGGAGAGTCTAGAACCTTAGACTTTTAGAATGTGAGATTGACCCCCCCAAACTATACTTTGTTCCATTCTTGAAGATAAATCCTTACCTTTAATTCCCAGAATGTAAGTGGGTTTTTGAACAGTCAGTATTCAGGTAGCCGGCTAGAGAGATGATGCAATCATTCCCTCCTTTCTTCTCATTCTGATTTGTTTTCATTATTTATCAACTCTTATGGAGTACTTACTATGTACCCAGCATTATGCTAGGTATTATGTGGAGTGTGAAGGCGTAAAGACATAGACTCTGCCACAGGGGACTTGTTTGTCTACTGAGGAGAATGAGCTAGGTAGACCTAATATTTTCAACTAACAATTCCAGGCAGCCAAGTAAATGGTTATAAAGAGTAAATGCCCTTAGAATTCCAGGAAGGGGTGAGTGTAGGCCAGAGATATTGATATTTTCAGACAACATTTGAGCCTTAAACAGCATTCCAGGTGAAGAAACTTTGGAAATTCCATGTTCCTGGGTATTCCTGAACGTTGTGTGTATTTGCTGCATGGAATGCTTGATTCTTCTTAGTCTGGATGTGTGGAGAGCAGTCCAAAGGAAAGGAGGGAACTGGCAGAGGATGGGAAATGGTAATGGGAGGATTACTATTATTCTCAGTAATAAACAATGCAGGCTGAATGATTTTTGAACACTTTGCATGGCTGATTTGTCCCCCAATACTACAGTTTGGCCAATGTCCCCACCCTCAGTCCTACCCTGGAGTTCTGTCAAAACAGCTACAAAGAGACTTTATACAAAGTCAACAAAGCATGAAACGTCTTTCTGGAATGGCAAAACACACCAGGGCCTGGGAACACAGGTGTCTTAAAGTGCTAAGAGTCCCTGAGATTCCCCAGACCTTGTACCTCAGGCCCCAAGCCAGTGTGGCTGAGAAGCAGGAAAGGCACGCAAGTCACAGGCTCTGAGAGCAGCGGTGCCCCTAAGTACTAGCCCTGAGCTCTAAGATGTCACATGGAGTGAAACTTAAAAAATATCCAATAGATGACTGACTAGATGGGAAAAGGATGGCTCCCTCTGGCCTCTCGGCCAGATCCCCAAAAGGTGGAAGAAATGAAAGTGTTAAACTCTTCAGAAAAATGTTATATATACACTGATTTTATCTATCCACATATCATATAGATATGGCATATGAATTATTTTTGTATTTTTGTGTATATATGTAGTATACACATATATAAAATATGCATGTGTATACATACACACACACACGTACACACAAATAATCAGCAAATGTGCTGAGAAGCTGCTATTTTGGAAAAGCATGTTGGAACTCCTTACACAAATCAAATAAATTGTATTAATTTTTAGGTTTGGATTTTATCCAAAGCTCGCTTGTCTATTCCAGGGTACCAGGGACTGGGGGAGTCCTTTGCCTGAACCTCTTAATAATAGTACAGTTTCTTTTTAGACCTGAGTGCTTGACCATCTGGTGATTTGCCTGGCTGAACTGCATCCATGTGAACAGATTTTGAAGGACCAAATTATCTCTATCATGAGAAAGTTGAGGCAGAGACATTTACTTATCTCTGTTCTCAGAGTCACAGAATGAGTGAGTCCTCTTACCCACTGTCCCCTAAAATGACAGCCCTTCCTTGGTACTCAAAGAACCACTTCCTCAAAGATTCTTGTATGTCACACCAGAGACAAGACTCAGAAGCCCAAGCCAAGCAAAATAAGTAGCTAACATTTGCAGCAGAACTGAATTTCCTCCCTTTTCTAAGAACTGAAGCACTGCTGTCAAAAAATTTGGCCTCTGTGGGAAGCAGTGCTTCATTAGAGCTGGCCCACAGGGGGTGTACGCGTGCGCACACACGTGCCAGGGCGGGGGCACATGCATGAATGCAAATGTTCACATAAACACATGTATATACCAGAGAGAAAACCATAGCAGTTTAAATTGCTCATTGTCCTCAGGAAACATTCAGAAACTCATCTTCCTCTTCCTCAACAGGTTAAGATACTAGATGCATCCTGTAAGTCAAGAAAAGGAGCTTGGAAATAAACAGTGCTGACATTTTCCTTCTCGGCCTATCCAACTCTTCTCCACCCCCAAACTCTTAGAATCTTCTAGTAAAGAAGGTCTCTGAAGCCCAGGGGTGGGGGAAGGGAAGGTCAGTGACCCCACTGTTCCCTCTTTCCCCAGCACAGGGTCAAGGCTTGGACAGAGCCCTCCATAGCTCCCCTGGACAAAGAAGCCTTGTTTTTCCCTGAGATCTCAGGAGCCTCATTGGTATTCTGCAGGGGCCTGCAGGCCTGGGGGTGGGGAGGGGATCAGACCCAGGGAACAATGGAAGAACTGTTTGTTTAGCCCAGAGTAAGGAGAGTCATCGTCCGTAGCAAGTGACCGTCTTGTGCCCACTCACTCACCCCAGCTTTCTCACCCTGGAAAGGGCTAAAATGGTGGTGCAGGTGTGAGCAGGGATGGAGAAACTTGAACTCTTGCTAACCAAACAGAGAATTCCTCTCTAAGTTTTAGCTGATGCCCCCTCCAGGGTTGTAAAGATGAGGAAAAAAGCCACTTTAGTCTATCTGATCCCTCAAGCATCATCCAAATAACCAGAGAGTATCACATATACTGTTCTTACTGGGTGATAAAGGGCTAAGCCATGGGAGCAACTCTGAACCATCAACTGATATTCTTTCTTCTTACATCCACTTTTCCTCCATTTTCTTAGCGCTCAAATAACTTAGCACCCCCTTTTCCGCTCCACTGCCACTCGAAGCAAGGTACAAAAGGGCATAGGCTTTAATGAGTCTCTAACACGGAGTTGGAAATAAATGGCCCTGGATAAATCTATCACTCTTCAGCTGTAAACAGTTCAACAATATCAGCATAAGCATCAGGTGTCCACCTTTTCACATTGAAATGAAATGTTTGTTCTGGGGGCATTTAAGTTCAGCAGAAGTGAGGGATCTCAGTCAGTCAGTCCAAGCAAAAAATCAAATTTTGGATTCCAACTGGGAAAAACTTAGAACATGCAAGAAATTGTGTCATCAAAGTAGTTGACAATCAGAACATTCTGAGAAAGGTCCATTGGGTTCCCTTTGATTTGGGAATGTGTGAACCTAAAGCCAGAGGGTCTCCATTTCAGAAGACTTCACGGTTGAAAAGATATCAGTTTGATTCAGGAAGGCTGCGAGGGATTCTGAAGAAGTTCCTTGGCTCTTGCAAGGACATTCTCACATTTCCAGGCTAAGTATAGACTGCAACATGGTGGAGCTGGCATAAAAGAACTATATAGCAATAATATTACCCAATGCAACAGAATCGGATTAAACCACCTGACTTTGTTGAGAGGTGATAAAGAAAAATAATAACCTTCCCCGGTGTTTTCCTTTCATTTCTGTTCATTGGATTCAGTACAATTATTAAGCATATTAGCAGTAAGCTAGACACTATGGGAAACAAAAGGGAATTATAAGGCCCAGTCTCTTTCTTCAAAGACCTTTCAGTCTTATTGGGGAAAACAAACATGTCTGTGAATCAGAAACCAAAGCTGCCTATAATCTAGTGTTAAAATGTGTATAACCAAGTCCTGTGGGCAAAATGTAAGCAAAGGGGAGATATTCAGTGTTGGTTAGATATATCTGCGAACTCCCCAAACTAGTCTAATCAATCTGTGATAGAACTTCAAGCCCTTCTCATTAATGCTCTTCACAGGAGTCTGAAAAGGATCAACGGGACTGCTGTGACTCATCCAGATTCGTCTATCCAAGGGACTGGATTGATCCTGATGCTGTCTCTTTAAGCAGGAGCCAAAAGCTCCCAAGCCCTCCCTCCTTTCCCATGCCCTGGGCACGCCTCAAGGACAAGCTCCATGATGGAAATTTAGTGTGAATCTGGGAACCCATCAAAGGGAGGAAAGGAAGGGCTTTCATGGAAAGGGATGGTAGAAAGAGACCAATTGTGCCTTGCACAATTCCCAGCCTGTCCCTTGAATCCAGCTGACAAAGGGAGAGATAGAAGAACCCTATACAATAGAGCTAAACAACAGGCAGGCTCATTGAGTGAAAAACTGGCCCCATCTCCCTAAGTCTCTAATCTGAGCTAAAGTCTTACCCTCCTCCCAGAACCCACCCCTTAACCTCACCCCATGAACAGAGGCTCCCTTGATCAGGACCTATCACAGTTGACAGGACCAAGATGCTAGAGCAGCCGTGACTGGTACTGGGGATGGATGGGGATGAGTGGGTGGGTTCTAGGAGTAAAAGAACAATCAACAGGAGGTGCCAGAGACAAAGACTTTTGCTTCTGGCCTTATCCTGACCAGACAAAGCCCTGCCTATAATCTTGTCTTTCCTACACGAAATCAGCACTTATACCACATTCAAGCGCTGGAAAGGGGCTCTGTAGCCCCTGAGGCATGGGAATCCAAGCTTGCTAGATAGTCAAGTCATGCAGAGTTAAACATAAAAGGAATCTCAGGCTCCTCTTTGAACAGGTATTATTATTGCCATGGCAACAGCATCTGGACCACCTTGTGTCCTATGTTCCCTACTCCTCCCCAAACACACACATACAGGCATGCATGCATGGATACACATGTGCACACATGTATGCCAATTTATACCCAAACATTGGGAGACTGGGATAGAGGCTGGATTGTTAAACTCTATCTCTGACACATTGTCTTCGCCTTGCCCACTTCTGGAAAGGTTAAAGAGAAGCACCTGGCACTAAGTTGAGAGACAACAGTTTTCATACCTTATTCCTTAGGTTAGTCTCCCACCATTTCCTCCTCTCCCCTTGGTTGCAGTGTGAAGCTGATCTAGGGAACCTTGTTCTCTTCCTCGGGATGTCCCTGACTCCTTTCCAGAGCCCTGTCTGGCAGAAGGCTGAGAGGCCAGTGCAGAACTGAACGATCACCTTTAGGACCATTTTAAAATAACCAAGGAGGAATTAATCAATCAGTACTTGCTGAGCTTTTGCTGTGAGTTTGACACTGGGCAGGCCCTGACAGTGGGAAAGGAAGGGAAAGCTACTCTGTTCACTTCCCATGGCTGCTGTGACCCTTCCTGATCAGGTCACTGCCCTGACTTGATGTTCTCTGGACCTGAAGTTCTGTGGGCAAGGAGGGCATTTCTACTGTTGATTTCTTTCAGCACCAGGAATCCTGGGGATGGTTTTCAAGGATTTAAGTTAATACACAAAAAGGTAACAAGGGAAAAAGATTCCACTGGCTGGGGTTCTGCCTTCATAGGCTTGGAGACTATATTTCCCCTCCCACCCATTTCCCAGGGGTTTCTTGGGCCTTGTTACTACTCAGAGAGATTTGAGAGCATAGTTCCAGTTGTCAGGCTATTGAGTAAATTGTTGGATTTCCTAGCACAGAGCCAGAGCAAAAGGTCCTCGAAGCAGACCAGACCTTTCAATCTGCCTGGCTCTCCAAGAGCGCCTCTGGCTCTGCAGGGCCAAGGTGAGGAGTGGGGTGGTGAAGGCTACCCATGATCATTTTGGTCAGTGTCTCTAGGAAAGGTAAGGGAATGTGCTGGTTTGAATCGGCTTTCTTTTTAGCTCCTGGCATTCTTGCAGCATTCTTGCCATCGTGATGGGATTCAGATAGTCTTCAGGCATTTTGTAAAAAACTGGACCCCTGCTCTGCCTCCACACTTTTTGCCTAGGCTACATTCACTTACTCTGAGCCAGCCAAAACTACTCTGCTCGGCAAACAGCCACCTTTGGAGGGAAGCATCATAGTCTGGTTACTGGGGTAACAGCCACTGTTCTCAGACATCAGGCTTTGCAGGAGCCGATGTTTTGCTGTTCAGTAATGGCATTGTGTTACTAAACAGAGAATAATCAGCTACTGCTCTTTGGCTCTTTTCCGGTTCCATTGTTATCCCAAAGACTCATTTGGAACATCCCTCTCCCAAGTCAGGACAAGTTTTAATGAATTATCATTTCCCCCGTAAACCTTTTGTGTGGACACTACTGAATTCCCTGTTCCTCTTCACTTCCAATCCTACTGGATTCTGTATGGTTGAGGTAGTGAGCTCCCTGTTCCTGGGGGTGATTAAGAAGAAGCTGTAGGAATGTTTAATTGGCTGTTGTAGAAGGGAATATCCTGCATTGAGAATAAGCTCAGGCAGCTTCTTAAATTCCTTCCAATCCCAGATTCCACGATATAATTTGTCTACAATAGTTAAACAGCAAACACTCCATGTCAGAAGTAGTAGCAGTTCAGTACCTTGCTGGAGATGGTCTATTATTTACAAAATACTTGAGATACTTTGTCATTGAATAACTGAGAACTCAATGGCTACTCCATCATGTGCACCTGGCCCAAGTATGGCCCACCCCCAGGATCTGGGATCCAATACACAACCTCTACTGTGCCCTCACTATGGTAATCTCCCCTGAAGGAAATCATCCAGCCTCCATAACAGGAAACTATCCCTATGGTCACCTTATTTGTTCCTGCCTTTTCCTCAGGGCTTTCATCCTCTAAGGAAGTAATATTCAGCATCCTTCTTTACTCCCTCTCCTTTTTTAAATTCACAAGCTACCCAATCAGCTGCCTTGATATTAGGTAGGGTTCTTGATGTTACCTAGGGCAGGAATTGAGTTCCTCCAACATTCACTTCTCACCTGGCCACACTCAATTGGACAAATGATTCTTACCCAAGTGCACAGAGTACATACAAAGAAAGCCCAAACCCTTTGTAAAGAAGAGTCAGCCTGTACATGCATTATTGTATAATAATTGGTATTATTATTATTTACAATTGTTCTAGAGCTTGCCCATTTTCAAAGGACTCCCCCATCATTATTATTTGATTTTTATAACCCTGAAAGTAGACAAAGCAGTTATTGTTATCCCCATTTTCCAGATGATGAAGTGATAATTCACAGCAACCTACCCAATGTCACGAAGTTCATAAGTGGCAGATCTGGAATTCAAACCTGGTTGTGTTAACTTCTAGACAAGTTCTCTGCCCTCTTAATTATCCTGCCTGAATACACACTTCAAAAAGCTCTCTCAGTGTTTCAGGATGAAACAACCTAAAGTCTGACACCAGCTTAGTATAATTGAAAACCTATCTCCGTGGATGTTGTTGGAGCCTTCTGAGTATTAGATTTGATGGTGAATACTCAGGACAGTTGATTCTCATTTCATTTAGGATGTATTCAAGCTGCTGCTCTTGTTTTGCCAAATGTGAGAAATGTCTACATGTTTCTGTGGCATCCTGTGTGGACAAAGACCCTTGTGCTCTGCACACCTTGCTCTGAGTAGACACGACCAGAGACCAGACCTCAGACCTCATAGCTTCTCTACAGAGAAGCCCTCAGTACTCAACCAAGTCAGCAAGAGCCCTAAGGTCCCATCAACCTCCTTGTCATAGCAAGGATTCAGAGTCTGAGCCATGGCCTCAGGAAGGCTAAGTCTTTAATATTTGCTACATATGGTCACCCATACATGTGCATGCACACACACACACACACACACACACACACACACACACACCCTTACCCATATCCGTTCCCTATGGTAAAGCCATTGAGGACTTTACTTTCATTTCCTGAACCTGAGATTGGCCTCCTCAGCCATGGCCAAGCCTGAGCCCATCTCTCCCAGTTTCCTTCTGATGCCCAGCAGGGTCCAAATTTTGTATCAAGCAAGCAATTATTTTGAACAGCTGAGGGCCAGCCAACATTAGTTTCCTCCAGCAAAACCAGGGATGTCAGCTGACTGGGCCATTACCAGGGCCTGGGAACCAGGGGAAAAGAGAAGGTAGAGGGAAGTGAGGGGGTAGGAGGACACATGACCACATCCAGCCCGCCGGGCACTCTCTCCAAGGACCTGTGGGACTCTCCACGTGCTGCTGGAGTTCTTTGACAATAAAGCATCATTCTCAGTACAGCAAAGGAGTTAATTTAATTGCGTGCTAAGGAATTAAAAAGAAAACAGGTGCCAAAACACAACTCATTTCAACCATTAGAAACCCCGAACCGCAAAGTTCTTGCAAATTCCTGTGCTTTGGCTTGAATCTTCCATGCTAAAGTTTTTGAAACTCACCCATGTCTTTGGGACTCTGATTCCAATTGTAGCCTGCTGGCTAGTCTGCTTTGCGGCTGCTTTGTTCAGCTGGAAGGATCTTGGTCTCTCCAGTCTCCTTCTTCGGTCCTTTACTTTTTCTCTCTGAGTATCTTTGTCCTCTTCTCCTGCAATGAAAAGGGCTTTCTGATTGACAGCCAACCCCCTTAAAGGGACAGGCCCGCTTTCCTCCTCCTCTCCTCCTCCCCTTCTCCTCCCCTTGTCCCCACCTCCTCAGGGATACACCCTTCTCTAAGGCCTCCATCTTCTTTCTGCTTTTCACTGCCAATTGTCTCATTTTTTTTCTTTTTTTTCCCCCCCTAAGGCTTGCCTGTGTGGAATTTCACTTTGCTGCAGAGACATCTGGAAATGTGGTTTGGGCGTGGAAACAAAAAGAGGTCCTGCAGGCCTCCAACTGATCCTTGGATCTATTTGGTGTGGGATGGGGCAGCACAAGTGTCAGAAGCCAGGAAGGTAGTAGCCCTGGCGAGGCAGTCGGGGTCTAAAACCTAGATGCCATCTCCCAGTCCTTCCAACTCTGCCCCAACCCCACCCCTCACTCCTAGCTGCCCTTGACCCTATCCACCATTACTCTCCCCACCACCGTTTGGAAAATAAGCGTTCCTTCCCTGCCATCCCAGCTCCAGAAACACAAGAGAAAAGAAAAATTGTCTTTTAAAATAATTTCCTCCAAATCCTTCTTAGTTTCAACTGAATGAGGACAAAACACAAGCTGTTGATTCCACGAACAGATTTTGACCAAGCTGGAGAAAATTAGAATTGTAATCATTTTTATAGACAGGATAACAGAGACCCAGGGACGGGGCAAGACCTGTTGCGCAGGTTCACAGAATAGGCTTAAGAAAAGGTCAGAGTTAGGGATGTGGGTGATTTCCATGGAAGGTAATTGACTTTGACACGAGAACACAATCTGGGAATTAGGTAGTTAATATCCCACCCTGAGAATAGTGTCATCAGAGAGCTGAACCCAGGCTGGTGAGAGGCAGGGACTGGGTTGAGGTGAAGCCATGGGTGCCAGTGAGGATGGAGGGAAGGGGAAAGTAATATGGTTCTTTCCTCAGAGAAACACTAAGAAAAAATAGCCAAGTAGCAAAAACAAGGGAAAAAGATACTAAACCTAATAATATTTATTTCTAAAGACTGTGAAGGTATTTGAGTGCCCAGGACTGGGTGGGATTAGCCTATGGAAGGTTTTCTAGAAGAACTGAACCTTAACCAGAGTCTACCTAGCTCCTTGTTCGTGTTCCCTATCCCTTCAGGAGTCTCAGAGAGACACGACTCTCTTGACCTTGAGGCCCACATCTTCCCATGGATGGCCTATAAGGAAACTGGTTGGCATATAACTGGAAGAGTACCATTAAGACTCCAGGGAAGTAAGGGATGCCACCTCCCTAATTTTCCCCATGGCTTTGCCTTGGGGTAAGAGAGGAGAGGAAGGAGATATTGAGCAGAGTCTAGAATCTTCCTATGGTGGGGAGAGAGGCAAAATTGTGTCTTACAGTTTTCTCTTTGCGTTGTGACCTTGGTCACGTTTCTGGCTTGGGCTCTTCTGTTAGGAAATGGGTGAATCTTCTGCAGATGCTCTTGTGGGTCCCCTCGGTTCCTGAGTCCTGCAGTAGTTGAGGCTTGTCCAGAGTCCTAGAACTCTATATCCTCTGCTCTTATACCAGCCCCAAGGAGAAAGGATCCCTGTAAACACTGCCCCTTTGGCAGAACCGTATAATAGTAGCTTTCTGGAGCAGACCAGACTAAGGCCATATGACTGATGGTAGAGGGTCCCAGGATCCCTGACCTCGCCAGCCCTGTTCTCCAGCCACAGACTCCACTTACTGAGGAAACTGAGTTGTAGGATTGTGCCAACAATTAACTTCTGGATGGTTGTTGTGAGAATGGCGCTGGAGGAGAGGGGGGACCAAAAGCAAGAAGTCAAATGGGCCAAATGTGTGCCCTCAGCTTCTCAGATGGCAGAAGAAACTGAGTGCAAACTTTGAGGGTTCTGATTCAGGGGATGAGAGAGATGTTTTTTTACAGCTCGAATAGATGAGACAGCTCCATATGCAGGGGAATCTCTCAGGCTGAGCTTCTCACAAATCTGCCCCTGGATTCCCAGCAGCAGCTCTGGGGACTGCGAAGCTACTAGGAGGAAAATATGTGTTCCCAGTAAATTCACAGTTACCAATTTTTCAACCATATTCCCCAACATTTCTCTTCTCCTTTCCTCCAACTCTCTTGCCATACTATTCATTTTGTCTTCTCCCCAAGTCTCAATCTCTCTGTGTCTCTGTTTCTCCATCTCTGTCTCTGCTTCGCTCGGTCTCTCTTTCTTTTTCTCTCGCCACAGTCCTTGATGGAGCATGTCTTCCGGTCTGCACCTTGTTCTTATGCCTGGGATGGCAAAGGGGCTCAGCCAGGTGACTGTGTCATGTTCACTGTCCCTGGTGCCTTAGGATTCCCAGCTCCCCAGGATCTACTGTGTTACAGTGGCTCTGTAGGGCCTGACACTCTGCCTCAGCACCCACTCACCACCCTTTTCCTGAGCCTTTCCCACAGCCCTCGTAGGGTTTTTTTCTAGGTCCCCAAGGGGGCTTTTTAAAAAATCTATCCAACCCCACCTATTTCTGTGATTCTGCTTCCAATGGTTCTGCTGGCTGCCCTTGGCAAATAGTCTCCAGAGTCCAGCTGGGTCCCCGGCAGTACCCAGGGATTCCTCAAGAGGGCACTGCCAGCCTTCTTGGTGGCAGCCTGCTGCCTGCACTGGGTGCCTGTGGGAACAATACAGGATTGTGTGAAACTAGTAAACAGTTTGCTTAATGTAATTCTGATGGTACCTCAGAGGATCTGGGCCCCCTTGATCATAGCTTGCTTTGGTTGTGCAGCTTTCTTGCAAATAACTCCAAAACGTTTGGATATTACCTCCCCTCTCTGCTGTGTGATCCCATATTACCAGATTCTTGAAGGCCACTGGGCAAGTGGGTTCTCTTCGCTCCATTATATAGAGTGAACTCTGAAATTCAGGGAATTCCAGTGAATTTCTCCCAGGAAAGTAAATAAGGGCTCTAGTGCCCAATCTGGCAGGCCACTTCTCCATGTCCTTAAAAAAGATTGTAAAGGGAAACATAGAAGGCACAGTACCTGAGGTCACCTGCTAACACTGGGGCTGCGGAGCTGAGGCTTTGCTTCTCCTCCCCAAGATAATGTCCTCCCAGATCAAATTTAAGAAGGCAAGTGGCTTATTCTTACAGCTTTTCTAGCCCTGGCACAGAGAGCTGGCTGGCAGACAATACATTATTTCCTAGGCATTTGAGCTAGAACTTTCCACACCCAATTTCATGCCGATTGGTGGCCTTGCCTTTCTGGCCAAGAGAACTGAGGGCTGAGGGCCAGAGATGTCACATACTTTGAGCTGGCACGGGGTGGGAGGAAGTAGAGGGTGCTCTTTCTCCTCTCCTGAAGATTCAGAGAGCAGTGCAAGGATGAATGGGGGCAGGGGGTGAGTTGGATGTGTATTTGTGTTGAGGAGATGCCCATGGCTTAGGGATAGAGTGAAGGGTAGTCTGGAAGCCAGAATAATCAGATGAATAAGCTCAGGAAAGGAGTGTCTGGGGAGCACCAAATAGATACTAGCAACGTGGAGAAATAAGTTGTCCACATAATCCACCTTCACCAAAATGAAAACTCAGCCAGTCTTGGCACAGTGGTCTCTGCGGAGGGGCCGTATGTTTGATACAATCTCTGAGCACAGCAGAAATAATACTACTATCCTTGGCTGTCAAATACTCACCTAACTTCTGAGGACCAATGTTATTTGTTCTAGTTTGCTGATGAGGTACAGAGGCAGCTCTCCCAATGCCACCCAGCAGGCAAGGGACAGAGCCACCTCTAGAGAATGCACCTCTCCAGATTCTCATTGCTTAGAAATTGCTTGGAAGATTGTTCTGCTCCAAAAGAATGTTTACACAGAGAGCCTGTGGCCTGAACAAGAACAGCCAGGGGAGCATGGACAGGTTTCAGGCTGCTGTGGCCCAAGTCTCCAACCCTTTGTACTTCTCAGGCTAAGCAGGGTGTCCACGTTCAGCTCCAGGCAGGGCAAGTTACGTGCAATTTGTAGATAGTGGGACTCAAAATCAGTCACTGGAGATTAGATAATACTAAGGACTTTCTTATATTTGTTAGGTGTAATAATAGCATGGTAATTATGTTTTTTAAAAGGATCTTATATCAGTTAGAGTTGCATAGAGAAATATTTAGAGGTGAAATGTCATGATGCCTGAGATGCCCCAGAAAATTATAATAGCAAGATTAGATGAAATAGCATTGGTTAAATGTTGAAAATTATTGAAGCTGGGTGACGGGGACATGGAGGTTCATTATACCATTTACTCTACTTTGTGTATGGTTAAACTTGAGGTCACAAAAGAGGAGTCATTAAAGTTAAGGTTGAACTCTTGCACTGCTGGTGGGAATGTGAATTGGTACAGCCACTGTGGAGAACAGTATGGAGTTTCCTTAAAAAACTACAAATAGAACTACCATATGACACAGCAATCCCACTACTGGGCATATACCCTGAGAAAACCATAATTCAAAAAGAGACATGTACCAGAATGTTCATTGCAGCTCTATTTACAATAGCCCGGAGATGGAAACAACCTAAGTGTCCATCACTGGATGAATGGATAAAGAAGATGTGGCACATATATACAATGGAATATTACTCAGCCATTAAAAGAAACAAAATTGAGCTATTTGTAATGAGGTGGATAGACCTGAGTCTGTCATACAGAGTGAAGTAAGTCAGAAAGAGAAAGACAAATACCGTATGCTAACACATATATATGGAATTTAAGGGAAAAAATGTCATGAAGAACCTAGTGGTAAGACAGGAATAAAGACACAGACCTACTGGAGAACAACGGACTTGAGGATATGGGGAGGGGGAAGGGTGAGCTGTGACAGGGCGAGAGAGTGGCATGGACATATATACACTACCAAACATAAGGTAGATAGCTAGTGGGAAGCAGCCGCATAGCACAGGGAGATCAGCTCAGTGCTTTGTGACCACCTAGAGGGGTGGGATAGGGAGGGTGGGAGGGTGGGAGGGAGGGAGATGCAAGAGAGAAGAGATATGGGAACATATGTGTATGTATAACTGATTCACTTTGTTGTAAAGCAGAAATTAACACACCATTGTAAAGCAATTATACTCCAATAAAGATTTTTAAAAAATATAAAGTTAAGGTTGAAACAAACTCAGAAAAAAGGAAACACTTTCAAGAGAGATCTCTGATCTTTCTGGGAGGATGCACATAGCCTGATAAGAGTGGCCTGCTTCTGAGGAAGGGGATAGGGGGCTTGGAGCAAGAGGGAGACTTTTCACTCTATGCACTTTAGTGTAGTGGGACTCTGTACAATCAGCCTTTGGTATCCTGGGGTTCGCATCCTTGGATTTAACCAACTGCGAATGGTTGAATACTTGGATGCAGAACCTGTGGATACCGAGGGCTGAGGGTTAACTGTGGGACTTGAGCATCAGCAAATTTTGGTATCTTCACCAGCCCTGGAACCAATCCTCTGCGGATACCAAGGGACAATTGTAATTATATGCAGTGCCTTGGTTTTTCTATTGAAAATCTCATTCGAAAAATGCTTCAGGCAGATTGAGGGACAGCAGCCTGTGGGTCCCTTGAGTCTGCTCCACTGATGCTGGTGGATCACAAGAGAGAAGTCCTCACTGTGGCAGATAGGCCAGCCCCCATGCCGCCCACACCCTTCTTTGCCTGCGTTTCCAAAACACTGACCTCCAGCCGCAGGAGAGTACTCCCAGGAACCCCTCCTGAGGTACAGCTGGATGGGGAAGAGGGGTTGCTCTTGTCCTGCTCCCCGTGGGAGGTGAAGACGTGAGCCCTTGAATGCAAGAAAAGTCCTCAGCACAAGAGGCCGGTTCCTCCACCTTCCAGGGGAACAAGACCCCTCCTCGCCCCTCTGCTGACCCCACGAACAGTGAGGGCTACGTCTGCCACTGAAGGGACCCGCTCAGGCAGCTGCTCAAGCCTCCCTTTCAAAGCTGCTGCCCAGGACTGCCTTTTCAGAGATATGATTCTGCCCCCTCCATCATCATCATCATCATCATATCATCATCAAAGTTTGCTGTCCATTCAGAGAAGCCAGGCCAAGCCCTTCATCCCTGGCTGCTTGCCCGATTCAAAGGAGTCGCTCTGGGCTGTGGACAATACCTCACACAAAGCCACGCTCCTATGGAGTGGATTGTCTACCCTTGAGGCTGTGGTGCCTTCCTTGGGAAACTGTGTCAGCATCCAGGATGGAGAAGAAGGGGAGTCTCAGTTCTCCCTGATGAGAGCTGCATACTCCACGTAAGCACAAATCATGGGGCCAGAGCTTAGTGCAAATGCCCCACAGGGCTGAGGATTGCTTTCCCCCACCCTCTTCCCACACCCTGTGCTGAGACCAGGAGGAATACTGGGTGGTTGCTCTCCCCACCAGCATGGGCTCCTTCTGCCACTGAATAGGATGCGGCAGGCACTGAGCCTTGGGGGAGCTCCCACCCTCCAACCATTCCCCGCCTAGGAACTTGATTGCTCTGGAACTGTCTGTGACAGCCAAGGGAGCACAAGGGGCACAGGGAGGGGTTAATGCACTCCTCCATCCTGGCCTGCCCCTTCCTAGGCTGTAGACACCCTGGCCCTTGGAGGGAACCGGGTTCTTTTTTAAAGCACAATTAGTCCAAAACCATAAAGTCTAAGAGGCAATTCCCCTGGAGGACCCTCCAAAGAGGGTTTTACATGCTTCTTGGGTTATCCTTGAAAATCCTTCAAATTTTCTAAAGCACTGCAATTATTTCCACAAGCTGAATCCAGCAGTTCTTGGAAGGATTTCAAAGGATAGAGTGTCAGCAGCTTCCCTTAGCCTCTGCTCCCTCCCCGCAGCAGAAACCTTCAGGAAGGAAAGCAAATCCTCACTGGTATGTTCTCTCTACCCTGGCCATACTGTTGCTGCCCAGCCACAGAAGCTCTATTCAATTCTCAGCCCATGAGACACCCTCCAAGGAGCTGGCCTTAGAGAGAGCCACTGAGCCTAAGCTACGAGCCTAAAAAGCCAGTAGGGTTCTTCATTCTGGGGCAAGAGCTCCCCTACTGTCCTCAGATTTCCTCAAAAACGGGACATGGAGGTGGCTGGGGAATGCTGGGGTGGGGCTGGCTGTCCCAGTTAAAGCTGAGTTTAGAGAGAGTGGCTAGTCCTGGGTTTCCTGGGAGTAACCATCCTCTCTCAGTTGATAAATCAAGAAGGAAGTTGATAGAATTGAAGCATGAAGGATTTTTAGCAAGGTGTCAAGTGGGCCTTCCGGATGATCAGAGCTCTCTGTGAGCAGTGGAGCAGAGTGACTAATAACATAGACTCTGAAGTCAGACACACCTGGGCTTGAATATCAGCTCTACCAAATACCAGCTCTGTGACTTGGGGCAATTCAACCTCTCTGGGTCTCCATGTTTTCATTCCAAAAAATGAACAATAATAATAGTGACCTCGTGGAGTTATTGAGAAGATTACACAAGATAATGAACATAGTAAGCACAGTGCCTATGCTACGGTGTAATAATAATAATAACTAGGGGAGGTGACAGAGTATCTCTGAAAATGTTTAATAAGCATTTAACAAACAGAAGCTGAACTTGAATGATCTCTAGAACCAACGCCTTTCAGATCCAGGATTCCTAGACTTCCCCGGAACCTCTTCATAAGCACAGTTCGCTCAGTTTCCCCATGCTGAAGCCACTGAAGAGGAAATTCTAAAAGCCCCCCATTCCTTTACTCTCTGAAGTATGCTGTCCAGGCAAGTAAGCTTGCCAGATAAAATACTCGACACCCAATTAAATTTGAATTTCAGATAAACCACAAAAAAATTGTTTAGGGTAAGTATGTTCCCAATTACTGTCTGGGATATACTTATACTAAAAAAATGTGTTTATTGTTTATCTGAAAGTCAGATTTAACTGGGCGCCCTGTATTTTTATTTGCTAATTCTGGCAACCCTACAAGCCAGGGCAATCTTCCATGGCAAGCCAAGCTGGTTTCTGGGGAGGGAGCAGGGGGGGGTGCTAGGGAAACCTCAAAAAAGAAATCACAGTTCCCTATGGACACACCTTCTACTCTGCATTTTGGCCCCCCATTCCTTCATCTTGTGAGCCTTACCAGCTCCCCGAACCACGCCTGACTCTAGGGAAGATCGTTTGGGGCAAGGCAAGATGTGATGGGCCCTGAGGCGGGCCGTACAATGCAGTGGTTAGGTGTTCAGGCTTTGTAGCAAGCCAGACTGGGTTTGCATCACACCTCAGCTTAGGACACAGCACAAGAGTAATAATAGCGGTTCTTGTTAATAATTAGGGCCTGACCTTTCTCCTGTTGATATTCTCTCTTCTCTTCTTATCCTGTATCCAGCACTTTGCCAGGTTTTGAGGAGAATACAGAGTAATGGGAGGATTTCAGGACACAGCCCTTGCCTGAGGGGATTTACAGGCTCATCTGGAAAACATATTAGAGATATTAACCAAATGGAGACTCAGACACAACTAACATTGAGCATCTACCTATGCTTGGCCTGCCCTATGTGGGCATGTAAACAGAGGGTTTAGCCTGTCCTTTCAAAGTCAGATAAAATTGGCTCTAGCCCCTATGCCACGCCTTGCCAGGGAGGCCCAGTGTCTTCCCCAAGATTTGTGAGAATTCTAAGGGAGCTCAGAATCTATGACCAAATTTGGTTCTGAATTTGGGCTCCTAATGAACTTCTGATTCACATCCAGTTCATCTTCCATGGCCACTCCCTGCTTTCTATTTTTTGTCACACCAGATTGGGAATGCTGCTTTTCTTCCTGGATTTCTGTAAAAACCACTCACATAAAGGATTTGTGCAAGTAACAGAATTTAGCGATGTTTGGGTGGATGGAGGGGCATATGCTATAGCAACACAAACAATTAAAAATTGATGACTAGACATTCCTGTATTTAAAAGTCCTTGGCTACATTGCTACTTGGAATTTCTCTGCAAACTCCATCCTCCTGCCATGCATCCACTATTGCTCCTTTCTCCCTTCTCATATTTCCTCTTTTTTCTTCTCTCCCACCCCAAGTTCATGTTTATTTCTTATGAAAAGCAATTTAGCTACATATGTGTTATCTTCCAGTCCTTTCCATCAGAGCACCTCCTTCCCTGAAACTGGCGTTATCTGAGTATTTTCCTTAAAAAGGACTGTACCCTTCTTAGGAGAAACCTTTATGTCAACTAATTTATCACCCTACCCCTCTTGCACAAACGTAATCCCTGTTAATCCCATAGCATACGAGGTAGGGTTGTTATACCCATTTTACACATGAGCAAACTGAGGCATCTGAAGCCCACAGCTGGCACTGGAAGAGCTAGGATTCAAACGCAGTTCTTCTAAGTCCAAGTCTGGTGTTCTTCCCATTACCCAAGGGTGTTGCTAAATTGTGTACTACAGACAATTAGACAATATGTCAGGGATGGGGGTTGGAGAAATTACTCTCAGGTGGAGGGTTCTCTGACTGAGGGGAAATGCCCACTGCAGCCTATAAGCCTTTCCCTCAGACCAGCTCCAGAGTCAGCAAAGCAGCGCTCTCTGTCTACAGCAAAATCACAGGCACGCAGATTCACTAGGCCGCTGGATCCCTGAGTTGTTTAGCCTAGGAATCGCTTCAGACATGACCTAGCTATCACATCTTTGTGGGGTTTTTTTGTTTTGGTGGTTTTCTGGCTGCAGCCAGGCAGCCTGCAGGACCCCAGCTCCCCAACCAGGGATCGAACCCCGGGCCCCAGCAGTGAAAGCGTGGAGTCCCAAACACTGGATGGTCAGGGAATTCCCCACATTTTTGTTTTTTTTCAAACAAATTTTAGTACCAGATCTTGCAGCAGCCCAAAGAAGTGGATACTGTTACAATGTCCAATTTACAGACAAGCAAACTGAGTATCAGAGAACTCACATAACTTGCCCAAGGTCACACAGCTAGTAAATGGTGGAAGGCAAAGGTGGAGCCCTCTGGCTTCATGTGTTGTCAATGCCCTCCAGCAAAAGGCCACCAGGAATACACCTGGCTTTGTTCAAGTTGGGTTTATTGCCCGTTGCAGCAAAGGGAGACACGCCAACACCCCACTGTCCCCCAAAGTGTACGTTTCCCGAGAGGCAAAGAGCAATAAGTCCAACTTGTTCAACCCCAGGTGTGCTCCTGGTGGTCTTTGGCTGGATGACATTGACAGAAGCAGGGGTTCACCAACACTCAGCTGCAGCCCTCACTGCCTTGGACCCAGATGTTCCACTTAGTAATAGTGCCCGCATCTGAGACTCCTTCTGTCTACCTGTTTGAGGTGCCAGCCTGCCCATATCTGGGAGATAAGTTCGTGCTGAATTGCAGTCTGATAGTTCATTGAAGTCCTTCAGCTTTGGGTTTATTTTGCTTTTCTAAGAATGAGATCCCTTGGGGCATTTTTGGTTATCTGTTCAGATTTGTATTGTTCCCTGGTAAAATTGTTTTCTAGCCTTCTAACACACGCTCCTATAGTCTCTCTGCTTGTCTAAGTGTCTTTAATGCTGTTTGTTTATAAGAGGAACAATCTATAAGGAGAGGACAGCATAGATTCAATAAATTTGTCCTTGAGCTGGCCCCAGGGACTGAGGAGTTCAGGTCTCCTCAGACCATTGTCCTTCTGACAAACTTTATCTCAGTTTACCATTTCAAAGCCTTATAGAGATTTCTCAATCTTGTCTTTGTGTCCCTGAGACCTGCTTCCTTTAGTTTCATCTACCCAGAATCAGGGGCTTTCATCTGGCCCCTCATTGGTGGCGATTGGCCTTTGGCCAAATTCTGGACTCACAAAGCTTACCACCGCCATCTTTACAGATGGTTGAGTTCTCATGGGGTTTTCTCAGTCTAAAGATGCACCGCTTCCAGGCTAAACACCTCTTCCTTCATGTTTTCCCCCCATAATGCTAATTTGTGCACTTAGCCCCCTAACTGGCCCAATTTCACCAGGGACGATTTAAAATTGCAGTGGTCCCTTTGGGGGAGCTTTGGACACAAACAGGAGAGGTACTTTAGAGCAAAAAGTAAAAGAAACCCTCCGGAGGAGATTGTCTTCTTTGTCTAAAAGAGAGGTCAGTTTGTTTAATGTAGGAAATATCACCTCCTTGGTTTCCATATTTGGAAGGTTAAAAAGTGCTGGCTTTTTAATTATACAGCTCGATAAACTTATCAAGGGCCCACGTTATGTCAAAACCAGCTATATGTACTCTCTTTTTTGTGTGCATACGTCAAAATCTGTATTTCTACGTGTGAACTTTCTTTCTTTTCCTTGCAGAGGAAACATAACTAGCCCTTTACAGTTGATAATTATACATTTGACTGCAGCTGACCCTCTCATATTTTTTCTGTTCCACTGTCTTTTTCCTGTCTTGTGAAACTTTAAATATTAATTTTATCACAAAACAATTTAGTTTTCTTGCATACACCTTAGGAATATTTAGTCCAAATAAACTCAAATTTGTCTAAAAGAAAATTTTAATTTATTAAACTGTCTTACTTTCTGTGTGCACTGAAAAGCATAATAGCCTTGTTGCTATAGCTATAAGAAAATAAGAAGAGGCTTTAGGGACTTCCCTCGTGGCACAGTGGTTAAGAATGTGCCTACCAATGCAGGGGACACAGGTTCGATCCCTGATCCGGGAAGATCCCATATGCTGCGGAGCAACTAAGCCCATGCACCACAACTACTGAGCCCACGCACCGCAACTACTGAAGTCTGGGCGCCTAAAGCCTGTGCTCCACAACAAGAGAAGCCACCAAAATTAGAAGCCCGCACACTGCAACAAAGCCCCCGCTTGCTGCAACTAAAGCCCGCGTGCAGCAATGAAGACCCAATGCAGCCAAAAAATAAATTAATTAATTAAAAAAAAGAAAAAAAATTTAATTGCTTTAAAAAAAGAAGAGGGTTTATAAAGTGAGAGAGTGGCATGGACATATATACACTACCAAATGTAAAACTGATAGCTAGTGGAAAGCAGCTGCATAGCACAGAGAGCTCAGCTCGGTGCTTTGTGACCACCTAGAGGGGTGGGATAGGGAGGGTGGGAGGGAGGGAGATGCAGGAGGGAAGAGATACGGGGACATGTGTATATGTATACCTGATTCACTTTGTTATAAAGCAGAAACTAACACACCACTGTGTGATAAGCAATTATACTCTAATAAAGATGTTTAAAAAAAAAGAAGAGGGTTTAGTTTCAAGATAAAAGAAGAATTTTGGTATGATTTGATATCTTTAGCACACTATCTTGGCTTATGCAAAACCAGGTTTAAATGTCTCATAATTCAAACTTCTTAAATTTTCTACATTGGTTTTATAAGTTAAACAAGTTAGTATTGTTTCCGTAACTTGTTTAAATTAAAATTATATGTATAAAATTGTATTCAACTGAACAGAATGAAAAAAATCTTTTCAAAACTTTGTTTATGAAATTCTAAAAAATGCTGTATATTGAAAGAATTCAGTGTGTTAGCTAAGTTGTAATTTCCAGATACTTAGCTAATTTTAGACCCAAGTTCATTGTAAATAATCTTTGGCTGTCTGGACAGTTCCAAAAAGAAAAAAAAAGATACAAATATAGCTATATTCTTATTTTTTAATGGCAGTCAACTAACAAAATATACAAAAGTTTTGGATGATATTTTGTACATTTTTTTGCCTTCTAAAACTGTTAAAATATGAAATAATTGTTCATGGAGACAAACATAGCTAAACAACTTTTTATTTTCTGTCCTCTAGTTTTCTCTCACGTTTCAGGAAAGAAAAGTTCAGTACTTTGATTAAAGATAAGAAAATATAAATGGTTAGTTATACTTGGTACAGCAATTACAGAGAACTAGAAACGTATAAAAGATAATGGATATTATTTTCATTTTGCTTTTTAAAGAAGCAGTAATACATACAGATGGCCAACAAACACATGAAAAGATGCTCAACATCACTAATTATTAGAGAAATGCAAATCAAAGCTACAATGAGGTATCACCTCACACTGGTCAGAATGGCCATCATCAAAAAATCTACAAACAATAAATGCTGAAGAGGGTGTGGAGAAAAGGGAACCCTCATGCATTGTTGGTGGGAATGTAAATTGATACAGCCACTATGGAGAGCAGTATGGAAATTCCTTTAAAAACTAAAAACAGAACTACCATATGACACAGTAATCTCACTACTGGGCATATACCCAGAGAAAACCATAATTCAGAAAGACACATAGGGCCTTCCCTGGTGGTGCAGTGGTTAAGAATCCACCTGCCAATGCAGGGGACACGGGTTCGAGCCCTGGTCCAGGAAGACCCTACATGCCGCAGAGCAACTAAGCCTGTGCGCCACAACTACTGAGCTGTGCTCTACATCCCACATGCCACAACACGCCTACAGAGCTCGTGTGCTGCAACTACTACCACACGCCTAGAGCCTGTGCTCTGCAACAAGAGAAGCCACAGCAATAAGAAGCCCGCGAACCGCAACAAAGAGTAACTCCTGCTCACTGCAACTAGAGAAAGCCTGTGGGCAGCAGTGAAGAACCAACGCACCAAAAATTATTTAATTAATTAAATTTTTAAAAAAGACACATGCACCCCAATGTTCATTGCAGCATTATTTACAATAGCCACGACATGGAAGCAACCTAAATGTCCACCGACACAGGAATAGATAAAGAAGATGTGGTACATATATTATACAATGGAATATTACTCAGCCTTAAAAAGGAACAAAATTGGGTCATTTGTAGAGATGTGGATGGACCTAGAGACTGTCATACAGAGTGAAGTAAGTCAGAAAGAGAAAAGCAAATATCGTATATTAAAGCATACATGTGGAACCTGAAAAATTAGTATAGACCATCTTATTTACAAAGCAGAGATAGAGACAGAGACATAGAGAACAAACGTATGGATACCAAGGATGAAGGGGGTGGGGTGGGATGAATTAAGAGATTGGAATTGACATATATACACTATTGATACTATGTATAAAATAGATAACTAATGAGAACCTACTGTATAGCACAGGGAACTCTACTCAGTGCTCTGTGATCACCTAAATGAGAAGGAAATCCAAAATAGAGATGATATATGTGCACATATGGCTGATTCACTTTGCTGTACAGTATAAACTAACGCAGTATTGTAAAGCAACTATACTTCAATAAAAATTTAAAAAATAAAGAAGCATTCATAGTTATTTTAAATGATATGTTTTATTTAACATACTAAGTTAATTATATTTAAAACAATAGTTAAAAGCTTGAGATTATTACATATTTTCATATTTATATATCTGTATATGCATAAGTGCAAATATATAAAGGTGTATTAATAGATTCTTTATTACAAGTTGTTGTATGAATAATGTACCAAAGGAGTAAAATTAGAATTTGGGCCTATTTTTTTGTAGAATGACTAAGTTTTTCTGTGCCCAAATTAGTAGAGGTTCCTTTTTGTTTCCAAATTATTGTTAACTCTCTGAGCTTTGTGACACAGTCTGAAATCATTTGTTAAAGATTCCTTATTTTTTTAAAAAAGTTAATTGTCTAATAGATGTTGTTGTTTATCACTGGGTAATTTTACCATGCTAACTATAAATATTTTTGGCTTTCGATATTTATGACTTATACCTAGTCCCTTCTAACAACTATTCTTAATTTTGCCTTTCCCAAATGCAGAATGATAAAACTATTAAAATGTCTTTTACGTCTAAACAACCATTGAGTTTCCTAAAATGAGCATTAAGTAACAAAAAGATTCGCCCATTCATCCTATAAAAGAAAGGATAATAAGAATAATTAGGTTTGTCTAATTATCTCCAACTTTTGTCAAACTATTATGAGAACTTTGTCTCCCAAGCTTAGTATTATAAATAACCTGAAAAATGAAAAATAGAGTTTATCTTCCAGATATGTAAAATATGCAAATGTAGATATCTTTCCATGTTGAATAACTTTCAAGTTAAAATAAACATACTGATATTTAAGCACAAAGACTGATACAATACCTGTCTGTCAAAAGATTTTTCCGGGATTCTAGATTGACAAATGCTTTTTCCCTTTTTGTTCATAAAGTTTCTGGATAGGCACTAGGGGCTTGTAATAGCTTAATTCCACGGGAATGGTCAGAGGTATATTGCTTATTTTGGTCTTTCATTAGATCCAGTAGCTGAGGCATAGCACCTTGCCTAAGAGCTATAACAGCAATAGCAAAACATGTCAAAACTTCGATTAGCTTAGTGTTAGCTCTCCACTAAACTCAATGGTTCCCCATGCTGTGCAAACTCTTTCATTGAGAAAAAAGGCATAACCTCCTAGGAAATATTGCTTTCCCTGTCACACTCTCTGTGGCTGTGACGCTTGAAACCCAGTCAGCCTCCTGCATTTACTCGAAGAAGGAAAAACCTACAATTGCTTCCTTCTGTCAGGAAATTCTCTATATCCTATACACACCTTCAGAGATGCTTCAGCCTGCTTTGCAAGAACTGCTCAATCCGACTCAAAAAAAAAAAACTATATTAACTTAGAAGGATACAAAATGGGCTCACTGCTATTGTCACAAATGTCACTTTTGCTCCCAATACAGTCTGTGCCCCATTAGGGTACTACTTCATATGTGGACATCAGAAATCACACTAACTCATCTTGTATATTCAGGATAATTTTTAGAGATTTAAAATTACCACTCCTCCAGAGGATCATGTTTATCTAGAAATAATTTTTAAATTACCCCCAGATTACCCAATCACCTCCAAAATGAGGCATATGCAAACTACTTTGGAGAACTCCCAGAAGGGATAACTGATTGCCTCTTCATGTATACTATTAGAGCTGTGATTCCCATATTAGAAATAATAGAACTGGCAAAGGTGATCCAAAACTTGTCTCTGACCTTAGAAAAAATCTTAAATAATATAAGCTTGACTCTGAAAACCCAACAACCTAGTCAAAATTCAGTAGCCAGGGCTGTTATAAACAATCACATTACCCTTGATTTTTCTCTTGACTAGTCAAGGGGAATTTTACACTATAGCAAATACTTCTTGCTATGCCAATACACTGCGAGATAAGTAAAACAGCTGGGAGAATAAAAGCCACTTGTTTCCTAGACTAATCATCATTGTGTTTCTGATAATTGTTAGTATTACAGTTGGCTGATATAGCCTGGATAGAGTTAGAAATGCTACTGTACAACCATTGTCACATTGGAGGACTCAACAACTCATCCTGAAGCAGAGTAGACCAACACTAGTCCTGCTACAGACTGCATTCTCCAGCCAACCTCCTGATCAGCAAAATCTTGGCAAAAGTGAAAACCTGGCTATCACTGATTAATGTTCAGCAACCCAACTTCATCTGCTCTTGGCTATAAGGGAGGCGCTAAGAAAAAAACAAACAGCCCCTCACAGCTAGGACCCAGCCTGGTACTATCAGCTGGGCCCTGCTGTTCTCCTGCTAAACAATCTCACAGAACATCAAAATCAGACAAGGCCACTCTGTGACCATGATGAATCAAAACCAAGAAAGACCACTGTGGGGGCCGAAATAGCTCAGCAGGAGAGCATGAGATTGAAAAGGCCACTGTGTAATCAGATCTGAACAGAGACAAAATATGAACATTATGTAAATCATAGCAATGACCAAACTCTACCCCCCCCCCCAATTCTGGCTAATACGAGTGACTGCTGCTTCTTTAATTACATCTTTATCTTTGCTTTAATCTTCCCTCTTTTTAGATAAGATTTATTGAGATATTCAATTATAGAATTACTCCTGATTCCTGACAGCATCCAATCCAGAGCAAATCCCCACTTCTTTAAACCCTCTCCAAAATCACTGAAGTCCAAATCCTGAAGCACCCCATGATTCCTCATGGTGTGCATTCTCTTTTCACTGCAATAACACATACATTATCGCAATTTTATCCCACAGGAAGAAATTACTATCATCACCATTTGGCAGATAATGAAACTAAGACTCTGAGAATTTAAATAACTTTCCCAGGACTACCCAGCTAGTAAGCAGGGAAACCCACACAAGAACCCACAACTTGTTCTTTGCAGTATGTCATGCTGCTTTTAAAAGATATATGTATATGTATAGCTGATTCACTTTGTTATAAAGCAGAAACTAATACACCATTGTAAAGCAATTGTACTCCAATAAAGATGTTAAAAAAAATAAAAGATTGCTTGAACGGGGATTCTATTAGTTTCCTGGCAATTTCTCTAAAGAAAATTCCATTTTCCAACAGGCTACATCTTACTTTTAGTTGACATATTGGTATATCAACCCCTCCCTGGCTATTCTCAGCCACTTTGAATGCTCTCATTAACTTGCACACAGTAGTTGCTCACTAAATTGTGTGTGTGTGTGTGTGTTGTATGTGTGTGTGTGTGTGTGTGTGTGTGTTGTGGTTGGATAGGTTGTGATGTATTTTAATGTGTCCTGTGATTTGTTCTGGGGCCTGCACCTGGTTACTTGAATCACCCATCCATTTCTACACAGAAAAAAAACCAAACAAACTTCTTTCTTTGGGTCCCTTCCAGGCTTGGGGGCTGAGGAGCTTGCAGGCCGACCCAGCCAGCCTGGTGAGGCTTCTAACTCAGCGCGGGGTTGTGAGGGCATGTGAAGGGAGGAGCCAGAGCTGCCACTGTGGGGCTTCTGACAATTTAGAGCTGACAGTGGCAATGGCAAGGGCATTAGTCTCCCAGCAGGGATGAAGTGAATTCTTCCTGCTTTCAGCCTCCTGCCCACCTTGTGTTGGGTGCAGGGGGTGGAAGAGAGGTTTCAGAAGGGATGTAAGATATGGCTTCTGCTCTGGGGAGCTTACCTTAGCCTCCCCCAGCAAGAATACCTCCTGCTTCCTCTTCTCCCCCTCCCATCCAGTGCCATGTGTTGAGATGCTAAAGGAAGCACTCTTGCAGGGAGCTGCAGATGCGCTGGCTGTTGTGGGCATGAGGCACAGCCCTGAGAACCCACGGATGGAGAAGCGTGCATGTTCATTGACCTAAGCATGTCTGCTTTCCGATAATTACCAGTCAAGAATATCCCAAGGGATGGTGAGGAGGGAGGAGAGGAAGGAGGCAAGGAACAAAGTTCTAGCCATTTTTATGCATCAGGGGTTTAGGGACAGTGATCTGAAATGTGTATTACGGGAGCAGGGGAGTTTGCCTGGAGGCTGCATCTGCTTAAAGGTACTTTATTTGGATTATACTTTCATTGGGGGTGGCATGGTGAGCAGGTGGCAGCTTACAAGCAGCATCAGTAGAGCTGAAGCTGCTCCAAGTCATCCCTGCTTTCAGGTGTAATGAAAGGAGCTCCTTCCCTGGGCCAGCAGGCAAGAGAAGAAGCCAGAGAGATGAGATCAACGAGAAGGGTCTGGAGTCTTGAGAAGAGGTGAGCAGGAGGCAAAGTGTTTCAGAGGCAGTGGCTCCTTCCTGAGAATCAGGACAGTGGCTGCTTATGAACTGCCCAAGACCATTGTTCATGGTTGGTCTTTATTAGATAATCAGAGAATTTTTTCCCATATCCACTCACAGATTTAAGAGGGGAATAGAATCATTGGAGTGGTCCATGGCATTCTTGAGATTGGATCCTCTGAACTTTGACCTGGAAGGTTAGAGTGGGGGGCTGACTTGGTCCATCTGGACATCCATCGGCTTGTTTATCCTACAGCCACCAGAGCCACCAGCCCAGTTTCTGCTCCTCCTCTTAGAAAGCCCCAACTCCCACAAAAACACAATGGCTCTTTCCCAGTCCCCAGCAGCCCAGCTGACACAGGCTGGCATTTTAAAAAAAGAACCTCCCTTCACCCCTGCTCCAAATAGGAGATAATGAATAGGAAAGAAAGTATCAATAACACCAAATGGAAATATCCTCAAAGCACTGACACTGTTCATTGGAGTAGCTTACTGGAAGGAGAGTGGAGTTTCCCAAAGCACGTTTCAGAGAACGCCAGTTCCACTCAATGCTGAAGGGTGGCCCTGAGGAGGAATCTGCTTGTGAAAGGCTGGGTTACCCAAACTTAAAAATAAAAAATGTTTCTACTTAGAGACTTCTCAGAACCTCCAATATACTAATGTGCATTATGGCCTCTAAAAGATGCAGGGAATAGAGTTTGCCACTGGATGCCATTTATCAAATGCTTACTGTGTGCTAGGCTCTGAGCTAAGTGCTTCACATGTATTAATCCTCATGTAACCCTCATCACATAAGATAGATGCTACTGTTCTCATCATTCTAGAGGTAAAGTAACTGAGCCACACAGAGTTTAAGTAACTTCATCGAAGGTCACAAGCTATAATTAGCAGATTTGATACTTTGGGGAATTGCACTATAGCATATCAGATCTGTGTGGCAGAGACTGTACAGATGCTCGCCAAACCCATTTCCTCTTCTTAAGGGCCCACCACCAAATTACATCACCCAGGCTCCCTTGCAATGGGGTGGTCAGTACTTACCTTTGGAATGTGAGCAGAAATGATGTGTGTCCCCTCCAGGCTGAGACAGGTAAGAATGGGTGTGCCTCCTCCACCTTCACGCTTTTCCCTCACCTTTCGGCAGAATGCAGAGGATCCAGTAAAGGACTCCAGGGACATAAAGGTGGCCAAGCCACACTACGAAATGAGCTTGGGTCGCTGGATGTCTGTGTAGATAAGAGCCTCCCAGCCCAGCCCACACCCACTCCTTCCAAGCAGCATTGACTGTGACATGGATAAAAAATAATTGTTGATTGCATTAAACCACTGAGATTTGGGGGTTGTTTGTTACAATATTTATCCTATCCTATCTGGACTAATACAATCAAGAAATTCTTTTTCCCTAGAGTGTTTCCTGGGACAAAGATTCTGAGGAGTTGACACTGAGGAGCATCTGTGTAGTATAATGAGCACCAGCTTCAAAGTCAGACAGAACTAGATTCAAATCTCAGTTCTGTACAAGCTATGCCACTCTGGGCAAGTCACTTAACTCTTCTGAGCTTCTGTTGCCTAATTTAAAAGTGGACATAATAATGCCAAACTCAAAGAGTCATTGTGCAGATTAAGTGAGATCATGAACAGAAAAGTGTCTGACACACAGTAGGTGCTTGTTAAAAGGTAGCTATTATCATTTCAGGAAAGCCCTGGCACTCTGTCTGGCACATAATAATAAGGACCTAAGAGGGAGAGGACTGGGGTTGGCTGCATGAACACAGCCTGAAGGGGGCTAGTGTGCCACAGCTAGCCGGTAAGGAGTCCGGGAAAAGGTCTGGAACTGCCTAAGAGGCAAGAGACCATTGTTTCAGGGTGTGCGAGGAGGGGGGATTCAGAGCACCACCTAAACGAGCTCCAGAGACTGGCACGAGCCGCGGCTATCAGAGCGGACACCAGAGACGGGCATGAGACGCTAAGGCTGCTGCTGCCGCCACCAAGAAGCCTGTGTGCAAGTACAGGTCACTCTCCACACCTCCCCTCCCGGGAGCCTGTGCAGCCCGCCACTGCCAGGGTCCCGGGATCCAGGGACAACTTCCCCGGGAGAACACACGGCGCGCCTCAGGCTGGGGCAACATCATGCCGGCCTCTGCCGCCGCAGGCTCGCCCCGCATCCGTACCCCTCCCTCCCCCCGGCCTGAGTGAGCCAGAGCCCCCGAATCAGCTGCTTCTTTAACCGCGCATCCTGTCTGGACAGGGAACAGACGCCCTCAGGCGACCTAATGCAGAGGCAGGGCCAACTCCAAAGCTGAACCCCGGGAGCTGTGCAAACAAAGAAGAGAAAGGGAAATCTCTCCATGCAGCCACAGGAGCAGCTGGTTAAATGTCCACAATCAAATTGATGCACCGTGCATCTGTGGAATACCTGGATAGACAACGAATCATCCCAAAACTGAGGTGGTGGACTTTGGGAGCAATTGTAGACATGCGGTTTGCTTTCTCTATCTAATTTGTTTCTGGTTTTATGTTTATCATAGTTTAGTACTTAGAGTTTATTATCACTGGTAGATTTGTTTATTGATTTCATTGCTCTCCATATATAATATATATATATATATATATATATATATATATATATACTTTTCCCTTTTCTCCTTTTGTGAGTGTGTTAATGTATGATTCTTTGTCTGATTTTGTCTGTATACCTTTGTTTTTACCATTTGTCCTAGGGTTCTGTGTTTTTTCGTTTTTAGTATAGTTTTTAGTGCTTGTTATCATTGGTGGATTTATTTTTTGGTTTGGTTGCTCTCTTCTTTCCTTCTTTCTTTTTTTATTACTCTTTTATTTTTAATAATATTTGTTTTATTTTTATTTTAATAACTTTATTTTTCTTTCTTTCTTTCTTACTTTTTCTCCCTTTTCTTCTTAGCCGCGTGGTTGACAGCATCTTGGTGCTCTGTCAAGGTGTCAGGCCTGAGCCTCTGAGGTGCAAGAGCTGAGTTCAGGAAACTGGTCCACCAGAGACCACCCAGCCCCACATAATATCAAATGGCAAAAGCTTTCTCAGAGATCTCCATCTCACTGCTAAGACCCAGCTCCATTCAACGAACAGCAAGCTATAGTGCTGGACTGCCGAGGTCCAGCCTCAGCAGGACAGGATTGCCTGAGGGGAGACGGAGTCGGCGAGGACAGAAGACACAACACCTCTTAGGATGCAGGAATTCTGACAAACTTTATTGCACACACTATACTTTTTTTATACTTTCAAAACAATAAACTAATTTTAGTTTATTACTTTATCAATCATCACCATCATTTTCTCAGACCAAAAAGAACCTTTTACATAAGCATTTCACATACGCAGTTTACATAATTTTCTTATTATGTCTGTAATTGTCCCTTGTGATTGAGAGCATTTGTCCCTTGTGGCTAAAAACGTCCTTTGTGGTTTCCTCAAAATTCTCAAAAGTCGTCATGTCCTTTTCCTTGGTCCGCTTTGCTTCAGTGCTTTACTCCCACATACTCTGCGTCAGCGCCCTTTTCTTTGTACGTTTCGCCTCAGTGGTGCAGGTAAGAAGCCTTGTCACGTCTCACTCTTGGCTTAACCTAAAAAGACTCTTAAAGCTTTTTAATGTTTAATCATCATTAAATCAAAAGCATTTCATCAAAGCATTCTTAAAACTTCTTAATTTTATTTATATACATTTTCATAAAACACGAAAATATATACTAACAGGTGGACACGATTTATGTGGCCACTCACTACACGTACGGGGAAGCCAAAGCGGTGGGTTTGGGGGCCATGGTGGTGGACATTGAATCTTTAATCTAGACTTTAGATCTTCCTGAAAATATTTACAATAGATCTTTTGTCCCTTATACTTATTAATATAAAACCCAGGTTTACAATTTAACTTTAACGTTGCAGCTGTATGTTCCATTAAAAAGTGTTTCATCATAACTTTATTTCTTATTAAACTTCCCTTGTGCCAATACCAATGTACTCCAAATATATCTTGCACTCCCCATTTTGGTCATATATCATCTAACTTTTCCATTAACGTAGGCTGTTGCAATATAAACATTCCTATAGCATTACTTTTAATCCAATATGCAGGTCAATAAGTAGGAACAGCTGGTGTAGTTGGAGGGGGATTTTTAGGTTTTTCCCATTTTACTCTATATTGAGGCCTTTCTTTGAATCCCCCATGAGTAATGGGAATATTAGTACTAATACAAGCAAATACTCAGAGCTTTTATTATATACATGGGAAATTGAGGGAATCCACGCTGTGGGAAGCTTTGCTTTCCCATGACGTACATACCCATGCCTGCCATGCAAGCACTATCGGTCTCAGCCTTGCTGAGGCCCAGCAGTACTCTTCAGGGGTCTCAGCTTTGCTGAGACCCAGCAATAATCTTCAGGTGGCTCTCCACATCGGACAAACTATTCCAAACAACTAGCAAGACAGAAACATAACTCCACCCATTAGCAGAGAGGCTGCCTAAAATCATAATAAGTTCACAGACACCCCTACACACACCATCGGACACGGTCCTTCCCAGCAGAAAGACAAGGTACAGCTTCATCCACCAGAACACAGACACCAGTCCCTTCCACCAGGAAGCCTACAAAACCCACTGAACCAAACTTACCCACTGGGGGCAGACACCAAAAACAACGGGAACTACAATCCTGAAGGCTACAAAAAGGAGACCCCAAACACAGTAACTTAAGCAAAATGAAAAGACAGAGAAATACACAGAAGATGAAGGAGCAAGGTAAAAACCCACCAAACCAAACAAATGAAGAGGAAATAGGCAGTCTACCTGAAAAAGAATTCAGAGTAATGATAGTAAATATGATCCAAAATCTTGGAAATAGAATGGAGAAAATGCAAGAAATGTTTCACAAGGACCTAGAACTAAAGAGCAAACAAACAATGATGAAAAACACAATAAATGAAATTTAAAATTCTCTAGAAGGAATCAATAGCAGAATAACTGAGGCAGAAGAATGGATGTGACCTGGAAGATAAAATAGTGGAAATTACTACCACAGAATAGAATAAAGAAAAAAGAATGAAAACAATTGAGGACAGTCTCAGAGACCTCTCGGGCAATGTTAAACTCACCAACATTCAAATTATAGGGGTCCCAGAAGAAGAAGAGAAAAAAAAAAGGGACTGAGAAAATATTTGAAGAGTTAAAGTTGAAAACTTCCCTAATATGGGAAAGGAAATAGTCAATCAAGTCCAGGAAGCACAGAGAGTCCCATACAGGAAAAATCCAAGGAGAAACATGCCAACACACATAATAGTCAAACTATCAAAAATAAAATACAAAGAAAAAATATTAAAAAGCAGCAAGGGAAAAGCAACAAATAACATACAAGGGAATCCCCATAAGCTTAACAGCTGTCTTTCAGCAGAAACTCTGCAAACCAGAAGGGAGTGGCAAGACATATTTAAAGTGATGAAAGAGAAAAACTTACAACCAAGATTACTCCACACAGCAAGGATCTCATTCAGATTCAACCGAGAAATTAAAATCTTTACAGACAAGCAAAAGCTAAGAGAATTCACCACCACCAAACCAGCTTTACAGCAAATCCTAAAGGAACTTCTCTAGGCAGGAAACACAAGAGAAGGAAAAGACCTACAGTAACAAACCCCAAACAATTAAGAAAATGGTAATAAGAACACACATATCGATAACTACCTTAAATGTAAATGGAGTAAATGCTCCAACCAAAAGACATAGACCGGATAAATGGATAAAGAAAACAAGACCCGTATATATACTGTCTAGAAGAGACCCACTTCAGACCTAGGGACACATACAGACTGAAAGTGAGGGGATGGAAAAAGATATTCCATGCAAATGGAAATCAAAAGAAAGATGGAGGAGGAATACTAATATCAGACAAAATAGACTTTAAAGCAAAGACTATTAGAAGAGACAAAGAAGAACACTACATAATGATCAAGGGATCAATCCAAGAAGAAGCTATAACAATTGTACACATTTATGCACCCAAAATAGGAGTACCTCAATATATAAGGCAAATACTAACAGCCATAAAATGGGAAATTGATAGTAACACAGTCATAGTAGGGGACTTTAACACCCCACTTTCACCAATGGACAGATCATCCAAAATGAAAATAAAGAAAGAAACACATGCTTTAAATGACACATTAAACAAGATGGACTTAACTGATATTTATAGGACATTCCATCCAAAAACAACTGAATACACTTTCTGCTCAAGTGCTCATGGAACATTCTCCAAGATAGATTATATCTTGGGTCACAAATCAAGCCTTGGTAAATTTAAGAAAATTGAAATCATATCAAGTATCTTTTCCGATCACAACGCTATAAGACTAGATATCAATTACAGGATAAAAACTGTACAAAATACAAACACATGGAGGCAAAACCGTACGCTACTAAATAACCAAAAGATCACTGAAGAAATCAAAGAGGAAATTTTAAAAATACCTAGAAACAAATGACAATGAAGACAACCCAAAACCTATGGGATGCAGTAAAAGCAGTTCTAAGAGGGAAGTTTATAGCAATACAATCAATCCTACGTCAAGAAACAAAAACAATCTCAAATAAACAACTTAACCTTACACTTAAAGCAATGAGAGAAAGAAGAACAAAAAAAACCAAAGTTAGCAGAAGGAAAGAAATCATGAAGATCCAATCAGAAATAAATGAAAGAGAAATGAAGGAAACAATAGCAAAGATCAATAAAACGAGAAGCTGGTTCTCTGAGAAGATAAGAAAAAAACAATAAACCATTAGCTCGACTCATCAAGAAAAAAAGGGAGAAGACTCAAATCAATACAATTAAAAATGAAAAAGGAGAAGTAACAACTGACACTGCAGAAATACAAAGAATCATGAGAGATTACTACAAGCAACTATATGCCAATAAAATGGACAACCTGGAAAAAATGGACAAATTCTTAGGAAAGCACAATCTTCCAAGACTGAACAAGGAAGAAATAGAAAATATAAACAGACCAAACATAGGCACTGAAATTGAAATTATGAGTAAAAATCTTCCAACAAACGAAAGCCCAGGACCAGATGGCTTCACAGGCGAATTCTATCAAACATTTAGGGAAGAGCTAACATCTATGCTTCTCAAAGTCTTCCAAAATATAGCAGAGGGAGGAACACTCCCAACCTCACTCTACGAGGCCACCATCACCCTGATACCAAAACCAGACAAAGATGTCACAAAAAAAGAAAACTACAGGCCAATATCACTGATGAACATACATGCAAAAATCCTCAACAACATACTAACAAACCAAATCTAACAGCACATTAAAAGGATCATACACCATAGTCAATTGGGGTTTATGCCAGGAATGCAAGGATTCTTCAATATACACAAATCAATCAATGTGATAAACCATATTAATGAATCGAAGGAGAAAAACCATATGATCATCTCAATAGATTCAGGAAAACCTTTAGACAAAATTCAACACCCATTTATGATTAAAACCCTCCAGAAAGTAGGCATAGAGGAAACTTACCTCAAAATAATAAAGGCCATATATGACAAACCCACAGCCAACATCGTTCTCAATGGTGAAAAACTGAAACCATTTCCACCAAGGTCAGGAATAAGACAAGGCTGTCCACTCTCACCACTATTATTCAACATAGATTTGGAAGTTATAGCCACAGCAATCAGAGAAGAAAAAGAAATAAATGGAATCCTAATCAGAAAAGAAGAATTAAAGCTGTCACTGTTTGCAGATGACATGATACTATACATAGAGAATCCTAAAGATGCTACCAGAAAACGACTAGAGCTAATCAATGAATTTGGTAAAGTAGCAGCATACAAAATTAATGCACAGGAATCTCTGGCATTCCTATACACTAATGATGAAAAATCTGAAGGAGAAATTAAGGAAACACTCCCATTTACCATTGCAACAAAAAGAATAAAATACCTAGGAACACTCCTACCAAAGGAGACAAAAGACCTGTATGCAGAAAACTATAAAAGACTGATGAAGGAAATTAAAGATGATACAAACAGATGGAGAGATATACCATGTTCTTGGATTGGAAGAATCAACTTTGTGAAAATGACTCTACTACCCAAAGCAATCTACAGATTCAATGCAATCCCTATCAAACTACCCATGGCATTTTTCACAGAACTAGAACAAATAATTTCACAATTTGTATGGAAACACAAAAGAAACCCAAATAGCCAAAGCAATCTTGAGAACGAAAAACGGAGCTGGAGGAATCAAGCTCCCAGACTTCAGACTACACTACAAAGCTACAGTAATCAAGACAGTATGGCACTGGCACAAAAACAGGAATATAGATCAGTGGAACAGGATAGAAAGCCCAGAGGCAAACCCATGCACATATGGTCACCATATTTTTGGTAAAGGAGGCAAGAATATACATTGGAGAAAAGGCAGCCTCTTCAGTAAGTGATGCTGGGAAAACTGGAGACCTACATGGAAAATTATGAAATTTGAACACTTCCTAACACCATACATAAAAATAAACTCAAAATGGATTAAAGACCTAAATGTAAGGCCAGACACTCTAAAACTCTTAGAGGAAAACATAGGCAGAATACTCTATGACATAAATCACAGCAAGATCCTTTTTGACCTACCTCCTAGAGAAATGGAAATAAAAACAAAAATAAACAAATGGGACCTAATGAAACTTAAAAGCTTTTGCACAGCAAATGAAAACATAAACAAGACGAAAAGACAACCCTCAGAATGGGAGAAAATATTTGCAAATGAAGCAACTGACAAAGGATTAATCTCCAAAATTTACAAGCAGCTCATGCAGCTCATTATCAAACAAAAAACACCCCAATCCAAAAATGGGCAGAAGACCTAAATCGACATTTCTCCAAAGAAGATATAGATTGCCTACAAGCACAGGAAAGGATGCTCAACCTCACTAATCATTAGAGAAATGCAAATCAAAACTACAATGAGGTATCACCTCACACCGGTCAGCATGGCCATCATCAAAACATCTACAAACAGTAAACACTGGAGAGGGTGTGGAGAAAAGGGAACCCTCTTGCACTGTTGATGGGAATGTAAACTGATACACCCACTATGGAGAACAGTATGGAGGTTCCTTAAGAAAGTAAAAATAGAAGTACCATATGACCCAGCAATCCCACTACTGGGCATATACCCTGAGAAAACCATAATTCAAAAAGAGTCATGTACGACAATGTTCATTGCAGCTCTGTTTACAATAGCCAGGACATGGAAGCAACCTCAGTGTCCATTGACAGATGAATGGATAAAGAAGATGTGGCACGTGTATACAGTGGGATATTACTTAGCCATGAAAAGAAACGAAATTGAGTTATTTGTAGTGAGGTGGATGGACCTAGAGGGTGTCATACAGAGTGAAATAAGTCAAAAAGAGGAAGACAAATACCGTATGCTAGCACATATATATGGAATCTAAAAAAAAATAAATAATCGTCCTGAAGAACCTAGGGGCAGCACAGGAATAAAGACGCAGACGTAGAGAATGGACTTGAGGACACGGGGAGGGGGAAGGGTAAGCTGGGATGAAGAGAGAGAGTAGTATTGACATATATACACTACCAAATGTAAAATAGATAGCTAGTGGGAAGCAGCCGCATAGCACAGGGAGATCAGCTTGGTGCTTTGTGTCCACCTAGAGGGGTGGGTTAGAGAGGGAGGGAGACGCAAGAAGGAGGCAATATGGGGATATATGTATTTGTATAGCTGATTCACTTTGTTATAAAGCAGAAACTAACACACCATTGTAAAGCAATTATACTCCAATAAGGATGTTAAAGAAAAAAAGAAATACTGTATAATAAATATTCAGTTACTAAGAGAAAAAACTAATAATAAGGACCTAATAAAGAGTAGCTCCCTTCTCTTTAATTCCTTCCCACATCCCCATAGCCTAAGGGCTGGCTTGACTTGGCAAACACCTTGTTGGGATTTCTACCCTCCCAGTTCCCTCCTAACCCTTGTCTTCTTGGCAGCTCCTCCCTTTACCACACCTTCCGGAGCTGGTCCATGCCCCATTCTCATCCTATCCCGGACAACCCACCAAACGCCAAGCGAAATGACTCTCTACTGAAGACCTGCATCTTTAAAAGGTTTTGTGGAGTGAATAGTGTCCCTCTTCCCAAATCAAGCCCTCAGCTCCAAGCTCCTCTGGCACCCTCTGAGCTGACTCTGATGGCTGGGATGTGCTAGGGCTATGCTGCCACCCTCCACTTCCAGTGTCCAATCTAATGCTACCTTCAGTGTACTGGGACCAAATGTGAATTCTTCAAGTGTCAGCCAACGTGGTGCCGCTGAATCCTGCAAATGGGCAAGCCCAGGGAAGACCTGAATTTGCAACAGCTGCAGAGAGAAGGCTAGGGGTGGTGAGGAGGGAGTGCCCACTTCACAGAGAATTCTCGCAGTGAGGGGATCCTTGACCTGTGGTGATATGCGACCACTCCAGGCAGTGATCCAGAAAATTGAATTCACATCTGCTCACCTCTTTCTGGAGCAGACAGAACAAATGGTTCTTGCTTCCTGTCCATATCCAGCACCCTCCTAATTCCCCCCAAAAAAAGAGGGGAAAAATCCAGCTATTTTTAATTCTCTGCTTCTTCAAAGTTGGCCTAGATCTCTCAACTGTTTTTCCTCTTCCCTCTGTGCTGGCCTTTTCTTTGATTTGAGACTCTCTTATTCCGTCAGGCTGATCAACCTCCTGAGATTACCTCTTTGGAGGGTTGCGTTAGTGGGTGTCCATGGGGACCGTGCTCTTGCTGGGGACATGGAGAGCCTTCCCTCAGTCCTTGCAAGCCATGACCTCCTCCTGGGCTCCCTCTAGCCCTGTTCTAACCGCTCTATAGACAATAACGTGTTGAATCTGTAAAGAAAAAGACCCTATAAGGAAGGTCTTATTATTGTCCTCATTTTAGGCGGAAGGCAACTGAGGCATAGAGAAGTTTCACAGCTGGTAGGATAAGAACCGAGGTTTGAACCTAGACCATCTGCCTTCCAATCCCATGCTCCTAACCAGTATGCATACTGCCTGGCTAGTGTGCTGCTGTGTGGATGAGCTCTCCCCCCTGCCTTTAGCCTCCTAAGTTACTCCCTCTCCTCTCAGACCAATTGCCTATGCTTGGGACTTCATCTACTTCAGAGAAAATCCTAATGATTTTCCCTAGTAAGGCCCTGGGCCAGTATGACCTTAGGGCACAGAGCAGGGAGCCCCTCGCAGTAATCTGAGAAGGGCCAGGAAAGGAAAGGGGGGAGAGTAGCTAAATTCCATGTCTGGAGAAGGAGGCAGCTAGTGAAGTAACTGGAAAGCTGGAAAGCCAGAGAGAATCCCCTCCCCTCCTCCTGTCCCCAAGCAATACAACTGCTCCCCCAGCCCCTCACACACACACACACACACACACACACTCACATGCACAGACATCTGTGCTCAATTATTCCAGCAGAAGGGCAGAGCAGGGCTGCCAGAGAAGAGATTGCTTGTTAGTGAGGGAGCTTGGCAAACGTGCCCTCCAGCTTTGTTTTTGAAAGCAGCCTGAGTGTTGGGGGCTGGGTGACCTGCAGAACTCCTGAGGCTCAGAGAGCACCCCTAGTGAGGGCAGATGCTGAGGAGACACTCAGCTGTTGTGCAGGATTGGTTTATTCAAGACTCTGTGGCTAGCCTCCTGGACTCCAAATCAAGTCCTAAGGCTCTATTCTGGAACCTTCCTAAGGCAGACTCAATAGGGTTATGCAGAGGAAGCCTCGTTCCCTGTTGACTCTGCTTATCCTGCAGAACCCCCTCCGTCTTCTCAACCAGTGGGCTAGCTGAGGACACGCTCAGGCCCCGTCAGCTCCTGAGACTTCGAGTCCTCTGTGTAAAGTACAGTCCTGGTGCCTGGCCCTTCAGTTCCCTGACAATAAGCCTGAAGACATATAGCAAAGCTTCCCACGATGCTTCTCTCCCAACAGCAAACCACCCTGTGTCGTTAGAAGCCGTCCACTTCACATCATCACACATCTCTGGAGTTGCCACCTACTCTTCTTACTTTTCTACCTTCACAGGCACATGGTCTCACATGTACTTACACGACTCAGTTTACTCATCTGTCAAATGAAGGCGATACTGCCCAGCAATCTCCTAGAAGTTTTGAGAATCTGATGAGATACAGTTCCAAATGATCTCGTAAAGTACACAAAAGGCTGCACGTGCTAGGAGACAACGTTTGTCTCACCCACCAGCCTGTGAGCGTCTCATCTACCTGATTGTTCCTTTCCTAGTGCCCAGCAGAGTATTCTGCACATAGTAAATTACCCAATAAAATGGTGCTTCACGAATTCAAGCTATGACTAGGAGTGTAGCATTTTAGGGCTGCAAATGACAAACCTCTGTTCCATGAGCTGTTTCCCAGACTAAGCCTGGGACCAAGACTTTCCCATATCCCCAACAGCAGCAATAGGTGACACCAAGTGAAGCCAATGTCACTCATTTTTCTTCAGAGGGGTCCAGTGGGAGTAGGGTTGTGCTGGGCTGTAAGATTGGAGCAAGGCACAATCTTTCTGCCATTTCATGGCAAGGAGCAGGGGAAAGGCAATACCTGGGACCAGTGCTGTGGTGATAGACGGTGAAAAGGGGACAGCAGCAGACACGGAGACTCGGCTCTGGCTCTGTGTTCGTTTCAAACCATTTCAGACCCAGTCAATGTGAGCACAGTGAAGGAAGAAGACTGCATGGGACCATTTCACGCTAGCAGCAGGCAGATGGCCTAAGACTTGAGAGAGTAGAAATAATCACAGACCCACAGACCTGGAGGGGTGGGACCTTTGAAGCCACCTCCTTCATTTTACACTTGAAGCCCAGAAACCCGAAGTCATTCATCCAAGGTCACAGAACCAGAGAAGTTCACAGCCATGACTGCAAACAGGCAGCTCGACTCACAGACCGGTGTTTGTTCTAATCCCCGTCTTCCTACAAAGGGGAATAGTTCTTTATTCTTTCATATCCCTCAACCCATTTGATCTTCATGGCAATCCCAGGAGTCAGGAAGGACAAGGGCTGTCATTCCCATTTGGTACCAGAGGAAACTGAGGCCCAGAGAGGTTTTTGCATTAATAGCCACAAATATTGGTGACACGGCCTAGTACTCCAGACAAAGGCAGCTGAGTGATTAAGGGCACTGCAGCTAGAGTCAGACAAACCTGGCTTTCAGTCTTAGCTCCACATATTACTGTCCCTGAAACTTTGGGGTAGTTATCTATCCTTTTGGGGCTTCAGTTTTTTCAACTATAAACTGGGGAATGTTAATAGTACTAACCTCAGAGGCACAGGTAATTAATACTCTATAACTCTTAATAATTCTTCTTTTCTCTCTGTGCCATGCCCCCAGCCTCAGTGCCTCTCTCTTCAGCAGGAGTCCAGTGGGAAGAAGAGGAGGGGCAGTTGATAACAAAAGCCAAGAAAGTGAGCTTTGGAACACATGACGACAGTGCTTCCCTAACACCTGGCCCCAGCCCCTCCTTCCTCCCTCCTCCCACCAAGGACGCTAGATAAAAGAATACTCTTTTATGAATGGATAAAGAAGATGTGGTACATATATAAAATGGAATATTACTCAGCCATGAAAAGAAACGAAATTGAGTTATTTGTAGTGAGGTGGATGGGCCTAGAGTCTGTCATACAGAGTGAAGTAAGTCAGAAAGAGAAAACAAGTACCATATGCTAACACATATATATGGAATCTAAGAAAAAAAATGTCATGAAGAACCTAGGGGTAAGACGGGAATAAAGACACAGACTTACTAGAGAATGGACTTGAGGGTATGGGGAGGGGGAAGGGTAAGCTGTGACAAAGTGAGAGAGTGGCATGGACATATATACACTACCAAACGTAAAATAGATAGCTAGTGGGAAGCAGCCGCATAGCACATGGAGATCAGCTCGGTGCTTTGTGACGGCCTGGAGGGGTGGGATAGGGAGGGTGAGAGGGAGGGAGACGCAAGAGGAAAGAGATATGGGAACATATGTATATGTATAACTGATTCACTTTGTTATAAAGCAGAAACTAACACACCATTGTAAAGGAATTATACTCCAATAAAGATGTTAAAAAATATATACTCTGAGTGGACTGGCACTCCCCATGCCATTTGTGTTCCTGGGCAGGCAGCCTGCAAAATCTTTAAATGCAAATAAAAAAAATAAATCAGCAAATCCCAATTGCCTGACCTTGGAAGTAAAGAGACAGACAGGTAAACAACAGATGTAGAGGAATGAGCCAGGAGGACTGCGGGTCCCACAGCTTGGGGGTGGGGGAGGAGGTGAAGGTGAAGATAAAATGAAGGCAAGGAGATAAGTGGGCATAAATACAGATGCTCACCACATGTCTGAACCTCTTTTCTCCCAGACAGACAGCCAAGCAGCTTTGTGGCCTCGTAGGGCCAGGCCTCCATCTCCCTTAGCACCACCAAAACCAAGGTCATTGCCAAGTCCTGACACTGGCCCAGTGAGAATCCCAGGAAGCAGGATCTTGGTTCAGAAGAGAAGAATGATAAACAATTGCTCTTTCCAGAAGCCCTTCCCCTTTATGCCCTCATGTGTACTTGTGTGTTCCTTTCCCATCTATACCATTCGCCAGGTTCTTAGAACACTGGCCTGGTTCTGTCCTGGGCCCTCTACCAAGGAAAGTCATCCCTCAGCTACAAAATAGGTCAGAGCCAGAGTGGAGACTTCAGGCTTTCCTGTCTGGTTGCTTCCACTGTCACGACTCGAGTCTCACAAGTTGCTCTTCCTAAACCATACCCTTGGGAAGAGGGTTTTCCCATTCCTTCTCTTACTTCTCTTCTTTGGCAACAGGTCCTTGAAGGTTACTATAGTCAGAACTGGCCCTGTTCAGGCTGAGCCAGGCTGGGCTAAACTGATAGGCCTCCAGCAGAAATTTAGCCTGAGGCAAGTGAAAAGCAGGTTTTCCAAGTACCTCTCTGCTAGGGACCCTTCAGCTCAGCATGTGGGCTAAGTCTCTTCAACAGTATCACTGCCTTTGGTTTTGTTTCCTCTGTCCCTATACAGGGAATGCAGTATCCTCAAACCACCTGTCAGGTTGTCTCAGCCCTCAGGTTCCTGAGCTATGGAGCCCATTTCTCAGAGCAGCCAGGGGGTCTCTGGACAGGTGTAGTGTTGGATCAGTCAGGAGAAGAGCTAAAGCTTCTCCCCACCCTTGAGCAAACAGGGAGGCTAGTCTCAGTGGATCCAAGACGGCCAAGCTGGCAATGCAGTTGATTGGGCTCCTTGGGTCAAGTTCTCAATACAAAGATGGTGAGATTGTGGACATGAAGAGAAAAGGGAGCTCACACCCCAATGAATAACATTCAGGATGTGGAGGCCTCTTGCTGGTTTCTAACCACATGTCCTCATTTCACTTTTGCTGTCCTCCAGCAGGGGCACCTCCTCCAGGTGGACCAACTGGCATCCATGGACAGATCCAAATGCCCAGGTGTTTGGCTTCTGGGTTCTTAGTACTCCCTACTCACAGCCACTTCTCTCTCAAAGAAGAAAAAAGAATCAGGAGAAAGGAAACTCACAATTACTGAGCAAGTATTGGTTGCCAAACACTGTCTTGGGTACTTTCCTATACCTTCTCCAATTTCTTTCTTTCTATTTTCTATTTTTTCTTTGGTGGGGAGGGGGAGTTGTACGTCAGCTGCAAAGAATGGCATTGCTTGGAATTTTGTTAGAGTCACACTTTTTATTGAAGTATAGTTGACTTACAATGTTGTGTTAGTTTCAGGTGTACAGCAAAGTGATTCAGTATATACATATATATATATACATATATATCAGTATATATGTATATATACATATTCTTTTCCATTATAGGTTATTACAAGATATTGAATATAGTTCCCTGTGCTACACAATATATTGGTCCTTGTTTATTTATTCATCTTACTTTATTTCTTTCCCTCTTTATCGTCTTTCCCAGTGCCATTTCTTTTCCTGATGGACACCCACTCTTTTTTTTCTTATGTGTTTGATTTACATAAGTAATATTATCTGTACATCTTTTTTCTGCTTCTTTATTTCACACAGTATCACAATTATAGAGAAATAATTATGTTGATATCTATGGATCTAGTGTGATCATTTTGATTACTGAATAGTATTCTAAGATTTGCATATTTGTTCCCCTGTTGATGAACATTTAGGTTGTTTCTAATTCTGCAATATTGCAATGGACATTTTCATACAAGCCACTTTGTGTACCTGTGAGAGAAGTTCTTGTGGGATATACATCCAGAAGTAGAATTGCTCTGTCATAGGGTATGTACAAATTTTCTAAATATTTGCAAATTCCTCTACAAAATGGCTGTATCCATTTACATAATTCCCTGTTTCCCTACATTGTTATTAACACTTGTTATTAGCTTACTCTTTTTAAATGTTTTGCAGTCTGATGGATATAAAAGAATATCTTGTTGCTGTTTTAATTTGCCTTTTCCTAATGATAATGAGGTTGAACATTTCTTCAAATGATTATGATCCACTTACTGGAGCTTCCCCTTCTGTAAATTGCCTATTTGTACATTTGCTGTTTTCTCTATCAAATTTCCCATCTCTTTCTTGCCCTACATATTCTGGATATTAATCTGTTTTGCTCATATATATTACAAATATTTTCTCCAAATCTGTTACCTGTCTGTTCAATTTGCTCATTGTGTCCTCTGTAGAAAAGAAATCTTTATTCTTAATGGACTTTAATCAAATCCATCCACTTTTGCCTTTATGGTTTGTGCTCTCTACCCCTTAGGAAAACATTCCCACCCCCATGCTGCAAAGATATTCTCCTACATTTTCTACCAAGAGTTGTATAGTTGCTTTTTATGTTTAAGTCTTCAATATCTTTAAGAGTTTATTTTGTATATGGCATGAGAAAAGCATTTAATCTTATTTTTCTTTATAATAAGCCAATTTTCCCACTATTGCTACATTATGTCAGTTCTACATAGAATAGACTCTTCCTGTGGTCTTCAGTTTTGATCAGTAAGTCAAGATCCATTATCAAGCTCCTATTGTGTTCCAAAGCCCTGAAGAGGAAGTCTAGTGGAGCTTATGACACAGAACTTGCCTTTAGGAAACGTGTTATCTAGCTAGAAGAATAAAACATGGACACAGGGACCTGAGAATATGCACAAAGCAACACCTAGGTAAGGGTAAGTAAAGACCTTGGAAGCTGAGAATACAAGTTTAGAGGGTTAAAAAGGGAGCAGGTTCCCTATTCCCAGGCTAGGATGGATAAAAGTTTTGGACTAGTGGTACAGGGACAGCATTTGATGTCATCACTCTGAGATACTCATCCAATCAGGCTAGCTTTATGCAGTTGCCACAGGATGAAAGAGATAGGAACCACTAAGACTTCACCATTTGCCATGATCTGGACTTGCTGGTACACTCGGGGTTTCTTTCCCATGCCCTTTTCCCTTTGTATAGCTCCCAAGCCCCAGGGTACCAATTAAGAAGGAAGCAAAGTCATTTTTGACTAGAGTCCAAGCGCCCAGTCCACAAAATCCCCCTGAATCAGCTTTTCAGAGAAATGGACTGAATTGAAGGGAAACTATTTATAAAATAATAATAATAATAATACCCTCACAACCCTTCTGGAGCCCACATATTTTCCACAAATATGTTCTACCTTGGTCACCACTGGGAAAGGAGGCAGCCGACAGAGGGAGATTTTTGTGGACTGAATGCCTGGACTCTTGTCAAAGGACTTTGGGGTCAGGGAGACACCAGACAGGAGTTCCCAGACTGACAGGACTGAGCTGCCTCCATTTTTCCAGAGGCCTCCCTCTTTCCAGAGGCCTCCCTCCACCCAAACTCCTGGCATCTAAATAGTTTGTCTATGCATTTCTTATTCTGTGGCCAGAAAACTATGGAGGCTTCAGAGAGAGTCAGCGAAGCCTCCTCCCCCAGCAGTCCCCCTCTGCCTCAGGATGCCACATCATGCCACAAAGGTGTAACCTCTTGCTTTCCAAACGTGGCCCTCCCAGGAGTCTGCACTGCAAAGCACACGCCAATTATGCTCAGCAGGGCAGCATGTATTTAGTGTAGCCCGCATCAGGAGCTGATTTTGCTTCTAGTAATCTCCTTCTGCTTTAGTGCTTTGAGACTTTGGTGGGGTGGGTGGGAGGGGAATGGAGGGAAAGAGGGGTAGGGGAAGAAAAGCCAACAGAACTCATCAAAAGCAACAAACAATAAAGTGCAAGCTCCTAACTCCTTAATCCCCTCAGGGACCAGTCCTCACCATAGCAACCAGTAAGTCTCCAGGCCTCCTCAGTCTCCAGTCCAGTTGTTAGTGAAGAGTGGAGGCTGGCTGCTTTGGCTGGGATAATTGCAATACTAGGCAAATTAAACTGGTCCTGAGGAGATGTGGAAGTTGAAGGAGGGGGCGGCGGCAGAGAGAGGAGAAGGAACACTGAGGTGAGGAATGGCAGGTTTCCATCAGGCAGCATCTCTCAGGAGCTCTCTCAGGAGCTCTCTTGGGAAGGTGGAGAGGACCTCCAGTGCCAACTTGGATTAACCCTCAGAGGTCCTGGGTGAAGGCTGGCTCACTCCACTCTCTTCCCCCTTCCCCTCAGGCAAGTCTCTGCAATCTGAGGGATACTTCAGGGTGGGTGGATACCAGTCAGCTCTTTGTAGCCCAAAGTGACACACTCCTTCTTTGGCCAAAAGCAGAAAGAGGAGCTAGGAAGTAAAAGTCGGCAGGGTTCCCACTTTTACCTCGCCCAGGAGGTAGCTGGTCATTTGTGAGAGTCTCTCTCCCGAGAGGAACAGGAGGCATGCTCCTCAGGAAAGATTCCCGGCAATTCAGCTCCTCTGACCAATAACTCTGCCACCCCAGGCCTCCCAAAGGCACCATTGCTATAGCCTTCTTTTGGTTCACTCTGTCCACTAAAGGGCACTGACCGCCATGGATAGACAGCCATCTGCCAAGAAGGGAGTCTTCAAGTCTTATCAGAGTCTCTATACCTCCCGCTGGCAACTGCCTTGGCAACTACTTTCCTAAGAAACTGAGGCTGGAGCTGGGTATGGGGCTGGAATAGAGTCACTGACACACATAATGAGCTGGGCCTGGACTCGGAAATCAGACCCAAGGCTAATCCCCAGGCAGCTCACACTGGCCCTACCCCATAGCAATATGGATGAATTCTTAGTTCTTTTCCTAAATGCATGCTTTGACAAGGAAAGGGGAGGCAGTAAGTTGGGGAGGAAAGACTCAGGGAAGGCCCTTAGGTGTTTTGCTCACGTCCACAACTAGTGAAGGGTTGCTTCCTCAATTTGTTCCTAGTGGGTTTGATTTCCCCTATCGCAAATGGAACTGAATACTCTTTCCTCTTTAAAAACACTACCTTGGGGCTTCCCTGGTAGCACAGTGGTTAAGAATCCACCTGCCAGTGCAGGGGACATGGGTTTGAGCCCTGGTCCGGGAAGATCCCACATGCCGCGGAGCAACTAAGCCCGCGTGCCACAACTACTGAGCCTGCGTGCCACAACTACTGAAGTCCACGTGCCTAGAGCCTGTGCTCTGCAACGAGAAGCCACCGCAGTGAGAAGCCTGCGCACTACAACGAAGAGTAGCCCCCACTCGCTGCAACTAGAGGAAAAAAAAAAGCCCACGCACAGCAACGAAGACCCAACGCAGCCAAAAATTAATTAATTTTTTTAAAAAAACCCACTACCTTCCTTCCTCTCTATGTGCCCCTGTGCCTGATACCATCTGCACACTCTTTCCATTCCCTTAGTGAGGGGCAGAGTCCCAGAGTGTGAAAATATAATCATCTTCCCTTTAGCCTCAACCTCCAAGGCCTTAACACCTTAGACTTACTAATTTCTGAGTCAGGATGGAGTCTTGATTCCACTCACACGCTCACTCACCATTTACTGAAAGTCACTAGACTAATGTCCATAAGGGCAGAGGTCATGTCTGATTTTGCTCATCAGTGTGTCTCCAGTGGCTGCTTGGCATGCAGTAGGTATTCACTGAAGATTTTTTTGAATGAAACCTACTATGTGTATAATCTCAGAGTCTCTTGATCACTTAAGACAACAGCAGCATCTAAAGCTTCCCTTTATTGAACAACTACTATGAGCCAGATCCTGTGTTAAGTACTTCAGATGCACACTCTAATTTAAACCTTGTGACAACACTGAGGGGTAGAAACTATTATTTAATTCCATTCCATATATGAGAATAATGAAGCTCAAGGACATTAATTAATTTTTTCCAACTCACATGGTTAGTAAGTGGCAGAGCCTGGTACCAAACCCAGGCCCCTTGGACTCCAAAGCCTGCCTCCCTATGCTGGGGTTAGGGAAGTGCCACTGAGATTAAAGTTACTATTTGGCTCCCCAAAATGCCAGTTAACTTTTCATAGAGATAGTTACTCGGCCACATACTTTATTCCCAACACTGGCAAATCAGTTTGTCTGAAGGGCCCCAGGTGAGACAGTGTGGGTTGCTAAGTGTGCCTTTCTACTTGTCAATACCCCTTACCCAAGTACAAAGTTTTATAGTTTACAAACTTATCCCTCTTATAGTCCTCACAGCAATCAGAAAAGTGAGTTCAGTTACTATTCTTCACTTTACAAATAAGGAACCTGAGGCTCAAAGGAGGTGATACAAATTGCCTAAGATCACAGAGCCAAGAAGTAGTCTAGCTGGGGCTAAAATCCACTGTTTTCTGACTCTAAAATCCCTGAGCATAAGCCACTGGGTCTCCTTGGCATGCAAAGCATTGGAAATCTTGCTTTCTGGCATGTGCCAATTCCCACTAAAAAACTGCTGCCTTCTCTTCAGACAAAGATGATCTAGGGCACCAGTGATGCGTCCCAAACTGCCAACTGGGAAGAAGCTTGGCATCTCTCACACACCTTCAGAAGTAGAAATGCATCACCTGGCAGGAAAACCTTTTGATGCTTTCTCCTCAAAGGTGCTGTCTAAGAATTAGCCTCCCCCCACCCCACTACCCGCCAAACTAGGCAGGGATATGTGCTCAGATGCAGTGCAAGCTGTCAAGGGCTTCTGCAAGGTCTGTTTGTTTTCCCCTGGCACCGAAATGAGGACGAGGAATGCATGTCACTTCTTCCCTCCATCAGTCCTCTTTCCCCTCTGAGAACTCTTAATCATTTCTAAAGTCCAATGAATAAAGAAAACAGGCCACCACACCTATAGATTACAGCACTGCTCTCTGGAAGTAGGCATTGGTCATAAAGAGATCACTGCTGGATGGGGCAAAAGCCAACAGATTAGTGGGGATTTGCACCAGCCTAAGTAGGCTTACCTCCTAAGTGGCAAAGTGGCTTGGACAAGGATCCCTCAGAATTCAGTTAGTGACTTCTGTACAGCCTTCGTTCTCCTCCCCCTCCTCTCCCATACGGCTGTCACCCCTCCCCCATCTCTCCCAGAATAAGATGCAGTCCTTTTCTGTCTCTCCCACTGTCAGTGGACTGAAAGAATAACATTCCCTGTGCTCCCTTTGCTGAATTATTCATCTTTGCTGCCTGAGCATGACAAAACTTCTCATTAAAAGCCCTGGGTGGGGGTGACCCACCGGGCCCCAGGCCACACAGCTAGCCGGAGAGAAAGCCAAGGGGAGGAAGAGTGGCCGGCGTGGAAGGTTCCCCCAAAGGGCCTGTGAGACGGAGTCCTTGAGACCCGGGGACTCGGGAGGGTGATGGGGCACAGGCATGCTCTTCGCTGTAGGGTGACCAGCGTGGTGGTCTGGGGTGTCAGCCTTCTCAAAAGCTTTGGACAAACACAGAAGGCCTGACCCACCATGCTTCTCAGCCCTAGAACGTCCGAGTGCTGAGCAGTCAAAGAAATACTGTCACGAAATTGAAGAGAGCTCGGTTTCTGCCGTTAGCACTCTGCTTGGCTGGATAAAGTAGGGCAAGTTGTCCATCCCTATTGTACCTAGAGGGACAGAGCCATGTGGGGTAGAGAGCCGGAGTGAGAAGAGGAGACCTAATTTCTGGTTCCAGCTCTGCCATTAACCAGCTGTGTGACCCTGGGCACACCGCTTGGCTTCTCTGTGCCTGAGTTTTCACTTGTACAAGGGAGGCAATACAGATGGTGCGGCGATTCAGGGCGTGGACTCTGGAACCAGGCTGCCCGGGTTCACATCTCAGCTCTGTCTCTTCCGAGGTACGTGACAGTAACAAACCTGCTTAGCCCGACAAAGCCTCAGTCTTCTCATCTGTAAAACAGGGACAATAGTGCCCGCCTCAAAAGATTGCTGCAAACTGTACAGCAGTCAGCACACAGCCTTGAGGGACACTCAGTAGACGGTAGCTATGTGCATCTCATCAGATCCTCGTTCTCCAGAGTTTGATCTGTTCAAGTCACTGGGACCTGGCTTTTCACTCCAGAAGGAGCACGACATTCTGGTGATGAGAACATGTGGTTTGCAAGTTGCCTGGGCCAGCCCTTCAGAATATGTCCCTATGGGTGCACACCCCATGTGATGTCCTGCAAACGCTCGTGTGGGCCTCCTCATTTTCAAGGCATCCTGGGGAACACTGCCATGGAGACCAGTGCTCGTGGGCATACAGGACATTTGCCCACAACTCTGAATAGGACAGAGCAAGGGCTGTGGGGGAGGAAACATAATTTCCCTCTATCCTTCTGGGTTCTTAGCTGAGACCACCCCCACCCTGTAATAAAAGACAGATTAACAGGAGAAAAATGGGCTGCTTCCCTTGGCCTCTTACCCCAGACCTGGCTGCCTTGGCTTCTGTTTGCTTTCCATTTGGGGAGTGACCGAGGATTCTGCCAAGAGCCAGGAACCTTCAGAGAAGGGCCCTGGGCCCTGTCACCTTCAAGCCCATTAATGGTGTTGTAGGCAATCTCGCCAACAGAGCAGCCAGGACTGACTCCGCAGAAGATTGCCACTCAGCACTGTCGTCCCAGTTGGGGCTGCCAGCAGTGCCTCCCCACCCACCCACCCATCCATCCATCCATCCACTGATGCATGCATTCATCCCCAAATATGTACCTGCCACGTATCCTGTGCCTGGCCCTGCACTAGGTGCTGTGGGAGCTCAGCAATGAGAACAACACAGGCCTGGATCTCAGGGAGCTTACAGTCTAGTTGTGGGGGGGACTTATGAGGAGCCACACACATGGACGTGAGATTACAAATCATGAGAAACACAAAGAAATAAATAGAGAGGTGTTGTGAACACGTGTAAGATGGAGTAGGAAGCCAGGAAAGAAGTCCAAGGAGGTGATGCTTAGGCCTGACCCCGAGGGAGAGAAGGCACCAACCAGGCAATGAGTGAGGGGAGAGGGTGCAGGAGGGCCGGGTGTGTCCCTGCCCCGGGTCAGGGTGTTTCCTAGCATTCTGCCTTTGTGGGTCAGACTCTGGGGTCTGGATGCCTGCTGGCTTTCACTTGACAAACAAACTGTGACTGCTGCCGCAGAGGCTTTTCAACACCTAGCCCTCAGACCTTGGGCATGAGAGTCTGAGAGACAACTTGATAACAGGTAGATCCCTGGGCTGCATAGCCCCCCAGAGACTTGGATTTAGCAGGTCAGGGTGGGCTCAGGAATTTGTATTTTTAACAAGGTCTCCAGCTGCTTCTAACACTGGAACTTGGAGAATCTCTTTACATACAATAGCATGGGGAAAATGGTTTGGTGGCAAAAACCGAGCAATTAAGTTGTCTATGTTTATGAGCCTGGGTTATATAGTGACTTTCTCTCAAGAGCCTTCTGTGGTCCCTGCATGTGATTGTTTAATGTCAGGCTCTGAAGAATGTGGGCTCCCTTCATCTTGGACTTCCTGAGTGGGCTTTTTCTTAGGGTTACCGCCTGTCCCGGTTTGTCTCTGACTCTCCTTGTTGTATAATTGAAAGTTCCATGTCCCAGGAAACCCCTCAGTGTTGGCAAACCAAGGCGATTGGTCACCTTATTTTCTTAGAGAAGAGCCCACCTAGATTTACCTTGGAAAGGAAGGAGTCACTAGGATAAGAGTTCCCTCCATATCTCTCTGACCAAAGTGCTCCCTAACGTGCTAAACTTGCCTTCTCATCTATCTGCAAAGAGCCACACAGAATGCTTCTCCCTCTATCCTCCAGCATACATCCTCTCTTCTTTTTCTTTCTGGACAAGTATCATTTCAAAAAGAAGCCATGACAACAAGCCAGTAGGTCCCACAGCATATCCAGGGTGCTGGAGATGGAAACCAAAGATGCACTGAGGGCTAAGCCCTGTACTTAGAAACTAGAGCAGAAAGAAGCTATCAGCTGCCAGATTCACAGGGTAATAGAAAAAAAGACATATAGCATCACCATGGCAGCCAGCCTCCAAAGGCCCCCAGCACCTGCTCCTTTCTATACAAGATTTCCCCAAACAGGAATATTTCTTACTTCCTTGTTTTTCTTTTCAATAAAGATGTTAATTTTATTTCCCCTCATTTGTGCTTAATGTTCTAGTAAAAAGTTAGCTTCTCCTCGGCTCTCCAGCCCCTCCCTATCTCTCCCAAACTTTTTCTTCCCCCATCTCCCCAGCCTCCCTTTCCCTTCTGTCTATCTTCTCTGGTTTATTCTGTCTGTACTCACAGCTTCCTGTCCTCCCACCCCTCAAGGAATATTTCTAACCATCTCTTCTCCCAGAGCTAAGCCCTCATCCAGGATATTTTCCAGCTGCAATTCTAACTGGCCTAGCAAGCACTGGTCTTTGCTCTGGGTGAGGGATATATGGTACTCCCTCCAAAGCCCACATCCTCTGTTCTGGCACCCCTGGCTGAGGGGGCACAAGGCAGCAAGACCACTTCAGCCCACAGAGCAGATGAAGGGAAAGAACTACTCCAGGGCCGAGAAGAAGAATAATAGCTTATCAAGTGCTGACTGTGTGCCTGGCCCTAGGCTAGGGCCCACAGGTCTAATTTATTATCTCATTTAGCAGATGCGGAAACAGAGGCTTAGACTGGTTAAGTCACTTGTAGAGGGTCACACGGCTAGCAAGTGACAGAGCAAGGATTTAAACCTAGGCAGTCTAACGCCAAAACCTGTCCCTTCCACGACGACCTTCGGAAGAGGTTTGGGGGAGGAAGATTCTGTCCTGACTCACTCAGTGGGAATGGTCCCAGGTATACCCTTTAATCAGCATTGTTTGGAGGGGTCTGGTCAATGGAAAAGTCCTGGATAACAAACATATGTCTTTCTGCTTAGATCCAAGGGACTAGTGTGGCAGAAAGGAAAGCAAGGGAGTTGAGGAGTCCTTTTTCCATTCATCCAACACACATTTAGCAAATATTTCCCGTGAGCCAGGCTCTATTCAGCCTATCCATATGCATCTGTGTTGTTGTGGAAAGACTGTTGGGTGCTAGGAGCTCTGTTTATGAAACCTGGCTCTCCACCTTTCATCTCTGAGCCTGTTTCTGGGAATAATGATACTTGTGAGTTAATGAAAATCATGGCTCTGGAGGTGCCTGACACGAGAGCGGTCAACTTTGTAGAGGCAGAATCACTTCTACATGGGAAAGTTCCACTGAAACAAAGGTGGGTGGTGCTGAATTCTCCCACAGACAGGATGGGTCTGGGGGCACTGGGACCCTCACCAACTCTCTTAGGAATGAGCGCTCTCAAAGCAAGGGTACCCAAGGTTGCCCACGGCATCACGTGCTTGCCCCTTGGAGCACACAGCTTCCTCTTTCCAGATCACTTACTTCTTGTGGTCAAAGAAGAGACCCAGGCCTCTGTGGAACACAGCATTTGGATCTGACACCAAACTCCTATGCTGATGAGGACTCTGGATAAAGACGCTGCTGAGCAACATTATTTTTATCATTATCGTTATTAGAGTGGGACCTTGTGTGCCCAGGCTTGCAAGGGAATTTGGCCCTGCAGAACAAGGGTTAAAGAAATGCTTTAGGTAAGGGGGGGGAGCGGGATGCCAAGAAATTCTAAGGAAATCCACTCATTTCATTTCTCTCTCTTGCACTCTTTCCTTCTCTCATTTCTCATCTCAGCTTTGTTTTTGTTTTGTTTTGTTTTCTTTTTTTGGAGGAGAATGAGTTACTGAGTAAACGGTGGAGGAAGCAGCTTATGTGTGCATAATTTAGCAGACTTGTGGCTTAATTAAGAGGACTCCCTTGGCCCTGCTGCTGACCCTTTACAGCAAAGTAGCAACTTGGGAAGACATTTGCCTGGGCCTGTGCTCAGCCGGGAAGAGCTCACGGCTACCAGGTGCAGGGCAAAGTATAGGTGTGCACACGTGCGCCTTGTGGAGAGGGCCAGGGGAAATGTCACAGAGCACAAAGCAGAGGACCGGTTTCGGCTTCCAGTGGAAGGCAGGAATGTGATGGGGAGCAGGTTGTTCGGGAGCCGAAGTTTCTGAGATCTACTCCAAGCTCCACACCAAATAGCTGAATCACCTCCAGCCCGTCATTTCACCCTTTCAGTACTTTCTTGAGCCTTCAAAAAAGGAGATTGGATTTGATCTATAATATCCTATCCATTTCTAACATTCTACGACTTGGTGGTTTTGCATGAGATTTTGAGGGGAATTCCAGCGCTTCCTCATTTGCCCCATACAAGACTCTGCTGTTGAATTTTAGTCTTTCCCCTCATTCCTCACCAAATAATATGTTTCAGGGGCCAAATGGAAGCCACAAGGCACTTTGAAACCACCTCTGAGGGCAAGTCAAGGCTGCCACCATCTCTGCTCATGACAGACTGAGCCAAGCTTCCGCACAAAGACATCAGAGGGAACCTGAGAGTCAACTGCACTTTCCTTCTTCTCAGCTCAAGTACAGAGAAGGGTTGAAGAGCATTGATGACAGGGGGCAGGAAGCGGCGGAGCAGAGCAGAGAAGAATCAAGCCCTTTAGGAAAAAAAATACCTGCTGTGTTAATTTCAGCCATGATTCATCTGGTAGCTGAAAAGATCCCCTTACTAGGGTGGAGACAAGTTCACCACTAACTACAGCAAAGTTTGATTTGGAAGGAAGTATTGATTATGGACTATCTACTGTCCCTTAATGTTCTAAGGATCTAGTTTGTTCTGACTTGACTAGAGCAGCCAGTTGGGGAATAAGCCTGCCTGGCTTTGACTCCTGGCTTCATGGCCGACTTTTTTGACCTCTGTGGGGAGAAAAAGCCTATTCCATGGCCAGGTTCTGGGGAATGTAGGCTGGAGAAAATGCAGTTTCTTCCTACAAAAACCTCTAGAGTGGCCTTTGATCCGTAGGAAAGCAGGATGCTGTCCTTTCTCCAATCTGCACTCACCTGAGACCAGGGAGATCTGCATGGCAGAACCAAGACCCATGATGAATCAATCATTCTTTACTTCTTATTCTCCTTTTCTTCAAATGAAGAGGCCTACCCTGATCCTCACTGGGCATCGGTAGACTTCAGTTCATCTCTGAAAAATGACACTCTTAACTCACAGGTAAGTAGAGGTCTGAGTAGATGCAGAGCAGTGGAGAGGCCAGAGTCTGAATATAGAATTGGACATGAGACAGACATCTAAACATTTCCTGGACACTAACTGCAAAAAGAAGCCTAGTTTCATCTCTGCTTTAGTCTATCTTATTGGTTGGCTTGAGTTTCATCAACTTGTAAACATAATATCTTTATGCTTGGGAAATTGGAGGTTGAATGAGAGTAGAGGTACAGAGAGGACAGAGATGTGAGGCAGAGAAGACAGAAGTAAACTGTGTTGTGGGTTTCATTTTCCCATCTGTAACGTGGATCTAGGAAGAACCAATCATAGCAGATCAGATTGAAACAAGGAGTTAAAATACAGTGAAATGTATCTAATAATAATTATAAATCCCACCAACTTGGAACAAAGAATCTTCTCTGCCTCTGACAAGTTGGAAGCGCTTGAATGCCAGAAATTTCTCTACCACAGTAACTAGAACTCCTTTCTAGTCTCCATGGAGATCAGAGAATCCTCTCAGAGTAAGGGGATGAGGCTGGCCCTTTGGTATCATTAGAGTCTATGGTGGACTCAGTTCTACCCCAGGATTCAATCAATGCAATTAACATGAGCTAAGACTCCCCAGGCACTGGCCTTCTTAGCACTGATTAACAGCTTCTCCAGGACTTGGTCTGTGGTATGAGGAGTATCTCTTTCGTTTCACTTTATGTGTTAATCTTCTGACTTTTCCTGGTGGCTGCTTGATCTGGAATGGAATCTGAGTCATCGAAAAAGAGCCACTTCAAATTCTCTCCCTCCAGTAGCTCAGGATGAGCTGAGCTCCTCTGCCCATGCTTCCAGTCTTCTCCTGGATGCTTCTCTGAAGAGTGAAAATATTCGTCCTTACTCAGTGAACCTTCTAAATGGTCCTCTTCTACTCCATTCTACCATTTCATAGACCCGGTTCTGTACATGGAAAATAAGTTAGTCTCCTAAGTGTTTTTGCTTAAGGTGATGCAACTGAGTAGACTTCCCTGGCTCCATGCCACTGCTTGCCTGAAAATGTCAAGACCTCAGCATCCTATTTGTCTATGCTGAAACTGCACCTTAATTGAGGCTGGTTGTACTGGGCTTGCAGTTGTGAAACAGCACCTGCCTTTGACTCAGCAGTGGGCACACTGCTGTGGAAAGTGAGGGAATTATAGAACACGTGGGATGTAATACACAGTAGAAAGGCAATGTGAAGGTTACAGAAAGAAACTGACAATGGGCAGGAAAGAGAAGTCAGAGTTCTCAAAGCAGCACTCTCTCGGTGTTGGACGATGATGTTGCTGACCGTGCAGGAGCGGGTGGCAGCAAAAGCTACTGTGTGTGACCTGCTGAGGTTTGTTGTCTGATTAGCAGCTCAGGAGTGCCTGTTATTGATTAGAATATGTCGCTTTGGGACATATGCCCCATAACTTTCACAAAATGTGTTAACCCACCCTATACACAGAGGAGTGGTTCAACTTGGCACCTTACCAAGGGATTCCAATTTTTCCCGTGTAAGTGACTGTGTCGAAAAGGGCTTCATTAGTGCAGTGTATGTAGAAACCACAGCCACCAATCAAAGAACAAGATCCACCTGCACTCAGGAAGAAAAGGACTACTCATCACACCCCAACTTCATCACACCCCACAGTCACACTCTGAGATGATAATTGCTAGTGGCAGGGGCATCATCTTCACACTATCAAGAGGTGCTCTGTGTGTGTGTCTGCATGCACACACATGTATATATTCAGATGATGAACACTACAGGAGTGCAAGATTAAACTATCACATCTTTTCTAATGTTAAATTCTAGTTCCTGCCATATAAAAATTGCTGATCTAACTATAACTATAAAATTGGTATCATTAATGCAAATTCAGCTTTCTGCATATTTCTGTGTATAGTCACCAACTAAATTCTTCCTTACTTCGGTGTCCAATATCCTATTGCAACAGACATTGAATTTATTCATGGGAAAAAAAAAAGACTTGAGGACAGACAGAAAGACAGACTGAAAGAAAGACAGAAAGGAAAAACAAAGACAAAAGAGAGAGAGGAAGAGAGGCAGAGAGAGAGAATGAATCCTAAATAATTGGAGACCACTTAGAGAAGCACCACAGCAAGAGTGCTAAGAGTGCCGTTAATCCCCCTAACTATCCTACAGAGGAAGGTGCTTATTATCAGTCACAGACAAATCTGTATGCACCACCAGAGATACTCAAGGGACTCGGACATGTATATTCTGTTTAGGGTTGGATTATTGGAGGATAAGCTTCTTGGGGTGGTGTCTAGCAGGTGATGACCTCTTGTGATGTGACTAGCAGACAGATTCTGGGATACATGGAAATGAAGTTCATTCCTGTCTGCTGAAAAGTTATCTCTCTCTTTTTTTTTAATTGAAGTATAGCTGATTTACAATATCGTGCTAGTTTCAGGTATACAGCACAGTGATTCAGATATATGTATAGATATATATAGATAGATAGATAGATATTATTTTTCAGATTCTTTTCCCTTATAGGTTATTACAAAATATTGAGTATAGTTCCCTGTGCTATACAGTAGGTCCTTGTTGATTATCTATTTTATATATTGTAGTGTGTATATGTTAATTCCAACCTCCTAATTTGTCTGTCCCCCAACCCCATTTCCCCTGCGGTAACCATAAATTTGTTTTCTATGTCTGTTTCTATTTTGTAAATAAGTTCATTTGTGTCTTTTTCATCTCTATTTTTTCTAGGCCATGTAATAAATGTCCAGATCAAATGCTTCAAGAGGTACTCAGGCCCTGGGGCACTGCTGATGACCCATGCAGAACCTTCTTTCGGAGGCAATTACATCATTACCCCACTAGAATGTAAGCTACATAAGGGCGTGGACTTCATCTGCTTTGTTCACTGTTGTATCTACAGCACCTAAAACATCTGGCCTGTGATGTGCACTCAATAAATATTTGTTAAGTGCATGCATGAATCAGTGGGAACACAGTCCGTTCCACACAGTAAATATTTATTCATCATTCCAAGTCCTATTACTTTTATGTTACGTAAGGGCTTCACAGCTTACACATCATGGATGATCACAGTCCCCAAGTGAGCGAAATAAGATATTCATGAGCATGATCACCAGCAAAAACCAATTTACTTTTGAGGAGAAGCGTGACATGGTCCTATCATCCCTGAAAAAGAATGTTTCAGAGTTATGAGAGCCAAGAGACAAGGAAAGTCAATGCAAACTCTGTGGAAACCTTAATGAAACTCTCCTGCATGCCTAGTGAATCACTCTCAAGTGGCTGGTGGGATGAGTAATGATGCTGAGGGTCCAGCAGGAGAGAAATGGTGCCTATCTGGGTGCTAGTCAATACACCATCCCTGCCTGGAGCCCCACTTCTCTGTTGACTCCTAGACACTGAACAGAGAGCCAGCAACAGAGGCAGGACCATTGTTCACTGTGCTATCCTGGTGCTGATAACTGGTTCATATTTGAGGTCTGAGAGAAGCTCAGTCAACCTCTCCACGGGCTCCCCCAAATTCAGATACCCAAGGCTTGGTCTGCAAAACCCATGCCGGAAATATTCCATAAAAGAAGGAAAGGTAATCTTGGAAACATGGGACTTAAATCAATTACTCTCCAAAAGTCTTAGGAGAGCACTGAACATATCTAACACATCTGCCATTTTGTTCTTTCTTCTTCCTTCCTCCAGCTGAGTAGAGGACTGTGAAACTCCCACCACCACTATTACCTCACACACACTGTGCATATCTCCTTGAGTCTGTAGGGCATGAGGGCTTCCCGCCTCTGCCGGCAGCGCTCCGTCAGCACCAGAAGTTGAGCCCCCACTTTCAAGTAAACTGTCACATCCTTGGAGGTTGAAAATGACCCTGAAAAGAAAAACTCACACACAGCAACAAGATGCAGCCTTGCTCCTTGGAGATCCAACCGAAACGCCCCTGTCCTTGTCAGCAGACATTTTAAAAGACGTCCTTTTTTTTTTTTTTTTTTTTTTTTTTTTTTTTTGCGGTACGTGGGCCTCACACTGTTGTGGCCTCTCCTGTTGCAGAGCACAGCTCCGGACGCGCAGGCTCAGCAGCCATGGCTCACAGGCCCAGCCGCTCCACGGCATGTGGGATCTTCCCGGACCGGGGCACGAACCCGTGTCCCCTGCATCGGCAGGTGGACTCTCAACCACTGCGCCACCAGGGAAGCCCCGAAAGACGTCTATCTTTTATTTCACACATGCCCCCAACTTCTTACCCCAATGCTTCTGAAAAGTAGCTAATGCTTTGAGAGTTTCTTCAGCTTGGGAACACAGTCGACTTTTGAGGTACCCCCACAGACCACTTTATACTTAAATAAGTGGGATAAATAGTATGGGGGAGTTGGATCCAGGACGGGATGCCAAATGACTCTCCAACTCTGCCCCCAAAATTAAGCCCTAAAAGTCACTGAATTCACCAGATAATACCCGATCCCGGACAGACATGCTTCTCAGACTGAGGTTGCAGAAGCCTGCTTGTCAGGAGGACACAATTGTAATTTTCCTTGTATTGGGCTGAAATGTGACAGACTCTTTCCTGGAATGAAACATTTATGAAAATGATGTGCTTAATCCATTTTTAGCAGCTCAGTAGTTTTTTCATGATGAAATCATCTTTCATCCAGTAAAACATTTTACTTATTGTAGCTTCTACGCAATCTCCTGCTGCAATCCAGCCACTTCTCGTGGCCAATGGGAAAACCAATTTCAAAAGAGGAAAAGGGTGCAATACATTTTGGAGCATGGAGATTCCCATACACCATAGTTTGATAATAAGAAGAGAAAAAATTTGTGGGGCGAGGCTGGACACAAATTTGTGCCCCTCCCACACCAGAAAATGCTGAGGTCATCTTCAGAAAGTGTGGGAACTCTTGAATGGTCATCTCCCCTGCTTCTTGTCACCTCCTAGGAGCAGCTTATCCAATTCTTTGCCTCCCTGGTCCCCCTCCTTCTCCCAAAGCCTTTCAACACCCTTGGGAAGCCATATCCCTTCAGCAACCAGACCCTTGGTCATGGCGGCAGCCTTTCATAAGAAGGGATCTTTCCTCCCAGGAAACTGATCCCGCTGTGTTCTCAGCACTCAGGGACCCCACGGGACACATCAGCGGAGAAGCAGAGTGACCAGGTCATGCAGCGCCTTGAACTTCAGCTTGAAAGCAATAGGGAAGAGTTGAGGAAGGGGAAGTGACAAAATCAAGCTTGTCAGAGGGAGTGAGTTAAATAGGATCAAATGCTTCTGCTGCCCGCCCCCTTAGTGCCCTAGCCTGCAGCTCTGCCCTGAGTGGTGCTGTAAGTCTTGGTTCCTGCCCACGGAGTGGGGATTGTGATGCTTACAGAAAACACGGAGGGAGGGTGAGCAGGTGAAAGAGCTGCTAAAGATATTTTCAGGAAAATTAGTACTTCGTATTTTGTACTTACTGGCCATATAAGCATGATATCAGGCTTGTAATGTTTCCAGTCCCAATTCCAAAAGCCCAGCTCCGCCATCAACATTCTAGTGTGTAATCTTTAAAATTATCTTCTTTCCCCTTCATTGGTGGTTTAAAAATTCCTCTTCTTTAATAATAACACAACCACAAGGGAGATGCAGCACAAGTTCTACCCTTCATTGCCTCTAAGTGGGTCCCTTTGAAGAGCTTGCAATCCCCGCACACCCTTCTCTGGTGGGGCTGAGGGGCCGCAGTCAGCGCTGGAATTGACCCCTATAAAGTGACACCGACCCCTCCCCTGAGTACACACTCAAGAACTCAGATGAGCTGTTGTGAGAGTTTCCACTGCAGAATAAATGAAAACATTTTGCTTCTCACAGTCGTAATTTAAAAAGAGAGCGTGAGAAAATGGAGATAATGGGAAGTTGAGAGAGAAAACGGGAATGGAGAGAAAGTGAGGGTGAAAGAAGAGGGGGAGACAGACCCCCACAGAAGGTGAGACCCAGAAAAGAAACAGGAAGGGAGATTAGAGATGGAGAGAGTAAAGATGAAGGAAAGCTTCAGGGAGAGAGGGAGGAAGAAAGTAAGGAAAAAGAGGGAGGGAGGGAGGGTGGATGAGGCACTCGCGGAAGTCCCAGAGCGGTTCAGGTGGTGCTTGAGCAAGTTTGGGGAAGGGTCGTCAAGAAAAGAGCTGCTCAAGCACCTGGATGCTGTAAGCAAATGGGCAGAAGCAAGGGGATGGCGAGCGGCCCACACTCCCTGCCTCTCTACTCCATCCTGGGCTTCGGGGCTGCCGGGTCATTGCTCTTGACCCCCTTGACTTCTCTGAAGCTTGCAAAGCCTGCTGTGCGCCAGGCCTGCCCTGCCCCTGTCAGGGACACCTATTCCTCCTTACAGCCTCGCCAGGCTGGGGAAAGGGGGATTCAGAGAGCTAAAGAGAGCCCCCCAAGCTCAGCAGAGATGAGCTAAGGGAGGCAAGCAGGCAGGAAAGAGGATGCACAACTACAAGGATGAAGATGGGTCATGCAGACAGACAGATGGACAGACTGATAGGCAGGCAGACATAGGAGAACTCCGAAGTTCCTCTGCCTTATACATCCCTTGTGTCTCCACCCAGAGGGTTGAGGAAAAGCCACCCCTGCCCTCGGCCTCCTCCTCACCTCCTCTCATCCCTGAAGCTGTCAGCTGGAGGAAACCCACTGGCCCCCCTAAACCCTCTCAGGTCTTTGTCCCCCTTACGAAAATCATTAAGCCTTTAGAGTTCGGCCACAGCTTGGCTCCAGGCTAAAAGGGGAACTGCTGGGGAGGTTGGGGAATCAGGGCAGCCTGCATGCACTCCTCCAGCTGGACAGTTAGAAGCTAGAGAGAACACCTCCGGCCCTCTCCAGGCTGCAGCGGCAGCCCAAGCTCCTCCCCAGCACACAGCACACAGGCTCGCTCGGAACCCCACTCCAGCTGCTGGCGACTGTGCCTTTAAATTGCTGCTTTCAGAGGGTGCATCTCAGGGGGAGGCGGGAGGGATGGAAACATCTTCCTACAGTCTCCCTCTTCCCTCCCCTCCAAGACTCTCCAGGGTTTAGAGAGTGACTGCTGCCCAAAAAGAATCTCCTTCAGCACCCCAGCAGGCAGGCTGAGGCCCTCCGGAGCCCCAGGCGAGCCAGAGCAGGAGCAGGTTATCTGTGTCAGAATCACTTCCAGGGGAATAGTTCTGGCCCCTGACTGGTAAGGACAGGGCAGAGAAGAGAGAAGAGGAGAGAGCGTGCAACTCCTAGCCCGGCCCTCCTTGGGTTCCATGCAAGTGGCCCAAGTAGGAAGAAGGCTCTGTACTTTCGGCGTTCCCGCCTGGATACTCCCTCTCACCTTGGCAGCCAGGCTGAGAAAGGACTCCAGGGTCCCCGCAGAATGACAACTCTTGTTCCAGCAACCCTCTCCTTCCTTCTCCTCTGGACCCTGCCAGGGCAGGTCCTCCTCAGGTGAGCTGAGTGGGGGTAAGAAGGAGATGCATGCAAATACTGGCCGGGGGTAGCACGGGCTCTGGCACAGTTTCCTTGAAGTTTACAAAAAGCCCACAGTCTGGAAGGCTCCAGGGGAGGACACACCCTCCCCCAGTCAGATCCCAGGAGACTTTCATAAAGGATGTCAAAGCTCCAGAGCAGGTGGGAAGGCTTCTGCATGGGTGAGACTTTCCTGGGCCAGGGTAGGGGCTAGGGAGTGAGCCCCAGAACAGAAGCCATCTGTCCTGTCATGCAACCCTATCTCCCTACCAGCTTGGCCACACGTTCCTCAGATCCTTAAAAATGACACCAACATCTGCCAGCTGTTCACCCAAGAGACTTCAAGGAGTAAGGATTTTCCCAAAAACACATCACAGTGATGTTGGCTGAACAAACCTTGGCCCTCTGCAGTCACCTTACCCTGCCCAGGGGGGAACCTGTCTACTCGCTGTCCCTGGAGGGGCACTAAGTGGCCATCATTTCCTGGGCTTGGGGGCAAGACATGCTTTGGGCTCCTTGTAAATGGCCTTCTACCCATTCTCACTTTCTCATTAGACCAGGAGCCATTCTAGGTGGATAGGGTGAGCTGAGGAGGAAAGATGGCTGTGCCTTAGGCTGAACTGGTCAGAAGAATGCCTCCCAAGGTGGAGGCAGGTGAGTGCCACCGCAATATCGTCCTCCTCCTCTTCGTTCAAAGAGCACGCCAAGATCTGCTTGCCTCTGAGGAGCCTCCTGCCTCACTGGTGGCAGACACATTAGGGGGCAATCAGGCAGGGATGCAGTGGGTGGGGGGCAGTGATAAACTTCTTCAGAGTGAAAAGCAGCCCGAAGTGCAATGGCAGCTCAGCTGGAGTTGATACGAGGATGCAGGCAGAAGGGGGCACCCAGCTGACGCTTGCTGGCCCTGCTGGAGGGGAAGTTGCCTCAAGGCCCAAACTTTGGTGGTAGCATTCCCACTTGAGTGATTGGAGCAAGGCAGGCCCTTAGGAAATCTTGAGACCAAATCCTTCATTGTATTTATGGAAACTGAGGCCTAGAGAGGGCAAGTGACCTGGCCAAGGTCACTTAAGTACCCAGCAGCAGAATCAGCGTTCTCCCCTTACCCCATCCCAAGGCCTTCCATGAGAAAGATTTTCAGCTCTGGAACCTCCCTAGTCCTGCCAGTGTTTGGAACTTTCCAGGAATGAAAGGGAGCAAGGAGAGGCCGCACACGGTGAGTCTGCTTTCAGGTCTGCAGACAAGGTAACCCTGGAAAAGCGGGGCTGCCACGGCGGTTGGGGCCCAAGACAGCTGAGCCCACAGCCAGTCCCAGGGTCCTGGGGCTGGAGCTAGCGGGAGAGGTGACATGAGAGTGAGGTTGAGGACAGTGGAAAGGGTCTGGCTGCTCCACCTGCAGGGCCACGTGGCCTCCCGGCAGGCAGGTGACAAGCAGCCAGCAGCAGCACCTGGCCAGTGTGGACACCCCATGGTGAAGCCACGCACTTCTGCTTGCACCAGCACCACCACCCGCCTCCTTGGGTTTTCAGAGCCTGCTTAGGCCACCTGCTCTGGCCGCCCCCACTCAGGGCCAAGGTGGCCTCTGGGTTTCTGTACTTCTCATTTTGCAAGTGGGCACCTAGAAACCCATCTCCTAATCCTCCTGCCTGATGGAGAGATCAGCCAAAGTGGGGAGGGAACGAGGAAGGAGAGGGTCTGTGATAAAGGCAGAATACAACAGATCTCAGTTATTAATTCTTTATCTCTCCTGTCCAGGGTGGCCTTGGCAAAAGAAGAAGTCAAATCTGGGACCAAGGTGTCCCAGCCCATGTCCCCCTCTGATTTCCTGGACAAGCTTATGGGGCGAACATCTGGATATGATGCCAGGATTAGGCCCAATTTTAAAGGTAAGAATCATTCATCCTACAAAATACCCTTCCCTCCCCACTTCTTTTGGGGACATACTGCCGAGCTAGCCTCCATTGCCTACCTCAGGGCCAGGAGGCTGGAGGTACAGGGCTGGCTCTCACAGCTCAGAAGGAGTGTCCCCTCCCCATCACCCATGGGCCTGTGTGCCAGGCACTGCCTTCTCCCAGCAGTACCCTAACCTCAAGCTCAGGGAGGGAGTCTTGGAAATTTCTCCCAGATTCCTGGAATGCCCTGCCAATATGGCTGTGCTTTGCTACTCTTAGGCCCACCTGTGAACGTGACCTGCAACATCTTCATCAACAGTTTCAGCTCCATCACCGAGACTACCATGGTAAAGCATTGCCCTGCTCCCGCTTCCACTCTGGTGTGAATGGGTGAAGCCCAGCAGATAGCAAGACTTTCCTCCCTCTGCCATCCTCTCCCTGTTTCAGGGTCATGGCTAAAGCCATGGGATGTCCAAAGTTGGTCACTGGGAGTTTATCTTTCCCCAGCCCAGGGTTTTAGTGGCTAAAGGCAGACTAGCCTAAGCAGCAGATGGTCCAGTTTGGCAGGTAGCTTGATGCATAACCTCAAGGCTTGGGAAATCAGATAAACCTGTGTTCAAACCCTGACTCTACCATCTCTTAGGCAGGTTACTCAAATCTCTCTTTGTCTCAGTTTCCTCATCTGTAAAATGGGGATCTTAACAGCACCCTCATCTCAGGGTTGACATGAGATTTAAATGAGATGATGCATATGAAGAAAGCGCTTAGCAGAGAGCCTGGCACACAGTGTTTAATAAATGTCTTTTCCCTTCCCTTCTTTGCCATGTCAGCCCAAAGCAGGCTCCTCCCACATTGGAAAATGCCCACTGCCCCTGAGATGTGCTCCCAGCGTTTCCTCCTCATGGCCCTCCTGCCCAGGTAGGCTTGCTAGGCCCCTGCAATAGCACTGCCTCTGATGGGCCCATCTCTGTTCAGGACTACCGGGTGAATGTCTTCTTGCGGCAGCAGTGGAACGACCCACGCCTGGCCTACCGAGAATATCCTGATGACTCGCTGGACCTCGATCCCTCCATGCTGGACTCTATTTGGAAGCCAGATCTGTTCTTTGCCAATGAGAAAGGGGCCAATTTTCATGAGGTGACCACAGACAACAAATTGCTGCGCATCTTCAAGAATGGAAATGTGCTCTACAGCATCAGGTGCAGCTGGCATACAGCCAGGCGAGCTCGGGGCAAGGGGTAGAGGCTGAGGGGTGGGTGGAGGGTTCCCTGTGCTGTGCTGAGGCCCAGTAAGCCAGCCTAACTTCTTTCTTACTGACCCTGCCAGGCTGACTCTCATTTTATCCTGCCCAATGGACCTGAAGAACTTCCCCATGGATATCCAGACCTGCACGATGCAGCTGGAAAGCTGTAAGTATCCCTAGAAAGTCATAGAGTGAGGCCTGAGATACCAGCTAGTTAACCCCATGCCATGATATTCCAGACAGGATAAGGGCAGCCCAGAGTGGGGATGAACTTCCCCAAGCACACACAGTGAGCTCTTGGCACAGGTGAGACTAGAAGCCAGGGCTTGCTAACACTCAGCCCAGTGTGCTTTTCCATCCCTTCGCTATTGGCAGGTCTGGCTGCCCCACAGGGCTGGGGAATGGGAAGGCTCCAGCCTTACATACAAATGTGCTTATGCTGGATATGGAGGGTCATTTGAAGGGTACCTCCTCTGTCCAGATATAATTTCCGTCTCACAGTGCCTGAAGTAATTCTACCTTTACTTCCCCTGAGTTAAGACATTCAAGATGCCTATAAAAATCCAGAGTTGGCAGGGAAGGCGGGAGTCTTTGAACCCTGATTCCTTGTGAACACATAATTTTTTTAACTGAAGTATAGTTACAATGTTGTGTTAATTTCAGGTGTACAGTAAAATAATTCGGATATATATATATATATATATACATTCTTTTTCGGATTCTTTTCCATTATAGGTTATTACAAGATATTGAATATAGTTCCCTGTGCTACACAGTAGGTCCTTGTTGTTTATCTATTTTACATATAGTAGTATGTACAGATAGCTTTTGTAGAGAGGTGGGAGAGGACAGTTCTAGGCATAGGACAGTGCCCAGGATAGCAAGGTCAGCCAAGGGCTACCAAGGGCAGGGGGTGCCAACCTGCAGAGGCTGCCCTAAGTGCAGAGAAGCTAAAGGATAGCAAGGCTGGACCATCGCCCATGTCCATTCCTTTGCCATCTCCTGGACAAGTGAGACTGTGAGATCAGGAGATATCCATTTGATCCTCAAAGAAGTCTTGTCAGGCTGTTTCCAACATATAATAATAGTAATGGATAGAATATGTCCTATGTGGTCAGCTTTTTAGAGTTCACAAACCACCTTCATATCCAGGTCCTCATTACCCCCTCTGAAAAGTAGGTGGAGCATTTTACAGAAGGGGAAGTGACTTGCCCAAAGTCACAAAGCTACTCTGGGCCAAGGCCCTACACTGGACATCCGTGAGCCTTGGTGTTTCTGTTCCCATTTCTACCCGACGTGTGAGTATAGTCACCTACGTGACAAGAGCCTTCACATACTACTAGCTATCTGTGAGCAACTTGGCATTTTCAATGTTAGCTCCCAATTTGCCCCAGGTCAGGACTCTGGCTGAGAGTCTGTGGTATGCACATTGTCCCATGCATGACTGGCAAGATATAAATAGCTCTTTCCTCCCTGGAGTGAGGTGGCAGAAGCCCCAGCTCTGAGGCTGGCTCAGCTCAAGACGTGGTCGGTACACATGCTTACTCCCCTGGGTTTGAGATGGGGCAGGAGGTTCCCAGCTGGTTTCCTTGACATCTTTCCAAGCCTTTTGATGTGCTTTCTAGGTCTGCCAGAATAATTTCTCTTTGGGCCTTTCTAAAGCTTGAGAACTAGGTAGGAGAGGAATCTTTCTGATTTACCCACTTAGGCTGGGCCCATGAGGCAATTGACCCTCTTCCGAATGGTTTTCCTTTCCAAGATGAGCATGAAACTCCTAAAACCCAGGCCTTATTCCTCATTTGTTCTTTCCTGCCAGTTCTAACCCTCTCCCTGCCCCCGTCCAACCACCACACTCTGCAGTCCTCTGCCATCTCTATCACTTTCAGTTGGCTACACCATGAATGACCTCGTGTTTGAGTGGCTGGAAGATTCTCCTGCTGTCCAAGTGGCTGAGGGGTTGACTCTGCCCCAGTTTACCTTGCGGGATGAGAAGGATCTAGGCTATTGTACCAAGCGCTACAACACAGGTAAAAATCCAAGATCTTTACTGGCTGTGGGCCACAAGAGGGCCTCCAGATGGGAGGGAAAGGGGCAAGGCAGCTAGCCTCTACTGAAGGTCCAATCTGTACCAGATGTGGCGCTAAGTGCTTCATATGACTTATCTCATTATGGTAGGGGTGATCAGCCCCATTTCTCAGAAAGAGAAAACTGAGGTTCTAAGAAGTTGAATCAGTTGGCCAAGTCACACAGCTAGTAAATGGTTGATTTAGAATTCAAATCCAGATCTGTCTAATGCCAAAGCCCTTGTTCTTGTCCCTATCACACGCTGCAGAACAAATGGTCCTGTGCCAGTGAGTGGCAGGAGTGTTCCACCTGTCCTGGGGCCAACTTCACGTGGAAAGTGGGGAATCTACATCTGGGAGTAGTCAATGAGTTCACTGAACCAGGAGAGAAGAGAATTCAGGTCACCAGCTGGCTTACCATCCATACCTCCTACCACTGTCCCCACTGCTCAACTCTCATGAATTGGCTTGGTTTCCCAGGTGTGAAAAGCATGCCAGGAAATGGAGAGGAGCTGGTTTTCCAGCCTGAACGTCTGTCCCCTGCAGCTTCCCTAATCGCTGCTAGCTCCTCATTTCCCCTGGCAATTTGGCTGTGAAGAGCTATGACCCTGAGATAGAGGCCACAAGCTGAAGAGGGGAGATCACACTCCAATGGTGTGCTGATGTGCTTTGGGTGCAGCCCTATGAATTTGTGTGTGAATGTGGAGGTGCAGGTAGCTGGGGAGACGAATGAGCCACTGAATTTAGAAAATGCAGGTGTGAGTGGAAATTGGTATAACCTTTTTTAGGGGGAAAAACTGGCATTTTGTATATAGACTGGTGGGTTTTAAATTTTGGTATGCATTATATTTCCCTGGGGAGCCTGTTAAAATATTGATTCCTGGGTTCTGCCTCTCAGAGATTCTGATTACATGTGCTTGGAGTGATGCCCAGAAATCTGTGTTTGAACAAGCATCCTGAGGATTCTGATGCAGATGGTCCAGGGGGCACGCTAAGAAACTTTAGTCTGGAAGCTAAATTTGTTTCCCTACCTGTTGATCCAGGAATTCCACTGCCTGGAATTTATTATGAGGAAATATTCTGAAATATCATATTGACTTTAGACCCCAAGAGGGTTCCTGGGTCACTGTTTATACTAGCAAAAACTTGGAACTGCTCTAAATATCCACCAATAGGGTGGAAGTTAAGTAAATTACATAGCCCATCTGCTTGGTGGGATATTATCCAGACGTTTAAAAAGAATGCTTGCAAGGTGCTTATATCAACATGGGAAACTTCAAGTGGAAAAGGGTAAGATTCAAAGTTGTATACACAGAATGATTCTACTGTGATGAAAGAAACAAACCAAAAGCATGTGTTTAAAAACCCTGGAAGGAAATAGCACTAAGCGTTTCTAAAGCGGTATGATACAACAGGTAAGAGCAAGAACCCTGGAGTCAGATAGAGCTGAGTTTGAATTCTGGCTGCACCATTTACTAGTTGGGTGCCCTTGAGCAACATAACTTAATCTCTTTGAGCCTCGGTATCCCTGTCTATAAAATGGGAAATAATAATTTGACCTGCCCCAAAGAGTTGCTATGGGATTCAAATGAGATAAACTATATAAAGTCAGGGCACTTAGTAGGGGCTTGACAAACGTAAGCTTATGAATATTATTATTCTTTCTCTACTTCTCATTTTCATTCTGTGCTAAACAAGTGTTAATTTTGTCATTGAAAACAAAACTGCTATCACCAAAAAAAAAAAAAGGAAGGAAGGAAGGAAAGAAAGGAAAGAAAATATGGATACCTAGCCAAAACATGTCATGGCAAGAAGCCCACGGTGGGTGGACTCAGGAAAGAGTAAGAGATCACAGCATCACACAGCATGTCAAAGCCATAATCAGTCACTGATGAAAGCACTAACCTTGAGGGATCAGACAGTCCTGTTAAGAGTAAGCCTAGGCCAGAATAAAATAATAATATACACATCCTCTGTTTTTTGCTTTGGTTAGCCTAAGCGTCTGCTGCCAGAAGCTCTGAGCTAGTGTTTTCTTAGCCTTGGGGATGGAAAGCAGGGTAAAATGAAGGTGGCTGGCAGAGGAGGCGAGCATTGGCACATGTGCCTGGGGCCAATGCACTTTTTGTGGATGGAATAGAATGCTGCTGCCAGATGCTTTCTGGGAACCCGCTGCCTGCTGTTCAGAGCTGGTCTCTGTTAGACATTGTTTCCAGATGTTTGCTATCCTGCTCTTACTTGCTTAAGACACAGGCAGTGTCTATCTCAGTGAATCATTGCCAGAGAGCTTCAAGGGTCCCAGCACGCACAAGCTAGGCTGCTGAGATTTGAGTGGAGTATAAGCTCATTTTGTTAATCATGATAATAGTACCAGCTACCTACTGTGCTCAACACCTCAAATACATTATCTCATTTAATTCCTACAACTGCCCAATGATGGAGTTGATATTGTTGTTACTCTATTTTACAGGCAAGGAAGCTGAAGCTTTAAAAGCTTAGGTGTTTTGCCTGAGGTCACACAGCTAGTGAGTGGAAGGTTCTGGATTCAAACCCATACAGTCTGGCTCTGGAGCCCTCCCACCCTTAATCCTCTTGCAGTGCTGTCACAGGGAAGGCCTTCTGCTGGCAACTAAAGTGCTGGGAGCAAGAGGTCAAGTCCCCAGTGGCTTCTCTGAGAGTTGCCTCAAAACACGCATCTGGTGCTCCCTGGGGCCATTTCGAAAGGCTCATTTATTGGCGCAGGTTAGGTGCCCAGAGGCTGACCCACAGAAATAGAGCTGCCCTTGTCCTGCCTCTCAGGCTCAGCTGCAGGCTGGCGACCTGGGGCCTGATACCTCACCTCTTTCCTTGCAGGGAAATTCACCTGCATCGAGGTAAAGTTTCACCTGGAACGACAGATGGGCTACTATCTGATTCAGATGTATATCCCCAGCCTACTCATCGTCATCCTGTCCTGGGTCTCCTTCTGGATCAACATGGATGCTGCCCCTGCCCGGGTGGGCCTAGGCATCACCACTGTGCTCACAATGACAACTCAGAGCTCTGGCTCCCGGACCTCTTTGCCTAAGGTGAAGAGACATGCAAGGGAACTTGCTTGCCATAGAGCTCCCCATTTCCCATTCATCCCCTGTTCCCTCCTGCTGACTATTTTCCTTGGATTTAAGGTAGAGAAGAGCCATCGAGCAAGAGCAGGTGGCCTGCATTCTCTTCCCCCAGAACATACCGCTAATAACATTGCCAACAGTGTGGAGGCTGGGGTTGCAGATGCTGTCTGGCTGGGGAACGAGTAGAGACAGTGCTGACTTACTTTGACTTTCATCAGGAAATACTAGCATGTCCAAGATTAAAAGACCCTTAGCAAGTAGAAAGTCCCACTCCCTCATGGTACAGATGAGGGCATTGCAGCCCAGAGAGATAGAATGACTTTCTCAAGGTCATGCTTCACAAGAAACAATCAAACAATCCGACATCTGTTTCTTGCTATGTCGGAAATCGGATACTATTACAAAAAACTCTAGAGACAATGTCCCTTCTTTTGGGGTGAGAAAACTTTGAGGTAGCAAATAGCAATGAAAGTCAGTAGACTCTGATCACCTAGGGCCTGGCGATATTTTGATTATGCAGAGAGATTTGTGCTGATGGAACTGGGCCTAGGTTCTCCCTGCCTCATGTCTTCATGTGCGGAATTTAGAGGTCGTCACCTCAATGTCCTTACAGTCAGCAAGGCTCTGAGAAAATCAGGGAGCAAACTCATTCATTCATTCAATAAATATTTACTGAGCATGTACTATGTACCAGGCACTGTACTAGGCCATGGAGAAATAATGGGAAACCAAAACAACACAGCTTTTGCAGATCTTCCAGTGAATATATTCCCTCTTGCTCTGTATTGATGGAAACCAGGCGCTGTGATGGCCCATCTCCCAGTGTTTATTTTTAAGAAGATTTTTACTGGGGACTTAAACAGGGGGTAATCCAGACACCCAGAGTTAATTTACAAATTTGCTATATAGTGGGGAGGTGGGGGTGGGGGTAATAGTGGTTAAGAGTAACAGAATAGAGTCAGGTAGATTTTGATTTAAGTCCCTGCCTTGTCATTTACTAATGGTGATCTTAGGTAAAGACCTTAATGTCTCAGTCTCCTCACCTGTAACATGGAAATATTACCTCTTCCATAGGGTTATTGCAAGTAATAAATAAGATAATGTATGAACACAGAGAACAGTGTTTGCCACATAATAACCACTCAATAAATGTTAACTATTGTTATAATTATTAGGAGTCTAGGTGGAAAGAACTGGGTGGTAGACCTAGGCCTAAAGCAGCTGGTGGTGTTTCCAATCATTTTTGAGTCACCAGGAAACCTTTGAGGTGGTCCTAAGCCCTCTGGTGATAAATAGTGACAAAACTCAGATTAAGATCTAATGTCCTGGGCTTCCCTGGTGGGGCAGTGGTTGGGGGTCCGCCTGCCGGTGCGGGGGGTGCGGGTTCGTGCCCCGGTCCGGGAGGATCCCGCATGCCGTGGAGCGGCTGGACCCGTGGGCCATGGCCGCTGGGCCTGCGCGTCCGGAGCCTGTGCTCCGCGGCAGGAGAGGCCGCAGCAGAGAGAGGCCCACGTACCGCAAAAAAAAAAAAAAAAAAAGATCTAATGTTCTAGGGGAAGTTGTCAGAGATCACTTCCTATACAAGCATACTTCTTTTTTTGTTGTTGTTTTTTTTTTTTTTTTTTGCGGTACGCGGGCCTCTCACTGCTGTGGCCTCTCCCGTTGCGGAGCACAGGCTCCGGACGCGCAGGCTCAGCGGCCATGGCTCACGGGCCCAGCCGCTCCGCGGTATGTGGGATCTTCCCGGACCGGGGCACGAACCCGCGTCCCCTGCATCGGCAGGCGGACTCTCAACCGCTGCGCCACCAGGGAAGTCCAAGCATACTTCTTTTTATTGCACTTCGCTTTATTGCACATAGCAGATACTGCGTTTTTTAACGACTTGAAGGTTTGTGGCAACCCTGCATTGTCAGATGATGCTTAGCATTTTTTTAGCAAAAAGTATTTTTTAATTAAGGTATACACATTGTGTTTTTAGACATAACGCTATTACACACGTACTAGAGACTACAGTGTAGTGTAAACATAACTTTTATATGCACTGGGAAACCAAAAGATTTGTGTGATTCGCTTTATTGCAATATCTGCTTTATTGCAGTGATCTGGAACTGAACCCACAATATCTCTGAGGTAGGCCTGTAAATGTATTTCCTAAATGGACAAGGATATTGAAGCGGCTCTGAGAGGCATACTGGGATTAGGCGAGGGCTACAGGGCCAGGTGGAGCTGCAGTAGTGGCCTTGTATGAAGGCCAGAGGCAGAAAAGTAGTTCAGACCTAAGAACCTGCCCTTGTTTATTGCCACTGCCACATAGGAAGGAGATTCTCCTCTAACTCAGGGAAATGCTGCAATTTATGCCTTATTATTGCTGAGAGAACTTCTTCCTCCAGTCCCCTCCTGTAAGCAAGCGCAATCCCTCTGCTCCCAGGAATCACTTCGTTTTCTCTTATGGAAAAAATGGACTTTGTTGGAGGATTATTTGATTTGGTTTGACTTGGGGTGCGGGTTGCCGTATTTGATGCCTTATCAGATTTTGATGACCTTTTCTTTTTATGTATATATATTTTTATTGAAGTATAGTTGATTTACAATGTTGTGTCAATCTCTGCTGTACAGCAAAGTGACTCAGTTATACACATAGAGAAATTCTTTTTTCATATTCTTTTCCATTATGGTTTATCACAGGATATTGAATGTAGTTCCCTGTGCTATACAGTACGACCTTGTTTTTAATCCATTCTATATATACCAGTTTACATCTGCTAATCCCAAACTCCCAGTCCTTCCCTTCCCCACCCCACCTCCCCTTTGGTAACCACAAGTCTGTTCTCTATGTTGGGGACAATTTCTTGGCCTCATTGGCCAAGAAGCAAAATATGTAGGCATAAATAGTTTCATTGGCCAGCCCCACAGAGCAAGGGACTAAGTCAGGGAACTTCCGCTCACTCTTGAGTTTCTGCAACATTAGATTTTATGGGAACCCCAAGAAAAAAGGTAGTGCCAGGTCAGGGGCTTCTGAAAGCCACAGCAATTCCACCCCCAGTACAACTCTAGTGTCCAGGATGAGAGCAGCAGAGGCTCGCTTTGTAAGGGAACTCAGCTGGGATGGCCATTCCCCATGCTCCCGGAAGCCACTCCTTCTTTGCCTTTATGAGGGCTAGGGCTCTCAAAGGCACCCATGGCTGTCTCTTTGCCAGGTTCTTGATCTACACGACTGCAGGTGGCTCAGTGCATAATGGAAGGGTTAAATGGAAGTTTCTACCAGACACTGACAGATTAGACCTAAAGTTTCAGTGGGCAGGAGGGACCCAATTCTTTCAAAATCTTGTAATCTAAATGGCTCACAGCGCTTGGGGCAAGTAGTAACAAGGAGGGCCAAGAGAGCAAACAGAAGCCAGCAGAGACAAAAACGAACTATCCATCCATTCATTAATTCAAAAGATACTTACTATGTGCCAGGCACTCAGCTAGGCACAGTGAACACGATGGAAACAGTCCCTGCCACTGAAGAGCTCACAGTCTAGTGAAGGAAATAGCCAGATATATTTGATGGAGGCTAAGAAGGTGTAGGTAACCTGAGCACGTACAGTAGGGGCAACCAACCCAAACTAGGATGATTAGGGAAGACTTCTCAGAGGATACGGTATCTGAAGTGAACGTTTAAGTAAAAGTTATCGAGGTAAAGGAGAGATACAGAGAGAGATTATCTCCTTGGGAGACAACTGAAATTGATCATCATGGCAGGGTCATAGATTGCAAGGGGCGAGACAAGGCTGAAGTAGTAGGCAGGGGCTAGATGTCATGCTAAGGGGAGCATTGACTGTATCAGAAGGATAATGGAGAACGACTGAAGGGTTGTAAGCAGAGGAGTGATATGATCAGACTTACATTTTCAAAACAAAATTCTGGCTGCTGTTTGGAGAACAGATTGCAGGTGGCAAGCGTAGATGCAGGGAGACCATTTAGGAAACTGTTGCACTCCTTCAGATGAGCCAGGGTAGCAAGTGGATGGATTCCACAGATATTTAAGGTGTATTGTTGACACATGTATTGTTAACAAGACTTTCTTCCTGCTGCTTGAGGTGTCCTTTTCTTTTGATGGTCCAAAGTCCTTAGTGGACCTCCCTTGTCATTACCTCATTAAGGATTTTTGTAGCACTTAACATTCCTGGGGGCACAGTGGGACTGGGAGATGGTGAATGAAATAGGATGACCTCTTAGTAGGTGGCAAAGTGGAAACACCAAGGGATGCTTAATCAGGGTTGCCTAGCAACCCACCACTACCATCTCAGTGGAACTGCCTTAAAAGAAAAAGAGCAGGGTTTCTCAATTTTTTTTTTTTTTACACACACTCACTGTACTTTATTTTTACAAGAGATAAATAAACTGACACCAAGCATTGTAAATGGATGACCACAACAAAAGCAACAATGATTGCAATTACCAAACACGAAACACACTCATACTAGGTCATAATATTGACATTCAGTCCAGTAATCCTCCACTGTTAACAGCTCCTTTACTTTGCAGTGAAACTTGATTTGTATATTTTTGCCTTTGAGTCCTTGTGGGATTTTTTTTTATTCAAAAAGAAAGTCACAAAAATTATAATCGTCCTCATCAGTTCACTCAGTCCCATGCAATTAATTTTTTTTTCATCTTCATATTTTGTTAGCACTTTTATGAATCCATCAGTTTTCCATTAGAGTTCTGAAAATGCTTATTCATTCAGTTCGGCAGTATAGTCAGTTACCAGAAACCTGTACTTGTCAGAGTCTTTTCCATGAATTCCTTGAAGATGAAACACTTTTATAGGAACATTTTTGCAAAAGCATCAGAGTACACCCAGAACTGTCTGTAAATGACAAAAGAAAGACTTAAAAATGACCACGCTTAGAGATTTGATGAAAGTTCATAATAAGGAAATTGACAAGGAAATTTAGTTATTTCTGAGATATACATTTTAAAGTAATAACTAGAATTATGACTTATAACATTATACCAGAACATATAAAATTTTTAGAAATTTCATATAATGTCTGAAACATTTATATTAATATATTTCCATACAAATAACCCAAAGAAAGTTTAGTATTAGTTGTTTTTTGTTTGTTTGTTTGTTTATACAGCAGGTTCTTATTAGTCATCAATTTTATACACATCAGTGTATACATGTCAATCCAATCGCCCGATTCAGCACACCACCATCCCCACCCCACCACAGTTTTCCCCCCTTGGTGTCCATACGTTTGTTCCCTACATCTGTGTCTCAACTTCTGCCCTGCAAACCAGTTCATCTGTACCATTTTTCTAGGTTCCACATACATGCATTAATATACGATATTTGTTTTTCTCTTTCTGACTTACTTCACTCTGTATGACAGTCTCTAGGTCCATCCAAGTCTCAACAAATGACTCAATTTCATTCCTTTTTATGGCTGAGTAATATTCCATTGTATATATGTACCCCAACTTCTTTATCCATTCATCTGTTGATGGGCATATAGGTTGCTTCCATGACCTGGCTATTGTAAATAGTGCTGCAATGAACATTGGGGTGCATGTGTCTTTTTGAATTATGGTGCTCTCTGAGTATATGCCCAATAGTGGGATTGCTGGATCATATGGAAATTCTATTTTTAGTTTTTTAAGGAACCTCCATACTGTTCTCCATAGTGGCTGTATCAATTTACCTTCCCACAAACAGGGCAAGAGGGTTCCCTTTTCTCCACACCTTCGCAGCATTTGTTGTTTGTAGATTTTCTGATGATGCCCATTCTAACTGGTGTGAGGTGATACCTCACTGTAGTTTTGATTTGCATTTCTCTAATAATTAGTGATGTTGAACATCTTTTCATGTGCTTCTTGGCCATCTGTATGTCTTCTTTGGAGAAATGTCTTTTTAGGTCTTCTGCCCATTTTTGGATTGGGTTGTTTGTTTTCTTAATATTGAGCTGCATGAGCTGTTTATATATTTTGGAGATTAATTCTTTGTCCGTTGATTCCTTTGCAAATATTTTCTCCCATTCTGAGGGTTGTCTTTTCGTCTTGTTTATGGTTTCCTTTGCTGTGCAAAAGCTTTTAAGTTTCATTATGTCCCATTTGTTTATTTTTGTTTTTATTCCATTACTCTAGGAGGTGGATCAAAAATGATCTTGCAGTGATTTATGTCAAAGAGTGTTCTTCCTATGTTTTCCTCTAAGAGTTTTATAGTGTCTGGTCTTACATTTAGGTCTCGAATCCATTTTGAGCTTATTTTTGTGTATGGTGTTAGGGAGTGTTCTAATTTCATTCTTTTACATGTAGCTGTCCAATTTTCCCAGCACCACTTATTGAAGAGACTGTCTTTTCTCCATTGTATATCTTTCCCTCCTTTGTCATAGATTAGTTGACCATAGGTCCATGGGTTTATCTCTGGGCTTTCTATCTTGTTCCATTGATCTCTGTTTTTGTGCCAGTACCATATTTTCTTGATTACTGTAGCTTTGTAGTATAGCCTGAAGTCAGGGAGTCTGATTCCTCCAGCTCCGTTTTTTTCCCTCAAGACTGCTTTGGCTATTCAGGGTCTTTTGTGTCTCCATACAAATTTTAAGATGATTTGTTCTAGTTCTGTAAAAAATCTCATTGGTAATTTGAAAAGGATTGCATTGAATCTGTAGATTGCGTTGGATAGTATAATCATTTTCACAATATTGATTCTTCCAATCCAAGAACATGGTATATCTCTCCATCTGTTGGTATCATTTTTAACTTCTTTCATCAGTGTCTTATAGTTTTCTGCATACAGGTCTTTTGTCTCCCTAGGTACGTTTATTCCTAGGTATTTTGTTCTTTTTGTTGCAATGGTAAATGGGAGTGTTTCCATAATTTCTCTTTCAGATTTTTCATCATTAGTGTATAGGAATGCAAGATTTCTGGGCATTAATTTTGTATCCTGCAACTTTACCAAATTCATTGATTAGCCCTAGTAGTTTTCTGGTGGCATTTTTAGGATTCTCTATGTATAGTATCATGTCATCTGCAAACAGTGACAGTTTTACTTCTTCTTTTCCAAATTGTATTCCTTTTATTTCATTTTCTTCTCTGATTGCTGTGGCTAGGACTTCCAAAACTATGTTGAATAATAGTGGAGAGAGTGGACATCCTTGTCTCATTCCTGATCTTAGAGGAAATGCTTTCAGGTTTTCACCATTGAGAATGATGTTTGCTGTGGATTTGTCGTGTATGGCCTTTATTATGTTGAGGTAGGTTCCCTCTGTGCCCACTTTCTGGAGAGTTTTTATCATAAATAGGTGTTGAATTTTGTCAACTCTTTTTCTTCATCTATTGAGATGATCATATGGTTTTTCTCCTTCCATTTGTTAATATGGTGTATCATATTGATTGATTTGTGTATATTGAAGAATCCTTGCATCCCTGGGATAAATCCCACTTGATCATGGTGTATGATCCTTTTAATGTGTTGTTGGATTCTGTTTGCTAGTATTTTGTTGAGGATTTTTGCATCTATATTCATCAGTGATATTGGTCAGTAATTTTCTTTTTTTGTAGTATCTTTGTGCGGTTTTGTTATCAGGGTGATGGTGGCCTCATAGAATGAGTTTGGGAGTGTTCCTTCCTCTGCAATTTTTTGGAAGAGTTTGAGAAGGATGGGTGTTAGCTCTTCTCTAAATGTTTGATAGAATTCACCTGTGAGAAGCCATCTGGTCCTGGACTTTTGTTTGTTGGAAGATTTTTAATCACAGTTTCAATTTCGTTACTTGTGATTGGTCTGTTCATATTTTCTGTTTCTTCCTGGTTCAGTCTTGGAAGGTTATACCTTTCTAAGAATTTGTCCATTTCTTCCAGGTTGTCCATTTTATTGGCATAGAGTTGCTTGTAGTAGTCTCTTAGGATGCTTTGTATTTCTGCGGTGTCTGTTGTAACTTCTCCTTTTTCATTTCTAATTTTATTTATTTGAGTCCTCTCCCTCTTTTTCTGGATTAGTCTGGCTAATGGTTTATCAATTTTGTTTATCTTCTCAAAGAACCAGCTTTTAGTTTTATTGACCTTTGCTATTGTTTTCTTTGTTTCTATTTCATTTATTTCTGCTCTGATCTTTATGATTTCTTTCCTTCTGCTAAGTTTGGGTTTTGTTTGTTCTTCTTTCTCTAGTTACTTTAGGTATAAGGTTAGATTGTTTACTTGAGATTTTTCTTGTTTCTTGAAGTAGGCTTGTATAGCTATAAACTTCCCTCTTAGAACTGCTTTTGCTGCATCCCCATAGGTTTTGGATTGTTGTGTTTTCATTGTCATTTGTCTCTAGGTATTTTCTGATTTCCTCTTTGATTTCTTCAGTGATCTCTTGGTTGTTTAGTAACGTATTGTTTAGCCTCCATGTGTTTGTGTTTTTTACGTTTTTTTCCCTGTAATTCATTTCTAATCTCATAGCGTTGTGGTCAGAAAAGATGCTTGATATGATTTCAATTTTCTTAAATTTACTGAGGCTTGATTTGTGACCCAAGATGTGATTTATCCTGGAGAATGTTCCATGTGCACTTGAGAAGAAAGTGTAATCTGCTGTTTTTGGATGGAATGTCCTATAAATATCAAGTAAATCTATCTGGTCTATTGTGTCACTTAAAGCTTCTGTTTCCTTATTTATTTTCATTTTGGATGATCTGTCCATTGGTGTAAGTGAGGTGTTAAAGTCCCCAACTATTATTGTGTTACTGTCGATTTCCTCTTTTATAGCTGTTAGCAGTTGCCTTATGTATTGAGGTGCTCCTATGTTGTGTGCATATATATTTATAATTGTTGTATCTTCTTGGATTGATTCCTTGATCATTATGTAGTGTCCTTGTCTGTTGTAACATTCTTTATTTTAAAGTCTATTTTATCTGAGTATAGCTACTCCAGCTTTCTTTTGATTTCCATTTGCATGGAATATCTTTTTCCATCCCCTCACTTTCAGTCTGTATGTGTCCCTAGGTCTGAAGTGGGTCTCTTGTAGACAGCATATATATGGATCTTGTTTTTGTATCCATTCAGCAAAACTGTGTCTTTTGGTTGGAGCATTTAATCCACTCATTTTTAAGGTAATTATCGATATGTATTTTCCTATGACCATTTTCTTAATTGTTTTGGGTTTGTTTTTGTAGATCCTTTTCTTCTCTTGTGTTTCCCACTTAGAGAAATTCCTTTAGTATTTGTTGTAGAGCTGGTTTGGTGGTGCTGAATTCTCTTAGCTTTTGCTTGTCTGTAAAGCTTTTGATTTCTCCATCAAATCTGAATGAGATCCTTGCTGGGTAGAATAATCTTGGTTGTAAGTTCTTCCCTTTCATCACTTTAAGTATATCATGCCACTCCTTTCTGGCTTGTAGAGTTTCTGCTGAGAAATCAGCTGTTAACTTTATGGGAGTTCCCTTGTATGTTATTTTTCCCTTGCTGCTTTCAATAATTTTTCTTTGTCTTTAATTTTTGCCAGTTTGATTACTATGTGTCTCGGCATGTTTTTCCTTGGGTTTATCATGTATGGGACTCGCTGCACTTCCTGGCTCTTTCCTTTCCCATGTTAGGGAAGTTTTCAACTACAATCTCTTCAAATATTTTCTCTGGCCCTTTCTCTCTCTCTTCTCCTTCTGGGACCCCTATAATGCGAATGTTGTTGTGTTTAATGTTGTCCCAGAAGTCTTTTATGCTGCTTTCATTTCTTTTCATTCTTTTTTCTTTATTCTGTTATGCAGGAGTGAGCTCCACCATTCTGTCTTCCAGGTCACTTATCCGTTCTTTTGCCTCAGTTATTCTGCTATTGATTCCTTCCAGTGTAGTTTTCATTTCACTTATTGTACTGTTCATCTCTGTTTGTTTGTTCTTTAATTCTTCTAAGTCTTTGTTAAACATTTCTTGCATCTTCTCGATCTTTGCCTCCATTCTTTTTTTTTTTTTTGCATTACGCAGGCCTCTCACTGTTGTGGCCTCTCCTGTTGCGGAGCACAGGCTCTGGACGTGCAGGCTCAGCGGCCATGGCTCACGGACCTAGCTGCTCCGCAACATGTGGGATCTTCCCGGACCGGGGCACAAACCCATGTCCCCTGCATCGGCAGGCGGACTCTCAACCACTGTGCCACCAGGAAAGCCCCTTTGCCTCAATTCTTTTTCCGAGGTCCTAGATCATCTTCACTATCATTATTCTGAATTCTTTTTCTGGAAGGTTGCCTGTCTCCACTTCATTTAGTTGTTTTTCTGGGGTTTTATCTTGTTCCTTCATCTGGTACATAGCCCTTTGCCTTTTCATCTTGTCTATCTTTCTGTGAATGTGGTTTTTATTCCACAGGCTGCAGGACTGTAGTTCTTGCTTCTGCTGTCTGCCCTCTGGTGGATGAGGCTACCTAAGAGGCTTGTGTAAGTTTCCTGATGGGAGGGACGGGTGGTGGGTAGAGCTGACTGTTGCTCTGGTGGGCAGAGCTCAATAAAACTAATTCTCGGGGCTTCCCTGGTGGTGCAGTGGTTGAGAGTCCACCTGCCATTGCAGGGGACATGGGTTCATGCCCTGGTCTGGGAAGATCCCACATGCTGCAGAGCGGCTAGGCCCGTGAGCCACGGCTGCTGAGCCTGTGCGTCTGGAGCCTGTGCTCTGCAACGGGAGAGGCCATAAGAGGCCCGCGTACCGCAAAAAAAATAAAACAAAACTTGACGCTTGACTGTTGATGCGTGGAGCTGGGTTCCCTCCCTGTTGGTTGTTTTACCTGAGGCAACCCAACACTGGAGCCTACCTGGGCTCTTTGGTGGGGCTAATGACAGACTCTGGGAGGGCTCACGCCAAGCAGTACTTCCCAGAACCTCTGCTGCCAGTGTCCTATCCCCACGGTGAGCCACGGCCACCCCCCGCCTCTGCAGGAGACCCTCCAACACTAGCAGGTATGTTTGGTTCAGTCTCCTCTGGGGTCACTGCTCCTTCCCCTGGGTCCCAATACACACACTACTTTGTGTGTGCCCTCCAAGAGTGGAGTCTCTGTTTCCCCCAGTCCTGTCAAAGTCCTGCAATCAACTCCCACTAGGCTTCAAAGTCTGATTCTCTAGGATTTCCTCCTCCCGTTGCCGGACCCTCAGGTTGGGAAGCTGGACATGGGGCTCAGAACCTTCACTCCAGTGGGTGGCCTTCTATGGTATAAGTGGTCTCCAGTCTGTGAGTCACCCACCCACCAGTTATGGGATTTGATTTTACTGTGATTGCGCCCCTCCTACCGTCTCATTATGGCTTCTCCTTTGTCTTTGGATGTGGGGTATCTTTTTTGGTGAGTTCCAGTGTCTTCCTAGGGTTTCTCAATCTTAGCACTATCATCATTTTGGGTGAGATAATTTTTCTTTAATGTGTGGGTTGGGAGGGGCTGTCCTGTGCACTGTAGGATATTTAGCAGCTTCCCTGGCCTCTACCCACTAGATGCCAGTTGCCAGCACCACCCCAAAATTGTGCAACCAAAAATGTCTCCAAACATTTTGAAAGGCCCCTGGTGGGGTGGGGTTGGGGGGAGTCAGCCCTGGTTAAGAACCACTGAGGTGGAAGATTTCTCTAGTGAGACCTGCTCCTTACCTGGAGTCTGCAGCAACCTCACTGTCCAACATAGCAGAGGCTGATGAAAAAAGTTGCCTGTCATTAGTCCTACTCCTGCTGGGGAGCCCCATAAGGTGAGCTCAGCTGCTCAAAACAATGTACGGAGGTGATCTGATTGAGGAAGTGAAAGGACTTCATAAACCTGAGCTCTGGCCTCCCTTCTGGTCTCACCCAGCCACAACCCTGTTTCAGGAGAAGTGAGCATTCACTCTTCACAAGGGAAACGGGAGAGAAAAGTACAGTCATCCCTCAGTACCAGTGGGGGATTTCTTCCAGGACCCCCTGCAGATACCAAAATCAGCAGATGCTCAAGTCCCTTACATTTGGCCCTTCGTATCCTCAAACGCAGAACCCATGAATACAGAGGGCTGACGGTACTTAAAGGCTACCAAGGCAGGTAGTAGAAGAGAGCACTAAGGAATGGATAGGCAGAAGCCAGCAGTGCCTTGAAATGAGAGAAGCATCCATAGCCGGGGGTGATTTGTACACTCCATTGGGATCCCTGCCCTTTTCTGCTCTTCATTGTAAGACATGAGGCACTCACTCACCACTCAGTTCAAACCCCCACCAGGGTCTCTCACAAAGAACAGCAGGAAAAAAATCACAAGGTCAAGGAAGAATAGGGTTGGAGGAAGGAAAGGAAGGACCTCCTAGTCTGATATTGATACTACAGCCTAGGTAAAGGGCAGCACCACTGAATTGAAAGCCCAGGATCCCCAAGCCCTACTGCTATCTTCTCACTGGGTAATCTTGGCTAAGATTTTTCCCCTCAAGGCCTCCAATGTCCTCATGTGTCTCACATGGGAATAACGCACCCCACCCAATTACCACCACAGCTGTGATGACCCTAGGAGAGAACAGAAGGCAAACAAATACAGCATTCATGTTCATTGCTTTTTATTGAAGGAAAAGAATCAGAAGGCAAGAATGAAAAGAATAATAAGAAGCAGAAGCAGAAGTAAGGAAAGAGGAAAGAAAGAAAGGAAAAGAAGTGTAGGGAGGAAAGGCAGATGGAAGGGGAGGGTGGAGAGGGCAGAGAGGTGAAGGATGATGGGTAGCCCGATCTCTTTGACATGGGCCTTCAGACAATGGGATATATCATGGGAAGCTTCTTTAAAAACCAGAAGAAATTCAGGATAAAACTGAAGAACAGCAGGCAGTTGATATGGGTTGGCAACTCACTGGACAGGCCATGGAAGGACTCTTGGAAAGTTGACTGCTCCATTGGCGGATGTTGCAGGTGTCCTACGTGAAGGCAATCGATATCTGGATGGCTGTGTGCCTCCTCTTCGTGTTCGCTGCCCTGCTGGAGTACGCTGCTGTCAATTTTGTCTCCCGTCAGCATAAGGAATTCATGCGACTTCGAAGAAGGCAGAGGCGCCAACGCATGGTGAGTATAACTAGGGAGGGGCCCACTTCCTTTCTCCTTTGGACTCCTTCCTCCCTACTACTCCTCCCACAAACCAAGACTTGACCTAGGCTGCAAGGACTAGACAGGCAATCAGGACCCTGGATTCTAGTCCTAAGCTGGTCACAAATAAGCTAAGTACTTTAACCTCTTTGACTCTATTTCTTTTTCTGTCCAATGGGACCTTAATTCCTGTAGGGCAGTCTAGCAGACTGATTAAGAGCATGGGCATAGTAAGCACTGAAAAAATGTTAGCCAATATTAGAACCTTGTCAAGTTAGTTAACATGAGATTGCTTTGAGAATAATTAGTGGTTGCTCCTGACTCTCCTCCCACCCAGGAGGAAGGTACCCCAAGTTGTCATATACTGTTTGGTGGTTAAGAATTCAGATCAGGCATTGTTGACTTTCTAGGGGAGCATTATAAAAGGGTCCCCATAACTAAACTGGAATTGAAAAACCACCACTTGCCTCTTCTGGCTGTTGGATTTCTTCACCTTGATCTTCATTGGGCACATCAGAGTTGTTGGGCATGAGCTGTTGTTCTCCCTCGCTCTTGTTTGTTAACCCCATTTCTTCTACAGTAGAGTGATCACCTGGGGAAATAGAGTAGGGATTTTGTCATCATGACAACAGAGGCAGTTCTTCCTCCCCACCATTACCCAGACCATAGGTGCTAGGTATGTTGCCATGACAACAGAGGTGCCAGGGCCACTCTCACAGAAGCCAGTGCCCAATTATGAGCAAAGCTAAAAGCCTTTGCTGAGCTACATACTGGTCACTTAATCATCAGACACACAGAGCTCTGGCCTGTCTTGAGCTCTGACTCCTTGTTTTCTGCCTTATCTGGAGGCTCCAAAGCCAAGCGGCAGGCACATATGACCTCTTGGGGGAGAGGAAACAATGTTCTATCTAAGCCCACTGGCTCTAGCCTGTCGGGGCCACTCTAGCACTAAGGTTCTTCTCTCTTCTTAACATCCCACCTCCCACTTCAGCTGCTCCTGGAGTACCCTTACCATATGTCTGCACTAAAATTATCCTCCGGGATTTCATGTTCCTTGCTAAGGTCCCTTTCTGCTGAGGGCAGGGCTCCTGCCTCATCTAGTGGTTTGTCAGAATTTATCAATTCTTGCCTGGCTTCAGTCCTTGAGTTGTGTCCTGGGAAGCCCGCCCTCTAGTGGATTGATCCATAACTACATCTCCTTGAGTAGGACCGATTCTTCAAGAGACCTAAAAGCCTTCGTATCCAATTCTGAGACTTAGAAAAAAATATATGGACTTGGCAGAAGGGCAAGAAAAGTAGATGCACCCTTTTCTAAGCTAACTGTCCCCACCTCCTTTTTAGCTGTGTCAAGCCTGCCCGCAGGTACCAAAATCTTATCTTTATAGGGGTTTTTATCTTGATGCCTTCTCAATGCCTACCTTGGGAAAGAAGAGCAGGCTGCCAACCAGTTCCAGAGTCCTTTTGCCAGCTAGATTGCCTGTGTGGGTGTCCCGGCAACAGAAGACTGCTGCAGTTACTGTAGAGCTACTCCAGGTTGACACTAGTCCCGCCCCCTTCCCTGCACCTCTCCAACCTCCAACTGCCTACAGCCTATCCCCTCCTGGTCATGTATAGGGTGATCCTGATTTCATAATGAAGTCTGTCATAACCCGTGCTCAATATTTGCAAAGTTATAACATCAGCCTGGGCCCTGCTTAGGCACCTGGATCCTGCCTCAAAGTGGACTGGGCTTATGATTAATATAAATAAAACCTGAAAACCAAAACCTGTGCCATTAGTCCTGTCCCTTTTTGAGTTTCCTAAAGCCACTGCCATCCCAGAAGAAATGTAGCAGAATCCTAGAGGTCACTGAGCAGGTTGAAAAAGTTGATGCAGGGTTAATCCATTTCTAGAACCTCTCTCTGGGCCCTGCTGTTCCAGCTAGAGCAGCAGCTTTTAGTCTTGAGAGGAGCCCTCTTAAGGGAGAGAGAGAATCCATATGATTTTCAGGGATCCCTTAGTCAAGAACAAGTTAGGAGTATTCTAGAAGCCAGCCAGCTGTTCACCCAGCTCCAGAGTTCATTCTGTTCTTCTCAAATCTCTCCTCAACCACCCATCTCCACAGCACGGTGATCTCCTTCCATGTCACGGTCTAAAAATATTGGCTTGGCCAAAAAGTTCATTCGGGTTTTTGGGCAATCCAATAGCTCAATTTTTTCCCCCAGACATTTCCACTTTGTCTTCCCAGCTAGTCTAGAAACCCCACAGGGAAGAGTCTGTCTCTCCTTTTTTATAATCTCAACAGGCCCTGGCACCAGGTTCTGGACACAGCAGCCACAGAATCTACTCCACCAACCTTTGCAGGCTGATTGGCAAGGGCTCTCTTTCAAGATGGAAAGAGAAAAAGCCTTACCATTATCAATAGAATGACTTGAGAAATGGAAGAAATTTCAAAATATTGCCAAATCCTCTCAGGCGCTTGATCCCAGAACCCTGCTTGCCTCTTTCCATCCCCCAAGACCCTCCCCCATTCTCCAATTTCCTCTCTCACTTCAATATATATCACTCAATATCTATCCCCCCTTCCCATCTCCACACCGCGCATTCCCGCCCCAGCTTGGTTTTGGAATATCTTTCCTCTCTAGCTCCCCAGCCCTCCTCCCCTATAGATATCTGCCACAGAAATGTTCTATTTCAACAGCCATGGAAGCCACAAAGTGGAGTTTAAGTCTCCACTGTCCCTCACACACACAAACACACACACGCGCACACGCACCCCCCTCAGAATTTGTCCTAAATAGGTAATACCCAAATCCAGGATCCCCACCCTTGAATTTTAGGCCACTCATGTTTGCTCCCCCAACTACAAGTGGTGCAACATGTTAAAATTAAAAAGAGCCAAGGGTGACATTCTATTGGCCATATTTTCTCTCCTGTGTGAAATAGCTTTTTCCAGCCTTGGAATATTTCCCAATAATTCCCTTTAGATTTACTGTGATTGGAGAAAAGGGGAAATAATTAGATCTATAGAAACAGAAAGAGTAGTTGGATTCAACTCTCTCTTTCAGAGATTTTTGCAAACAAATATATTCCATGCTTGTATCCTCTGGCTGGAGAGCTGAGAGGATCAGGATGAGCAGCAGGGAACAGGGAGTCTGAGGGACTCTGAACTGGAAAGCAAAAGGAAAAATCATTTTATTTACCCCCTCATTGTTCACTTATGTGGGAGATATTTTGTTTGCCTCTAGTTCTTCATCTATAAAATGGGTCCAGCACAACCTCTCTGGTAGAAACAGTGTGAAAATGAATTACAGAATACAGATGAGGTGAGCCAAGGCCTGTGGTGACAGGTTATGTAAAGAACTTTCAGGAGAGAACTGAGGCTGCCTCACCACAACAACTCAGGGTCAAAGCACCACCACAGGAGTGAATTGCCTCTGGCCTACACGTGTACAACTCTCTTCACAAAGACTGGAAAAATCGAGGATTGAATAGCAAGGCTCCCTGGTGGGCAAACTTAGAGAGACCCTTCTCTATGCCAAAGGTGCCACTCTTTCTAAAGGCCGAAGGGCATCACGCCCTTGTGCAGTGTTGGGGCAAGGAGTAATTGCTTTTCCTGCCAAGTACTCTGTAGCTAAGATTCTCTTCTGAGTAGACTCTTCAGTCTGAGATCCTGAGAGGAGGCTGGCTTCATGAGAACAAAGCCGTTCCCTGTCCTTCACTCTGAGGCATGTGGTTCATCAGTCCATTCATTCATTCAACTAATGTCTACTGGGTGCCTATTGGATGCCAGCTCTGTGCTAGGCACTGGGGACACAGCAGTGAGCAAGACCGATGCCCTTTCCCACGTCTGTACCATGAGCCCACAGGAAGCAGAGAAAGAGGTGGGATCTGTTGATAAATCTCTGACCTAAGCTTGTCTGCCTCTGATGCCCAGTGACAGGCTAGGCCTTCTAGTGCTGTCATAATCAAGGCTCACTGGGGCCCACCACACCAACATCTCATCGATTAAACCACTTTTCAGTGGGTTACTATAGCTACAGAGATCTCATTATAAACATCCTATGATGTCCTTCTAACTGCATAGCATGTGTAAAATCTACTTTTATCTACATTTTATGTATATCTGTCACATCCATTCAACATACATGTGCCTTATTCTGTTTTAGTACTGAAAGCCCTAGTCTCAGGAAGCCCTCAGCCCTGGACAAACTGAGAAGAGAGTTGGCGCCATCCCACAAGGGGGCATTTCACTTCAGGTTATTTCTTACATAGCTGAAGCTTTTACTCCTGTAAACATCAATACTTTACAAAATTATAACCATCTTTGAATGAAGTATTTCTAGGTTTTGGTATATACTTACCTGTCGTCTGTCTAATTTCCAGGCTGTGAACCACTACTTCTGATGGCAGTATGTCCTTTAGAAGTAGCCAAAATTGGGCAGGTTTGGGTTATACAGAAACCAAGAGTAAATAGGCTCTGAGTGGGGCCCTGAAAGGCTCTTATATGAGTAAAGTTCTCTCTGTTAATCACTCAGGGGCTTTGGTTCTCTCTCTCTCTCTCTTTCTCTCACTCTCTCTCTCTCTCTCTCTCTCTCTCTCTCTCTCCTTTTCCCTCTCCTTCTCCCTCTCCGTCTCTCTCTAGATCTCCATCTATCTTTGTGGCCTTACCTTCTGGCTCTCAGCTGTGTTATAGCTACTTAAGATTGTCAGCTGTCATTTATTAGACAAACTTTGTGTAGTCTGCTACATTGCTTAATGCTTATATAAAAATTTACCTCTTCAGTGTTAATGTGTTCATCAGAATGCATATATTGTACATGAATGGAATGTGTATTGGGTAATAAATGTTACCCTAGAAGCACACGTATCTGCAAGAGCATGATCACCTTTACGATAATTCAGATAGCCCACTAGGTTATTTGAAGCTTTTGGAATTTTCAGCTTTAAGTCGAGATAAACATTTTTGTTAAGATACTATGTACAAGCAGAATTAATTTTGCAGCTTTTGGAAGTCATTAAAGTCAAGTTCCCAAGTCTAAATATCTCAGCTGTGCTTTCTAAAGGTTTCATTGTTCTGTTTATTCTATTTATTACCAGTCAGAGATAACTTGACATTGAGATGTCCCTCTTGCGGTGAGGTGGCACTTCACTGAGTTTTAGATGGCTCTAAATGATGTTATGCATTTTAAAAAGGCCGCTCGGGGCTTATCTGCAAATGGAATCATAACATATACCATCCATACCACATATAGCTGCTTAAAATACATCTATCTCATGAGTAGTTTTGTGGTCATAAAAAAACAGGCAGTGGGCCTGTGTACCCAGCCACCCTGTCTGCATAGCACCACCTGAGATATTTGTGTGGCCTGGTCTCTATTCCTCTGCCTTAGAACTGTGACCCCAAATTCTGCCTTTTCTTCCATGTAATTCCAGGAGGAAGATATCACCCGAGAAAGTCGCCTTTATTTCCGTGGCTATGGCCTGGGCCACTGCCTGCAGGCAAGGGATGGAGGTCCAATGGAAGGTTCTGTCATTTATAGCCCCCAACCTCCAGCGCCTCTTCTAAGGGAAGGAGAAAACATGCAGAAACTCTACGTGGACCAGGCCAAGAGGATTGACACCATCTCCCGGGCTGTCTTCCCTTTCACTTTCCTAATCTTCAACATCTTCTACTGGGTTGTCTATAAAGTGCTACGGTCAGAAGATATCCACCAGGCACTGTGAATAGGAGCTAAAGAGTCCAGCTGTTGGCTTCCTGCTTCCTCCTGGGTGGGCTTTCCCCCTGCATTAGATTCCATCAAGATCTTGAACAGTTCCTTCCTGATCTCTCACTCAGAACTTCAACAGCCAATCCCAAAGCCATGTGGGTCTACAATGCAGGGTGCCAATAGTGGCTTTACTTAGAAAGATGGCTTACCTACCCTAATTCAGATTTTCTCCATACTATCCCATTTCTCATGAGAGTAAGGTTTGGACATGTTCTTGGGGCCAGGATGACCTTCTTCCCTGACAGGAGCTTCTCTGTTTTTCAGCTCTCTGGTGGAGACTATTCAGACCACTGCTACTAGATTCTGGCATTTGTCATCTTAATCTGCACCAATCTTTGCCCTGCCACGTCCCACCCAGAGCCTGACCTTTGCCCTCTGTACCTTCTACCACAGGCTCAAATAGGGAGTCTTTCCCATCCACAAGTGCTGCCCTGTGTGACCCAGTCAGGTTTCCTTGACTGTGGAAGGAAGGCAAGGGGATAGATTCCCCACCTCTCAGCAAGGTTGGAACAGTCATCGGCTGCACTGGGGTAGGGCATTGCTATATGACCCAACAGAGAGGTCTTCAAGCTTCCTTGGAAGCTCAATACTGTCAGAATGAGGTCAGAAATCTTGGACTCTCAGAGAGACCACCCTTCCAGATCTACCTGAATTTCCTGGTCTCAGAAATATTTGTTTTATTCCCTAACTAATTAACATGGCAGCAGGGTGTGTTTGACTGGTATGGAGTGTAAAAAGATAAAAATGCTTGGTCTTTAAGAAAGTTACTCAGCGATGCTAGAAACCTTTTAAGAAAAGTGAAATCCAAAGCAGTAGGACCTAGGAGGAGTACAATACAGAAACTGTCCTCAGGGAGTCTTCTGTTAGCTGTGCTTTTATTTGTTTCTTCTTTTTCTCCAAAGTCTCTTTATTTCCCAGGACCCCTCATTTCCAACTTGCTCCTTTTAGTGAGCATATAATAGTGCCATGTAACCTTGTCTGGGATAAAGTGGGCTTCAAGGAGGGAGGAACTAGGTATATAGAGGACCCCTATCCTGGACAAATATTGACTTGGCCAATCTCAGGATGGAGTTGTAGAAGTTGTAGAAGTTAGAAGTTAGAAGGTTGGAGTTATTTCTTAATCCTTCTCTTGCTTCCTTTCTCCTTCCACAGTGAGGAGGGGAAGCAGTCAGTTGAAGCTACCAGAAATGTCAGAATAGAGGGGGTGTGAAGGGCTCATCTCAGGCCTGACATACCACTGGGACATGGGGAAGCATGGGCTTGGTACTCTGAGTCCTTTGAAATGACTCACTGTGAAGAACTGAAAAAGGGAAGATTAAAGTGCTGAGCTAAACAACTGGAAGACAGACGTGATCAAATGATCTCTAACATCTTGACTTTTTCTCTGGACCTACAATAATTAACTATGTGAGTCTAATCTCTCTCTCTCTCTCTCCTCTCTCTCTCTCTCTCTCTCTCTCTCTCTCTCTTTCTCTCTCTCTCATCTTCTTCCTTTCCCCTCCCTCCTTTACTCCCTTTCTCAAAACGGTGTTCAAAATGGAAAGTCAATAAATCCAAAGACCAAAGCAAATCCTATAGTCAAACCAAGAGCTCAGCTTCTTTCCTCCTTCTTTTCCTATTGAGCTTGGCTGCTCTTTCCTGTTCACTGAGATACTCTTCTTGTCTCTTGGCTTTGAGGAGAGCATTCTGGGCTGATCAGGGTAGCTGGACCAGAAATTAACCTCATTGAAAATATTAATTATGACTCTGGTGGCCAAGGAGATTTAAAACTAAAGGACTGGCTAAAGAAAGGAGATTAAATTGAGAGGGCAGAGAATCCCTGTTTTCCCATTTCTGCCCAGGTAGTGCCAATCAATGAGAGGCCACAAGCAATACCCCTTTGAAAGGAGCAGAGAGTATCTCTTTGATACTCTCTATGGTGGGGCTGGGGTGTCAGGCTGCTGCAGCCCGAAGGCGGGGGTAGCGGGGGGGGTGGACTATGGAGATGAGCTTATTGCACAGAGCTCTACTTGTTATAGACCTTGTCCAGATGGGTCAACTGCACAAATCTGCCCTGTTGGAAGTCTCACGAACAATGCTCTGGAGACAGCTATAGCACTGAGCAATAGAGCCTGCCCAACTGGGACTCAGCTCAGGGCATCAGCTGGTGCTGGGAGCCAAAGAAGCCAAAGTACCAGCCAACATAATAGCCCAAAGGAGTTCACAAAGCTACTCAGAAGCAATGCCAGGTGGAAGGTACTCTCCCTCCCCATTGGAGCTAGCAAGTGGAGAAGGGAGACACAGGGTGTCAGAATTCGGTGCAAACAGCTTTCATTTTCCTCACCCTTCCCACACAAGTTTCAGGGGGCGGTGCGGGTCTCACTAGAAGTGTCTGACACCTAGCAATCCATTCCAATCATGGAATTCTTGAACTTTGACCCTTCTTACAGTGAGTTGGCAGGAGACAATATAAGAGACTCATTTGGAGGTCATTTCCATCTACCTCATTGTGATAGTACTCACCGCTAGAGATCCACACTGCTTTCTCCCTGGATCACGTATGAAATGATTTTAAGTTTTAAAACAGCATATTTTCTAAAGGGGAAAACACTTCCTACATAAATAAAGTGTTTTGGTGTTTTCATTAATTCTTAATATTTAATGTCAGTTAAATATTTTATACATATGTTTTTCCAGAGAAAGGGCTTTATTTCTTCAGTTGTTGTTGAGGCTATCAGCGCCTTCATCTTCTCTTCAGTTTGCTCTGCTCTTTGGAGAGCCAGTGGTCTGTCTTCCTCTTTCCTCTCAATCCACTAGCAGGGCCACTTGCTCTCCCAAATTTCACAGTCATACTTTTTTTAAAATTTTCTATGTTGAAGAAAGGTAGTGATTAAAATTTATTCCTTTTACTTTCTCCCATAAGCCTCTTTCCCCACCTGTCACCAAAGAATTGACACTCTTCTAGCTGAAATGTTGACTGCTAACATTATTTTTCCTTTTCACTGAGCCATGCAAATATCCCAACTTAGTCCAGAACATATCATCTCCTAGGAACCTTTACATGTGTCCCCACTTGCCTCTCTCCATTCTCAGTTTACTATTAACAATGTTGTAATTATTATTAATATCTTGTCATTTTGGGCTGTCAAAATTTTAAATTCAAATTCACTATGTTGGGATTAAAGATCTTCCTAGTCTGCTTTGCTGGTGAAAAACAAATCAGCCAAACATGGGAACCACCAAGGGGTTAGGAACCCAGCTAGTATTATCCCTTGCTCAATGGAAGAAATGTAGAACAAGCTCTTTGAGGGCAGAGACTGCATCTTACACAACTTTCTAACCCACACAGATCCTGGTACATAGCAATGCTCAGTATGTATATGTAGAATGAAAGCATGACTTTTCATATGACCTATTATATACCACATTTCTATTCATTTGCTTTCCATTAACCTGTTGACCACAGAAAAATAGACTTGGAAGGGAACTTATAAAATCAAATAAAATTTACACACACGTGTGCATGCACACACACATAACCAAGCTGGTCCTTGGGTATAACAGAACCAAAGCTCAGAAGACATCAAAACCTGGTAAATTGCATTACTGAATAAAGAATGATAGCGATCTGAATAAACATTGATAATATTCTAAATAGGAGGACCAGTATCAAGCTATATTTCAAAACCAATCACCAAATGAAAACTCTGGTAGTGACAAGAGTCCAGGAGCAAGGATTCTGGCAGTACAACCATCTGCCTCTCCCTGCTCCATATGCTGTCCCACCAGACAGCCAGTCATCCCTGAAGGGAGAGCAATTAGCCTGTTCTTTCCCACCTCACATTCCTTGCTTCATTATACTTCACATCTAGGATAGCGCTTATCTACAGTCTGCAGACTTGGACTGGTGGCATCAGAACAACTTGTTATCAAATCTTAGGCCAGAAGGAGGAAGGACATCTGAGCCAAGGGCTTTCTTGCTCACAGAGCATTCTCTTCATGAAAGAACAAAGTACTACTGCTGTCATAAAGCCACCTGAAAAAGTCACATGAGAACTCAGCTATTGCTGCCCCACCTGAGTAGCTCTGTTTTTCTCAGCCTCTCCTTTCACCATGATGCTTTCTACAAATGCCCTGGCTGCATTATACCGTGTACATTACCAAGGAAGTACATGCTCTCGCTCTCAGCTCCCTGGAATAAGGGCAAGTTTTACTATTACTTAAGTTCAGGGAACATTTTGCCTTACAGAGCTGGATCTAGAAAAATGTGCACATATTGTCTATTTTAATAGCTACCATTCATGACAGTGTAGTGATTAAGAGCGTGGCTTTGGTACCAGACAGAGCCTGGGCTTACATTACAACTCACTAGATATGGGTTCTTGGACAAATGGCTTCATCTCCTTCAGCATCAGTTTCCTCCTCTAAGGGGTCTTTTGAAGGCTCTGAAAGATCCAGCACACAACAACTATGTGGCCTTGAATAAATCATTGAACGTTTCTCTGATTCAATTTTCACATCTGTTCAATGAAGGCGATAACAGCACCTACCTCATAGGGTTGTTGTGGGAATTATATGTGTTAATGTAGATAAAGTGCTTAACTCAGTGCCTGGCATGTAGTAACTGCTCAACGAAGATTAGCTATTATATGACCAGACCAATCATCGTAGTCTGTCAGACTTTTAGCACATGGACCTGGTTGGCACTTCAGATTGCCATTTTGTGTGTCTCATCTTGCTGAGTCCACACTCACAAAAAAGGTCAAGTGAAAATCACCTCTCTTTTATATTTTCAGTCTCTTTGCTGTAACTGGGTTCTTCCTGCTGGCATATAACATGCTTATAAACTATGTAACCATGGCAAGTGGCTGAATCTCTCTGAACTTCAGCTTTTTCAGAGAGAGAGAAGGAGAAGAAGAAGGAGGAGGAGGAGGAGGAAGAGGAGAAGGAGGAGAGGGGGAGAGGGAGGAACAAAAGGGGAGGAGAGGGGAGAGAGGGAAAGTCTCTCCCATTCAAAATGAAAAATAAAAGTAAAAACTACCCTCTATTTGACCCTGAAGTTCTCTCTAGCTATTGATTTATTGCCCTCCTTCCATTCATCATCAAGTTTCTTAAAGGGATGTCCTTATTAGACATTTACACACCTCACAGCTACCATTTACTCCTTAACACACTGCAGTCTATCCTCTGCCTTCTTCCCCCTCATTCCATCTCATGTTCCTCACACTGCCTTCCTATTTGCTGTGTGTCAGGTCAACATTTTTCTGTCCTAATCTTTCATAACTTCCTGTAACATCTGTCAGAGCTGTCACACCTTCTTTGAAATTTTCTTCTCCCTTGGCTTTAATTCTCCAGTTTCCTCTCTCAGCCCTCTGGTCATTGCTTCTTGCTGTTCTCATACTCCAGTATTTCATCTTTGGCTGTTTGCACGCCTACTGCTTGGCTGTTCTCAACTATTTCCGTGGCTGTGATAACCTGTATGCTGATGATTCTCAAATTTCTATCTTCAGTTCTGAATCTCCACAGCTCTAGTCCTATTTTCCAATTCTCTGTTGAACATTCTGACCTGGGTGCCCACAAGGACCTCAAACTCAACATGTCAAGAGCCAAGCAGCTCAGAATCTCCTTCAAACTTCCTCCTCCATTCTTCCAAATCTTCGTGAGTGGCACTTCCACCTACCCAGTCACCTAAGCCAGAAACCTGGGAGGCAGCCTTGACAACTCCTTCTTCCACGACCCTCAGATCAAATCAATCCCCAAGTCCTGTTGAGTCTACCTTTCAAATATTTCTGAAATCTGTCCCTCCTTTTCTATCCTCCCGGATCTCATTTTGTCTCAGCTTTTGATTCCAGTATGATTTCCTATCCTCCACACTAGTGCCAATTTGACCTTTCTAAAACAGAAATCTTTGGGAAACTCTTCCTTGCTTTTCATCCTTCAATAGCTCCCTATTATCTTCAGGAAAGAGGCCACATTCCTTAAACTGACCTCCAAGAGATTTTCTGCTCTGGCCCCAGCCAGCACCTCCAGCCTCTTCTCTCGTCACTCCCTCACCCCCCTAAATGCAAGCTGCATTTGACCAAGCTGATCCACCCACAGATCCCTGAACCCAATGACTCATCCTGTCTAATGCTCTGTGCCTTTGCACATGCTGTTCCCTAGCCCTCCTCTGACCTCTTCCACCTAAGGTACCCCTACTCATCCATCAAGACTCTAACCAGATATCACATTTTCACTCAAACTGTAGTGACAACCCCAACATCCAGACAGATTTGGGTTCTCCAATAATGCCTTGTACATAGCTCTATATTTGTACTTGAGAGATTATATAGAGTTTTTTTTTCTGTTTCCCTCACACACAAATATGAGTTTTTAAGTAAAGAATTAAAATGTATTTCTTTCAATTCCTCATACCAAGCTCAGAGCATGAAATGAATTCGTTTTTGCTAGCTAATTTTTTAAGTAGTGAGCACTTAAAGTTTTTAAATTAAAAACATTTAAAAAATTTTTCAACCACTCAATTTCAGCATTAGTTCTCACCAGCTATACTTACTTTGCAAAGGTTGTGTCATGAGGGACTATACTATCAAGGTAAAAAGCATCCTTGTAATCTTTTCCTTTTCAAAGCACTTAAGTGGCATGTCATCCTCAGAGCAAACCTTTTAGGTAAAATAACTATGTATTCTTGCAAGAGATGAGGAAATGAGGCTCAAAGATACCAAGTGACTTACCCAAGTCTCTCAACGAGTTAGTGACAAAGCCAAAACCCTATTTCTCAGTTTTCCTATTTCTCAGTTTAATGTCTTATTTACTGGGCCAGGAATTTTTAAAGTCAGCTTCAAGGAGTCCTAGAACAGGTAACCACCTCCTCTCCTCCCCTCACATACACACTATTTGCACATTCAGTCAGAGTAACTCTACTTTCAGCTGATATACCTACTTCACCATAATACTTCATTTGGGGTAGGAGTGGGGCGGGGGGAAGAGAGTTTACTGCTGCTTTTATAATTTGGGGGAAAAAAAACTGCATTATCTAAATACAAATTTCAGAGGTAATCCATTTAACAGTCAATGGGTGTTACAACTGTATTGTTTGGATACTAGTATAGAAAGACCTTGTGTTTTAAAAATAAGCCAAAATGAAGGGCAGTCATGACAAAGGAATCTAACATTTGGGCATCTTTCTGACTCTAAGCTCCTCCTCAAATTATCAACTTACAGAAGTCCTGAATTCTTATCAGCCTCTCTCCCCTTACACTTACTAACAATGCCTTGTTGACTGATCCGTCTTATCAGTCCTCAATTTAACACTAATCATTTAACACTAATCATTAACTACTTCAGGCAGTGAGAATCACTGTTATAAAGACAGCCTTGACTATCAGGAGGGCAAGAATGCTTGGGAACTTTGGTCACAGTAGCACATTTGCTATCTTGACTGCATTTACCACTATTCCCACACAGAGAAACAAACAATTGGCTCTTTTAGAAAACTAATCTCTCATGGGATTTCCCATAAGGCAACTGGGTCAATGGATCACAATGTCTTAGAATTCTAGATGCTGGCACAATAGAGCTGGAAGGGCCTTCCCAGATCATTTTGTCTTGTCTGCTCATCAGACAACATGGGGACACTGAGGGCCTGATAGGATAAATTCCAGGCCCTAAGTGTAACTCCCTTTTTTTTTGTTTTGTTTCAAATTAGTTGAAGCTGTTAAGGGTAAGGATGGAATAGAAAGTGAGGGACCAAAGTGTGGCATAATTTATTAGTTTCAGAGACTCATTTCTGAGACTGCTCTGACAAGTTGACTACAGCAGATTCAAGGCCAAATGGAATCTGTAGCTGAGGAAAGTGTCCCTGTGATACCATTCAGTCTCCAACCTCTGCCATGTTAGTCTATTTGCTGATACCCACATTAGATGTCCAAAGTCCCCATAGAAAGTGGATAGCACAAATCTTGCCAACACTTAGGATGGTACAGGCGTAAAATGGTGATGCCAAGCTCCAAATTCTACAAACTCAGGGTATCCTTGTCCAGGGTTCTTTTGTGAATTTATTTGTGAAGCCCTTAGTCTTACACTTCTTTTACCCTCTCCCTAATGGAAACATACCTGTTATTGCCCATTTGATTAGGCTAAGCTTCAAGCTGTCCTTTAAGGAAGGAAATAATGTGACTTTTCACTAATACATCATTATCCTTCTTTGAAAAATACTCCATTGATTTTGGAGTTAACCTTTCCCGTCCCATCTCTTAGAATTTCAAATTTCAGGTGTATGAACCCTATTCACATAAGGCCACCTAACACAGTACAGTAATGTGTCATGGAAATTAATCTCATTCATGTCTATCTGCTACTTATATATTCCTCTCTCTCTGATATCCTTGTGGATTCATTTTCAGGGTAAAGGATTCAAGGGAGAGAGAAAGGGTAAAAACTAATGAATATATCTTCAAAACTTCACTGGCACTATGGTTGATGTTATCCCTCAACCAAGAGATAACCAGTTAGGACTGTATCTACAAAACAGTATCCATTGCTTCCCTTTACTCTCCCTTGGGGTGGGGTCAGGGGCAGGAGTGCACTGCCTCTCTGACATCCCCATTTGTTATGTTCCTAACCACCTGGGAACCAAACCTAAGATGAAAAGGAAACATTCCCTGGCACTAACCTCTACCCAAGGGTGAAGGTGGGTGCTTTATGATGATCTTTGGAAGGTTTCTTGCAGCCACATTTTTGTTTCAGCTCACTTCAGGGGGAAGGCCAGGTCTTCAATTTTTATTGGGAAATCTAATTGCTTTTCCTGTGATTCCTTGAGCTCCTTCACTCTGTTTCACTCAAGGGGTGTACACTGGAGGTCCATTTGCCTTACTAGGTACAACCTCATAAGGTTAAAGAATGGCTACTGCCTGACTGCCCTTCCAGACATTCTTCACCCTGCTACTTAGCCTCCTCCTGGAAGGGTGAAAACCTAGTGTGGATTGGCATCCATTCTTTGTGTCTCACTGAGTCCCCAGTTTCCCAGAGGACCAACGCCTGAGATTCAGCTCCTTTGCAGGCTCTTAGTGCCCTAAAAAATCTCCCAAATTGAGCCCAGGTAAGGCAAAGTTCTTCAGTCAGCAATTTGAAGGTAGCGACTGAATGATCAGTATGAGAGGTTCACTCAACTGTGAACCCCATTAAGGTAGGAATAAGGCCTTCTTCATCTGTAGCTAAGAGCACAGTGTTTGAGACAACCGAGATGGGCAATAAATGCCAGCCCAATGAACAACCGCACCTGTGAAAGTAAGTGCATTTGGCCCTACTGCTAAATCTCTCCAGTTGGAAGGACCAATGAGTAAGTTTTCTTGTGTTTTTGGAGGAGGGAGTGGTGTAGGGGAGCAGGTAAGGAGGGAGTATGAGTCCACACGATAATTGGGAGGATAGGGTTCAGGGTAAGCTGAGGTTGGAGTTCTCTGGGTATTGTTAGTTTGAACTGGCTTTTTATTTGTTTTGTTTTCTTCAAAAGTCAGTGTTGGACTTCCCTGGTGGTCCAGTGTTAAGACTCCATGCTCCCAACGCAGGGGGCACAGGTTCAATCCCTGGTTGGGGAACTAAAACCCCGCATGCTGCATGGCGCGGCCTTAAAAAAAAAAAAGTCAGTGTTGTCCAATGATTTCTTCATCCCATAATCAAAAGCAGAGAAAGTTTTTTAAACTTTGCCCGTAGATGTGAGAACAATCTCTTCAGCTGGCTTTCAACTATGAATATTGCCTCATCCCCCTCGGATTCATTCATAAATTTTTGTGGAGCACCCACCACAATATGCCAGGCACTGTACTAACTACGAAGGCAACACAGTGAAGAAGACACATAGCCCCTGCCCTCAGAGGGCTTATATTCTGGTGGAGGAGACAAACTGTAGTAAGTTAGTGGAGAATAGTAAAAGGGAAAAAGTATTATGAAAATATATAAGAGGGAGAATTGACCTGATTATGGTAGAAGCTGGGGGAAGAGGTGTCATGGAATGCTTCCCTGAGACAGAGACATTTAAGATATGACCTGAGGGGAAAGTGAGAGGGAGGGAAGCAGGAAGGACATAAAAGGAGGGAAAAGAGAACAAAGGGAGTTTTTAAAAGGAAAAAAATGAAACAGATTTGCATTTTGCCAAGAACATTCTGAGTCACAGTGTGGGAAACAAATTGTAGGGAGACAAGAGTAGGACGTTACATGAAGATGGCGATGGAAAAAGGGGAATGTAGTGGGTCCAAGGGGAACATAAAGCAAGGGCACTTCACCTGGTCCTGGAGGTCAAAGAAGGCCTCTGTGAAGAAGTGACATTTCAGGTGAGACCTGAAGGCTGGGTTAGGCATGGTGAGGAGCTGGAAGGGGTGAGGAGTTGAAGAGAATCTCCATCACAATAATCTTCTGCTTTAGCCACAGCAGTCCTCGTTTTTGCTAATGCTTTGGTCTCAACCTGTAATGCCAAGTGCCTTTTCTTTCTAGTCAAATCATGTCTATCTTTCTAGGCCCTCTCAAATCCCACCTTTTCTGATCACATCCAAATATGGCTTCTCTTGCTTCTAAACTCCTATTCCATGTTTGTCACTTAGCGTTTAAAGATACACCATTTAGTGTTGTTATTTAACTTTACACATAACCACAAACTCTATAAGCTCCTTAAACTTATGAACTGTCTTCGATTACTTTGGCATCACCCAGGGTACCTAGGTCAGTGATGGGCACATAAGGTACTCACTGAATGAATGAATGAATGAACGAGGCACTAGAGCCCCTGCAGGCCTCCTTTAGTAATTCACTATTATCTGTGAAGCTGACAAGGAAAAGGTTTTCTTTCCCTACAAGATTTCTGCTACTTGCATCCAAAGACCTAAGATTTGAAATCAACAGCTCCTTCCCACTGGTCACTGCTTCTCACCCCCCTTCCAATCCCGCCCCCTCTCCCACCACCATCTTCTATTGTTTCTTCTGTCTTCTGGTTGTCAGCCAGGATGAGAAAATGGTCTAGCTGTCCTCAGAGACTTACACCAGCCTGGACTGCTCTGCAGTGCCATGAAGGGCCAGGACTTTTGTTTACAGCTGGGACTATGGTGAGGCGGTGAGCACAGCTGACAGCCCCACGCTGGAGCAAACATCAATCTTCTTCTGTCCTCTCAGCCAAGTTTCACAGACCAGCTCTATTGAAAACTGGCTGCACCCGCCTGGGTCTCACTGACGTCCCACCCACAACTCTGGCCTGGGAGCTGCTGGGTGAATCTTGGCTTTGTACCTTTTAGGCACTGCCCTTGCTCTCTTCTCTGGCCCCAGCCTCTAATCATGCTACCTCAACTTTAGGGCTTTGAAAGAACTTGTCCTCCTAGGTCCCCACACTCCAAACAGTGCCCCATCTCTCCAACCACAACTTCTGACTCCCACCAGTGTACCAACACCTTCGTTTGCTCAGTCGAAATAAAAACACAACAACAACAACAAAGAACCAAACCACCCAGTTTTCAAAGTGTACTTTTATTGAGCCTGTCTTCCCAATCTGAGCAGACAAGGTTCCAGGCCCTTGGACACTCGCGTGCGTATATAATCTTTGCCTTCAGACGGCTTTCCCACTTGTTTTAAAACCTGCAAATCAGATGGGGCCTGTAGCCTTCAAAGCCTAGCCTTTGAGGTCCCAAGTGAGGGCCTCTTTGCCACATATTCTGCTCCCTGGTCTCCTCCTTCCCTAGCACCTTTGCCCTCTCCAGCACTCACCTGGGGTGAGAATGAAGCCCCTTCTCTTGCCCCCAGGTTCTCTTTGCCTGTGTTTCTCTGCCTACTGGCTAACAGTTTTCACCAATTAGCTAAGGCCTGTTTCCTGGTTTTCACCCTCTCCCCACTCCCAAAGGCCCGAGGGAGATGATTCACTTCTCTCACTTGCAGTAGCTCATTATAGCAACACTTCTTCAGGGATCCGGTAGAGAGGGACTGCAGACTGGAGGAGTCTCCCCTTCTAGGAGACCTTCTCAGGATTTCCAGCACAGAGACTTTTTCAATCTAAAATACCCCCCTCCACATATTTTTACATGGTACCTTCCTACTAAATGTTATCACCCAAGCCCTTCGTTAAAAGAGAATCCCATGTGTGTTCTCCTTCCCAGGACTGATGAAGCACTTTTTCCTTTTTTTTTTTTTTTTTGTCTTTTTTAACTGTTTTATTATGGAAACCTTCAAAAAACACAAAAAAGTAGGAAGACGAGTATAATGAACCCCCATGTGCCCATCATTAAACTTCGACAATTTAAAGACACAGCACTTTAAGTGCTACTGGTTTGTCCTCTTTAATACGACAGCTGAAATTTTCAAAAGGCATAGCTTTTATCATTCCCAGTAAAATGGGGACTGTGAGTGCAAGTTATAAGCACGAACATAGTTATCTCTGAAAAAGGGCTCAAGGCATCCTCTCGGAGGCAATGCTCAGATTGCAGGAGTCAGTATACACTGGGGGAAATCAGTCCTCATCTCTGTTGGTTGATGTGTACTGCGGATGAGTTGACATGATGATTCCAAGTGAGGTGTGCGGTTCACAAAGCCACACATTTTGGTGAACCGCATGCTAAACTACTGACTCAGGAAGGGGAAACCAAGGGATTGTGTGCAAGTCTGGCATCCCAAGGCCACTCAAGGACTACACTGATTACATTCAGGTTCTCAGTCATTTGAAGTAACCTCTTTCTGCCACATGGATGGGTCAGTTGGAGCAGGGCAGGGGTTGATTACAGAAGAGGAGACGAGCTAGAAGAGAATAGATACCCTAAAAGGATAAAACTTTCCCATGACTAGTTCCATCGTTGGCCCTGTCTGTCATGGGCTAGCAAACTAGACTGATCCAGACTAATTTGCTGAACTGGTTTTATGAAATCCCTATAGAACAAGGCAGGTACAAATAGATAGAAAAAACATCATTATTAAAGAAATACCATTTTGCTTAGCCTTGAAATATTAGGTTTTTAAAAAACTTTTAAAGTAACCAAACATTCTTTTAAAAATCATCCAATAAACTAGTCAGAACCAAATGAAAAAATATCAAATTAACCTTAGAATGGAGCAATTTCATCTACTACCCAGAAACCATGGGAAGACACTGGTGTCCCTCTCCACCCTCCAGAAGACACTGACCACTACCTTCCAGACCTAACCACGAGGTAAGACAAGCAAGGCCAGCAGATACTGTTGGGCAGAGCAGGTTGTACCCTGCACAAGGGTACCCAACTGAGAGGGAACAAGTGGGGGCTGAAATTCATTCTTCAACTGCCCTGGTAGAGCTCCAATATCCCTGAGAATAAAAATATTTTTCTCATTGTTCCACTAGAGTGCACACTTCTCTGCAATTTGTCTGCCCCCAGGTGGCACATGTTTCTAATTAGCACAAAGTCATCATATGAGCAAATGGTGGCCTTGAAAATTAACTTAGAGATCTTAGAGCCATCAGGTGTTCTGTGAAGGCTGCGACCATAGCCTGTTTGGCCTTGGGCCTTGAAACCAAACATTGACCAAAGGTATATTTCCCTTCCAGTTGACACCGATTGTGAAGACACTGATTCAGCTGTAAAATCAAAGGGAAGAAGAGTAACTCACATTTTCTGAGGATCTAATAAGAGTCAGGAATCTGCTGAAGCTTCATCCCACTAGTAAGTGGAAGGGGCAGGAGAGTATTCACATTTGAGAGGGTTCCATGGCATAATGGGAAAAAACATGGGCTCTGAAGTCACAGATAAGTCTGAATCTTTGGTCTGTTGTTTACTAGTTGGCAACTTGAGTAAACATTTAACTTCTCTGGGCTTCACTGAGGAGTCACTAAGACAATTGATGTAAAGAGCTGAGCATAGTGCTGCCTGGCACATAGGAGGCATTCAGTTCCTATGTCTTTTTCTGCTACTACCCTGACTCCAAATTTAATTCACATTATTCACACCCGTGGCCTTAGGGCCTCACGCAGTAGAGCATAAGGACAGGTCTACCAGACAGAATATTGGAGGGAGAGTCAGGAGACGTGGGTCCCAATGCCAGATATATCCCCTGTTATATAGTATATTGGGTAAGTTACTCCCCTCTCCGGACCCCATCAATAAAACAGGAGAATATACCTAGCTCTGACGCTGAAAGGCAAGAGCAGAGGAAATTACTTTTCTTGGGCACCTGCCATGAAATATACACTAAGCTAGGCCCTTTTACATACCTTATATACACTAAATCAGCACTGTCCCATAAAACTTTCTGATGGTGGGAATGTTCTATGTTTGTTGATATCTAATTTGGTACTAACACTAGCCATAAGTAGCTACGGAGCCCTTGAAATGCGGTTAGTGCAACTGAGGAACTAAATTTTTAATTTTACTTAAATTTAACTAATTCAAATTCAAATACCTATGTGTCTAGTGGTTACTGTATTGGATACTGCAGCTCTAAGATTATGAAGCAGGACTATTTGTTCCCATTTACTATATGTTGAAACTGAGGCTCAGAAAAATTAAAGAACTTGCTGAAAGTCACATAAAATAGTAAATAACTAAATCAGATTCAAAACAAGGAGTAGAAAGTTTAGCAGGGTAGTACTGTCAGATACACCAGGAATTACCTAGGCTCTACTACTTACAAGTTACATAACCAAAGAGAAATAATTATAGTCTCTAGAACTCACTTTCATCATCTATAAAATAAGGATAATTATCACCTAATTTATAGGCTTATTGTTGAGATTAATGGGTTAGGGCTGTATAGAGTGTCGCTTTCAACAACTGTCTTTCCTCACCATCCTTTTTCCTCCCCCACACATAGAAGAGGTTTAGACATAAACTAAAAAAGATAACTGTAGGGTAGAGAGCACTTGGGAAATATAAAAGCAAGAAAGGAAACACTCATGAGCTTTCATGTGATATTTTATTATAGAATGGAGATGAGGGAAGGTATGAAATCATCAAAATACTTCCATTTATTTGGTTTGCTTCCCTGCCCTCTTCTTGATGCTCTAGTCAACGTTAGCCAAGGCAGGGAACAAGGTGTCTGTGAGCATTCTGAGGCCCAGAAAGACAAGCTACTGTGGCTGAACAACATAGTACTGTCAAAGGCTTGGGCTCAAAGGACAGGTAAAGTTCCATTCTGGTTCCCAAACTTTTGTATGCACTGAGAAAATAAAAGGCACCTCTTCACGATAGTTTTTAATCTGTGAAACGGGACAGATAACACGCAGGGTGTCTCAATAAAACATATACAGCATTTATTATTTTGCTTTACATTCTGTAGTACCCTCTAGTGGAGTGTACAAAAATAAGCATTGTATTTCTGCCCTCCAAAGCAGTGCTTTTAACTTCAGTGTGCATTGGGATCACCGTAACAGTTTGTTATAACAGATAGCCAAACCCTACCTACTCCTAGAATTTCTGATTAATTAGGTTGGAGGTGAGAATCTAAATTTCTGACAACTTCCCAAAAGGTGATAATGATGCTATTGGTGTGTCTGGGAAACACTTTGAGGACTTCTGCTCTAAATCCTGCCCTTTCCGGGTGTGTGCTTGTGTGTGTGTGTTCATGAGCACACACATGCATGCATGCACACATGTGTAAGATCTATAACTGAAAGAGGTATAACTTTTGTTGTTTGATGTTCATTTATTAGTATGCATCTAATAAGGATTTTGTGAAGAATAAAAGAATATCCATGTGAATGATATGACACAGCATCTAAAATACAGAAAGCATGAAAAAAACTGAGGATCACAGAACATTAATCCCAGGTTCTCAGAACTAGTAAGTGTGGAATGGGGTTTAAAATTACGCCTCTGGGCTTCCCTGGTGGCGCAGTGGTTGAGAGTCCGCCTGCCGCTGCAGGGCACACGGGCTTGTGCCCCGGTCCTGGAGGATCCCACGTGCCGCGGAGTGGCTGGGCCAGTGAGCCATGGCCGCTGAGCCTGCGCGTCCGGAGCCTGTGCTCCGCAACAGGAGAGGCCACAACGGTGAGAGGCCCACGTACCGCAAAACAAATACAAAAACAAAAACAAAAACAAAAAAATAAAATTAGGCCTCTGACTCCAAAAACATAATAGTTTAACAGGACCACTACAGAAAATAGGGTGAAAACACACATATCTAATCGTAATTTCAAAAGTAAAAAGATCACTTTTCAATACCAGGGTCCAAGTCCAATAAAGAGAAACATCTTTACTGACAAAACAGCCATCTATATTTTCCCTTTGTTGGGGGGCAGCATTTGAAGAGATCTTAACCCCACAGAAAGGGTTAGAATCTCATCAGCATTAGTGCCTGGGGTCATTTATCACTTCTGATTTCCCCCCCCACCCGCAAAAGGCAAGTAGGAAAGGAGAGAGAGATGGGGGGAGGATTTTTTTAAGGAGGAAAGAAGGAAAGAAATGAGGTAAAACGTTTGAATCAAGGGCCATAGTCCCCTGCCTTGTAGGGCTAGTAACAGAAGTTAATTTGATTTTTCCCTAGCAATGAAAGATATATACGATCTCTATAGATTGGAGAGTTCAACAAATCAGAAAAGGGGGGGAATCCCATAATTCCAAGGACCAAACAGCCAATCCTTTGCTGGAATTTGGCGGCATCTAGTGGCAAACTCAAAAGGTATAAACCTCACCCAGAGAACTTTCTGGAAAATTAAGAGTGCGTACTTGCCTGAAGAGCACTCTGCGTGGAGATCAGGACAAAAAGGTAAGAGAACCTCAGCCCCCACAGAAATTCGGAGTCCCTAGTGGAGGGGAAGTCTGTCGTATATAGATATTCTCAGCAGAAAATTGTGCCAGGAGAATTGGAAGCAACTTGAAGAGGGGAGGGCGGAGGGAGCGGGGGGTTGGGGGGGGAAGGCTATTAGGGAACAGCAAAGAAGCTGCTTCTTGGAATTGCTAATATGAGAATGGGAGGGTTTGGTTCTTCACCGCTGGAGGGCTACGGTTTAGAACAGGATTTTCACGTGGAGAAAGACGTGGGAAGAAAGTGTATTTTTAGGATCTAAAATTAAATCGATTGGGGACACCGAAATATTTCTAGCTAAGACCCTTTATCTCAGTTACGGTCGCCTTGCCTTAATTACTTAATTTTCCTTTTCCTGAGAATAATTTTCAAACATACACAAAAGTAGAAAACGATCCGTTGAGCGCGCGCACCTACGCGCGCACACACGCACATGCACCCGCTTCGGGACACACACCGGCCCCAACGCTAGGGGCGCACGCCTGCGCACACCAGCTACCTCCAGCGCCACGAGGCCTGGCGTTCACGCACACGCCAAGCCCAAGGCCACGTGGGCTCGCCCGCGCGCAGACGCCCTGACACTGCGCGGCCGCAGAGCCCCCCCGCACCCCAACTCGCACACACATCAAAACCCCCACTCTACCTTATTTTTTTTTCCTCCAAGAGTTGTGCAACAGGTTCGGGGGCGTGGCCCCAGATTTGACCTAGCGCTTCCCCACTCGCGGGAACCTTAGCTCATTTCCGCCCATCCTGTTTCCGCAGGCCACGTAGACACTTCCTTTCCCAGTGGAAAAAAAAAACCCATAATGCCTCCCTGCAGGAAAAAAAAAAACAAAAAAAACCCCTCTGGTCTGGGGAACTCTGGGTCGTGAAAGTAGGCCACGTGAACACCCTGCCCTATAGACTTATGACCCAACTCCTGTCGCGCTTTTGGAGGGCGGGCTAAGGACCTAAGAGGGCGAACGTCATTGGCCAGAGCCCGCACTAAAGGAGGAAGGTGACTGGTTTGCTTCAAGCCTTACCCGTGAAGAAGCAGGCTGCTAGCACCCGCCTTTACTGCGGCGAAGTGTCATTGTTGACGTGGTGGGCTTCGTCCAATCATTTGGTTATAGAACATTCTAAAACTTAGACAAGACGATTGTGACTGGCTGGAGGGCATAAACCCGCCTCCAGGGTGACGTGTCTGCCTATGGATATCAGTTGCCAGAGAAACCTGGCTTTACTATGGCGGTTGGAGGGTCGGCAGTGATCACACGTCGGCTGCTGGAAAGAGCTGGATTCTCGTTTCAGGTTTCGGGGTGGGGGTGGGGAGAAAGGGTTGACGCTTTCCTCTTATCGTCGCGTATATAGACAAGATTAACTAATGGCTTTACAATCTGGCAGAGCTAGATTCAAATTCCTACTCGCCAACGCCCAGCTTGGGCTGGCTGCTGTTCTTTCTGCGTCTCGGTTTCCATGTTTGTAAAGTGGTGATAATAATAGTATCTACCTCAGAGACGTGTGCCCCCGAGGCGTGTGCTGTATATTAGTGCGTGTAATATACGAAAGCGAGGTAATATAGTACGTATAATAACTTAATACGAAGCCTGGCTCCGGAAGATAGTAGCTATTATTGTGGAGAGAAAAACCCGGGTAATAGAATGAGAAAAAACATAAAATTATGTAAAGTCGTTCATTACAGTGCTTTTCCTGCCCATCACCCCCTTCCCTAGAAGAAATTCGAGATATAAGAGAGACGTATCAATCTTTACCGATGAAATAATTTATTTGGGAATTACCTCAAAATAGCGGGGATTGGAATTTTCCATATTGAAAAGTTTAAAAAAAAAAGCGGCTTGGGGGTGGGGAGAGATGGAGAATGAGAGCGAGCTGGAGGTGAACCGCATGCGAGGAGTAGGCCTTGTTTGGATCCTGATTCGGACACACCAACTATAAAAAAATAAATGTTTAACACGCATCGGGAAATTTTGAAGACGGATTCGATATTTGATGTTTTTTAAGGAATTAATGACGATGTTTTAGACGTTGTAATGGTATTGTGGTTATGTTTTCAAATTGTCTTTAGCTTGTAGAGATAATATACGAAAATATGGATTAAATAATAAAATGTCTCGGATTGGCTTCAAAATACGTTGATATCTAGGATTTGCTTCAAAATAAGATCAGCGGTAGGGGGAAGTGGGGAGGGGTATAGATGAAACAAAATTGGCCCTAAGTTAATCGTTTAAGCTGAGTGATGGCCATATGGGATTCCTTATATTATTCTGTCTACCTTGGTATGTGTTTGAAAATTTCCATAATAAAATACAGAAAGTCAGCTCTTCAGTGAGCTTGAAAAAAACGGAGTGGGGGGGAGCAGTGGGTGGGGTTATAGATAAAACAAGATGGCCTTCAGTTGGTAATTGTTGAAGCTGGATTATACATTCGTATAGGTTTATAATATTGTTCCCCCTACATTTTTATCCATTTGAAATTATCCTTAATAAAAAGTACTTTAAAAAAGCAAAAACAAATTATCAAAAATCAGGGTAAATGTACAATAAGGTAAATTTGAAAATGTAACCACAAGAAAGGAAAAAAAACACTTGTACATTATTTATCAGCTTTGGTGTCCTTTGTGTGTGATAAAATGCATTGATGGAAAAGAAAACGTTCATCTCATATCTTTTTATTTTATGTCCTTTCCTGTCCCCTTGTTTGACCTTCTAGGCTACCATCAGAAAAACTAAGTTTGCTGAATAGTGAGGATCAGAAGATCTGATCCTGATTGCAGAACATCCCTAATTACAGAGTCTTGGGTAAGTGCCTCCCTTCTCCTGGCCTCAGCTTGCAAACAAGATAATTCCACATAACCTTCCTAACTGTCCAGGAATATTTTGAGGATTAATAAGCGCCTGTCTAGGAAAGCACTCTACATTTATAAGAAGGGAAGGATGGAGCTAAGTCCATTTGTGCTTCCAATATAGAAAGTGCCTAAACAACAGAGGGCTGTATAATTTTACATTCCTTGATAAAAGATACTGTAATTGATCCCCTCTAGTTAGCTCCATACATCTTTTTTTTTTTTTTTTTTTACTTTGTGGCATCCCATATGCAGCATAATTTAGTGGTTAAGAGCAAATACTGACTTCCTGAATATAAATCCTGGCTCTGCCACTTATTGTGTGATCCTGGGCAAGATACTTACTCACTTTGTCTCTAAATTTCCTCATATGTAAAATAAAGATAATAACAGTTCCTACTTCATCGGATTGTTGAGGGAATTACATGTAAAATTACAGGACATTGTTTGGCACATATAAGTGTTTGATTTAATAATTATGACTCTTAGTCCTTCTGCTTCATCCTGTTTTACACACACGTGCACATGTGCACACACATGTTAATAAAAGCAGTGGATACCTTTTTGGAGTTGTAAAAAATAATAATACTGTTGGTTTCTCTCCTGATTTTCCAGAAGCAGCAGTTACTACTAGAACTGAATTCTGAAATTATAACTTCTGACTTACCCTAACAATCTAGAAAGATATTGAGTATGTTGATCGTATTTATTTATAAGGGAATTTCCAGGAGCTATAATTTTAACTAGCAAATCATAACCATATTCAGTCTGCTAACAACTTTTATATCATTCCTGTTTTGTCTCAGACTCAAAAAATATCTGTTAAACATAAAGGAAGTGTTCCAAGATCCAGAATTGATGTAAATGTAACTGACATGGTGTATATGCATTTAAAGGTTTATTCCAACAAACTGTTGGAGATATTGTTCACACTCACTTGTGACACATTCATACACAAAAATGTCAGCATTTGGAGTCTCTATTCCTGAATGGCCCATCACTTGCATGAGGAGATGAAGGAAGGTTTTTCAGTCTCTTGACAGTTTTATTTTCCCATGGAGTCACGATATTTTCCTTTTTACTTTTTGTTCTTCTGAAAGCTAGGTTGCAGAGAAGGGCACTTTCTTGGTGGGAAAGATGCAACAGATGGGTAGGCACAGAACCCCTTTACGGGAGGCCATTTGGAGAATGATTAAAGGTGAAAAAGAGGGAGGTGTACTGTTAGGCCAGTAGCAGCTCAGAGAAGACAAGGGTCAAGGTAACCTGAAATGGAGAAAGCCTCAAGGAGGAAAAGGACCTTGACCAGGGCCTCTGAGGATGGGCAGAACCTAGAAGGGGGGAAGGAAACCAGTTCAAATGGAATGCCTACAAAGTATATGACATACAATGATAATTAACTGAAAAGTCTAGCTGTGTGTTAGAACCATGGATAAGAATACATCAGAAAATCATTATGAATTTTAAATATGTGTATTTTAATATAAATCTTTAGTCACATAATTGGTCATGTGAATCAGTCTCCTTGTAACGTAAAAAGCTAAAATATTACAGAGTAGGCCCAGGTCTCCTTTTCTCATACCTCCAATTCTGTTACTCTCCCCAGAGTTAACCACTATTATCAGTTCTATTTCCTTCGAGATCTCTAATTATGTACCTGTTTTAAAAATGTATATGGATACATATAAAGTATTGTTTTGTGTTTTCTTTTACATAAATATGGTGTCACATTATAGGTATTGTTTTGCAACTTATTTTTATTCAACAAATTGTCTTGGATGTCTTCACGTCCATTCATAGAGTTCTGATTCCACTCAGTGGCATTCCTTTAACTAGCATTATAGTCCATGTAATGGATAAACCACGTTTTGTTTTGCCAAATCACTATTGATGGTCCTCTAGGTTGACTCCAGTGTTTTGCTGTTTCAAATTATACTGCATCAAACGTCCTTGGGACCCATGTACAAGTGTTATTCCAGGGCAATATTTATGTCTTTAAACTGTAATGATTAAACCAGTGTTGATACTGGTGTGAGAACAGACATCACTGTGACAGAACAGATGACCTAGAAACAGTGATACCTTTAAAAATTGAATAATCAAAAATCATTGGGAAGAGAGTACCTTAAAAGACCCGTAGAACTCTAGGAATTTAGAATGTTATAAATAAGCAATTCAAATCAGTGGGGAAAGGATAGGCTCTAATAATTAATACTAGGAAAAATTAGCTGTATATTTGGAAGAAACTATAAAAATACTGAGAAATAATATAGGAAATCATTTAGAATACTGATTTGGGAGCATTTTCCCCCCGGCATGACATGCCAGAGTTCACAAAGGAAAAGGTTGTTGACACATTTGTGTTTCTTATACACACAGAGACCCACTTAGAAGAAAAATGACAGTTTGGAAAAAATATTTCCAACATACCAAAAAACCTTAGTATTTAAATTAAAGTCAATAAAAGAGGCAAAACAACCTAGTAGAAATGAGGATAAATATTTACATAAGAAAAAGATACATATGAATGTCTGAAGGTATGCTCAGTATCACACAAATGCAAATAAAAACCTCTTAACTACATACTAGATTTGACCCCCCCCCAATTTTTTTCCCAAAAAGATGTTTATCCAGTGTTGCTGAAGGTGTGGGTGAATGAACTTTAACGTTTTTGCTGGAAGTACAAATTAAAACATCTCTTTACAAATTAATTTGCCTCTATGTCATCAGAGTTGTAAATAAGCAGATCCTTTGCGCAGTTCCACTGCTGAGAATGTCCTGAATAATTACCTAACATGCTAATATGTCTGTAAACTGATGTCTGTTACACCATTTCTATAGTAATGAAGTATTGGAAACAACCTAAATGTTCATTTACATGGGGCTGGTTAAATTACATTATGTGGAGATTATAGAACGATGCAGATATTAAAAAGAATGAGCTAGATATGTGTGGATATAGATGGCCGTGATAAAGTGAGAAAAGGTGGGGAGCAATATGTATCTCACATTTGTCAAGACAAATCAAGTAAATGCATGATACATATTCACAATATGAACAGACACATTTAGTTTTAAAGGTAGGTTTTTGTGTGAATGTGTACATAAAAAGATTTGAAGGCATACACACTCATTCTGGGATTGAGGTGGGGAGGGAAGGTGGTAAGGGGAGAATGCCCACATCTTTATATATTCTGGTATTTATAATTACATAAAGGAACTATTACTCAAATACTACAACAAAATTAATTACTCAGGCAGGAGGAATATAGATTTTCAGTTCACAATTTAAATAATTTCTGGGTGGATTAAGGAATTAAAATATAAACATCCATTAAAATATCTTAATCTTTAAGCTTAATGGAAGGAAAAACCACATATTTCATCATACAAATCTTAATCTTATCAGACACTAAACTAGGGGATATGTTTGCCCAATATGACAATTGATAAACAATTGTAAATGTTAAACTCATTAAGAACCAACTCAAAATGAATGGGTAGAGGACAAGTAAAATATAACTGGCCAGGGAACACATTTTTTAAATGTCAAAACCACTAATAAGAAATACAAGCTGAGTAGATACACCCATTTTCCTTATCAGATTTACAGTGCTGGATAGCTGGTGCCGACCAGAGTTGTGAGGTTGAAAATTGGTACAACTTGTGGGGAAAGTAATTTGGCAACATAATTACCTCTTAACCTACTAAATCTGCATCTGGGAATCTTAAAGGAATAATGAGGACAAAAGATATTTTACTTACAGGATAGATTGAGGGGGAGGGTCACTTTCCAGAAAGGGGGTGGTTAAGTAAATTAAAGTATGCCCATTTGGTGGATCTCCTACAGCTCTCAAGATGTATGTATATTATAACCTTACTAACATGGGGAAATGATCCGTTGTAATAGCAAGTTTTTTTAAGTGAAAATCTGATTTAATACCAGGATGAGGTTACCTCGGAGTATTTACACAGAAATTGAAGATAGAAAACTAAGGCAAACATACGGATGTGTTTTCTCAATATCTGGCATACCCTAGAGCTGACCTGTAGGGAACAAGTGGAAAAATATTTGATGACTGTCGTCCCTAATTTGTGCTTCCATTTTCCCCATGTGTTGAATCACCTCCTCACCGATTCACTAATGTATACCATACCCACCAGGGACCTAAGTGCTACTGCAAAAAGCACAAGATACATATTACACAAGGCCTATGGCAAATGGAGGTTAATGATGTAGTTCCATAAGCAAAACTAACACATGAAACATTTAAATACTAAGCTGTGGAGTACTAATGGCTTCATATGATACTGGCGATGGGAGTGAAAAGTGGGCTAGAGTAGTTAGGAAACTTAAAGAGGAAATGGGACTTTCGTGATATTTAGATGAGGGAGATGAAGGGAGGAAGCATGACTGGAGTTAAGAGTGGGTATACAAAGCCAGTAAACAATGTTAATAAAGTCAAAAACTGGCAGATTTGAAGTTTAAAACAGCTCAAAGCAATATATAGTGCTAACGTTTTTAATGAATATGCACAGCACGTCTGCCACCAAGCCATGGAATAATGTAAGCTAGGAAGGGAGGTACAAAGTACAGTGACCTAATGAAACTCCATAAATTTGTATTACAAGTAGGAGCCAGACATCAAAAGGATGGGTCTTCCCTCCGTTTGATATTTGGCTTCCTACTCCAGGTAGTAATAGTTGCTTGATCTGTAGAATACTCAGATGAAAATAAAGGTACTGAGACAATTCTCAGAAAGGCTGCTTCCCTGGCTTTATTAAGTCTGGGCAAAAATCTTGACTCGTGGGTATTTTTCTGTACCATGTCAGGTATTTCGTTCAACTTGGGACTTTATATGGAAAATAGAATTTGTAGAGAAAGATGAAACTCACCCACTTAATGAGAGCCAGGTAGAATTCCTTGTTGTAATTTTCTCGCGCATAAATATATGTAATCAATGCCAAGGATATACAGTAGGTTCAGGGATCATTCTCAAGTTCCTCACTAAGGAATTGATGATGACCAGTGTGACTTCCAAAAGAGTTCCTATGCAGCCTGGCTCTACTTCTGTGTGTTTTACAGTCTGGCTGGCACTGGGTCATCCTGCTTTCTTTAGTTGCTATTTTAACTATACCCTTGTTTTGTGGAAGGTCTGCCCATTATTAGTCCCCAGTTAGGTTTTCTGGATTTCACCTATATAACTTAACTAAATTCTCTGATATCCTCACATACTGCGTCCCATCTGTCCCAGTCACAAATTTTTTTTTAGAAACACTTTGTAAGCTTGGTAGCTTACAATATAATGCCATGAAACACCAGCCACTCTCTGATCCTTCACAGGATGCGTCTATATATCCCTCTCAGCCAGAAAGTTTCTGATTCCCAGAGGGTCAGTGTCTGTATTCACAGATCTTGATGCTCTCTGAGGAGCACCTTTGCTCTGATTTCTGCTGAGAGCTTTGTGTTCTGTCAGAGGATATCATTTGCTTAGTGATAGAACCCAGGCCTCTCTGCCAATAACTGACTTCCCTGACTCACAGCTCTAGTTTTCTGGCATTTCTCACCTCATTTCCTCTTCAGGGATCCCCTGACACCAGCCCACATAATCTTAGGGGCTAGCAATTGGCAAAAGGGCTTTTTTTCTGTGGGTTAAAATTGTTACCAGAGAAACCTGGTTTAAGGCTTGCCTACCATCATATCTCGTTCTCTCCCCGAGGTTACCCTGGCTTTAATGGTGTGTTTATTCATCTAGTTACTTTCCTGTGTATTTTTTTAATAGTTATTTGCTTATTTGGCTGCACTGGGTCTTAGTTGCAGCGTGCGGGATCTTTTTAGTTGCGGCATGCAGGCTCTTAGTTGGGGCTTGTGGGATCTAGTTCACTGACCAGGGATTGAACCCGGGCCCCCTGCATTGCAAGCACGGAGTCTTAACCACTGGACCACCAGGGAATTCCCAACTATCCTATGTATTTTTATACACATCAGTGTAAAACATAGAAATTGGACCTCACTGTTCATAAAAACTTTCTAAAATATTGTTATTTCTCCACTTGTGCTATCTCTGGGATCCTCTTATACACATTATTATGCAACTTGCCTATTTACCTAATAGTGTATAATTGAACATCTTTCCATGTCAGTACATGGATCTCTGCTTAATTCATTTGAATGTTCTTCCATGGTGTGCATACATAATAATTTCTATTACCATTTCCCTGTTGAAGAATATTTGTTTCCAGTTCTTTAGTATTACAAACACCACTGCAGTGAACATCCTTGTATCCATGTTCACATATGCAGGTACTCCTGCAAGGTACCGTGCTAGCTTTTCAGCCGCATCGTATTTATGAAATTCTTAACAAGAACCTGTGAAGGCTAGGGGTAATTTGCTACATTCCATAGATGAAAAAACAGGCTAAGAGAGCTTACATATCTTGCCCAGAGCCTCACAACCCATAAATGGCAGAGCCTTACTGAAGTAGAAGTATGTCTAACAGCAGAACTCATGTATTTTCTTTGATATCACAATTGTAAACCACATGTTTTTAAATTAGATTTTTTCCCCCAGTATTTCAGAAAAGTTTATCTTCATTGCTGATGTCTGCTTTCCTTTCTAGGTTGTGTCTCCCACCTCATCTCTCCAGACATCCCAGAAGATCTGTAAGATTCCATCTGGGAAAACACTAGGAGTTTTTAGAAGGGAAAGAAGGAAGAGGATTACGTAAGTCAAAGGACTTGTTTAATCTGTCATACCATAAGAATCACAGAACACTGTTTTTTCATCTTTATCTCACTAACCCTCTATGCTGCATTTTACAGTGTAGATTATCTCTTTTCCTTCTTGAAACTCTCAACTACTTTGGCTTCCAAAATAACATTCTTCTAATTCTCATATGGCTGCTCTGACCTTTTTGTTTTATTTGTTCCCTCTCTCTCTCTCTCTCTCTCTCTCTCTCTCTCTCTCTCTCTCTCTCCCCCCTCACCCCTTAAATACCATTGTTTCTTAGGTTTTTCCAGAATTCTGTACTTGGTTCAGTTTTTCTTCTACTACCAGCTATATGATGATTACTCTCAAATCTCCATTTCTGGTTTTGACCTCTCACCTAAGCTTTAAAGTCATTTGTTTAACTCCATACCTCACACTTACTACATCTAATACTGAACTTCTTTCCTCTCTAATCCATTTCCTCCTCCTCTAGATGCAGTCTCATTTGGTGATATTACTATGACCTAACCACCCATTCTCAAAACCCTGGCAGTCATCACTGACTTTATCCCTCACCAATTTATTATCTCCTCCAACAAGCTATTGGTGAAAGTGGTGTTCGGTAGCATTTCTTGTTTGCTCCGAAAATATTCTGTGCCTATAACTATCACTTTAGTAACCTTGTTGTTTTATAATTGTCACTTTAGATATTCGAATCCCTAGCGCCTAGCATAGTACATGTCCAGAAGCAGATAAGCAGTAATGTATGATGACTAACTGAATGGATGAATTACCCTATTTCCTATTATTTTATTGCTGATTCCAAACTAACCATTAAAAATTAGTGCTTTTATTAATTCATTAATTACTCAGGCTTAAAACTGTGGAGGCACCTTTGACTCCTCCCTCTCCTTCATTTACCAAATTCTATATTCAGTTTCTCTTGACTCTGTCATCGGCTTAGTTCAGGCCTACTGGACTTACAGAAAAACCTTTGCTGTTACTCATTTTGCCTCCAGCCACCTAAGTTAATCTTTCTTGTTTCTTTCATCTTGTCATTTTCCTGTTCAGAAGTCTTGAGTGTCAGTTCCACTGCCTTTTGTAGTTTAATTCATTCTTTTGCTAAAATTATATTCCTGTCTTTTGAGTGGCATTGAAAAGCTAATTTATGGGCAGGTCTGATGAGTGATTGGGTGGGCTGAGAGTAGTGGGTGGGTGGTAGTGAGGATCAAAGAGAGAGAAGAGGTAGTAAGTCACTTACAGTTAATTCGTTGGCCCTGAAATAGGATTTGAAATCCAAATTCCAAGAGAGTAGCGTGTGTTGTGCTTTGATAGGTTTTTAGGAAGTACGGTGTGTTAAAGGTCACCATAGAAAACAACCAAGTAAAATACTTTATATATTACAGTGGTTGGAATAAAAACAGGGTTGAATGAGTTCCAGAAAGCAGGGTTCTCAAACTCGTGGACAACAATCTGCAGACGAAGACAACTTCAAAAAACCAACTAGAAGCAACATGCAGAGAAGTAAGATGAGAGGGGCCTCCTCGGGAAAGAAGACAGCTGGTCCCCAGCAGAAGAATCTGGAAGCAGCACTCCCAGGCAGATGGGGGGGTCGCTCTGCAGAGAACCCCCCTTCAGGGTCCGTGAGGAAGACAAGAAAGAACAAACAGAAGACCCCTGGGAACGGAGATGGTGGCAGCACCAGCGAAGCACCTCAGCCACCTCGGAAGAAAAGGGCCCGGGCAGACCCCACTGTTGAAAGTGAGGAGGCATTTAAGAATAGAATGGAAGTTAAAGTGAAGATTCCGGAAGAATTAAAACCATGGCTTGTTGAGGACTGGGACTTAGTTACCAGGCAGAAGCAGCTGTTTCAACTCCCTGCTAAGAAAAATGTAGATGCCATTCTGGAAGAGTATGCTAATTGCAAGAAATCGCAGGGAAATGTTGATAATAAGGAGTATGCAGTTAATGAAGTTGTGGCAGGAATAAAAGAGTATTTCAATGTGATGTTGGGCACTCAGCTGCTCTACAAATTTGAGAGGCCCCAGTATGCCGAAATCCTCTTGGCTCACCCTGATGCACCGATGTCCCAGGTTTATGGGGCGCCACACCTACTGAGATTATTTGTAAGAATTGGAGCGATGTTGGCATACACGCCCCTTGATGAGAAGAGCCTTGCATTATTGTTGGGCTATTTGCATGATTTCCTAAAATATCTGGCAAAGAATGCTGCGTCTCTCTTTACTGCCAGTGATTATAAAGTGGCTTCTGCTGAGTACCACCGCAAAGCCCTGTGAGGGTCTACTGACCACTCACTGTTATGTCTGGTATCTGTAAACACTCTTTTTGTTCTTAGTCTTTTTCTTGTATAATTGATGTTCTTTAAAATTGTTAATGTATAACAGGGCTTATGTTTCAGTTTGTTTTCTGTTTTGTTCTAAACAGAAAATAAAAGGAGTGCAAGCTCCTTTTCTCATTTCAAAGTTGCTACCAGTGTACGCAGTAATTAGACAAAGAAGAAACATTCAGTAGAACATTTTATTGCCTAGTTGACAACATTGCTTGAATGCTGGTGGTTCTATCCCTTTGACACTACACAGTTTTCTAATATGTGTTAATGCTACGTGAAAAAAATGCCCTGATTCCTAGTGCCAAAGGTTCAACTTAATGTATATACCCGAAAACCCATGCATTTGTGCTCTTTTTTTTATGGTGCTTGAAGTAAAACAGCCCATCCTCTGCAAGTCCATCTATGTTGTTCCTTAGGCATTCTATCTTTGCTCAAATTGTTGAAGGATGGTGGTTTGTTTCATGGTTTTTGTATTTGAGTCTAATGCACGTTCTAACATGATAGAGGCAATGCATTATTGTGTAGCCACGGTTTTCTGGAGAAGTTGATATTTTAGGAATTGTATTTCAGATCTTAAATAAAATTTGTTTCTAAATTTCAAAGCAAGAAATCTGCAGTGTGCCTTTAATGTTACTGAGGCTGAGAAGTCAGCAGGCTCAGGAAAGATCTATGTGGTATTAAAGGAGAGAGTTCTGACCCCTAGTGAAAGAATTCCTTTTATTGGGTGGGGCAGCCAGGTGTGTACCCTGCCCGGCCAGTCTCCCTCATCTCCCCTCTGTGTGGCTTCTCAGGGTGGGATTGCTTCCTAGTGCTGCTTGTAAGAGCCACTTTTGCTCCCATGCTGCTTGCCTCTGTGAGTTGGGCTGCTATAATAGGATATTTAATAGGATATTTAATGGGATGTTTAATGGGTAATGGCCCCTTATACTTATGCAGACCTTTGCTCTTTCCCACCAGGGGGAGCATGGGCAGCCACCTTCAGTATTGTATCAGAAATACTTGTAGATTTGGGGCCAAGGATGGCAGCTTTCCAAGCTCCAGCATTGATGCCATGTTCCCTATGCTTTTATAATCCCTTGGACATAAAGATTGAGAATCCTAGAGTAGGGTGTCTGGAGAAGAGCGATGGTGTTGGACGCCTATGATTATAAATCCATCTTACATGAAAATTCCCTAGTCAAACCAAGTTTTGCTTCATGACTGTTTTTTTACTTCTTTAGTGAAAAAATATTCCATGGTTACTGCAGAAATTTTGGAAAATACACTAAGAACAAATATGAGCATAAGAATCACATATAATGCCACTGGATCTGTCAGGGTCCAGCAGGAAATAAATGAGACCCAAAATGGATGATTTGAGGAGTTTAATAGAGAATTTTTTCCCAAGTTGTCAGCAGAGGAGTCACCCACAGACTGGGTGACTTAAACAACAAAAATTTATTTTCTCATAGTTTCGGAGGCCAGAAGTCTTAAGATCAGGGTGTTGGCAGGGTTGGTTTCTTCTGAGGCCTCTCTCCTTGACTTGTAGATGGCTGCCTCCTCCCTATGACTTCACATGGTCTTTTCCTCTGTACCTATCTGTGTCCTCCTAATCTCCTCTTATAAGACCAGTCATATTGGATTAGGGCCAACCCTAATGATCTCATTTTAACTTAGTTACCTCTATAAAGACTCTATCTCCAGATACAGTCACATTCTGAGGTACTGGGGGGAAGTGGGTAGGACTTTAACATGAATTTAGAGGTGACTCAATTCAGCCTGTAACGGTGTTACTACATCTAGACAAGGAAGAGTAGGAGAGGAGAGAACAGGGTGAGGGAGGGAGTGTGGGAGACTGTGGAGTAGGAGCTGGGGAGGAGTGGGAGCAGGGGTGAGAGAAGGAGCAGGGTGAGGGGAGAAAATAGGAGCAGTGGGAGGGGGGAGGGGAAGGGGAATTACTAGAATGGTAGACAGCTGTGTGGAAAGGGCCATCTGATAGCAGCTGGAATCTTCAGGGTGCAATTAGCTCATAGAAACCTCAAAGACGGCAGAATCCAGGAAGAGGGGCTGGGGTGGTATACCTGACCTCACTCTTCCCTGCTTTTTATCTCCTGCTGGGTATTTCCCTTTGGCCATATTGGAAACCAAAGGGCAAAGAAGACCTATGATATATCTATATTGGTAAGCTTGGGGGACACAGCAGGGAGGAAAAGTAGATTGGTGGGGGTAGAGCAAATGAGATTTCTAGCACACACATACCTGAAATAACCATTGTTCACACTTTGCCGTATATTCTTAGAATTATGTCCTCTTTGGGACCTAGGGCCTTGGCCAACTAGTGAGATTCTTAACAAGGCCATTTATCCATTGAACTGGAGGCCTAGTAAACAAATGGATGTTAGCTCACATGCTTGAACATGTTAGAAATATCACATTTTAAAACATCACATTTCTAAAAATCACATTGCCTCTAAATGAACATAAATATGACCCTGAGATCCAACCGTAGCATGTTGGTGGGATAGCCACTTCAGTTATTATTGAGGATCCCCCATCTTTATTACTTATACAAACATTTTATGGTCGCATCAAAGCCTGAAGAGGTTCCCACTGACATCAGATGTCTGTCCACACTGGTTAGGAATGAGGTGCTCCTTTACTGAATTGGCCTGGTATCTTTAGATCCCTTGTCCCTGCTGCTTCCGTCAACCCTCTGGGTAGGGGGATCTTTAGTAAGACTAGGTGCCCAGCTTCTCTGAGCCCACCACAGAGTCTTCCTTGGGGCCTAATATGGAAAAACATGTCTCTGCTACTGGAAGGACCCATAAACCCTGGCCTCTTTTCTCTTGCTGCCTTCAAATGCCCTCCATTCCCATCTAGGGAAACCATGCTTGATTTTGTCAAGGCATATAGTCCTTTTCAAAATATAAAAGCTGGCTTCAAGCAGCTTTCACCTCCAGCTCTGCTATAAACCTCCCTCTCATGGATCTCTGTGGAAAATGGGAGGAGAGAAAAAATATAAGAACACAATACACAAGTTAATATCTCAATGACTAATAATCCAGTATTTTCCAGTTAGGTTCGTAGGTAGTTTCTTTTTATTTTAGCTGATTTCTTGTGTCATTTTTTTAAAGCAACACCTTAGGAATATTCAGGAGAGGCCTAAAGTGCTTTATTAGGACCTAAACAGGCTATCCTACTGATTAAAAAAAAGAAGGCAGTTATAATAAGTATATCCAAATTACTACCCAAATCTCTGTTGATTTAGCAAGTTTCTCTATTCTTAAACTACACAGGTGATGTAGTTTCATCTAGCCATCTGACTAAAGGCTTCCCTTCTGAAACTGAAGGGTGGTTTTGAGAATATATTTACCGCATCAGATTCAGCACCTAGCTAACATGGTGGTTCCATAATAAATGCTGTTATAATTGTTATTTATTATTTTCAGCACTATCATTAACAAGAAAAATAAGTCGTTTTCCATTCAGGAGGATGTATGTAGATTTAACAACGGAAGCAGGTTGTGAAATAACTCTCATGACACCCATAAAACACCTAGAAAGTAAAGAAGGTAGCCATTAAATATAAGCCTTATCTTGCCTAAGAAAATTTTATGGTACAGAATAAACTTTCAAAAATGATAATTCTCTCTCCTCTTTCACTTCCCAAAAGAAAAGGGTGAATAATATATTTCTAAGATCCGTGGTTCTCAACCTGAGCTCCCCAGACTTAAGAGTTTTTAAAGATATCATTAAGAATTGAAGAGCTCTTAGGGCTTCCTTGGTGGTGCAGTGGTTGAGAGTCCGCCTGCCGATGCAGGGGACACAGGTTCATGCCCCAGTCCAGGAAGATCCCACATGCCACGGAGCGGCTGGGCCCGTGAGCCATGGCCACTGAGCCTGCGCGTCTGGAGCCTGTGCCTCGTAACGGGAGAGGCCACAACAGTGAGAGGCCCGCGTGCCGCCAAAAAAAAAAAGAATTGAAGAGCTCTTTTCTCTTCAGGTGTTTCCTCTTATTTCTTTTCTTCCTAATTCATTATGAAGTAACATATAGCTGAGCTTTTACTAGAATCAAAGGAGATAATATATTTTAAAATACATCATGAATTGTGAACTATAATAATAATAATGGTTAACAGTTTGCTTGCTTATAGAAATGCCAGTTTTCAGAAGCTGTATATATATATATTTTGAAAGACCTTTCAAAATGTAGAAGTCTAAATAAGGAGGAACATAGAAGTTGGAGACAGTTTAGATTGTTTAAAAATACAAAGTTAGAATTCCCTGGCAGTCTAGTAGTTGGGACTCTGCAGTTTCGCTGCCAAGGGCCTGGGTTCCATCCCTAGTCGGGGAAAAAAGATCCTGCAAGTCGCGCAGCACAGCCAAAATAAATAAATAAAAATTTAAAAAGTTAGATAATCAATTTAGAAAAATCTCAGGACAAGCACTAAAAGATTAAAAATAGAGGGGCTTCCCTGGTGATGCAGTGGTTAAGAATCTGCCTGCCAGTGCAGGGGACACAGGTTCGAGCCCTGGTCTGGGGAAGATCCCACATGCCGCGGAGCAACTAAGCCCATGTGCCACGACTACTGAGCCTGCGCTCTAGAGCCCATGAGCCACAACTACGGAAGCCTGTGCACCTAGAGCCCGTGCTCTGCAACAGAAGCCACCACAATGAGAAGCTCATGCACCGCAAGGAAGAGTAGCCCCAGCTCGCTGCAGCTAGAGAAAGCCCACGCACAGTGACAAAGACCCAACGCAGCCAAAAATAAATTAATTTAAAAAAACAGAATGTGTAAATACCAAAATTCCAAAGAAAACTCCATTGGTCCAGCAGAAGGCAGGAAAGGAGAGGAGGGGAAGGATGCATAGAGCAAACATTATAGGGCTTCCCTGGTGGCGCAGTGGTTGAGAGTCCGCCTGCCGATGCAGGGCACACGGGTTCGTGCCCCGGTCCGGGAAGATCCCACATGCCACGGAGCAGCTGGGCCCATGAGCCATGGCCACTGAGCCTGCGCGTCCGGAGCCTGTGCTCCGCAATGGGAGAGGCCACAACAGTGAGAGGCCTGCGTACTGCAAAACAAAAACAAAAACAAACAAAAAAGAACAAACATTATAAACAGAAAACACAAAGTAGGAAGGTAGAAATAAGTGTAGCTACAGTATGCCAATAATCAAAATAAAGATACACGGATTAAACTCAACAGGAATAAAACCTCAGATTGGATTTATTTTCCAGGCACAGAATCCAGTTCCATGCTTTTTCTCAGAGATACTCTTAAAATTATCCAGAAAAATTCAAAATAAAAAGATGGAAAAATATATACCAGGCAAATACTAGTCAAAAGAAAGCTAGTGTAGCAAAAGTTTTTCCCAGGCCCCATGGCTTTGTAGCTCACTCCAAAGAGCTCTACAGTCACTTTAAATCACAACTTGAGCCTCATTTCAGTGATTAGAACCCATAGTCCCAAATAATAAAGAAGCCTTTGAACTCGATTCAGAGTTAAATCTCTCCTCCCTTAGCTAGCACCAACTTCTGGTGGGGCTCCCACTTTGTGGGGGAAAGGATGTGCTGGGTTTCTTCTCTTTCCCTATCCTCCCCATTCTCTAGCCCATCAGATTTCTTATGCTGGAGTCAGATCCCATTTCACTGTGCCTCCAAACTCCAGGAGCTACATATCAAGCTTCAAGGGGTCCAGTTAAAGCCTTGGGGTAAAGGGCAAAGCACCGGAACTCTTCCCCCTTGGAAGCCCACTCCAAAGAAATCCTCAGAAAAATTCTTTCTCCATATCTCCTCTCTCTTAAACCTTTTAATCCTTTTAAGTTTTAGAGCTGCTTGGTTATTTCCTTTGAAAACCTGGTTTTAGAATTTCATATCTATTATATCTTGGTTGCTTATGAGAAAACTCAAATTTAAATGCTGTCATGCAAATTTAAACCAATAAATCCCCCAGTCCTGGAAGGTCACCATCTAACGTTTAAAAATTTTTAAAAGGTAGGGTATGGGCTTTGCAGTATAACAAAACCTAGGTTAGAATATAAACTCTATAATTTACTAGATTAAGGGCCTTGGAAAATACACCTAACCTCTCGGAGTTGTTTCTTCTTCATGTAAGGGAAATACTGCTACCTACCTCACAGGACTGTTACGGGGATTAAAGAGAGAATCAACCCAAAACACCAAACACTGCATCTGGCCCTTAGTGAGCACTCATGAAAATGTTAGTTCCCTTCCCACTCTGCCTCTTCCCTTCCTTGAAAAATATGCCTGTGACACACTCTACCATAAAGAGTATTTGGTATATGTAACAACAAGAAGAGGGATCACAGTTATGGTCTTCAGTGCCATTTCTGTATTCCAGAATAAGTTGTCTGATGGATACAATATAGGAAAAGGGACAATATTATCATACCATTCTCACTTTGGGAGTTACTCACCCAATGGAGTTGAAGGTAGGAGTCACAATCATCATGCCATTTAACTGGTTCATGTGTTTTCCTAAACCTTAATTTTAGCTTCTAGGTTAAAAATCAGTAAAGCATATGTACTTAGAGCTGTAGAACCTTAAGACTGAGAGTTCCAGACCCAAGCTCATCAGTAGCTACAGGACCTGGTAAGATCCTTCCCCTCTTCTGCCTTCATCTACCAAAGATGGTAAAATAGCTGATATTATTTAATATATGTGAGATACTAAGTGGTCTGTATAAAAATCATTCATATAAATCTCACAACAATCCTAACAGGAAGTAATGTGATTATCTCAGTTTTAGAAAAGGGGCACAGAGGCCAAGGACACACAGCTAAAAATAATAGACCTGGGACTTGAACCCAGTTAGTCAGGCTCTTAACTACTATACTACCCTGCCTCTCTGAAAAACAGTACAGCTATTGAGAAATGTGAAACGTGAGCTCTCATCTGTGAAAGTACCCTGAGCCTATGTACCAGTTCAGGCCTTCCTAGAAGCAAATGCCAAGACAAGATTAGGCAACATTAGAGATTTATTGGGGGAGCACTTATGAAAAATAAAAGAGGAAGGACCTGGAAGACATGGGGAAAGCCTTCAGACTGTGATGCACATCTCACACCTGTGAAAGAAGAGAGGGAAGGAAGGCAGACTAGGCAGGAAGAGCCTCAGACTGTGGTGCAATAAGAAAGTCTGGGGACTTCCCTGGTGGCGAAATGGTTAAGAATCTGCCCACCAATGCAGGGGACACGGGTTCGAGCCCTGATCCGGGAAGATCCCACATGCCGCAGAGCAACTAAGCCCATGTGCCGCAACTACTGAGCCTGTGCTCTAGAGCCCATGAGCCACAACTACTGAGCCCACATGCCACAACTACTGAAGCCCATGAGCCTAGAGCCCGTGCTCTACAACAAGAGAAGCCACCGCAACAAGAGAAGCTACTACAATGAGAGGCCCACATGCCACAACAAATAGGCCCCGTTTGCTGCAACTAGAGAAAGCCCGTGTGCAGCAAGGAAGACCCAACGCAACCATAAATAAATAAATAAATTTATTTTTAAAAAAAAGAATGTCTGTACCAGGCTAGTGGGGAGGACGGGCAAAGATTAAGGGAATCCAAAGAGTAGAAACGGCCTGGCTCTGGCTGCCCAACTGTGCTCAGTTAGGCTATGGGAGCAATCTGGGTAAAATGTGGCCTTAGTGTGAATGTCAGGGGAGATCCAAAGGTTCTTTTGAGGAAATATCTGAGCTATGTGACTCCATGGCCACCACAGACCCGGTGACTTTTTCCTGGCAGTCGTCCACATACCTTCTGGCACCTGAGTGTTTTGCAAGAACCCTGAACCTGATCCCTCTACCCTGCCTCACCAGAGGGGCTCCCACTCCCAGGCACTGTCTCCCAAGGGCTTGGGCATCCTGCTTAGCAGACAGCTCTATCCAGGGTCCTGGACCCTCAACGCTTTCTGCTCTGGAGTTGGCCAGGCAAGTAGCTTCTTGGACACGTGATGGGGATATCAGCCTTCTGTGCAGGTAGGGAAGTGGTGAGGGGGCCAGAGAACCAGGCTCTGGATGTTGCTGACCCTCCAACATCAATGCCTCCAAAACATCTTCATACCAATCCACAGTCTGACTACCCTGACCTCAAAGTCGTGGGCTAGGCCTGCAGTGCATAGGGGTGTTCACACAGGAGGTGCCACCCCTTTTCTCTTGAGCTGTGAGACCACATGCCTTTGAAGCTCCCTTTACCTGGGGGCTCCCGTGCCTCTGGGCCTGGGCTGACACAGACATCAGAAGCGCCGCACCAGGCACACACAGACCTAAAGTCACCACAGAACCAGCCAAACAGGCCAGGGCACATCTGAGGCCCTTCTGGGAATCTGAGCAATGTGAGTGGGAGAGGGATGGGTGAGGTCGTGTCTGAGGTCTAACCCCATTTCAGGGGGGCTACTTCACTGGACTCTGACAGAAGGGCCAGCCCCTTCTGCTTCAGCCCCAAGTTACCTGGTCAGGCCCAGCCAGGTCAGACATCTGTTTGCTCAAAGACTGTTCAGACCAATGTTTCCACTTGGGAATCCTTGGGCTTTATCTCCTCCCCTATAAAAGGTTCCCCAAAAGAGACAGGGAAAAGGAAAGAGAGGCAAAGTGCTCTGACCTGCAATGGGACAGTCGTTGTCCTCCTGGTGTGTATGTCCAGGACAGCCTGGCCATCAACCTAGAAGAAGTCTGGTGCCTGCTCAGACTGGAGAAGAGAAACCAAAGTCAGACCACCCTGGAGAGTGTGCCTTGGGGGAGCCTTTCCACATCCTGCCCCAGTGTCATGCCTCAGAGCACCCAGCGGGCTAGATTCATCCCGTCCTATAGAACTGGCAAGTGAGTTGCTGGAACCCTCATCACTCCAGCCAGAATCCAGCCCAATCAGCATCCATTAGGCTACCATAACCTTAAAGAATGGTCTGAAGATTCCCCCAAAATAACACCACTGAGAAAACAAAAAGCCAAGGGTACATTCATTCTTACTTTGCTCCATAGAAACTTAATTATACTTGTCACTTTTTCTTTACAATTTTCAATTTTTTGTTTTAGTGCTTTAAAAAGGCACTCCCCCTGGAATTTCTATGAATATTTTCTTTTAGTTTATTTTTCTCACTTTATAGTATATACTGCCTCTGCACACACAAAACTATGCTTCCTAGTCCCATAGCACCCTCAGCCCCTTGCCATTAGGTGAGGCTACGCTACTAGTTTTGGCCAGTCAGCTGTGCAGAGCAGTGACTTACGTTACTTCTAGACTACAGTGACTTTAGAAGAATAAGCGATTTCTATGACACTCTCCCTTTGCCACAGTGACCAGCGATGTTCCAGGCTGTGGAGCCTCTGTCAGCTGGGGTCCCTGACAGATAGGAAGCAGAGCCCCCTCACCCCTGACCTTCACCAACACTTGTTGGGCACTTATTGCGTGCTAAAACTAAACCTTTACTATGTTAAGCCGCTGAACTTTGAGGGTTGTTACCCCAGCATAAGCTTAGCCTAACCTGACAAACAGCGATGGCTCTCAAAGTTTAGGATGCAATAGAATCACCTGTGAAACGTTAAAATACATATTTTGTGGCAAAAATATATTGGGGGACAGACATGGATTAGTGATGATAGGAGAGAACTACTCAATTATCAGCTGATTTGACAACTCCTTTTGAATTTTATACTTTTTAATTTTTTTAACCTTATAATAATATTTGTTACCCAGGTGCTTGGAAAAACAGAAGACGCAAACAAAAAGGAAAAATTAAAAATCCAGAACTCCACACAGATATTGCTAAACTTCTAGTGTGGCATGTTAGGAATTTTCTTTTGAAAAAAGTCCATGTTTTCCCTACAAGAGAGGAATGGAAAAAAGAATGCACAGCACTCCTTTCGGGAGCTCCGTCAACTCCCCTAATCACACACACACACACACACACACACACACACACGCGCGCGCGCGCGCACGCACACGCACACGCGCACACACACGTGCGCGCGCGCGCAGCAGGGCAAGAGTATGGGGAATGCAGTCCTGAAAAGGATTCGCTTCCATGTCTGCCCGCCCCCGCCCCTGAGGGCTACAGACACCAGCCACTCTCACACCCATCTGCAGGTATCCGGGGTGCTTACCTCTCTCCATCTTTCCCTCGACCCGCCCACATCCTCCGCAATAGGATGCTTGCACCCACGCAGGGTTCCCGCCCACCTCCGCAGCATTCCCATTGCCCACCATTTACTGAATCAAAATGGATAGAAGGCGTGGATGTGGGGTGAAAACTGCAATACGGGGTCCGCTTCCCACCCCACACCCCACACCCCTTTCCTTTCCAGTGGTTTGCAGGTGGCTCCCACCTGCACTTCCACTTCCAGGGAACCCTGGTGTTTTCCTCCTCCTCCTCTTTTTCTGGGCCAGAGGCCAGCCTGCTTTCAATGCAATAGGGAGCTGGTACTCAAACGTGACCGCCGCCCCCTTCCCAGATCCCTCCCCCAAGCCCACCATTTTTTTTGCCCCAAAATGGACCGGAGCAGGGGCAGGAAAGGAGCATAGGCAATGCAGTCCTGGACCCGCAATGGTGTTCGCTGTCGCCTTCGGATAGCCTCTGCTCTTTCAAACCCGCTCAGATCCCCGGCAGGTGGTAGTCACTTCCTCTGGTCTAGTGTCCAGAAGAGCGCTCGCCTGCCTCCAAGGTAAGAGGGAGATGGTGCTCAGGCGGGGGAAAGAGGACTCAGACTACACAGTGACTGAAGTTCACGTCAGCCCTTTGTCCAGCGAGGCCCATGTTAACAGTGAGTTCAGGTCCCCAATTAACTCTCCCAACAGCACTGCAGCAGGAGCCGGGTTGTTCCTCCCTGCCCCACTTGACAATCTTTTCAGCCTTGGCCAGAAACTGGAAAAGTGTATCATCTCCTTGGAATTTCTATGCGCCTTTCTCAGATTATCAGAGAGGATCAGCCCCTGGCTGTTAGTCGATCTGTGTCTCCTTCCCCCGCCCCCCTGCTCCCTAGATTCTCCACCTCCCCTCCCCCAAGACCCGAAGGTCTACCATTTCCCTTGCAGTCCTGTCCAGGCACTGAAATGGGGTTCAGGAAATAAGGATGGGAGTGAGAGATTTTTACTAGTTCTTTTTAACATTTGTCAGTTCTGTGCCTTGTAGTTATTATTATCATTACCATTATTACTATCAGCCTATGTCCTGTTTACCATTAGAAAATAGAAAAGAGCTATCTATTGTCATTTGGGAAGCAAGAGGTAGATTCAAGTGTGTGGGGGAATAAGCAAACAACCCAGCCACCTGTTTTCCCTGCTCAGTGTTAATACAAATATAGATCCTTTAGGCAGCTACATTTTTGGAAGTTTGAAATGTACAGAGCAGCTGGAGGCTCCTCTTGGGAGGGGCCCCTGTGTGTGTGTTTGGGGGGCTGGTCCATGAAGTCAGCCTCTGAGGTCACATAATTTCATAATACCAACTTGGAATTTCAGATTTTAAAAGCTGGTCACATGTCATGGTCTTCAAGATTATTATTAATTTAACCTCCACAATTGCTCTGTTTCCTAGTTCTCTACCACATCCACATCCCTGTTAACCCTTTCCAATTGCAACCAAAATTTCATACTACTTCTTACCATCTCAGGGACAAATCTAGGTTGTGAGGCCTGAAACTTAAGATTCAGGGGACCCTCTTTAAGTAAAAGGACATTAAAAATTTATGCGCAATGCAGGCAATTAGGTGCCAAAGTTAATATTTATTTATAATGAGAAATCACAAGAAATTATGAAATTTGAACAGCTGGCATATACAAAACATCCCAATTTCCATACAAACAATATTTTTATTAATTACTGCCTGGCACACCTCTATGATATTTTCCCTACAATTTTTTTTATTATAAACTCTTTGATTCTCTCTTCATATGTCTGTGTAATATTTTTCCTAGAGAAAATGTAAAGATAATTCAATCTTTCCTTTGCATGGTTAATCAATTTATTATTTTTATTATTGTTGTTGATAAAAGTTTCAGCTTTACAACTTATTATTAGTGATGGGTGAATTTTTAGTATTATCAAATTTGAGTAAACTGCTATCTAACTCTGTCAAGTTTCTTTCTTATATGGGCTTACGATTTAAGTTTTCTTGTGCAGATTCTTATCTTAAATAGTCTTAATAATGACACTTACAAACCAGTTTGATGTCAGTGTCCTGAAGAGGAGCAGAACTTGCCACCCCAAAATATGCCTCCTGGGCATAAAGATTATTTTAGGCTGATTATTTTTAAGAAACCCAGACCTAGTGAAACAGGAGGGAAGGGGGCAGGACACAACCTTTAAAAGAATGACATAGACACGACATAAATGGTTAGAACCAGCTAGGTCCAAGATGGCAGACGAGACTTCCACTAGACCTTGAGCCTCAGTATACGCTTATTGTAGCACATCAGCATGCTAAATGACACACCCACAGGCGCCATGACAATTCCAAGGCCAACCATAAATGTTAAAAAGTGGGCAGTGGCCCAACTCCTGGAAATCCCTACCTCTTCCCCAAAATACCTGGAATACTCCTCCCACTCATTAGCCTATGAAATTACCAACCCCTATAAAAACCAACAACCCCATACTCTGGGGCCGTTTTTGCCTCTGAGATGGCCCACACTGTCTGTGGAGTGTGTTTCTCTCTAAATAAATCCATTTACTTATCACTTTGTCTCTCACTGAATTCTTTCTGCGATGAGACATCAAGAACCTGAGCTTCATTAAGTCCTGAGACCAGGTGTGTGATCTCAGTTAAAAGACCGTGGGTTCAAGTTCCAATCTGGGTTTTGGCTGGGTTCAAGTCCCAATCTGGGGTTTAGCTGGGTTCGAGTCCCAGCACATGGGTTCAAGTCCCAATCTGAGATGCACGGTTTCACTAGCAGAAACTCAGAAAACTGGTAAATTACGCTTTTGTAAGAGAGATTTACATTTATAAGGGAAATCTCCATTTGTAGGGGTGTCTCCCTCTCAGTGCCTGGAAGAGAAGGATGACTAAATCTCTAGAAACTCTTATCAATGGAGAAGGCAACGACTCAAATTTGCATAACAACCTTACTCTTGTTTACTGTGCTTTTCCTGGTCACCTCCCAGAACTGGCCACCCACCCACCCCCCAGCAACATCCTTTGTCTTTAGAAGAAGATGATATTTAAAGTGGTGTCTTGGGCTATTTTGGGGAGTTACTCAGTTTTGCTGGGTCTCTCCTCTGTATACATGTTATTTTTTTTAAATATATGTATTTATTTATTTGGCTGCACCCAGTCTTAGTTGCAGCACGCAGGATCTTCATTGCCGTGTGCAAGATCTTCGTTGCAGCATGCGGGATCTTTACTTGTGGCACGCGGGCTTTTAGTTACAGCACGCAGGATCTAGATCCCTGACCAGGGATCAAACCCAGGCCCCTTGCATTGGGAGTGCAGAGTCTTAACCACTGCACCACAAGGGAAGTCCCTATATGTGTTATTAAATGTGTTTGTTTTTCTCTTATTAATCTGTTCTTTATTACAGGAGGGTCTCAGCCAAGAACCTAGAAGGGTAGAAGGAAAATTATTTGTCCTCCCCCACAGTCCTCATTGTAGTAGTGATTTTGAGTTTTAAGGTATCTTAGTCAATGTCAGTATTTCATGCCACATCACCAAGAAATTAATATGAACCTGTGTGGATGTGATTGGTCAAAACCATACATGTGGTCGGTGTAGCAAAAGACCAGGAGTGCATTTTTGAGAAATCATATCGTACGTACTTATAGGGCAGCAATGGGAGCCAAGACTAAAAGAAGTATCTTGGAATCAGGTAATGAAGTGGGAAATAGCATCAAATGCTGGCAAGTAGCTGGTGTTAAACCACCATGGTATTAATTTGAGCTGTAAAATTTGTTCATGGTTCCCTAAACATATGAAAGGCAATAGAGTGTAGCATTAGTTCATTAGCATTAGAATCAGACAACCCTAGTTTGAATCCTAGAGCTTCTACTCACTACCCTGTGAAATCTTACTAGTAACTACTTAATCATACATGGAAGTGACTGAGAAACACATGAACAAATGATCCAATTAAACCCAAACTAAATGTAATTCCAGGTCAGCTTCCCCTTAGCTTGATCCCAGACATGCCCACCTCCATCTCACTGTTGCAGGAAGGGGGATGCCTTCCAGGACCCAAGAGTGGGCTCTTATCTAACACTCGGAAAAGAATTGTCCGAGGAGACACACGTGCTGACAAAGCAAGAGACTTTTATTGGGAAGGGGCACCTAGGTGGAGAACAGGAGGGTAAGGGAACCCAGGAGGACTTCTCTGCCACATGGCTCGCAGTCTCGGGTTTTATGGTGATGGGATTAGTTTTTCCCGGTTGTCTCTGGCCAATCATTCTGACTCAGGGTCCTTCCTGGTGGCGTTTGCATCGCTCAGCCAAGATGGATCCCAGTGTGAACGATTCCGGGAGGACATATGGACTGGCGTCTCCTGTCTCCTTTTGACCTTTCCCGAATTCTTCCAGTTGGTGGTGCCTTGTTAATTCCGTGCTCCTTACCAGGACCTCCTGTTTAAGATAACTCATGCAAGTGGTTACTATTGGGCCTGGCCAGAGCAGGCAGTTTCAGTCAGTGGTTCCCCTAACAACTCCCCCCTGAGAGACTTCATACTCAAGATACTTCTTGGGAATTGGGGCAGAGGTCTCTTTCTTCTGTAACTATTTCCTGCTGAGAGTGGGCATAGTCCTGCCTAGTAGAGTAGAAGTCTCTCTTTACCTGATCTAAATCGAGGTATTCTGTGCCCAAAACCAGTATTCACCCTCATGGTAACAACAATTTAGCCTGAAACTGTTGAACCCTGTCGGAGATGAAACAGACAGGGGCCAAACAGGAGGTCTAACTGGATGGTCATCACTGGACCCAGAAAAGGAAGGCAAAATCTGCAGGATGTGTGACTTTCTTCTGATTGGTTGGTGGCAAAGTAACAGGACAGTGCTCCAGGAATCTTGCACTCAGCTTGAAGTTACCATCCTCCACCTGGGTGGGGGCCTTAGTTCCTGCAGAAGAACTCAAAGGTATTGCTATGCATACTCCTTAGGAGAAGCCAGAAGCCTACCCCAAGGCTGTACCACTACTTGACTCCCCTGTTTCTGTATCCCCTCCCTTCTCTGATTAGCAACTGTTTGAATCTGCCCTTTGGAATTCAGGGATGGTGAAGGAGGCTGAATGAAGTCTAAATCCTACAAACAAGAAACAGGAGACACAGAAAGGATTTGTACTCCAGAGCCCCACAGAGTACTGCTCAGTTTCAATTCAGGGAACTGGATGATGACGGCTCTGGCCACTTCCTGCTAAAATGGGGCATAGTCCTGCCTCAATTTGGAAAATAGACACTGAATCAGAAATATTTCTGAGTTCCGAGTTCTGGATCTGAGTCTTCTATGATTAAAATCTCACTCCCTTGGTCTGCCATTTTAGTGTAACAGACCCAATTAGAAGTAGTTGGAGGAGTGACAACTGGAATTTTTTTTTTTTTTTTTTTTTTTTTTTTGCGTTACGCGGGCCTCTCACTGTTGTGGCCTCTCACGTTGTGGAGCACAGGCTCTGGACGCGCAGGCTCAGCAGCCATGGCTCCCGGGCCCAGCCACTCTGCGGCATGTGGGATCCTCCCGGACCGGGAGCACAAACCCGCGTCCCCTGCATCGGCAGGCGGACTCTCAACCACTGCGCCACCAGGGAAGCCCAGACAACTGGAATTTTAATAGAAAAAATAAATCTCATTTCATTTCAGGAAAATAATCCTGAAGTCTAATCTGGACCAGCACTTTGGGGAGACTTGTAGCCAGGTAGCCAGTTGTCTAATTTTATCTAAGCAGGTTTTAACTTTTAATGTGGTATTAACACATAGATAACAGGTGCTACTGGTCATCATACATGTCTCTTCTGTTTGTTAATGTATGATCTAAAGCAATTTCATTGTCTAAAAATGTAATAGTTACAAGATGAGACCTTTAAAAAGTAAGGTTGCAGTTACCAGCTGCCAGCTGACATTGTTTTGAGAATGGCTGGTGGCATCCAATTCTGACACAGCTCAGAAAACTCAAGTTCTTAGCAATACAGGGACTTGTCTGAAATCACACCCATAATGTTACCTAGTTATTTCATTGGGTGTCTAAACCATAGCTACTCCATTTTGACTTTTAATATTCAAAGCAGATGTCACCGTTAATGATGTTAGTGTTTCTCTAGGTATGAGAAGATGAAAGAATTTGGGCTCATAAGATCTTCTCCTGAAAACATCTAACTAGCTAAAGGCCTGTTCTGCCAGGTTTTCTCAGAGCACAGAGTGCCTCATCCTGATCTACACCCTGAATTCCTTTCAGGGGATGTTGAAGGTCAGTGGCTGCAGTGGCCATTGATTTAACCCTTGCAGAGGCAGATGGCAATTTTCAGTTGGCAGAGCCCCTTCAGGGTCATAAATTTGACCATGGTTTGGGGGGTATTTCATGACCATTTCGTCCCACGGTGCTAGGAATACCTATTCCCAGGTCTGGCGAAGATTTCACTGATAGGCCACTCAGTGTCCTGCTATTATTGGACTTAGGCTTCATTAACAGTGCCACTAGTCTCCAGACCACCCGTCTCACTAGTCTCTTATGGTCCAGGAAAATATTCCCTCTTGTTTTCCCACATCTAGAATTACACCATTAAATCATTGATCTTATATGGAACTATATATCATCATTTTATCAGAGGCTCAGTCACACATTTGGTAATGCAAGAAACAACAATTTTGTAAAACAGGCAGTATAAAAAAACAATATAGCTAGCAGATTAGTAAGGTCATAAGCAAGAACATAAGTCAAGAACTTCCATTAGGTGCAGCCCAGTATATCCTAGGTCATCTGACTTAGTCTGTTCTGTACCAATGCTTATCTTTAAGAGAAGTTATATATTGGCATTGTCCATAAGGCACCCAGCCCAGTTTCCTAGTGTTACTAGACTGATTATCCTTAGTATGATTTAATTGTTCCCAACATATAGGAGCCTTAATTACCATAGTCTGGTGTTACATAACTACATAAATCCATCCCATAATTGTGGGAGGTCTTATTCCTTGGCTGAAATTTTGCATGTTGCTCTGATTGAGCCTGAGTAATAGATGAAAACATATTTATAGCCAGCGTCAGAGCAGGCATTGTTAATTGGCCAGGTGAGGGGATTCCACCTAGTAATATCAGTAGTGACCTGAACATGACTATAATTTTGCTTTTAAAGTAAACTTCCTCAGAGCCAACCAGTTAGAGCCTTGAAGTGGAGAAATTCACCAAGGTAACCCAGAAGTACTAGATACATGTAATTGGCCACAAACCGAACAATTGGATTGATTTTTAAAACTAGCATAGGATCATGCTCATGATAGGAAAACATTTGATTCATATGCAAGGGTCCAAGAAGTCAAAAAAACATTATAAATGATCGTATGAGTCAGGTTGAGGATCTTGAGCAAGCTGTCTACTTCTGATGTGGTCTTCTTCTCACCCTAGCATGAGTGTAGTTTCTTCTCTGTTTGAGCACTGTTTCAAGGTTATTTTGAGATAAACCGTCCTCTCTACAGGCCAGTCCAGTGCGGGGGCGGGGGGCCTTTGTGAGTGGAAATTAATCCAAGAGTCAATTCCCTTCAGTTTCACTGTGCTTGAGCTAGTTAAAGAGCACCTGATAAGGGTCCTTCTGCCCAGGGTAGAGAAAGTCCTTTAAGTTACTTGTTTTCCAGCATGCATAATCCCCTAGTTGCAGGTCATGGGGCATCTGATCTTCATCCAAAGATAGATTATTGAGATAAGCTTCAGAAACAAACTTAGCGTGTCCTTCAATTAAACTTTACCTTAATATAACGTAACAGCAAGGAACTATCTGGGAGGTGAGTCTTAGTAAATACAGACCTCCATAAACAAAACTGGAATTTAATATTCACTGAAATGTAATTTTTCTCTCTAAAATTACCCTCGTTTTTACAAAATATAGCCAAATTAAGACTAGTTTGCAAAATAACTCTGGTCCTAATCAACTTGGCCTGATGACTTATATAACTATAATTGATCATATAGGCATTTTGCTTGCTGAACTTTTTTTTTTTTGCAGTACGCGGGCCTCTCACTCTTGTGGCCTCTCCCGTTGTGGAGCACAGGCTCTGGACGCGCAGGCTCAGCAGCCATGGCTCACGGGCCTAGCCGTTCCGCGGCATGTGGGATCTTCCCGGACCGGGGCACGAACCCGTGTCCCCTGCATCGGCAGGCGGACTCTCAACCACTGTGCCACCAGGGAAGCCCTGAAACTTTTATAAGGAGTCTCAGACTGGATTTTTAAAAGACCTCTCAGGGCTAGGAAATTCCCACCAAGAGCTTATCACAGATTTTGCCTAATAGATCTAGGTGAATTCCTCCCTTTTCAAAGTTCCCAAAATACCTTGAGATTTCTGTACCTGTTAGTGAGGTAGCCTTCCTAATTTATCTGATAAAGCTGCTGGGAACCTAAGAGTTTTCAATCTCTGGAGGAAGCAGATAGAGAGACAATATAAATGTTTCAATTCTGCTTACAAAGGTATAATTTACCAAATTATTGTAAGTCATAATTAGTTTAAGGGGAAGGTTTTCTTTATACCTGGAAAACACAGATTTAAACCACTAATTTTTCAGATAGAAACCATAAAAATTATAACCATATTCACCAGTTCACTCAGCCCTATGTAACTAATCCTTTTTGTTGACAGCTTTATGAAGCCATCAGGTTTCCCATTAGAATTCTTCAATTTCTTACCCAGTTCAGCATTATGGTCTGAAAGTCAGAAACTTGTATTTATCCAAAAGTCCTTTCTATAAATCTTCTTGAAGAGGAAGCATTTTTGCAAAGGCATCAGAGTGAAATCATAACTGTCTATAATGACAAAAGACTTAAGAAGGCACGTTTAAATCTGATTACAATGCAATTGACAAAGTAACTTGGTTACTGCTGTGACATGCAACACTTTCAGATAATAACTAGAGTTATGACTGATAACATTTTACCAGGACATATCAGATTTTTAGGAACTCCATATAACCTCTAGAATATCTATATTAGTAACATTTACCATACAATATAACCTAAGGTTTATTACTTATTTGATAATACTTCCCATGTAACTTAACCTACCAAATGAACCAAATTAGCTTAATATCTCTCATTAGGATGTTTCAGGGGCCCTCTGAAGCATCCCAAAGTTAGCTAGAGGTCAAAAGAACTTCATTAGAATTTGATTTAGGAAGTTTTGTCAAGAAATATCAAAAGGGTTTAGAACACTCAATCAGATAGGATCATAGGTCACTGTGAAACAACAGTTATTCACTTAGCCAAAGTAACAATAAAAGATTTCAAAGGCAAATATAGAACAGATCACTTAAAAGGTAAAGAAACTCAAAATCTGTTATTAAAGGCAGTTCAACATCTTAAGAAAACTTGTCCTCTTAACAGAGAGAAAAGCCAAATTCAAGTTTTGTACCAGCTTACCTTTAAAATTCACTTACTTGGGACTTCCCTGGTGGCACAGTGGTTAAGAATCTGCCTGCCAACGCAGAGGACACAGGTTTGAGCCCTGGTCTGGGAAGATCCCACATGCTATGCAGCAACTAAGCCCGTGCACCACAGCTACTGAGCCTGTGCTTTAGGGCCTGCGAGCCACAACTACTGAAGCCTATGTGTCCTAGGCCCTGTGCTCCTCAACAAGAGAAGCCACCGCAATGAGAAGCCTGCGCACTGCAACAAAGAGTAGCCCCCGCTCACCGCAACTAGAGAAAGCCCACGTGCAGCAACGAAGACCCAACGCAGCCAAAAAAGAAAAACTGTTCATTTACTCAATCAAATTTATTTTAAACTCAGTCAGTCCTGACCATGCACAAAGCTATTCTCAGGATCCACTTTCCACAAACCTTTTCATCACTTTCTGTATCCATCACTTTATTTTTCCATTCAGAAACAGCCAGCCCTAAGTCAAACCTACTTCCTTTTCCCTTAATAAAATGCAACTCCACTCCTCATACCTTCTTTACTGAAAACATACATCCTACTTTCCTATTGTATACTGAAATGTTGTCTTCTTATTTCTATTATCTTTTTTTTAGGCACCAAAATTTTTATTAACCCACCTTCTTGCTCTCTTTTAACATTATAAACCAAATTAATCTCTTTTTGACCCAGAGTTGTGATGGGAACATCAAGTTACAATGCACTTTTATGTTTCTCTGGCCCCTCTCAACCTCTGGCTGTCACTTCTCTCGTCCTTTCTTGGCTATCCCTTGACAATATATTCCAACCCCTGTAAAACAGGGACTAAAAGTACCAACCTCATTGTTCTGAGGTTTAAGAGAATGCCAAGCACTAAGCCGGGCTCTCAGGAGCATTTAAACTCCAACAGTTCCTCCACACCCTTTGACATAGCTCCTTCTCATCTGTCATGGGCTGAGGAACCAATGAACCTGTAAACCAAGAACATGGGTATAAAGTCCATAGGCCAAGTGAGGGCCTGGATGGTAAAGTGCATGGGCTTTGTGAACACCACTGCCAACTTCCAGCCTAAGGAAGGACTGACTGACTGAGCAGTTCCAAAACCCCTGAGCTCATGGTTCCCTGTGGGTAACTCCCATGTATCTCTATCATGATCAGGGCTTGAGGAGGGACTTCTCAATTCCCCCTGCCACACTTGGAACAGTATGAGGGATGCAGCAGAGGCCAAAGACTGACTAGCCCCAGGGAGTTGATGGGGAACATTATCAAACCAATCTCAAAGGTGGTGCCATTTGCTCTTGGGGAGGAGAGGTGGGACCCAGGCAAGGACAGCAGCTGGAAGGCAAAGGGCAGGCCTGGTTCTCAATAGCGGTAGTGATCAGGTTTGAAGGGGCCATCACAGTACATGCCCAAGTACTGGCCTGCTTCTCAGTCAGCTTGGTCAGCTTCACATTCAGCTTTCCCAGGTGGGCTTCAGCCACTGCTTCATCCAGCTTCTTGGGCAGGAAGTGGACCCCAATGGGATACTTGTCTGGGTGGGTCCACAGCTCAATCTGCACCAGCACCTGGTTGGTGAAAGAGTTGCTCATCATGAAGCTGGGGTGGCCCATGGCGCAGCCCAGGTTGACCACCCGGCCCTCAGCCAGAATGATGATGCGGCACCCATTCTTCAACAAGTAGCGGTCCACCTGGGGCTTGATGTTCACCTCCACAGTGTTCTCGTTCAGCCACTTGACGTCTATCTCCATGTCAAAGTGTCCGATGTTACACACAATGGCGTCATCTTTCATCTGTTCAAAGTGCCGGCCGAGGATGATGTCAATACAGCCTGTGGTGGTGACAAAGATGTTGCCCTCCTGACAGGCCTCATCCATGATGGTCACCTCATAGCCCTCCATGGCAGCCTGAAGCGCGTTGATGGGGTCAGTCTCCGTGATGATGACGCAGGCCCCGAAGCCCCTCAGGGCCTGGGCACAGCCCTTGCCCACGTCGCCATAGCCCACTACCACTGCCACCTTGCCCGCAATCATCATGTCTGTGGCCCGCTGGATGCCATCTATGAGGGACTCCCGTCAGCCATAGAGGTTGTCAGACTTGCTCTTGGTGACGAGTCATTGACGTTGATGGCAGGCACCTTCAGGATCCCATTGGCCATCATCTTGTACAGGTTGTGGACCCCCGTTCTGGTCTCTTCGGAGATGCCTCGGATGCCTGACAGGAGCTGTGGGTACTTGGTGTGGATGAGGTTGGTGAGGTCACCGCCATCGTCCAGAATCATGTTGAGGGGCCCGTCCTTGAAGTACAGCGTCTGCTCAGTGCACCACAGATACTCCTCGTCCGCTTCACCCTTCCAGGCGTACACTGGAATGCCAGCCTTGACAATGGCAGCTGCTGCATGGTCCTGGGTGGAGAAGATACTGCAGCTGGACCATCGCACCTCAGCACCCAGGGCAGTGAGGGTCTCAGTGAGGACAGCTGTCTCCACGGTCATGTGCAGGCAGCCGACAGTGAGGGCGCCCTTCAGTGGTTTGGAGGCCGAGTACATCTCCCTCATGTGCATCAGGCCCGGCATCTCATTCTCTGCGAGGTCCAGGGCCTTGTGTCCCCAGGCGGCCAGGCTGATGTCAGCGACTTTGTAAGGCAGCTTGTCCGACATGCCGGCGGCGGTTCCGCACGGAGTGATGGACACAGGCATAGGGTCCCGAGCCGTGGGCTGGGGACAGGCGCGGGGCTGGCAGCGCCGGGGAGGGCTATTTCTATTATCTTTAATTACATGTTTAAATTAGAATCCTCTGCTCTTAAAACCTTAATTTCTTGTGAAAACTAAGAAGTAAGCAATTATGAACTGTCTTTTACATTAGCATTCTGTAGATTGGTGAACATAAATACCAGTGATAATTTCTTTTTTTTTTTTTTTTTTTGGCTGTGTTGGGTCTTCATTGCTGACCAGTGATAATTTCTAAAAACATTTGCTTTCTTATAGAGAACATCTCAGGGTTGCACCAAACATATTCATTAATAGTCCTAAATACATTTAGTTTCTCTGTTTAGTAACTGATGTCTCAGTATCTTACTTTATTTGGGAAATACCCAGCTATTCAACAAACTCCCATCATTTAGCTTAATTTAACTCAACTCTAAAATTTCACATTACCAAATATCTGGAGAGATCATCCTCAAGTAGACATTCCTAAAAGTTCACCCAAAACTCTTTGCTCATTTGCATTTTCTTTCCTTAAAAGTTTCTTCACATCGAGTTACTTTCCTTGCTGACAAATTTGTAACAGATATAAAAAGATTTTATTTAGCTTATATTAAACCTAGGCACAGTAAAGGTATTACACTTAATGTTGGTGACTCTAAAGACATGTTTATATTAATTAGATCAACAAACTTAAACATTAATACCAGGTATTAATTTAATACTGAATATTTCCCTGTTCACGTGAACCTGAAATTCATTTAGCTTAATCTCTCTTGTATTTAGAATTGTTTGATTTGTAAGTGCTTACTTTACTTTAAGCCAATTAAATAGAGCTCATTTACAAATTAACCTCAGCAATATTATCCAAAGACAAAGACACATACTGAGACATATATATATATATATATAGACAGACACAACGAGACATGTAGCTTCATTTTCTAAACTTAGTCATGAATCAGATATCACAATATAAAATTCACTAGTTTATAAATAACAGTTGGAATAAGTAAAATTTTTAAAGGCTTCTTCCCATTTGTCCCTCAGTCTCAGGAATTAGAGGTAGTCTAGAGAAGTGTTCCTGCGATCCCTGGTCTTGAAGGCACAGGGAGAGAAAATCAAGTTCTCCTAGTAGGACTTGTTCCCGCAGGGTCAGAATTCTGAAAAGACGTTTGATCAAGCTTGCTTTTACTAACTGTATATGCAAAGAGAACCAGTTTTGGAACCAGTTCTCAAGAGTTTTACCTAAACCAGCTTTCTCTGGAGTCTAAACGTGGCCACACAATGTTATCCCATTTCACAAGGCAGAATGGCCATCACAAATCATAACACAGAACACAAAGTATAAAACACAGGCCTGGCTGTACTAATCAGACACTCCCTTAAATACAAGATTGCAGTCTCTCAGAAAAGCTCCTACAGAGACACAGAACTTCAGATCCGAGTACTAACAGAGTAAGGGGAAATATCTCAGGTCTTCAAAGATTTCAATGGTAGGAAAGGAGGCCAGGAAAGGGGGAACAAAAGGGGTGGCCTTACGGACGTCTCCTGCCAACTGCAGGCACCCAGGCATTATGGGACTTTTCCCTGTGCTTCCAGGATGGGAGGACAGGAACTCAGCCCTAGCAGAAACCAGAGACCAGAACCAGAATTTGAGTTCTCTGCCCACCGTAGGTGATCAGGCTCCGACCCGCAGATCAGGCTGAGGCCCTTAAGCCAGACTCCTGCGTCCAGGACGGGGACAGAAGAAAAAAGAGTGGGATAGGAGGGGTTGAAAAGAGGAAAGAGAGAGGAAAGGGGAAAGAGGTCAATAACATCTCTTGTTCCTTATCCGGTCAGGGCACTCTGGCCAGTCATCCGCATCAGGAGGAGACCAGGAACAAAAGGGTCCCAGTTGCAGCTGCTGGGTCTGGTTCATCACCGGGCGAGCCAGTTCCCGAGTACCCCGAGTGGTGAGAATGTCAGTCGTAGTGAAGAAGAGGCCCCACCAGAGTCGCCATTTGTTGCAGGAGGGGGGACCCCTTCCAGGGCCGAGAGTGGGCTCTTGTCTAACGCTCGGAAATGAATTGCCCAAGGAGACACACGTGCTGACAAAGCAAGAGAATTTATTGGGAAGGGGCAGCTGTGTGGAGAGCAGCAGGGTAAGGGAACCCAGGAGGACTGCTGTGCCACATGTCTCGCAGTGTCGAGTTTTATGATGATGGGGTTAGTTTCCAGGTTGTCTCTGGCCAATCACTCTGACCTGGTGACCTTCCTGAATTCAGACCAGACTGAAAATTTATAAATCTATATTTATAAATACTATATGGACACAATTTTATAAATCTGCTTTTAATCTCATTTACAGATGAAAAAATAGAGACAGAGAAAGATTAAATATATTGCTAAGTTCATCTAGCAAGCCAAGAAAGAGACTGGCCCTGGAACACACATCTGTGGACTTCTGGTTATTCTTACTAGATTCCTTGACTGGCTTATATGATTCAGGAGGGACTTGCTCCCCACATCTCACCTTCTAGAGGTTTTCAGAATATGTTACAGGGATCTTCCCTTAGTGAAAGCTGCTTACAGAGAAATAGGCTCCAGCAACGTTTACATGCAGCCAGGATGGGCAGCACAGGCCTTTTCAGGGAACAGGAGCCGAAGGTCCCAGAAGGCAGGCAGGGCAGCCATACAGGAAAAGGGGAAGGCAGTCAGCCCTGGCAGCTGCTGCCATGACAACAGTCTTCAGGGGTGTGGCCTTTCTCTGGGGTATCTGAGGAAGCCCAGGGTGGGTTTCTGGTTCAGGGATTCCTGCTCCCTGGTGAGGCTGTACTTCTGTGGCAGATACAGAGTCCCCCTGCCCTCTGAGCGCCTCTCCAGCACCGCCCCCCAGACCCCATGGAGGTCTGGTTTCCCTTTGCAGGGCCCCTCTGTCTGGACTTGGAGTTGCGGAGTTCTGCCCTCTCCAGCCCAGAGGTTGCCCCTGCTGCTACTGCCTCTGCGTTCTTTCCTAATGACACCCATGGCAGTACTTTGGTCTCAAGACTTGCTGCCTGGGACTGCAGCAGGCTCTGTCCAGCCTGGGCTCTCAGGCTCACCTCCCCCAACCCCACCCTGGGGGAAATAGCCAAGTGGGAAATGCAATGACAAGAGCCCCTCTTTTCTGCTTCTGGCCTCATCCTAACTGAGCCTAGACAGACAGACAGACACACACACACACACACATACATACACACACACAAATACACACACACCCTGCATATGCCCAGAGAAACAAGCAAGGGACTCTGAACAAAGGTGGGGTGGCAACTCAGGCTTCTGGGAAGCACTCAGGGACAGGGAAGGCTGGTCCAGACCTGGGCTGAAGGGAGGCAGTACCTGGCTCTGGGCTGGGCAGGACTCAGGCTGTCACTGGCTGGAGGGCTCTGGAGGCTGGGAGCCTTCTACCCCTCTCCATGCCTCTCTTTGTGTCCTCCTCCTTCTCCCTAAAAGGTGGGGTCAGGGGCTGTGGTGAACGAGGTCCCTTGCAGCTCTAGGATGCTCTGACTCCACACTGCCCACCGCGGTGAGGTGAGAAGGGGCTTCTCTTAGGAACACCATTTGGCCTGAGTGGGGGCCTCTCCAGACTGGCTGCTGCTGCCTTTCCCAGAATCCAGATGAGTTCAGAGCACAGAACTCTTCCCTCCTGGGCCCCAGCATACTCAGAGCCTTACTCACTCTTGGCCTCAGGGACTCTCAAAAGGGTCCAAAACGACCCTAGTTGTTGAAGTTGGGGTGATAGAGGTTGGAATAGAGGACACAGAGTCACAATTTTGTATATATGGTCCACCGAACTGTTATTTAATGAGTGTTTGTTCTATCCTGTGTCCTATATAGGCCGACAAATAAGACACGAATGTCCCGAAGTAGATCACTGATTTATATGGGAGACAGACATCTAAACATAGTTTTAACACATGACGATAATAAAGTCTCATCACCTGGTGATTTAGGGACACCGGGAAAGAACACCTAACTCAGCATGCTCTGATGAATGTCAGGGAAGTCTTCCAGGATTAAGTGATACTTCAGTTGAATTTTAATGATTGAATAGGATTTTGCTTAACAGAGAAGGGGAGGGCAGTCTAGACAGAAGGGGCAGCAGGAGAAAGCTTGAGGCAAAGGCATGGAGGTTTGGCCTCAAAGATCTGACTGGACCAGACTAGTCAAAGTCTAGCAAGAATTCAGATGACAGATGTCCATTACAGAGGCCAGTTTAACAGTATACCCCATGACTCCACAATTCCACTTCTAGTCACCAATCCTAGAGAAATATTTACACACACGCACAAGGAAGCAGGCACAAAAAAGGTAATTGCAGCATGTTTGTAATAGCAAAGCATTGGAAACCACCTAAATCTCTATCATCAAGGAATAAACTATGATGTATTCACACTGCAATATATGCAGCAGTTACATATGAACTAGATATAGATCTAATGTGTGCTTTTTTCAACACACCAAGCAATTAACAACTCTGACACTGAGGGAGTGTCAGATCCCATGGGTTAAGGGCTCAGTCCCATAAAACTGTGCCCTCCCGCTCTTCAGATGCCAACCTTAAGTCCAGGTTGTCACCTGTGCTTCCGACCGACCAGTTATAGATCAGAGGGTCCCATGACCCCCCTCCTCCTCGGGTTCAATGCACTTGCTAGACTGGCTCACAGAACTCAGAGAAACATTTACTTAATGTTTTCCAGTCTATTTTAAAGAAATGAGATGAATAGCCAGATGAAGAGGTACAAAGGGCGAAGTCCCGAAGGGTCCTGAATGCATGAGCTTCTGTTCCCAAGGAAGTGGGGTGTGCCACCCTCCCAGCATGTGGATGCATTCACCAGCCTGGAAGCTCATCAAATCTTGTTCCCCTTCCCAGAGGTCCTTGGGGCTGAAAGTTCCAATTTCTCGTGACTAGCCCCATCTTGAGGCTATCTAGGGGCCCCACCCCCTTAAGCATAAGCTCAAAAGTGTCTGTCTCCTTATGAATGACAAAAGACACTCCTATCATTAAGGAAATTCCAAAGCTTTGAAGACCTCTGTGCAAGGAGCTGGGGACAAAGATCAAACATATTGCTTATTATACCACAGAAGGTAATAACCTAGATAGATTTCCAAGACATGCTGGAATGAAAAAAAAGAATCTTTTGTTGAATGAAATGTAGGGTATAACGCCATTTGTGTAATGTCATTCAAATTCTATGAATATGTGTGTTTATATGTGTGTGAATTGTTCCTTCTCGTGTGAATTATTTCTCCATATACTTTGCTCATTTTCTATTGGTGAGTGGAGATTTATATTTTTCAAAGATATCTCAAATCTGTAATATATGTTTTAAATATTTCATCCCTGTTTCTCATGTGCCCGTTAATATTCTTTGAGATTTTTCTAACTTTAAAGATTTTAAAAGAGATAATTCTTTATTAATTTTTCTGACTGCAAAAGCATTCTTGTGGTTAAAAAAAATTTCAAACTTAACAAGAGAGGGGCATGAGAGTGGGGTAGTGTTCACAACTTTTCTGAATTCCAAAAGGTGAATGCCCCTAGACTCAGCGGTAAGACAGAAGGTGTGAAATTCTGGAGCAAGCAAGGCATATGGTTAGGAGGCCTGATTTAAGAGTCAGACAAATTTAAGTTCAAATACAGGTTTCTCCACTTATTGGTTGTGTGACCCTATATAAGTCACCCAAACTTTCTGAGTTTCAGTTTCCTCATCTATAATAAGGATGAATGCCTTCCTCAAAAAGTTGTAAGGATTAAAGATCCCACAGTTAAAGTATCTGGCCCAAAGTAGGTTCTTGCTCGTTTTGAATTATTTCCCCAACTCCAAACAAAGCTAGCGCTCTTATGCTTTTTGGGGGGACCTGTCCATTCAAGTGGCCTTCAGACATAAGCCTCTGAAATCAGAGAACAATTTTATCTTCATTATAGACATTACTGTCAAGGGGTGTGGTTGATGGAATGCCCATGTGGATGAATGTCAAGGCACATGTGCAAAGAAAAATAAAGGAATAAATAAAATATATGCTATATAAGATATAACGACACACAGGGACTTCTCTGGTGGTGCAGTGGTTAAGAATCTGCGTGCCAATTCAGGGGACACGGGTTCGAGCCCTGGTCGGGGAAGATCCCACATGCTGTGGAGCAACTAAGCCCGTGCACCACAACTACTGAGCCTGTGCTCTAGAGCCTGCAAGCCAAAACTACTGAGCCCATGTGCCACAACTACTGAAGCCTGCACGCCTAGAGCCCATGCTCCTCAACAAGAGAAGCCACTGCAATGAGAAGCCCGTGCAGCAACGAAGACCCAATGCAGCCATAAATAAATAAATTTAGATATTAAAAAAGATATAACAACAAACATATAAATGAATACATAAAGGCATCTGAATGTATAAAGTAATATACATATACACTATATAAAAAAGTAAATTGACAAATTATATAAAAGGAGATATATGTACACATACAATGTAAGTACATGCATGTTGTAGGGGAGGAGAAATAATTTTCCCTCTACCCTTCTAGGGCCTTGGCTGAGACACCCCTCTGTCATAAAAGATTAACAGGAGAAAAGCAAACAGAAGTTTGATACCATGTATACCTCCTGTATACATAAGAGATACCCAGGAAAACTGAGTAACTCCCTGAAATGGCCCAAACCACCGCCTTAAATACCATCTTCAGCTAAAGACAAAAGAAAGTGTTTGGGGGGAGGGGCAGTTATGGGAGGCTATCAAGTAGAATACAAAACCTGAAAGACATTTAACAGGACTAGAATCTGAAATCCATACAGGTGCATTATAGTTTCCACTGAAAACATAATTTTACTCTCTACAGACACCCCCATTTCTATCAGAGATAATCAACATAAGACTAATTTGTTTGCAAAATAAGTCTAGTAAGGGAAATCTTTGTAAGAGTGTCTCCCTCTTGGTACCAGGAAGAGGAGGATGACAAAATCTCTAGAAATTCATGGAGAAGGAGCAAACAAAGCTACATAACAACCACGCTCTTGTTTACTGTGCTTTGCCTGATAACGCAACCATGCTCCATAGGGTTAACAGAAGCTGGCGCCTTAACAGAAATCCTTGAGTGTGTCTTACAGAACAGCAGATAAGGGAACAGCTTGTTAAAAAACCCTCTGCTTGTAATCTGCCTGTACTGATTAAGCTTGCTTTAGATATTTTTTTCTCTTTTTTTCCCCCTTCTTTAATTGCATACCCACCAAGCTTAGGTAATATATCATAAGACTTAACCACCCCTACAGATAAAGCCTCTGACGTATGGGTCACTATAGTAACGAGACTTAAGTTGTTTTCCAGGAACTTGGAGTAGGTCCTGTCCAGTTCAAGCTGGCTAAAACTGGTTGGGACCACCAATCCTAAAACTAGGCCTGCGCCAGTATCTGATGAAGGACCTTTTAACATCAGAGGGCTGAAAACTCCACCCTTAGATCATGCTAAACACCTCCATTTTTTTTTTCTCATGAGGCATTCCACCAAGCTTTATTAAAGGAAAAGCAAGGATGAACATCTCTCTCCAGGTACATTTTATTGGTGTTTGATACCCCTGATGCCATGGTCAACTTTCCACTTTAACCCTTCCTTGACCTAGATTTTCTACTCAGTTCATCTATTTTCAGATTTTTGCCTAAAAGGAAAACATTTCTAGTACATACCATCCTCAGTAAGAAGGTAGAATTCGATATACACTGTTTTCCTTTACAAAATCTTTCAGAAACCCACTGACTTTCTAAGTTTTGGGATATTGCTTTAAAAGTACTTAGGCATTTTGTTTTGGTCTTATTCATCACAGTCATATAAAGCTATAGAATCATGCTTGTTAGTGTCATCTGATAATATGAAGATTGATAGAAGTCAGGAGGGAAGCTACCTGTCATTTTGTACAGGCTTAGATGGACCATGGCCTGTCCTATTCTGACATAAAACATTCCCAGAGGACTGTCTTTCAGGACCCAGAAGAAAAACTATTTACTATTTATTATTACCCACCAAACTGGGAAAAGCCTTGACTTTTATTTTTTACTTATTTATTTATTTTTAACATCTTTATTGGAGTATTGCTTTACAATTGTGTGTTAGTTTCTGCTTTATAACAAAGTGAATCAGCTATACATATACATATATCCCCATATCTCCTCCCTCTTGCATCTCCCCCCCTCCCACCCTCCCTATCCCACCCCTCTAGGTGGTAACAAAGCACCAAGCTGATCTCCCTAGCACCTCCATTTTTTAACATACATCCCATGAAGAAGCACGTAACTCAGATATGCCTGCGCAGAACACTAATTAACTAACCTTTTCCCTACCTCCAATCACCGTTCCCCATGCCTAAGATCACCCTGCTTCTTTATCCCATAAATATCTCAAGCCCCTCGACATTGGGAAGGTAGATCTGAGACTTGTTCTCCTGTCTCCTCACATGGCCGCCTTGTGAATAATCCTGTCCTCTGCTATAAAACCTCAGCATCTCATCATTTGGCTTGCTGAACATCAGGCAGACGAACCCGGTTCAGCCCGAGACTGCCCCACCCCCACCAACATCTTTTGTCTTTAGCTGAAGATAGTATTTAAGGTGATGGCTTGGGCCATTTTGGGGAGCTACTCAATTTTCCTGGGTATCTCCTATTTATACAGGAGGTATACATGGTATTAAACTTCTGCTTGTTTTTCTCCTGTTAATCTGTCTTTTATTAACAGCAGATCTCAGCCGAGGCCTTAGAAGGGTAGAGTGAATTATTTTTCTTCCCCTACACAGTTAAAGCCTTGTTAATATAACCAATGTTTCTAACTGTGTCCTGTTACAAGAACGGATTCTTATTGAACCAATGCGAACAACTACATTGCCATGAAAACTACCCAGTAAAAAAACAAATAAACAAACAAACAAAAAACTACCCAGTAAGTTTCCGGACTCTGGAGGAATCAGACAGGGAGAAAAAGTAACTGTTTCACCTTTGTTCATAAGGGTATACTTTACCAACTAGCTGTAAATCATAGATAGCTCAAGAGAAAATAAAAAGAGGTTTCCTTAACTCTGGCAAACAAAACGTTAGAGAACCAAGATGTTTCAAAGTCATAAAAAATTATAATCATCCTCGTTAGTTGATTCAATCCCACGTAAATTAACTCTTGTTGATCTTGATCTTTTGTTAGCAGTCTTATGAATCCAGTTGTTTTTTTTTCACACACACACACACTGTATTTTATTTTTACAAGAGATAAATAAACTGACACCAAGCATTGTAAATGGATGACCACAACAAAAGCAACAATGATTGCAATTACCAGACACAAAACACACTCATACTAGGTCATAATATTGACAATGAATCCAGTTTTTTCATTAGAGTTCTATAGATTCTTACCCAGTTCAGGGGTAATGATGTGAAAGTTATCAGAAATCTGTACTTCTCAGAGTCCTTTTCATGAATCTCCTTGAAGTTGAAGCACTTTTGCAAAATCATCAGAATAAAACAGTAACTATCTATAAATGACAAGAGGCTTAAAAATGGCCATCGTTGGGCTTCCCTGGTGGCGCAGTGGTTGAGAGTCTGCCTGCCGATGCAGGGGACACGGGTTCGTGCCCCAGTCCGGGAGGATCCCACATGCCGCGGAGCGGCTGGGCCCGTGAGCCACAGCCGCTGAGCCTGCGCGTCCGGAGCCTGTGCTCCGCAACGAGAGAGGCCACAACTGTGAGAGGCCCGCGTACCACACACACACACACACACACACAAAAATGGCCATCGTTAAAGATCTGATGAGAGTACATTATAATTCAATTGATAAGGAAATTCGGTTATTTCTGTGGCACAATATTTTAAGACAATAACTAGCATTATGACTTATAACATTATACCTAGACATATCAGAAGTCTAGAATTTTCATGCAATTTCTGGAACAGTTATATTAATAACGTATACAAATACAACCCAAAGAAAGTTTAAAATATCAAATAAGCCTAATTAGTTTAATATCTCATTTTTTTTAAAGGAGAGAGAACAAATCTTTTGAGATTTTCCAGGGCCCCTTTAGAAAATTCCAAAATTAGTTTGAGGTCAAAAAGACTTCATTTAGAATTTGATTTGGGGAAGTTAGTCAAAAATAAGAATGTGGACGCTTGACTAAAAAGGATCACAGATCATTATGAAGCTATTTAATTTCCATCTAACCAAAGTGAAAAAAGATTTTAAAGGAAATATTGAGAAGACTTGGTTTTAAGTAATCAAAGACCTGATGATAAAGACAATATGAAGCATAGGAAACTACCTTGGTAAGACACAAAATCTTTGCTTTCCAGGCAGATTATTTAAAAGGTAAAGAAAAACCTTTCACAATCTCTTATCATGAGCAGACTAATAGTCCATAAAACTTTTTCCTTATACCAGAGAAAAAGAAAATTAAGTTTCAGTTTTACATAAGTACACTATTGATACTAAAGCTTATTTTTTTAAAACCCTTATAAGAAATTCATTCAATTTTAGCCAGCTTAACTACACAAGGTAAGATTATCTTCTTCACCAAGCAGTGTGGTTGATAGAATGAATACCCATATGAATGTCATGGCACGTGTACAAGGAAAAATAAAGGACTAAAAAAATATATGCTATATAAGATATAAGTACAAATATACATATGAATACATAAAAGTATTTAAATGTATAATATATAAAGTAATATACATATATACTATATAAAAAGTAAATTGATGAGTATATAAAAGGAGATATATATACACACAGTGTAAGTACATGCATGTTAATATTAATTATTTTCTCTGGGTAGAGAAACTATAAGTAATTCATATCTTCTTTTATACTTGTCTACATTTGCAGATATTTTCTAGTAGAAACATGTAACTTCCACAATCAGAGAAAAAGTGAAAATAGTGTAAGATCACTCAGTTTAAACACACACACTTGCACAAACACACTTATCTTGACCTGAGACAGAGAAAAACCATCTAACTATAGGTTGCTTCTTGTGCCACCTCACTCCCAGGAAGAGGCTGATACTGTGTCAGTCCAGTGTGAGTCAGGATTGAGGTCTTCTCCCCTATCACCCAATAGTTTCTCTCCTTCCGTCTCTCGTTAGCTGTTTTCTGCTCGCAGTCCGGCTAAGGCCACCAGATGGCGCGCTTACCTCTAGTTTCTAAATACTCTTCAAAATGTATTATCCTGGCAGAGGTCTAAAGAAAAAGTTCATTTTCTACACACAGACTATGATTCAGTGAATTCAGTAGAATCGCACTTCTGTTTGAAAAATATATATTTATAGGAAAGGACAGAAGGATATACAATTGGATTCTTGCTTACGATGCACCAGGTAGCACCAACCAAAATCCGTATTTCCATGCCAATCTCTTTTCCGAATTCTAGACACATATCTAACTGCCTACTGGACGGTTCTACCTGGAAAAGATAATAGTGTGGAAGCTCACCCAAATGCACAAACCAACAAGGATACCATACTTAGCAAGTCTAAATCAATTATTCCCTAAGCCCCAGAAAGCTACAATCTAAATTGGAGGCAGTGTGGCACAGTGGGCAGAACACAGAACTTGATTCAGACAAATCTGAGTTAGAACACAGGGTCTACTTCTTATTTATCTGTATAATCTTCCTCATTTGTAAAAATAATTGAGTTTATATTTCTGAATGGGAGAGGGAGGAGTCTCTGGGCATTTTGCAAGGACCCTGGACCCAATCCCTCTACCCTGCCTCACCAGAGGGGCTCCCACTCCCAGGCACTGTCTCCCAAGGGCTTGGGCATCCTGCTTAGCAGACAGCTCTATCCAGGGTCCTGGACCCTCAACGCTTTCTGCTCTGGAGTTGGCCAGGCAAGTAGCTTCTTGGACACGTGATGGGGATATCAGCCTTCTGTGCAGGCAGGGAAGTGGTGAGGGGGCCAGAGAACCAGGCTCTGGATGTTGCTGACCCTCCAACATCAATGCCTCCAAAACATCTTCATACCAATCCACAGTCTGACTACCCTGACCTCAAAGTCGTGGGCTAGGCCTGCAGTGCATAGGGGTGTTCACACAGGAGGTGCCACCCCTTTTCTCCTGAGCTGTGAGACCACATGCCTTTGAAGCTCCCTTTACCTGGGGGCTCCCGTGCCTCTGGGCAGACATCAGAAGCGCCGCACCAGGCACACACAGACCTAAAGTCACCACAGAACCAGCCAAACAGGCCAGGGCACATCTGAGGCCCTTCTGGGAATCTGAGCAACGTGAGTGGGAGAGGGATGGGTGAGGTCGTGTCTGAGGTCTAACCCCATTTCAAGGGGGCTACTTCACTGGACTCTGACAGAAGGGCCAGCCCCTTCTGCTTCAGCCCCAAGTTACCTGGTCAGGCCCAGCCAGGTCAGACATCTGTTTGCTCAAAGACTGTTCAGACCAATGTTTCCACTTGGGAATCCTTGGGCTTTATCTCCTCCCCTATAAAAGGTTCCCCAAAAGAGACAGGGAAAAGGAAAGAGAAGCAAAGTGCTCTGACCTGCAATGGGACAGTTGTTGTCCTCCTGGTGTGTATGTCCAGGACAGCCTGGCCTTTAGCCTAGAAGAGTCTGGTGCCTGCTGCAAGCTGGTGCAGAGAAACCAATGTCAGACGACCCTGGAGAGGAGTATGGCTTGGAGGAGCCTTTCCACATCCTGCCCCAGCACCACCCCTCAGTGTCAGGGGGCTGGATTCATTCCATCCTATAAAGCTGGCAAGTGAGTTGCTGGATCCTCAACTCACTCCAGCCAGAATCCAACCCAGTCAGCATCCATCAGGCTACCATAACCTTGAGGAATGGTCTGGAGACATGAAGATCCCCCCTAATGGCATCACACAGTGAAAAAATTAAAGCAAAAGTAAAATTAAGGGCACAGGACTGGCTTACCATTTTGAGATCTGATTACCAAAGGAGAACTTTGAATTTATTTCTGATGTACCTTACTCATATTGTAAGGAAGCAATGCAAGGCATTACATAATGTCAACCACAGAAAATACATCTTGCTGTTTTGTCATCTCTCTTAGGTTTTTATTCTGTGTATGGTCTTGCTTTGTTGCAAAAAAAATCTAAATTTTATGTAGTAAAGTTGATGAGGTTGTTTCTAATTCCTTATTTAAATATATGGTTGGACAAGCCTTTCACCTCTCTAATTCTGATATAATCATCTGTACTTTCTTCTATTTATGTCATAGTTTATTCTTACTAAAACCAGGAGTATATTGTATATAGATAGCAGTGTCTCTCCACCTTGTGTGCTCATATACAGAAAAGCAGATTTAGTGGGTCTGGGGTAGAGCCCAGGTCTCTGCTTACTTTATAGGAGAAACACTGATAACTGAAATATTTGAATAATTTTAATGTTGAATTTGGGGAAATTCACCCCTAACGTGATCCCTTTGGAATTGCAATTCATGCTTTCTAGAGATGTGAACACACTGAAGCTAACATAGTCCATCAGACAGACTGGGTTCAGAACTGGGTCATAATTCAAAAATTATTAGCCACTATCTGTGTTTCTAGAATTAACATGATCAATAAAACAAAATCTTAGAAATCATAATATCTGATAGACACATATATATGCATATATATTAGTACTTTAATTACTTACAAATCTTAGATTTTTAAAAAGGAGTTTAACACAAATCATAACACCTGATACACACATACACACACACACACACACACACACACATACAGCGCTTTAATGACTTTTGCATGTTTCTTGTTGATGTGGGGTGGGGCAGAAGGGAAATGTCCTAGTTTGAGCTTGTCTTTTTTAAAAATATTTGTTTATTTTGGCTGCGCCAAAATAAACACCTGTGTTAGGTGCCGCACGCGGGATCTTTAGTTTTGGCATGTGTGCGGGATCTAGTTCCCCAACCACGGTTCAAACCCAGGCCCCCTGCATTGGGAGCAAGGGGTCTTACCCAGCGGACCACCAGGGAAGTCCCTGAGCTTAGGTCTTAATTTCCTCTTTAACTTATACATATTGAGTAAGTCAGATGAATTGGTAAGGCAAGCCTGCCAAAAGCCCCTGGGAGAGAACTCACCCTAAGCAAATGTTGGGCAATTAAAACCATAGTTATCCTTGGAGATTATCTGGGAGGGGGTTCCAATTCTGAGCACAAAGCATTGTGTCTGGCTCACATATTCATCTCCGAGCCCAGGTCCCAGTGAACTCATGTTTGCGCTCAATGGAGAAAAGGGGAGGCTTTTGGGAAAAAAATAAATAGGAAAGACTATTCTGCTAAGAATTCTTTAAGACATAGAGGTCTAAGCAGCACTGGGATGGTATCCACCTGGACAGGTGTAATATTAAAGCTAGAGGAGGGGCATCCTTCATATATCTGTTAAGAGACACAGTTCAGCTTTGGCCCAGCAGGGACTCCAGAGCAATCAGTAAAGCTTTGCACCTTGAGGACTCTGGCACCTCAGCTGTGATGGGGGCCATGAAAGGAGCAGGACCCAGGAGAAGGGGCAGCAGTACCCAGCAGACATGGTGGTATCTAAGGGAAGAGAATAGCAGGACAGGAATAGCATGTGTCACTCACCTGGAATTGCACAGGATTTGTGAGTGCAAACGAGACCTCCTTTGGGTACTATCCCCAGTATCTGAAGGGAATCTATAGGGGATGGGGTCCAGCATGTGCAAGTAGGGGGAAAAAGTACAGCTCACATGACCTTTACCTCATTTGGTTCCGCAGCAGCCCTGTAAATTCTCCTATTCCTATTTAAATGGGAAAAGAATGACCCTTAAACAAATATGAGTACAGTACCTGGTTTACATCTCTGCCTAAGAGATTCAGAAAAAAACATGGGATTTAAGTTCTGTCAAGTATTTATTAAGTGCCACATTATCTTTATAAGCTGATTGACATTATTTTTAAATTGCTTTACAATTTTTCTATTATATTGGGTTTTTTTGCAACACATGTAAAATGTGTTCATCTTGAAAAAATGAGAAATTCAGATGCAGCAAAAATGAAAAACAAACAAGTCACCTGTTATCTTACCACAGATAGCCACTGTTAAGCCTTTAAAGTATATACTTTCAGTTTTTTCTTTTGATATTAATATATAAATATACATTTTTTACAAAAAGGGGATACTACATATACTTTCTGAAAATTGCTTTTTTCACTTCACAATATATAATGTACATCTTTTCCATGCAAATGGAGAAGACTTATGATTGAAAGAGGGGGACTTGCAGATGGGGGGCAATTTTATGCCAGTTACAAGCGAAACACCTCAAATAAAGCCACGCAAAGTTAAGATTAGGAAGACGGGGTAAGGTATATGAGAAAAAGCAAACAAAGGTCAGGTGATAATACTCATACCAGGCAAAACAGAATTAAAGGCCGAACACATTAAATAGGATAAGGGCGGTTCCGCCTTGCCTTCCAATGCATGATCATCAATTTGTTTCGTACTCGCTTCATCTCTTCCATCTCCTCTGCCACCTTTATCATCTCCTCATTGCTTAAATTTCTGCCGTGTATGTCCCCTCTAAATTGCGGGCGGGAGCGAGCCAGCCTTTCTTTAAAGCTTCCCTCTTCTAGCTTATGTTTGCCCACTCCGCAAGGAGGCTGCTCCATGGGAGGGCGCTCCTCAAAAAGGTCCTTCCTAGACAGGCGTTCCTGAGGAGGGCGCTCCTCGGACACGAGCATCTCAGGAAGGAGCTCAGGAAGGAGTTCCTCAGGAAAGAACTCCTCCTCCGAGGATTGCTCCTCCGAAGACGGCTCCTCCGGAGACGACTTTTCGGGAGAGTGTTCCACAGGAGGCCGCTCCTCCTCCGCCTTGGGCGAGCTCTGTGGCTGCTCCTCAGGCTCTTGGCAGGCTTTTTCCATGTTCAGGATGGTCTTTTTTAAGCACGGTTATTCACAGGAGACAGGAAAGGCAAAGGCGAGTCAGAATACTCGCTGTCTGGACCAAAACCCCGCCCATGGGTTCCAATACCTGCCTCTTCCCGAGTCTGGGCCCGGGTACTCCAACGTACGCTGGCCGAGGGTCTCTTCGGCCCCCGGGACCCCGCCGCGTCTGATCGTTCCCCCCGCCCCGGCCTCCCCACACCTTGTCACCCTCTCCTTCCGAAAGCCCACCATTTTCCCGGCAGGCCTTGCCACAGAGGCCTCTCCCGCTGGGGCCGGGGCGGGGCGGGCTGGCAGTGCCGCGGACCCGGCTCCCTCAAGCGCCCTCCCTCTCACCCCATCCCGGCCCGCTGCCCAACCCTACCCCGACCTGGACCTCTCCCGGCGGCTGGCTCCTAGGCATCCTCTCCTCCAGGTGCCCCGCTGTGACCTGCGGAGCTGCAGACAGACGACAAGACAGGGTAGGGGGCGGGGAGCGTGGATGAGGGAGGGACTGACTCACACGTCCCTTTTACAGGCACCAGCTGCCTCACCCCGTGTTCCCCTCCCCCTCGCCCCATCTCAAAGCTTCGTTCTCCCCCTGACCCCCGCAATGCTCGCCATTTGTTTCCAGGCGGGAAGTGAAAGCGAAGGACTACTTAGAAGCTGTTTCTAAGTGTCCGTGTTTCCTTCCCGTGGCGGGGAGGCCCACTCACCTCCCCACCCCACCCCCAGACCACCATTTTCTGCACCGAAATATGGGCGCGGGGGCGGGGCGGGGCGGGGCGGGGCACAGGGGAAGGTCTGAACTCTGTGCCATCCCAATCCCAGGGGTTACTGGGCAGCACCGACACTTACGCCGATTTAAGAGGGCGGAGGGGACTTACTTCCTTCTGTTTTTCCCCTCGACCAAAGGGCAATAGGAAGATGGTGTCTGGACAGGGAAAAAGGACCACGACGAGAGGGACTTGGGCAGACACAGGCTCTGGTCACGTGATGGCCGCGCGTCACCGCCAAGCTCAGATCCCCAGTTACCACTTTGACCGGCGGCGGTGCTGCCGCAACCAGCCGATATTTCCTGACCCCCTAACACACCATACATCGTCGTCACTCACCTCTCTGTTTGTATTTGCCTTTTCCTGGTTACTAGAGGCGGTCAGCATCCGGTCTTGAGGGTTATTGCCTCTTCCTCTCTGCCTCTTCCCCTGATAACACCGCTCTCCCTCATTCTCCTGTCATCAGCTACCAAGGCCCATTATTTCCCCTACAGTTCAGATCCTGTACTGAAATTTGACTGTTTCTCCTTAATGAGTCACTATCATATGCCACCTCTTCCAGGTTTAATCCACATCCATAACTCCATCATGTCCGTTTAGGCTCTATCAACATGGTTTTCATCTCTTGTCACTTTCATGGGAGATAAACTTTCACTTTTCCATGACTTAAGGATTTTTTCTTGAGTCTCCAGACCTAAATCACAAGTAGAAGCTCCAGCCTAAATTGGTAATCATTCAGTTCTAGAGCTCTAGAAAGAGTAAAGTTTGTGAAGTATCAATACATAAATCTAAAAAGACTGAGTACTTTGATTTTCATAAATCAAAATACACATTTGTGCATCTATTACAAATAGTTTAAAAACTTATTTACTATCTGAAATGGGAGCACTTTTGGTGGAGAGCATGGCATTATTATATATATATATATGTATGTATGTATTTATATTACATATGTACCATATATATACTATTGAGTAATTATTATTTATAATAGAAGAAATAGATTTTGCTGGGGGTCTAAATCTTTAACCAGCAACCTACTGGTGTTGCTGGTTGACAAAATTTATATCAATTCATTAAATGTGCAAATATTTGGGTCCTGGGACTGCTATACCCAAAAAGATAGATTCAGCACAGAGGACATTCATATTAAACTATGTAATAATTCTTTGGAGCACACACAAAGTAGCAGGATTAAAATCATGCTAACACAGTTATTATTACAAGCATGTACTTTTGGATCTAATGGTGTTTTATGATCTTCGACTTCATGCCTGCATCTCACATCAGCCTGGATGCTACTTTATCATGCAGATGGCCTTTCTTCCAGAGAGCAGACTATACCTCTCCTTATAATTTACACTTTCAGGGTAGGTGACCATCAGATCTGTGAGGATCCTGGGCTGTCTAGTAAGTTTCCAAACAGAAATTCATACGTGGAGTTTCCCATTTTAAGAGCTTTTTGTCACTTTTCTCCAACATCTAGTTTACTTTGTGTTGAGATAGCAGCAAGACAGAGAGATATTGGTTCACCTTTATATATTTTCCATAACTGTTTTACCTTTCAATTTTTCAATGACATGTGTCTTTTAAACCAAGTTTCACTCTACCTTCTTTATTCTTTTCACCAAGGGTTGGCTTCATCATTTGTATGGTTTCTTTCCGAGAGGAGCCCCATTTATTCATTCTTCATTTTTATCCTTTTTTTCCTCACATCCTGTGATCGAGGACTCACTACCTTAAGAGATACTCCAGTGAAATTTCAGACAGTTCTAATCATTCAGTGTTTTTTTTTCCCCCTTTGAGCTGAAATCTGCCTCCTTGTAGTTTATGCACATTGGTCCTGGTTCTGCCCTCTGGAGTGTTACAAAACAAGTGTAAAATAACAAAAGTGCCTTTTACCCTTGACAACCTGACACTGCCGAAGTTAATGTTCTTGTTCTTTCCCCTGCCCACCTGTGAGATACACTGGGCAATATACTTGACCTTTCTGTGACTCTACTTCCCATCTGCAAAATTGGAGACAAAATAGTACCTACCTCATAGGATTGGTAAGAAGAATAAATGAGTCAGTATGTGTAAAGGACCTGGAGTAGTGCTAGTAACAATAATAATAGTATGACTACTGATAATACTACTAATTATCATTCTTTTATTATTAACATTAATTGAGCCCGTGTGCCAGGCATTGCACTAAGTACTATCTCATATACTATCTCATTTAATCCTTCAACAGTTATGTTCTCACCAAGACTGTTTTTTTTAGGTTTAACCTCCCCAGTTGTTTCAGCTCCTTCTGACGTGATATATTTGTTCAAAGTCACTCACCATCCTACATGCTCCTGAATTTGTAAATGTCTGAAAATACTGGATATTCTTCCTGGTGTAGCATGGAGTGATCTTACCACACCCTTCATTCTAGAATAGCCACGATTCATCTACAGATGCATCCTAAGATCTTAGTAGATTTTGTGGATGCCATATAACACAGTTGAATCCACTTTAAGTTGCAGTCAACTGAGATCCCCAAACCCCTGTTAATGCACTTCTGTAAATCAGTTTACTTTTAACCCAAGTGCAGAAGCTTGTATTTTTCTGGGTTAAATGTTGTCAGTTAGATTCACTCCCTCATTCTTTGTATTCAGATTCTGTCATTCAGTACATTAGCTACAAAATATTAATTTACATCACACCATTAGTACTAAATGGGATGATAAATTCAGCAAGCTCAGGAAAGATCTAGAGGAGATCTTCAGCAAAGAGCTCTGACTCCAAATGAAAAAATTCCTTTTCCCTTTGGGTGTGGCAGCCAGGAGTACGCTCTGCCAGGCCAGCTCCCCTCCTTTCCTTTCTCAGGGTGGAATTACCTTCTGCTGCTGCTGATAGAAGACATAGTTGCCTCTGAAAGCTCCCAAACCAGTATAAATTAACCCTTGATGAGCACTTGGTAAACATGGGGGTCAGACAAGGGAGGTATGAGGAACTAGAACCTGAAAGAAGGAATGAAGACAATATCTTCTTATTGGCTCTAAGTCTCTGCCTGACAATAGCTGATTTGAGATTCCCTTGAGAGAAAGGGCTCTCAAGAGATCATAAGGTGAAGGGGGTTCTGCCACGGTGACAACCATTTGGTACAAAGGGAATGTCAGGGAACAGGAGCCGAAGGTCCCAGAAGGCAGGCAGGGCAGCCATACAGGAAAAGGGGAAGGCAGTCAGCCCTGGCAGCTGCTGCCATGACAACAGTCTTCAGGGGTGTGGCCTTTCTCTGGGGTATCTGAGGAAGCCCAGGGTGGGTTTCTGGTTCAGGGATTCCTGCTCCCTGGTGAGGCTGTACTTCTGTGGCAGATACAGAGTCCCCCTGCCCTCTGAGCGCCTCTCCAGCACCGCCCCCCAGACCCCATGGAGGTCTGGTTTCCCTTTGCAGGGCCCCTCTGTCTGGACTTGGAGTTGCGGAGTTCTGCCCTCTCCAGCCCAGAGGTTGCCCCTGCTGCTACTGCCTCTGCGTTCTTTCCTAATGACACCCATGGCAGTACTTTGGTCTCAAGACTTGCTGCCTGGGACTGCAGCAGGCTCTGTCCAGCCTGGGCTCTCAGGCTCACCTCCCCCAACCCCACCCTGGGGGAAATAGCCAAGTGGGAAATGCAATGACAAGAGCCCCTCTTTTCTGCTTCTAGCCTCATCCTAACTGAGCCTAGACAGACAGACAGACACACACACACACACATACATACACACACACCCTGCATATGCCCAGAGAAACAAGCAAGGGACTCTGAACAAAGGTGGGGTGGCAACTCAGGCTTCTGGGAAGCACTCAGGGACAGGGAAGGCTGGTCCAGACCTGGGCTGAAGGGAGGCAGTACCTGGCTCTGGGCTGGGCAGGACTCAGGCTGTCATTGGCTGGAGGGCTCTGGAGGCTGGGAGCCTTCTACCCCTCTCCATGCCTCTCTTTGTGTCCTCCTCCTTCTCCCTAAAAGGTGGGGTCAGGGGCTGTGGTGAACGAGGTCCCTTGCAGCTCTAGGATGCTCTGACTCCACACTGCCCACCGCGGTGAGGTGAGAAGGGGCTTCTCTTAGGAACACCATTTGGCCTGAGTGGGGGCCTCTCCAGACTGGCTGCTGCTGCCTTTCCCAGAATCCAGATGAGTTCAGAGCACAGAACTCTTCCCTCCTGGGCCCCAGCATACTCAGAGCCTTACTCACTCTTGGCCTCAGGGACTCTCAAAAGGGTCCAAAACAACACTAGTCTGAAGTCTGGGTGACAGAGGTAGGGACAGAGGCAGGGTAGGCTACATAATTTGCGGGGCCCAGTGTAAAATGACAATGCAAAGCCCTTTGTTCAAAAAGCAAGGAAAAAAGTGCTATTAAAGGTACTAACATATAAAGCTTTTCTTTTTTCTGTGTTCTCCCTTTTGACTTTTTTTTAGTAGACTTCATTTTTTAGAACAGTTTTTTATTTACAAAGAAACTGAGAAGGTATTATAGAGGATTCCCATATACTCCGTACCCCGGAGCATCTTATTAGTATGGTACATTTGTTGTAGTTAATGAACCAGCATTGACACATTGTCATTAACTAAAGTCTACTTTATTCAAATTTCCTTTTTTTTACGTAATGCCCTTTTTCTACTCCTGGATCCTATCCAGAATACCACATATTATTAGTTGTCATTTCTCCTTAGGCTCTTCTTGGCTGTGACAGTTTCTCAGACTTTTACTGATTTTGATGATCTTTATAATTATGAGTACTAGGCAGGTATTTGTAGAGTGCCTGTCCACTGAGATTTGTCTGGTGTTTTTCTCTTTGTTAAACTGGGGTTATGGGTGTGGGGGAGGAAGATCACAGGATAAAGTGCAATTTCATCACATCATATCACAGCTGCATGCTATCAATGTGATTTATGACCACTGATGTTGACCTTGACATGGTGCTTTCTATTTATTATTTAATGTTGTTCTAAGTAAAGGACAGTTGAAAATTTTAACTATTAGCATAAATGATATTGTCCGTCTTTATATTGTACAATGTCAGTTTTAAATGCAAATATAAGAGCATTTGACTCATGTGCAGAAGCACCAAAGTTGCAAAATTCATATTTTGTATATGTATTCACTTCTTACCGGAACAGTGGAATGCTGCACAAAACTGACTCAACTGTTTTTATTTTACTTCTTGGTACGTGCACACATGCACATTCTGCACACATAGAATGGAACTGGAACTGTCTTTCTTCTTTGTCATCATTTTCAACAGTAAGTGGTTGGCAAATTCAAGGAAGTAATACATGTCAATAAGGATATGATTGGGTTTCTTGGTCATTTGGGGTTCTTGGAATGTGACTATGTGTTGGAAGTAAGTTTTTTTTTAATATTTATTTTTGATGTGTCGGGTCTCAGTTGCGGCACGCGGGATCTTCGTTGCAGCGCACGGGCTTCTCTCTAGTTGTGGCATGCGGGCTCAGTTGTTGTGGCGTGCAGGCTCCAGAGCATGTGGGCTCTGTAGCTGTGGCATGTGGGTTCTCCAGTTGTGGCCTGCGTGCTCAGTAGTTGTGGTGCACAGGCTTAGTTGCCCTGTGGCATGTGGGATCTTAGTTCCCCAACCAGGGATTGAATTTGTGTCCCCTTCATTGGAAGGCAGATTCTCAACCACTGGACCGCCAGGGAAGTCCCTGGAAGTAAGTTCTGAGTGGAACCAAAAAGGTGGCCTCTCCTGGCTATCAGCAATCATAGAAGTAAGGACATTGCCATTTTCTTGCTTTGAGTCTTGCTAAGCACCCATTCATCAAGGGTCCACTTGAATTTGGTGCTCATGGGGCACGGGAAATGCAACATGCAAACCGGACAGCAAAAATGGCAGGCACACATACTGTGTATCTTCACTCCCATCCTTTTGCCAATGCTGTGCTGTCTTGGTTACTACAGCTTTATAGGAAGGCTCAAAGTCAGTTATTGTCAGTCCTCTGATACTCTTTTTAAAGATTATTTTGACTGCTACAGATTCTGTACATTTCCTTACAGATTTTAGGATCAGCCTGTAGATTTTCACACACAAATAAAAGCCAGCTGGGATCTTAATTGGAATTATACTGAGTATTCAGATCTGGGGAGAATTGCCACTTTGACAGTATTGAGTCCTCTGATACATGAACATGGTATACTTTGTCATTTTTCAGGTCTTCCATGATTACTCACAGCAAAATACTGTTAGTTTTCAGTGTATAAAAGTCTTCAGGTGGGGGCTTCCCTGGTGGCGCAGTGGTTGGGAGTCCGCCTGCCGATGCAGGGGACATGGGTTCGTGTCCCGGTCCGGGAGGATCCCACATGCCGCGGCAGCGGCTGGGCCCGTGAGCCATGGCCGCTGAGCCTGCGCGTCCGGAGCCTGTGCTCCACAGCGGGAGAGGCCACAGCAGTGAGAGGCCCGCGTATCGCAAAAAAAAAAAAAAAAAAAAAAAAGTCTTCAGGTATTTCCTATAATTTACCCCTATTTACTTCACTCATTTTGATGCCATTGCAAATGGCATTTAAAATTTTCATTTTCTAATTGTTTATTTCCAGTACATAAGATATATACTTGATTTTTGGTTTTTGTGTTTTTTTGTTGTTGTTGTTTTTTAACATCTTTCTTGGAGTATAATTGCTTTACAATGGTGTGTTAGTTTCTGCTTTATAACAAAGTGAATCAGCTATACATATATAGCTGATTACATATATCCCCATATCTCTTCCCTCTTGCATCTCCCTCCCTCCCAGCTCCCTATCCCACCCCTCTAAGTGGTCACAAAGCACCCAGCTGATCTCCCTGTGCTATGCAGCTGCTTCCCACTAGCTATTGATTTTACATTTGGTAGTCCATGCCACTCTCTCACTTTTTCCCAGATTACCCTTCCCCCTCCCCGTGTCCTCAAGTCCATTCTCTATGTTTGCATCTTTATTCCTGTCCTGCCCCTAGGTTCTTCAGAACCTTTTTTTTTTTAGATTCCATATATATGTGTTAGTATACGGTATTTGTTTTTCTCTTTCTGACTTACTTCACTCTGTATGACAGTCTCTAGGTCCATCCACCTCACTACAAATAACTCAATTTTGTTTCTTTTTATGGCTGAGTAATATTCCATTGTACATATGTGCCACATCTTCTTTTTTTTTTTGGTACGTGGGCCTCTTACCACTGTGGCCCCTCCCGTTGCAGAGCACAGGCTCCAGACACACAGGCCCAGCAGCCATGGCCCACGGAACCAGCCGCTTCGAGGCATGTGGAATCCTCCTGGACCAGGGCATGAACCCATGTCCCCTGCATCGGCAGGCAGACTCTCAACCACTGCGCCACCAGGGAAGCCCCCACATCTTCTTTATCCACTCATCTGTCGATGGACACTTAGGTTGCTTCCATGTCCTGGCTATTGTAAATAGAGCAGCAATGAACATTGTGGTACATGACTTTTTGAATTATGGTTTTCTCAGGGTATATGCCCAGTAGTAGGATTGCTGTGTTTTATGGTAGTTCTATTTTTAGTTTTTTAAGGAACCTCCATAATGTTCTCCATAGTGGCTGTATCATATACTTGATTTTTTAAATAAATTTATTTATTTTATTTTTGGCTGCATTGTGTCTTCACAGCTGCACACGGGCTTTCTCTAGTTGCGGCGAGCAGGGGCTACTCTTCGTTACGGCAAGTAGGGGCTACTCTTCGTTGCGGCGAGTAGGGGCTACTTTTCGTTGTGGTGCGCAGGTTTCTCACTGCGGTGGCCTCTCCTGTTGTGGAGCACAGGCTTCAGGCACGCGGGCCTCAGTAGTTGTGGCACGTGGACTCAGCATTTGTGGCTCGCGGGCTCCAGAGCGCAGCCCCCAGCAGCCGTGGCGCACGGGCTCAGCCGCTCCGTGGCACGTGGGATCCCCCTGGACCAGGGCCCGAACCCGTGTCCCCCGCACTGGCCCGTGGACTCCCAACCACTGCACCACTAGGGAAGCCCCCATATACTTGATTTTTGTATAGTGACATTTTATCCTGAGATCATGCTAAATTCACTTATCAGTTCTAATAACTTTGTATAGATTCTTAGGGCATTCTATGTACATGCTTGTAATATTCCTGCAAATAAAGATAGTTTTACTTCTTTTCCCATCTGCACACTTTTTTTCCCCTTGCCTTACTGCACTAATTAAGATTTCCAGTACATTGTTGGATAGCAGTGGTGACATCCTTGAATTGTTCCTTTCATGGGAGGAAAGTGTTCAGTCTTTCACTATTAAGTATGATGTCAGCTGTAGTTTTTTCATAGATGCCTTATTTCAGGCTGAGGAACTTCCTTTCTATTCATAATTTCCTAAGAAATTTTATCATAAGTAGGTATTGTCTTTTATCAAATGCCTTTTATGTATCTATTAAAATGGTTATAATTTTTCTCCTTTATCATGTTAGTATGAATTACATTGACTTTTTTAAAACATTTTTATTGGAGTATAATTTGCTTTACAATTGTGTGTTAGTTTCTGCTTTATAACAAAGTGAATCAGTTATACATATACATATGTTGCCATATCTCTTCCCTCTTGCGTCTCCCTCCCTCCCACCCCTCTAGGTGGTCACAAGCCACCGAGCTGATCTCCCTGTGCTATGCGGCTGCTTCCCACTAGCTATCTATTACATTGACTTTTGAGTGCTCAACCAACTTTTCATTCCTAGGATAAACCTCACTTGGTCATGATATATTTATTATACTTCTTACATGTAGATGGATTCAATTTCCCAAAATTTTTAAGAGAATTTTTGCTTTTATGTTCATGAAGTATATTGGTCTTAGATTTCTTGTAATGTTTTTGTTTAGTATCAGAGTAATTCTGGCCTCATTATATAAGAGGAGACCTGTTCCTCTACTTTCTGAAAGAGTCTATTTAAAATTGGTATTATTTCATCCTTGAATGTTCGATAGAATTTACTAGTGAAGACATCTGGGCCTGGGGTTTTCCTGGAAGGTTTTTAATAACAAATTAATTTTCTTTTATAGATAACAGACAGTGTCATGCTGGAGCTGGCTTGTACCAGCTAATGAGAGCTGATTGTTTTCATCTCTTAACAAATCTTCATTCAGTGATGTCGCTTCGATAGCTTGAAATTGGCCATGGTTTACACCATGGAAGTTAGATATGCTTACGAATTAGGGTCCTTATTTTCTTCTAGAGACATGATGGTTAAAAACCATTCTTCTGTTCAGGTTTTCAATTTATTTTTTGAGTGAGTTTGGCAATTTGTATCTTTCAGAGAATTTGACAATTTTATCTATGTTACTGAGTTTATTGATATAACGTTACTCATAATATTCCCATTACTATCCTTTAAATGTTTGGAGTATCTATAATGATGGCTTCTTTCATTCTCTTTTTAAACAGTTTTATTGAGATATTGTTCACATATCATACAGTTTACCCATTGAAAGTGTACATTTCAGTGATTCATAGTATATCCTCAAATATGTGCAACCATCACCACAGTCAATATTAGAACTTTTTCATCATCTCAGAACAAAAGCCCATACCCTTTAGCTATCACTCATCATCCCCCCTCATTCTCCCCAACCCAGGGAAACCACTCTTCTACTTCCTGTTTCTATGGATTTGCCTATTGTAGACTTTTCATATAAATAGAATCATGTAATATGTGTCTATTGTGATTGACTTCTTTCACTCAGCAAAATGTTTTCAAGGTCCATAAATGTTGTAACATGTATCAGTACTTTATTTTTTTATAGCCAAATAATATTCCATCATCTAGATATACCATATTTTAAAATCCATTCATCAGTTAATGGACATTTAGATTGTTTCACCTTTTAGCTATTATGAATAATTCTGCTATAAACATTCATATTCAAGTTTTTGTGTGGACATATGTTTTTGTTTCTCTTGGGTATATAACCAGGCGTGGAATTACTATGTCCTATGGTAGCTCTATTTCGAATATTTAGTGTGATCCTGTCAATTTCTACAGAGATGTTCAAATGGATTCTGATAGGGATTGCATTTAATCTGTAGATCAGTTTGGGATTATTGCCATTTTAACAATATTAAGTCTTCTGATCCATGGACATAAGCTGTTTTTCCTTTTTTAGATCTTTAATTTCTTTCAACAACATTCTTAATTTTTTAATGTACAATTCTTACACTTCTTTTGTTAAATTGATCACCAAGTATTTTATTTTGTTGATGCTATTGTAAATGGAATTTCTTTCTTAATTTCATTTTTTGGATTGTTCATTGCAAGTATATAGAAATACAATTGATTTTTGTATATTGAAATTTTATCCTGCCACCTTGCTGGACACATGTATTAGTTGTAATAGTTTTTTAGTGGATCCTTCAGGATTTTCCATATAAAATCATGTCATCTGTGAATAAACATAATTTTACTTCTATCCTTTCCAATCTGGATGCCTTTTCTTTCTTTTTCTTGCCTAACTGCCGTGGCTAGAACCTCTAGCACAATGATGAATAGAAATGGAAAGAGCAAACATCCTTGTATTGTTCCTAATCTTAAGGGGAAAACATCCAGTCTTTCACCATTAAGTATGTTAGCTGTGCATTTTTCCTAGATGTCATTTGCCAGGTTGAGGAAGTTGTCTTCTATTTATAGTGTGTTGTGTGTTTTTATCATGAAAAGGTGTTCGATTTTTTAAAATGCTTTTTCTGCACCTTTTCAGATTGTCATGTGGTTTTTGTGTTTTATTCTATTGATATGGTGTTTTACATTGATTGAATTTTGGATGTTAAACCAACCTCACACTCCTGGAATAAATCCCACTTGCTCCTGGTGTATAATTCTTTTTATATGTTGCTGGATTCAGTTTTTAGTATTTTTGTGATGGGTTTTTGCATCCATTTTTATACAAGATATTAATCTGTAGTTTTCTTTTCATATGATGTCTTTGTATGGTTTTGGTAACAGGATAATACTGACCTTATAGGATGAGTGAGGAAGTATTCTCTCCTCTTGTATTTTTTAGAAAAATTTGTGAAGAAGTAGTATTAATTCTTCTTTATATGTTTGGCAGAATTCACCAGTGAAGCCATCTGCACCTGGACTTTTCCTTCTTGGTAGCTTTTTGTTTACTAATTAATTCTCTTATTATAGGTATGTTCATATTTACCATTTTGTCTGGAGTCAGTTTTGGTAGTTTGTGTCTTTCTAGGAATTTGTTCATTTCATCTAAGTTATCTAATGTATTGGCATACAATTATTCTTAGTATTCCTTCATAATTCTTTTATTTCTGTGAAGTCAGTTGTAATGTCCTCTGTTTCATTTCTGGCTCTAGTAGTTTAAGTTTTCTTTCTTTTCAGTCTATAGGTTTGTCAATTTTATTGATATTTACAGAGAATCAGCTTTTAGCTTTATTTTCTCTGTTGTTTTTCTATTCTTTGTTTCATTAGCTTCTGTCTAGTCTTTATTACTTCCTTCCTTCTGTTTGCTTTAGGTTTAGTTTGCTCTGTTTTCTGAGGTCTTATGTTAAAAGGTTAGGTTATTGATTTGAGATCTTTCTTCTTTATTAATATAGGTATTTACAGCAATACATGTCTGTCTAAGCCTTGCTTTAGCTGCCTCTCATAAGTTTTTGTATGTTGTATCTTCAATTTCATTCATCTCAATATAGTTTAATTTCCCTTTTGATTTCTTCTTTGATCTATTGGTTATTTAGGAGCATGTTGTTTAATTTCCATGTATTTGTGATTTTCCCAAATTTCTTTCTGTTTTTGTTCTCTACTTTCATTCCATATTATCGGAAAACATAATATTATTTCTAATCTTTCAAATTTATCATGGTTTGTTTTATTACCTAGCATATGGTCTATCCTGGAGAATGTTCCATGTGTACTTGAGAATAATCCTGTTATTATTGGGTGGAGTATTCTATAGATGTCTATTAGGTCTAGTTGGTTTATAGTGTTGTTCAAGTCTTCTATTTTCTTTTATTCTTTCTTTTTTTGCGGTACGTGGGCCTCTCACTGTTGTGGCCTCTCCTGTTGCAGAGCACAGGCTCCAGACGCGCAGACTCAGCAGCCATGGCTCACGGGCCTAGCCGCTTCGCGGCATGTGGGATCTTCCCAGACCAGGGTACAAACCCATGTCCCCTGCATCGGCAGGCAGACTGTCAACCACTGTGCCACCAGGGAAGCCCCAAGTCTTCTATTTTCTTGTTGATCTTCTGCTTAGTTGTTCTATCCATTATTAAATATTGAAAATCTCCAACTATTGTTGTTGAATTGTCTACTTTTCCCTTTATTTTTGTCAATTTTTCTTCATGTATTTTGATGCTTTCTTAGTAGGTGCATATATGTTTATAACTGTTATATCTTCCTGATAGATTGACCCTTTTATCATTATAAAATGTCTATCTTTGTCTTTACTAACATTTTTGTTTTAAAGTCTATTTTGTCTGATATTACTATAGCCACTTCAACTTTCTTGTGGTTGCTGTTTGTATATCTTTTTTATCCTCTTACTTTAAATATATTTGTATCTTTGAATTTGAAATGTGTCTCTTGTAGATAGCATGTTACTAGACTTTACAACTCTGCCTTTTATTGGATAGTTTAATCTATTCACACTTTCTGTTAATACTGATACAGTTGGATTTACTTCTGCCATTTTACTTTTTGTTTTCTATGTCTCATATATTTTTTGTTCCTCTATTCTTTTGCATTAAATGAATATTTTCTAATGTTGCATTCTAATTTCATTAATGTTTTTGCTATATTTTTAGTTACCATATACATATTAACTTACCAGAGTCAGCTTCAGATTTATAACTAACTTAATTCTAATGAGATACAGAAAAATTACTCCTGTGTAACTCTATTCCTTTTCCCCCTTTCTGTGATCTTATTGTTATAGTGGGTTGGCCAAAAAGTTTGTTTGGGTTTTTCCATAAGATGTTATGGAAAGACCCGAACAAAACTTTTGGCCAACCCAATATATATATATACATATATATATATGTATATATATATATATATATATATATATATATATATATATGACACCCATACATCTTCAAACCCAACAATACACTGTTATAATTATTACTTTATGTAACTTTGGAGGGAAGAAAGGAAAGCTAGTATATGTTCATAGCTTTTGTTATATTAACCTTCTAATGTATCATTTTGTTCCCAGTGAATTTAAGGTTCTTTCTTCATCACGAAGAATTCAGAGATGAAGCAGAGAGGTTAAGAAAGTAAAGTGAGGGCTTCCCTGATGGCGCAGTGGTTGAGAGTCCGCCTGCCGATGCGGGGGACGCGGGTTCATGCCCCGGTCCGGGGGGATCCCACATGCCGCGGAGTGGCTGGGCCTGTGAGCCATGGCCACTGAGCCCGTACGGAGCCTGTGCTCCGCAGCGGGAGAGGCCACAGCAGTGAGGGGCCCGTGTACCGCAAGAAAAAAAAAAAAGAAAGTAAAGTGAGAGTTTATTTAAGCAAGGATAGGCCCTCAGAGGGAGAGTGGGCAGACAGGTGAGGAGCTGCTGCCCTGGATTTCTTTGGCAAGCCAGTTATGAGGGGCATACAAATGAAGGGGTGGAATATTCACTGGAGAAGGAGGAGTTTGGAGGTTGTATTCCCTGATTTTTCATCCCAGCTCCATCTTCCCGAGGGGAGGAGGGATTATTGTACTTATTTAGCTTAGATCAGGAGCGTCATGGCGTCGGTGCATGATGGGTACTTCTTAACTGTAAGGCTAATTTTATTGTAATGAGAGCATAATGAGCAACGGGTTACATTCTGATGTAGGAGATTCCCTTCTTTCCTCACCTTTCTTTGTCTGCTACCCGGACACTTATCACCTGAAATGTGTGGTTTCCTGTCAGTCTGGAGGTTCCTGGTTTCCTTTGTCTGCCTATGGACCCCCACTGTTTACAAGGTGCATGATTTCCTGCCACCTGGCCCCTGCCCCCATTTCTCTGCTCATACCTAGCTACTTGCCTGCTGTAATAATTTCTGGATCTCTTCACTTGGCTCCTCTGGATTCGAATTACCATTGGGAGTCATTTCCTTAACCAATACAGCACTTAATAGTGTCGCACATTTCTCTGAGGCTCTGTACATTTTTCTTCAGCCTTCTTTCTCTCTGTTGTTCAGATTGATTAATAGCTATCAGTTTATTTTCAAGTTCACTAATTAGTCTGCCAGTTTAAATCCACTGTTGAATTTCTCATTTCAGTCACTGTACTTTTCAATTCCTGAATTTCCATTTGTTCTTTTTTTTTTTTTTTTTCATTATGCGGGCCTCTCACTGTTGTGCCCTCTCCCATTGTGGAGCACAGGCTCCGGACGTGCAGGCTCAGTGGCCATGGCTCACGGGCCCAGCCGCTCCGCAGCATGCGGGATCTTCCCGGACCAGGGCACGAACCCGTGTCCCCTGCATCGGCAGGTGGACTCTCAACCACTGCGCCACCAGGGAAGCCCTCCATTTGTTCTTTTTTTAAAAAATAATTTCTCTTTATTGGTTTCACATGTCATCATATCTTCCTTTACCTCTTTAATCATGGTTCCTTTTAGTTCTGTGATTACATGTATAGCAGCTACTTTGAAGTCTTTGTTAAATCTGACATCTGTTCATTCTCATAGGCAATTTCTGTTGCCTGCTTTTACTCTGATATATGTCATACTTTCCTGTTTCTTTGCATGTCTCATAATTTTTTGTTGGAAACTGGACATTTTAGGTAATATATTGTAGCAACTCCCCCTCCCCATCTGGGGCTTGTTATTGTTATTTTCATGTTTATTTGTTTAGTGACTAGCTAGATAATTTTAGAGAATTTAGATTACTTTTGATGATCCAGCTGGTTTCTAAATAAATAATGCCTGGGCCCACATGCATGAGGTGTGAAACCTCTTGTGTTACTCCTCAGTGGGCACAGCTTTAGGTATGCCCACAGTCACCTTGGGATGACAGTGGTTTTGACAGGGCTCTCTACGTCCCTGACCATACACAGCTGTAAAACGCCACTAATTGCCTGCTGACTGCTCTCTTGTTTTCAACAAGGCCCTGAGGCATAAATTGTTCTGCAGACTGAGATTAATTCTGCCCCCAGGTCTCCTGCTAGCTCTCTCTTTCCCAGTTTCTCTCTGTTAAATGAGCTGACCTACAATTTAGTCTGTACCTCCAATGAATCTACCAATGTCCTCTCAATTGCTTTTCACCATGTGTGGTGTTGTCTGACACCATTTCTGTTACCAAAGGCAGTGTGTTTTTCAACACCAACCAATTTTCTGATTCTTCAACTGGGTGTCCTGCAATTCAATTCAATTCTGACACTAACTCATCACAGGTTAAAGGCTCAGTCCTACAAGAATATCCCCACTTCATACACCAGCCACAAATGGGGCGCCCTGGCTACCTACACTTCTGCCTAGCTGACTACAAATTTGGGGGTTCCCGTGACCTCCTCCTCAGTTTCAATAATTTACCGGAACAACTCACAAAACTCAGGAGAATGCTTTAGTTACTAGTATTGGTTTATTTTAAATAATACAACTCAGGAACAGCTAAATGGAAGAGAGGCATAGGGCAAGGTATTGGGGGGAAGTAGAAATGCAGGGTTTCCTTGTCCTCTTTAGGCACACCACTTTCCCAGCACATTCATGTGTTCTCCAACCCAGAAGCTCCCCAAACCCTGTCATTTAGGGTGGTTTATGGATGTTTTATTACATAGGAATGATTGATTAAATCATTGACCAACTGTGATTGAACTCAATCTCCAGCCCTTCTTCCCTCTCCAGAGGTCAGGGAAGAGGGGCAGGGTGTTAGGACTGAACGTTTTAGCTGTTGATTGAAAAACAATGCACAACCTAAAAGCTGAGAATTGTGTTTTATGCAGTGGCCTTACGGAGGTCTATAGCCCGGGATACAGCCTCTCAGATAGCTCTGAGGAACTGTTCCAAAGAGATAAGGGAGGAGGCAGGATATCTAGGAGTTTTTGATGAAAAAACCCAAAAATAAACCCATGTACTCCAGCGTCAAAAAGTTATTGCTAATCACAAAAACAGACATCTCAAGTTAATGATTTTAGTGCTTTTCTATATATGGGAAGATGCAAGAGTCTTGGCTCATTGAAATTTTTCCTTTGATATGAATCTTAACTACCTAGGGCCAATGTCCTGTTTTTCTTCATCCTGAATTCCCCTCAGGGTGCACTGTTGGGGGTGGCTGCAGTGGCTGATGGCTTGATAGTGGGCAACATCTTGTTTACCAGAATGGCAAGAAATTTGTTTTCTGTCCACACACCCCTCTAATAATTTATTTGGTCTTTGTGGTGACCAGCCCCCATCCTGAAACTATTTGGGGCCCCACCATGAGTCACCTAATTAGTATAAACTCAGATGTAATTAAAAGGGGCTCATTATGAATAAAAAAAGACACTCCTATAAGTTAGGGAATCCCAAGAGTTTTAGGAGCTCTATGCCAGGAACTGGAGACAAAGACCCAATGTATATTTTTATTATACCACACAATACAACCTCCACTGTTTTCAGGAGCTCCTTTAGGCTTGATCTTCTTCACACTGTTAAACGAAGTCATTTCCTTTGGGATGAGATTTACAGCTCTCTGTTTTACAGTCTGCTTCTCCCTCCAGGTAAAATATCTGAGCCGTGCCTCTGGAGTTTGCAGTATTTATTTTATATTATTGTAACAGGGAAGAACAAAATCTGACGCCATGTTGGATCTGTTTCTTTTACTTTGACCTTAGCTTTCCATTGCTTTTGTTCTGTCTATAGCTATAGGCATACATGATGGCCTGCCTCGGGGAACCCTGCCCCTCTGTCTGAATGTTAAACTAAAGTACCTTTGTTCAGCTTACAGGGAAACAGCCTAACCCTGCCCACCTGTGAATGGCTGCAGAAAAGAACAAACTAACACATCCCCTCCCTGAGACTGGCCAAAACCAGGAAATATTTTGCAAGACTTATGGCCTTTTTACTTTACTTCCTCACCTCCTCCCCATCTCTGTTCTATAAAAGAAACTAGCATCCAAACCCCGATAAGGACACCAGTCCACCGTCTTCTTGGATACCTAGCTTTCCAAATAAAGTCATATTCGTTGCCTCAACACCTAGTCTCCCAATTTATTGGCCTGTCATGCGGCGAGCAAACCGAGCTTGGACTCAGTAACATTATCACATGGTATCTTCAAATAATATTATATGACTTTGTGGATAATGGAAGAACTTTACACCTGTGTATCCCCCTTCTGATCCTTTTTTCTATTGTTGTCTTACATTTTACTTCTACATGTGTTATAAACCCACAGTGCATTACTATATTTATTATATAATAATTTCTCTTCAACAGTGTTATTGAGTTATAATTTATATTCCATAAAATTCACCCATGTACAGTGTACAAATCAATGGTTTTTAGTATATCCATAGGGTTGGGCAACCATCACACAATCTAATTTTAGAACATTTTTCATAATCCCGAAAAGAAACCTGGTATCCATTACCAATCATACCCACCCTGCTGCCAGCCCCAAGCAACCACTAATCAAATTTCTGTCTCTATAGCTTTCCTGATATGACAATATCTTATAAATTAAGTAATAAAATATGGAGTCTTTTGTGACTTCTTTCACTTAGCATATTGCTTTCAAGGTTCATCCATGTTCTAGCATATATCAGTACTTCTTCCTTTTTATTGCCAAATATATTCTATTATGTGATATACCACATATTATTTATTTGGTTGATAGATATTTGGGGTTTTCTTCCACTTCTTTATTGGCTATTATAAACAATGCTGCTATGACATTTTCCCTCAGGTATATACCAAGGAATGGAATTGCTGGGTCATATGAGAAGTCTATGTTTAACATTTTGAAGTACTGCCAATCTATTTTCCAAGTTGGGTTCAACATTTTAGATTCCCACCAGTAATGTTTGAGGGCTCCAGTTTCTCATTATCCTCACCAAAACATGTTATTTTCCATCCTTTTCATTTTAACCATCATACTGTATATGAAAAGTTTTCTCCTTTTGGTTCTGATTTGCATTTCCCCAACAACTAATGATGTTGAGCTTCTTTTCATGTGTCTATTGGTTATCTATATGTCTTTCATAAATACCTATTTAAATCATTTGCCCATTTTTAATTGGGCTATTTGTCTTTTTATAGTTGAATTTCCAGAGTTGTTTATATATTCTGGAAATTAGTTCCTTATTGAATAAACGATTCACAAGTATTTTTTCCCACTCTGTGGGTTGTCTTTTCACTTTCTTTTCTTTCTTTCTTTCTTTATTTTGGCTGTGTTGGGTCTTCATTGCTGCGTGCGGGCTTTCTCTAGTTGCAGCAAGTGGGGGCTACTCTTCATTGCAGTGTGCGGGCTTCTCATTGCGGTGGCTTCTCTTGTTGTGGAGCACAGGTTCTAGGCACGTGGGCTTCAGTAGTTGCAGCACACAGGCTCAGTAGTTGTGGCGCACAGGCTTAGTTGCTCTGCGGCATGTGGGATCTTCCTGGACAAAGAATTGAACCCATGTCTCCTGCACTGGCAGGCAGATTCCTAACCACTGTGCCACCAGTGGTATCATTTGATGCACAAAATTTTTTATTTTGATAACTTCTAATATATCTTACCTTTTGTCACACATGCTTTTGTTGTCATATCTAAGAAAACATTGTGAAACCTAAGGTCAGGAAGATTTACTCCTATGTTTTCTTCTAAGAGTTTTTATAATTTTAGCTCTTGCATTAATACTTATAATCCATGTTGAGCTAATTTTGGTGTATGGTATGATGTAGTGGTCTAAATGAAATCTTTGGCATCTGGATATCCAATTGTTCTGTCACTATTAGTTTTAAAACAACTCTTTCCCCCTTTGAATTGTCTTGTTACATTTGTCAAAAATTCATTGACCCTAAATGTGAGGGTTTACTTTTGGACTCTTAATTCTTTTCCATTGATCTATATATCTATCCTTATGGCAGTACCACCCTGTCTTTTTTAATTTATTTTTTATTGAAGTATAGTTGAATTACAATGTTGTGTTAATTACTGCTGTACAGCACAGTGACTGAGTTATACATATATAAATATATTCTTTTTCATATTCTTTTCCGTTATGGTTTATCACAGGATACTGAATATAGTTCCCTCTGCTATACAGTAAGACCTTGTTGTTTATCCATTCTATATATACCAGTTTACATCTGCTAATCCCAAACTCCCAATCCAACCCTCTCCCACCCCCCTCCCCATTGGCAACCACCAGTCTATTCTCTATGTCCCTGATTCTATTTCTTTTTCACAGGTAGGTTCATTTGTGTCATATTTTAGATTCCACATATAAGTGGTATCATATGGTATTTGTCTTTCTCTTTCTGACTTACTTTGCTTAGTATGATAATCTCTAGTTGTATCCATGTTGCTGCAAATGGCATTATTTCATTCCTTTTTATGGTCGAGTAGTATTCCATTGTATATATGTGCCACATCTTCTTTATCCATTCATCTGTCAGTGGACATTTAGGTTGTTTCCATGTCTTGGCTATTGTGATTAGTGCTGCTATGAACATAGGGGTGCATGTATCTTTTTGAATTATAGTTTTGTTTCCAATGTCTTGATCTTTTACCATATCTGTAAGCATTTTTGAGATGAATAGAGCAGGTTTAGGATTTGGTAAAAAGGATAGGTGAACTTTAAATTGCTTCTAGAGTCACATTTCTGTTCTCTGAAAGACTCAATCTGTAAGACAAGTACAGTTGTTATTAATTCGTCAGAGAATTGGGTTGAAACCTGAGTGATATCAAGAGGCTAACCCACCAATCCAACTACAATACAATTTGCTTCTTTATATCAGGGAGAAGATATCCAACTAAGACGGAAATCAAAAGAGTCCTATGTCCTAGATTTAGAGCTGTGTATCTTTGGAATGTTTTTTTTTTTAATAAATAAATTTATTTATTTATTTATACTTTGTTTTTGGCTGCACTGGGTCTTTGCTGCTGTTCATGGGCTTTCTCTAGTTGTGGCGAGTGGGGGCTACTCTTCGTTGCAGTACGTGGGCTTCTCATTGCAGTGGCTTCTCTTGTTGTGGAGCACAGGCTCTAGGTGCATGGGCTTCAGTAGTTGTGGCACATGGGCTTAGTTGCTGCACTGCATGTGGGATCTTCCTGGACAACCAGGGCTCGAACCCACATGTCCCCTGCATTGGCAGGAGGATTCTTTTATTTATTTATTTATTTTTGGCTGCATTGTGTCTTAGGTGCTGCACACAGGCTTTCTGTAGTTGCGGCGAGCAGGGGCTACTCTTTGTTGCAGTACGCAGGCTTCTCATTGTGGTGGCTTCTCTTGTTGCGAAGCATGGGCTCTAGGCATGCGGGCTTCAGTAGTTGCAGCACTCAGGCTCATTAGTTGTTGTTTGCAGGCTCTAGAGCGCAGGCTCAGCCGTTGTGGCGCATGGGCTTAGTTGCTCTGCAGAATGGGGGATCTTCCCAGACCAGGGCTCGAACCCGTGTCCCCTACATTGGTGGGTGGAAGGGAAGTCCTGGTGTTTTAATAAATCTTTTACTAAATCTGTCTGTTTTAGTAAATCTTTCCACAAAGACTTCAGAATGTTTCATTTTGTTTTTTCCACTCTGGGTACATAGTTCCATTTTAGCTTAGGGGAGAAGGCCTAAAAATGTTCCTGTCAGGCTGTGAATATCAGCTTCCAATTTGGCAAACTTCTGACCAGAGTTCCTTTTAAAGAAAAATTTTCTCAAATATCTTGTAAGGTTTTTAGAAACAGTAAATATTCCTGGCAGTATTGAACTCTTTTTAAATTTATTTTTTCCTTATACCTTTAAGCCAAGTGTATTCCTATCTAGTTACTTCCAACCAAAATCAGTAAGCCTTTTATGGCTTAACTGTGAACACATGAAGCTTCCCCAAAGATGGTGAAAAGATATAGTTCTCCCATGGTCCAGGCCCACTTGCAAAGATAACCAAAAGAAAGAAAGACTTGGACAAGTCCCCTGAGAGCTGGCAACAGTCAGTAGGACACTAGCCATAAATAGAGTGCAACCCACATTTCTGTCTGGTCATATTCTTTGGGGCCCAAACCTGACGGTTGAGCTGCCTGTACATGTAAGCAATGACTTGTGTACTCTAACAGGAAGAAAGCCAAGCCAAGTCCTCAGTACACAAAATGAGAGACAGACAGGAAAGTAATAGTTGTTCCTGGGATGGAAAGGATTGATAACAAATGGGTACCCCAAAACCAAACTCACAGGAGTCCAAATTTAGAAAAAAAGGGACACCATGAAATTTTACCTTCCTCTCTTACCTGGACACTACAGACTGAGATCCAGGAGAGCTGACTTTGGTCAGAATTCTTACCTTTCACTGGCTTCTGTCAGTTTTCCTGCGGTCCCATCTATAGGCTCCAGAGCAAGTGAGGTGTCCCAGAGGGTCCCATCTATGTTATCAGAAATTGTAGGGGAGGAAAAATAATTTTCTCTCTACTCTTCTGAGTACTTGGCTGAGAATCCTTTTTCTTTAGGGCACCTTGTAAATGGATGAGCTCATCTAGGTTAAAAGTTTCTCACTGTGGCCACTGTAATTAAAGATTATCTTTGGTAATGTTAAACCATTTTTTCAGACAAACACAGGTTCTCGGCCCATAATTTTTATACATATAGTTAGCTGGAATCCCAGATGGAGTAGTCCTTTACTCCCTGGACTCGAATGAACCAATTTTTTCTTTTTTCCTCTTAAAACAAAATTTATTTACCTGAGGCCTCACACTGGTGCAGTCCAGTTTAAGTCAGACCAGTCCAACTGCAGACCCAGTCTGGAAAAATAAATGCTCAAGTAAAGTCAGATCCTCATGATGCAAAAGCTGTAGAGCTTGGATATCCATGAGGGACTTCTTCACGACCTCCAGACACAGAAAGAAAGCAATGAGCACAATGGGATCAGCAGGTATCTACTCTTGCTCATTTCTCCTTAGGGCCATTGGCGATCTATTTTGGATCCCACTTCTGACACCAGGACAATTAAAAGATCTGAAGAATATTAAAAATTTTAAGAGTTTATCTGAGCAAACATTGATTCAAATTGGGCTATAAACAACCAGAAGTTGTTAAAAGCACTCCACCAACAGGACCTAGGGGCAAGGATTTTATAGAGAAGACACAGAAGCAAAGCAAAAAAGTTACCTGATTTGCTATAGCTTAAGTGGTTTCATTACTTGGGAAAGCCTAGTTGGCTGCTTGTGATTAGTTCTTATTTTATTTTAATTTTTGAATTTTATTTTATTTATTTTTTTACACAGCAGGTTCTTATTAGTCATCAGTTTTATACACATCAGTGTATACATGTCAATCCCAATCGCCTAATTCATCACACCACCACCACCACCACCCCGCCGCTTCCCGCTTGGTGTCCATATGTTTGTTCTCTACATCTGTGTTCTTCTTAACCTTGAGAAACTTATAGAAACTGACTCTGCCTTAGGTTTTTATTTGCTTACATAGACTACCAAATCATTAGAGCCACCTCAGCTTAATGGTCTTGTTTCATTACCATAACAGTATAGATGAGGAAAACTTCCCAATTGATTCTATGAAAGCAGTATCACTCTGATATCATAACAAGACTAGGTACAACAACAACAAAAATACAGACCAATATTTTTTCATGAATATAAATGCAATCCTCAATAAATTACCATCAAGTTGAATCCAGCAATATATAAAAAGGATTATACACAATGACCAAGTAGAATTTATCCCATGAATGCAAGTTTGGTATAACACAAAATCAGTCAATATAAACAACCATATTAACATAATGAAGGCCCCAAACCACATGAGCATCTCAACAGATACAGAAAAAACATTTGACAAGAATCAGCACTTTTTCATGATAAAAATATTCAACAAACTAGGAATACAAGGAACTTCCTCAACTTGATAGAGGAAACCTACAAAAACATGCAACTGACATAATACATAAGGGTGAAACACTAAAAAATTTCCTTCTAAGAACTGAAACAAGACAAGGATGTCTTCTATTGCCATTTCTAGAGGTTGTACTAGAGGTTCTGGCCAAGGTAATTAGGCAAAAATAAATAAATAAATAGGCATCCAGATAACAAAGGAAGAAGTAAAATGATCTCAATTTGAAGATAACATAACCTTGTACATAGCAAATCCTAAGGAATCCATTATAAAACTATGAGAACTAATACATGAGTGGAATATTGTGGCAGGATACAGTATCAATATACAAAAATCAATTGTATTTCTTTATAATAGAAATTAACAATCTGAAAATGAACTGAAGAAAATGATTCCATTTATGATGACATCAAAAAGAAAAATATTTTTAGGGATATGTTTAACAAAAGAAAGTCCAGGCTTATAAATTGAAAATACAGAATGTTGTTGAAAAAAAATTAAAGAAGACCTAAATAAATGGAAATAAATCCCACGTTCATGGATTGAAAGACAGTATTGTTCTAATGGTAATATTACCTAATTGATGTACAGATTCAACGCAATCCCTATTAAAATCACATCTGGCTTTTATGTAGAAAATGACAAGGTGATTTCAAAATCAAAGGATCCAGAATAGAGAAAACAATCTTAGTATAGAAAGAATAAAATAGGATATCCTGTACTTCTTAATTTCAAAACTTACTACAAAACGACAGTAATCAAGGCAGGGTGGTACAGCAACTAGAGATTATCATACTAAGTGAAGTAAGTCAGAAAGAGAAAGACAAATACCATGTGATATCACTTATATGTGGAATCTAAAATATGACACAAATGAACCTATCTATGAAAAAGAAACAGAATCAAGGACATAGAGAATAGACTGGTGGTTGCCAAGGGGGAGGGGGGTGGGAGAGGGTTGGATTGGGAATTTGGGATTAGCAGATACAAACTGGTATATATAGAATGGATAAACAACAAGGTCTTACTGTATAGCAGAGGGAACTATATTCAGTATCCTGTGATAAACCATAATGGAAAAGAATATGAAAAAGAATGTATATATATGTATAACTGAGTCACTGCTGTACAGCAGTCATTAACACATTGTAACTCAACTATACTTCAATACAAAATAAATTTTAAAAATTTAGTTATAGAATTTCTATTTCATGTTTTTTATAATTTCTAGTTACCTGCTGAAATTTTCAATCATGTCTTTTATCTCCTATTTAGTAAGAAAAATCATTATTATTATTATTATTATTTAATTTTTTTGTTTGGCTGTTCCACAGAGCATGTGGGATCTTAGTTCCCCAACCAGGGATGGAAACTGCACCCCCTGCAGTGGAAGTGTTGAGTGTTAACCTCTGGACTGCCAGGGAAGTCCCAGAAAATTTATTTTTAAATTGAGTCTTATAATTCCAGTGTCTGGAACTCCTATAGATCTGTATTTGTTGTGTGTTGTTTCTGCTGAGTTTTTTTTTTTTCATGTTGTTTGGGCTCATTTTGTACCTGTCTACCTTTTACTGTGTAGACAGACTGTTGATCAAATTGACTGTAGACTTAGGATGATGTAAACTTGTTGCAGAGAAAATTTACTCTTGTTTATGCCAGGTGCCTGTAATCATGGAATTCAGAATCCCCTGAATCTTAATATAAGAATTTGGATAATTAAAAGTTGAGCTGTTGAGCTGTTGATCCAGTTTAAAAAAAAAAAAAAGGATTCTCTCAGAAATATAGAAACTAGCCCAAAAGTTTTTCAAGTTCATGTGGTCTAGGATAATCTTTGGTAAATAAAAGCTAGTTTAACTTTGTTGGTTTAATTAAAACAGGCATGTCTTCAGAGTTATCAGCCTTAAATATAATGCAGACATACAGCTTTTATTCTAGCCAGGTTTACTAAAAGTCATGTTATTTCTGTTACAGGATTTGTTAGCAAGAAAAATAACTTAAGTTGATGGTTAGCTGTTTAATGCCTCATGAAATTTTCATGAGTAACCTAAACAGATGAATTACATAGCTGTAATTAAAAGTTTATATGTGAATTTTTCAACAGTAATTATATTTTATGGTATGTCTACTTAAAAATAGTTTCAAAAATCTTTTTGATAACTTGAAACCTTTAAGTTACACTAACTAATGATGGATATACATTGAATATCTAGATCATTTTCAAATAAAATAAAATACTGAAACTACTGAGCATAGGTTTATCTACTTTGGCATCTTTTTATAAAGAAACTGAAGATATTTCTATCTATCAGCAAACATGTGTTGTGCCATACTGGAAATTTTACTATCAGGAAGGATATACTTTTAGAAATTATGAAGTATATTTTTAACTTTACCGATCTGTAGAATGGTTGTGTAACAGGCAGTCCACAATTGCTTACTTTTTAGTTTCACTAGAAATTAAGGTTTCTAAGGGTTAAGAAAGCTAATCAATATATGTAATTAAAAATACTAGAAATAATAAGGGTGAAAGGAAACAACTGTGTATGAAAAGTAGGTAAGGAAAATAGGATGTGTGTTTTGGATAAGAAGAGGTATGAAAGACATGTTTTTGTTAAGGGAAAAAGAGTAATTTTGTTCTAAAGTAGAATTACTGGGTGTTCCAGAATGAGAAAGAGGAAAATACAGGGAAGAAAACCTGAGTGGGTAGAACGTTTGAGGAAAAGGAATCTTGGGAAAGGAATTTTATGTGTGGTCAAGCTGTCTAAGATTAGAATGAATTTATTTGTAAATTTTTAAAGAATGAGCCTTAATATCAAAAGTACACTTGTGCAGGGACTTCCCTGGAGGTCCAGTGGTTAAGACTCCGCACTTCCACTGCAGGGGGCACAGGTTCGATCCCTGGTTGGAGAATTAAGATCGCACATGCCACGCAGCACAGCCAAAAAAGAAAAGAAAAAAAAGGACACTGGTGCAAAATTAGAGTTTGGTTTTTTCTCTGTTAAAAAGAAAAAAGTGTTTGGACTATTGGTCTTCTCTTGATAAGAGATTGTGAAATGCTTCTCTTTACCTTTTGGGTAATCTGCCTGGAAAGCAACGATTTTGTCTTACCAAAATAATTTTTTGTGTTTCATATTATCTTTATCAGGTCTTTGATTACATGGGAGAATTGAGTCTTCTCAATGTGAAAAGAGCTATATTTTTTCACAGTTTTGTAACCTTCTGTATTTACCTTAAAAATATTTTATTGTCACTTTGGTTAAATGGTTAAATAGATAATTAAGCATTGTTTCATATTGATCTGTGATACTGTTTAATCAAATGTTCAAACTTTTGGAATTTTTGACAACTTCCCAAAATCAGATTCTAAATGGAGTCTTTTTGACCTCAAACTATTTTTGAGATTTCCCAGTGGGTACTTAGAAAATCTAAAAAACATAGTCTCTCACCTTATAAAAGAGATATTAAAACAATTAGGTTTATTTGGTATGTTAAATTACATGGAAAACATTGTCAAATAAGTATTAAGCTATCTTAGATTATATATGTATGGTTATATGTTATTAGTATAGATATTCCAGACTTGTTTGAAGTTCACAGAAATTTGTCAATACCCTCATTGTCCCGTTATTATCTTAAATTGTCATATGGCACAGATTCATGTCATATGCTAATCCAGGATTACCCTTTTTTCCCTAATTTTTTAATGATATCTTAAATTTTATTGTCCACATGTAAATGTTTTATCATTAGCATTTGCCTTTTCCCCTTTCTTAGTAGGAGAAACCTCTGGAGCCTATTAAGTAGATAGTGGCAGAAAGTTAATTTCAAAAATCTTTAAACCACTTCAGAATTAATAAGCAATAATATTTTACTCTGAACCTACCAACTATTCCATATTTTTCCTTTTTTTTTTTTTTTTTTGCAGTACGCGGGCCTCTCACGGTTGCAGCCTGTCCTGCTGCAGAGCACAGGCTCTGGACGCGCAGGCCCAGCAGCCGTGGCTCACGGGCCCAGCCGATCCGTGGCATGCGGGATCCTCCCAGACTGGGGCATGAACCCACGTCCCCTGCATCGGCAGGCGGACTCCCAACCACTGCGCCACCAGGGAAGTCCTATTTTTCCTATTTTTAAATGAAGTTTTTATTTTTATTTTATTTTTCTGGCCACACCACATGGCTTATGGGATTTTAGTTCCCCTGACCAGGGATCAAACCTGGGCCCTTGGCAGTGAGAACGCAGAGTTCTAACCACTAGACCGCCAGGGAATTCGCTAAATGAAGTTTTTATAATTTTGGGTTTCACATTTTGTTCTGTAAGCCATTTTGAATTCATGTTTTGTATTTGGTGTGAGGTAAGGGTACTTTTTTTGTATATTGATGTCTGCTGTAGACTGAATGTTTGTGTAACCCTGAAATTCATCCAATTGGATGGTATTTGGAATTACCAAATAATTGGATGGTAATTGGCAATTAGGCCATGAAGGTGGAGCCCTCATGAATGGGATTAGTTTCATTATAAAAGAGGCCCAGAGAGCCTCCTTGCCCCTTCTGCCATGTGAAGACATCTGGTTATGAACCAGGAATCTGACCCTCACTAGACACCAGATCTGTCAGCATCCTGATCGTGGGCTTCCCAGACTCCAGAACTATGAGAAATTCCAGTCTGTGGTATTTTTGTTATAGCAGCCCAAACTGGCCAAGACAACATTCAATTGTTCCAGCATCATCTCTTGAAAAGTCTCCACTGAATTCCTTTGGGTCCTTTTTAAAAAATGAATTGACCATATATATGTGGGTCTACTTTTGGACTGTGTTTTATTCCATCAATCTATATGTTTGTCCTTACGCAAATACTACATAGTCTTGATTAATGTAGATTTATAGTTAGCCCTGAAATCAGGTAGTGAGTCCTCTAACTTTGTTCCTTTGCTTTTCCATAGAACCTTTAGAATCGCAGTTTGCTGAGATTTCTATTGGGATGGCATTGAATTTATAGCTCACTTTTGGAGAGAATTACCATATTAACACATTGAGTCTTCTGATCCATGAACAGTGTATCTTTTTTAACTCAGGGCTCCTGATTCAATCATAATTTATTAAGTATATGTGTCAAGTACAGTGTAAGGGATGTTAGGATGAATAAAAAAGTCTTTGGGGGCTTCCCTGGTGGTGCAGTGGTTGAGAGTCTGCCTGCCGATGCAGGGGACATGGGTTCGTGCCCCGGTCCGGGAGGATCCCACATGCCACGGAGCGGCTGGGCCCGTGGGCCGTGGCTGCTGAGCCTGCGCGTCCGGAGCCTGTGCTCCGCAAACGGGAGAGGCCACAACAGTGAGAGGCCCACATACCGCAAAAAAAAAAAAAAAAAAGTCTTTGGAAAAAGCAACATAGTAGTGGGTTAAATAAAAATGCCTAACACTGAGAGTTTTTAATATTTTTAAGAGCACTGTTACACTTCTCAGTTGGAATTGGTTTGGAATGGGAAGGGATATTTTCAGCTTGAAACTCACTTGTGTAACCCTCTCTGATTACAAGTCCTTTGATTTTGTGTAGGAAGCCAACCAGGAGACTTTTTAGAGCGAAAACTCACACTACGGTATGTAAATTTACATGTGGCTTCCCTGAGGTACTGTGGTGTGTAGTTCAAATAATCATCCACTGTCTCGTCCACAGATCTGTCTCAGGATACAACCCCTGGTGGACCCAAAATATATGAGTCAAGAGATAAGAAACTACTGTAAGCAAATATAAAATGAACTAAAAATATTAATGACTACTTTAAGAACTATGCAATATAGTGGAGCCCAAACAGCCCTGGGGCACTACCACCAGGGTAGGTACAACTCTGAAGTTGGAAGAGGGGGTTAACCTACATTCCTATAGGAGTCAAATAGGGGCTTTGGCCCTTTGGGAACTATAGGGAATCAGAGGGGCTTTGTCACCATGAGGACTCCATCATATCAGTAGCTATCAGCAGAGGGTACAGGGCACAACAGGAGTGCCCAACAGATATGGTAGTATCCAGAGAAGAGTGGCAGTCTCTTCTCAGCTACTTGGACTTGTTCCTGGGCATAGATGAGACCTACTCTCAGCCCTCCCCTGAGTGTCTGACAAGGTCCAGGGTCCTACTGCTACAAAGGAGCCCACCCAACACAGGCAAGTTTTATTCCCATTTCACAGATGACAAGACTGACCTTTAGAGCACTGGATCTGTTACAACTGTCAGGTTGATTCCTCTAGCTGAGTCCCAGAGGCAATGTTTTACTTATCATTTTACATTCTGACAACAGGAATTTTAAGTGTCTTCATTGCTCTCATAAGCTCACTGAACATTTCAATTATCATGTGTTGTTTTCTAGATTTTTATTATTATTATATTATTATTATGACAAACATAATCCATATCATTTAAGAAAAAGTGGAGATGAGTGAGCAAAGAAAAAAAGAATCATACATGTTGGGAGCCATAGGACGGTAGAGGACCCAGGAGAAGGTGTAGCAGTGCCCACTGACATGGTTACAACTAGGCAAAGACAGGGGATGGGCACACCTTCAGGCGAATGGCATGGAGGTACCATCAGGCGATTGGATTCATTTTTGAGTGCAGGTGAGACCTATTTTCTGGCTACCATGCAGGAAAAAACCATTGCCTCCTTTTTAGTGCAAACATTTTCAGAGTTTTCTCTGTGCACAAATGTATTGTGCAAATGTTTATATTTTTACAAAATTGGGCTGATACTATATATTCGGTTCTGAAAACTGTTTTTTCTTTATTGTTGTTTTACAGTGTACCATGAACATCTCCTCCATGCACGTGGGTGAAAATCCCCTACTGAAACACAGAGAGCACTGTAGTTGGATCAAAAGGCTGCTGGTAATGAGAGTGACACCTAAAGCAAAGAATCAGCTTAAGGTTAAAGCACATAGCCTGGCAAATGCCTGCCAGGGAAAGCAGGGTCAGCGATATTCTCATCAGAGGAGTCAGAATTGAAGGCCAAAGGCATTAAAGATATGGGATATCATGTAAGCGCCTCTGGCCCCTACCTCCGCCCCTCATTCCCCTGACACCCCGTTGGCCCCTTGGGGTGAATGGATCCTGTACATCTCTTTGCATCCAATGAAAGTCACCCATTTTCTGTCTTTTCCTTAGCTCTTCTTGAGCCCTTGACATATCTGCACATTCTGTCATCATCTCCTCACTGCCCAGATGCCTTTCCTGTAAGTTGTTCTGATAGTCCTTGGGGGAATCGTCCGTCCCCCTATCCGTTTTTCTTTTTGCTTTCCGGGGCACATAGTCTTCAGCAGTGCACTTTTCGGCAGCCCGCGGCTGACTCTCTGGCTTTGCCTGGGATTCCAGCTTGCCCTCACCGTGTGGTTTTCCCTCAGCTTCGGACTTGTCCTGCTTTTCTCTCTTCCTCTCATCTTCTGGTTGTCCCTGGTCTTCTGGCCGTCCCTCATTCTGGAGCTCTCCCTCGTGTTCTGACTTCCCCTCCACTTCTGGCTTTTCTTCCTCATATGACTTTCCTTGATTTTCAGGCTTTACTTCATTTTCTGGCTTTCCTTCGCTTTCCAGCTTTCCTTCATTTTCATTGCAGAGTTTTTCCATGTTGAGATGTCCCCTCGTTTTCCTGTCCTGGGGGATGGGATACGGTGGGGTGGGGGGAGAGAGACAAGAGGAAACAAGGGAGACTGAGGCCTTGGGGATGGAATGCAGGTCCGGATAGTACTGGCATCTCACCCTTGTCAGCGTTCCCCTGACCTGGCCCAGCCTAGTGTGCCTTCTGGCCACCCTTTACCCCACCATTCCTCCTGCACTGAGAGCCAACCATTTCCCTGGCAGGCCCTGCCACCTTGTACCATCCTTCAGCGTGGCAGAAATTGTGTATATTATATATGGGGGGGGATGGGCAGTGGGGCCCTCAAATTCTGCCCAAGCTGTGCCCTCCACACCCGGCCCCCAGCTCTGTGCCTGTCCAGTGCCTCTCCCTCCTTCCGCTGACCTGCAGGGATTCTGGAAAGGTTCCTCCTCCTTTTCTAGCCTTGCAGAGTGCTGAGAACAGACACGCAGACCTGCAGACAGGAGACAGAGAGGGGCTGCACGGTCAGTGGACTGAAGTCCCTTTCCTGAATTTGGGCCCTCCTCATCCAACGTTGCCTCCCCCACCTCCCCTGCATCCAAGCCGCCATTACTTTTCAGGCCTCAGGCACCAGACCAGGATGCTTTCCAAACTATTTTGGATCTCTGGGTCTTCCTCCCGTGCAAGCAACCTGCCCCACCCCCAACCCTTTACGCTGAGGTCAATATTTCCTCCTGGGTGGAGAGTGTGAAAGGGAGTTATTTTCAGAATTTGTCTACGTTTCACTGTCGCACTGCGGGGGCGGACTCCCCCCCCCCAATTTCAGGCTAGAAAATGGATGGAGGGCACAGAGGAGGGGCGTCGAAGAGGCGGCAGGGCCAGTTGCAGGGTCCTTCCTCCCCACCTGCCACGCCACGCCCCGTGCCCCTCCCCACCCATCTCGGGATCCCTTCCCCTCTCCCCGCTGCTCCCGGATCCTAGTCCCATCCGCTTCCATCCCGACCCCGGGCCGCCAGCAGCACCCACCTTCACACTGACCTGCAGCGCCCGGGTCGGGCCTGCGCCTCCTCTGGCTCGCCTAAGCCCGCTTGCCCCTCGCTCGGCACCCGGGCAGCTCCGGGAGCTGGTTCCGCGCGGGCGACAGGACCAGACCTCGGGGCTGTGGGGGTGGGACGCGGGGGCTGCTGCCCACGTTGGCGCCCTGCCGGTCACGTGAGCGCCGCGTCACCCGAGCCCGGTTTCCCCCCGCCCCGCCCCCTCACCTACATCCCGCAGGGACCGGACAGCTGCGGACGGGCTGCGGGGTGGTGTTTGTGGAAAAGGGGGAGTTACCAACAGAGCAGGTGAGGGGAGGCTTCCTGACTGCAGGTGCTTTACCTGGTGCCTCTCAGGTCCTCGCTCAGCATCCCTCTGAGATGCCCTTTATCCCCAGTTATGACAGCTGATCGCAGAGAAGGTACCCGACTTCTCCAGGAGCGCTCCACACGGAGCCCCACAACCCGTTTTCAAGACCAGCTCCGTCTGACTCCAGAGCCCTGATGGTGGTGCCCGCCAGGTAGCTGCGCTGCCTCCTTGAGTAGCAGCTATGTCCAGAGCCTCTGCTCTCCTCAGCCCATGTGTCCTCGCTTCCCGGCTGATCTCTGTTAATTTCCCTCTAAACACAGATGATTTCCTAATCTACATATCCAGGTTATTCCCTCCCTTGAGTCTCAGACCCATTTTGCTTTCCCACCAGCAATATAGGAGAGTGCTTATTTCCCCACACCCTTTTCAACATAGTGTGTGACATACTTTTCACTAATATGATAGGTGAGAAGTATTATATCAATGGCATTTCTGTTTAACAACAGTTTAAATATCATTGTGAATTGTCTGTTCATGTCTTTTCCACATTTTTCTATTGGGTTGTTGGTCCTTCACACTTTTCAAGTGTTATTTACACATTAACTATATTAGGCCTTTATCTGTTATATAAGTTGCAAATATTTACTTCCAGTTTGTTAGTTGCCTTTTGACTTTATGATGTATTTCTGCCATGCATTAAAAAAGTAGTCACATTTATTAGACTTTTCTTTTATTGCATCTAGATTTTGATTCATAGTTAAGAACTTTTCTCCTATATGAGGTGAAAGAAGAATTCACCATGTCTTCTTTTAATACTCATAAGGTTAGCTGTATTTGTCTTGAGGTCATCTGTGGTTAAGGAATAAAGGTTAAGGAATAAACCAGTGTCAAAGTGTGTTGAATATTCAGCAGACTCAAAGCACTAGAGTAACAAAAATCAAAGCCCAAGGCTTATTAAAAGGGGAGGGGTTTTTTAGGAACTTCAAATGTTTCACTTTAAGGGTAACTGTAAACTGAAAATAAACTAGCCCTTACAAAGTTTTTTCGCTTGGCTTTGCAACATCTAGGTGGACTAGTAAAGTTTAAGTTTTGAGTATAGATTGTGGTTTTAGACAGGAAGCATCCTTACAGACCTGACCAATGCAAACAAAATCTCTGGAGGAAGATTGCATCATCCTAGGCCTCAAATTATTTCAACAAACAGTTGTTTAAATACAATGCCCATACACAAAGATAAGCAGCAACACGAAGATAAAACCCATCATAGGTAAAAAGCACCAGAGAGAATAGACAACACAAACAGATCCATTAGCTTTGAATTATTTGAGTTATCAGGTACAGACTACTAAACCACAATGCTTACTGTATTCAGATAAATAAAATCCAATCTTGAAAATTTCAACAGGGAACAAGAAATCAGAAAAAGTAGGAAAAAAAACCCCTCCAAAACTAAAAAGTAACTAAGCTGAAATTAGAAACTCAGTGGATGCCCTTAACAGCATATTAGATGCAGCCCAAGAGAGAATTAAAGAACTAGAAATTCTATTCAGATGAAATTATCCATAAGGCTGCATGGGTAGTCAAAAAGACGGAAAATACAGACAGGAGGGTATGATAAGGTCTGATGCATGTTTAATTGGAGTTCCAGAAGGAAAAGAGAAATGGAATTGTTCAGAGGCAATCTAAAGAATTAATGGCTGAGGATTATTCAAAATTGATGAAAGACATTGATCCATAGGATCCAAGGAGTCCAACAAATCCCAAACAGCATAAATAAAAAGAAACCCACATATAGAATGCATAATAGTGAACTTACAGAGAATTCAAGACAAAGAATCAAAAAGGTAGCCAAAAAAAAATAGAGTATGCCTCAAAAGGAACAAAAGTTAGGCTAATTACTAGCTTTGCAACAGCAATGATGAAAGCATGAATATGGTGAAATGACATCTTTAGTATCTTAAAAGAAAATCAATGCCAACCAAGAAATTAATAACCAGCAAAAATACCCTTCAGAAATGAAGGTGAAATAAAAGCTTTACAAATAAACACAGAGAGAGTTTCCAGCAGCAGGCATAAACCAAAGTTAAGTACTGAATTCTACAGGGCATTTTTCAGATAACAGGAAAATGATCTCAGATGGAAGACTGGGGATGAAGAAAGGAATAAAAAGCAATTAAAAGGCTAAATATCTATATAAATTTAAATCAATATTATATAAAATATTATCTTGTTAATTTATATTGACAACATAAAAGTCAAGAGAGCTAGAGTAAAAGTATTTAAAGTTCGGGCATTATCTAGGGAGTGTGTAGAAGTATAAATTAATATTGGTCAAGACTTTAATAAGTCAAGACTGTATGCTATAATTGCCAGATAACTATTAAGGAAGAGTAAGAGTGTAAAACTAAGCTAATAGAGGGGTAAAAATAAGAAAATAACCAATCCTAAAGAAGAAAAAACTAACATAAATCAGGTGGGACATAGAGACAGAACTTGGTACAATGGTTATATCCAGTATTAATATCAGTAAGTATATTAAATGTAAATGGTGTACTTGAAACAATTAAAAAACAAGATTTTCAGACTGGAAAAAACCCAACTATGTACTATTTACAAAAGACTATCTGAAATATAAAGATACATAAGGACTGAAAGTAAAAGTACAGAAAAAAAAAACCCATGAAAACACTAACCAAAAGAAAGACATTATAGTTAAATTAATAACAAAATAGACTTTAAAGCAAAAAGCACTACAAGACATAAAGAGTGTCACCTCATGATATTTAAAATTTGTATGCATTTATTAAATTGACCTCAAAATAAATAAAAGTTGACAGAAATACAGGAGAATAAATAAATCCTCCATTTCAGTGTTAACACTCCTATCTCTCTGTGTAAATAAAGTGTTGAAAGAGAAAAACACTAACTTAAAATTCTATACCCAGTGAAACAATCCTTCAAATGTGGAGGAGAGGGCTTCCCTGGTGGCGCAGTGGTTGAGAGTCCACCTGCCGATGCAGGGGACACGGGTTCGTGCCCTGGTCCGGGAAGATCCCACATGCCGCGGAGCGGCTGGGCCCGTGAGCCATGGCCGCTGAGCCTGCGCGTCCGGAGCCTGTGCTCCTCAATGGGAGAGGCCACAACAGTGAGAGGCCCGCGTACCACAAAAAAAAAAAAAAAAAAATGTGGAGGAGAAATAAAATACTTTCTCAGACAACAAAAAGTGATGGGATTCAGCATCAGCAAACCTTTCCTTCAGGAAATGTTAAAAGATTTTCTTCAGGCAGCAGAAAAATGATACAGGCCAACAACTCAGATCTACATAAAGGAAGAGCAATGGAAATGCAATAAATGAAAGTAAAATGATTTTTTTTTCTCTCTCTTTTTTTTTTTTTTTGTGGCACGCGGGCCTCTCACTGTTGTGGCCTCTCCCGTTGCAGAGCACAGGCTCCAGACGTGCAGGTTCAGCGGCGGCCACGGCCCACGGGCCCAGCCGCTCCGCAGCATGTGGGATCTTCCCGGACCAGGGCACGAACCCGTGTCCCCTGCATCGGCAGGCGGACTCTCAACCACTGCGCCACCAGGGAAGCTCTTGTCTTATTCTTAATTGATATAAAAATAACTCTTTATCTAAAGTAATAATGTACTAAGTGACTGTAGCAAATGGATGAATGAAATGAATGAACATTCTGTAATAAGGTATCTGTACTACATATAAGTGAAGCAAAAGAGTGTTATTTGAAAGTGATCTTAGTTAAAAATGTAAACTCGAGGAAAATCATTGAAAATTCTTTTAAAGACATATAACTGATACACTAATAAGACAAGTGGAATCATGTAAAATACTCAATTAAAACTAGAGAAGGCAGGGGGGCTTCACTGGTGGTGTAATGGTTGAGAATCCGCCTACCAATTCAGGGGACACGGGTTTGAGCCCTGGTCCGGAAGATCCCACATGCCGCAGAGCAACTAAGCCCATGCGCCACAACTACTGTGCCTGACCTCTAGAGCCTGCAAGCCACAGCTATTGAAGCCCATGCACCTAGAGCTCGTGCTCCTCAACAAGAGAAGCCACCGCAATGAGAAGCCCATGCACTGCAATGAAGAGTAGCCCCGACTCACCGCAACTAGAGAAAGCCCACGTGCAGCAATGAAGACTCAATGCAGTCAAAGATAAAAATTTTAAAAAATGTATTAAAAAAAAAACTAGAGAAGGCAGAAGAAGCCTCTGGCAACAAATAGAAAACAGTTATAAATATGGTTGATATTAAATCCAAATATATCAAGAATCATTTTAAATGTGAATGGTCTAAATATACCAATTAAAGATAGAAATTATCAGCGTGTATTAAAAAAACCCAACTATATATTGTGTACAAGAAGCCCACTTTAAATTTAAAGAGTGAGAGGTTAAAAGTAAAGCAACAGAGAAAGATCTTCACTAATCAGAAGAAACCTGGACAAAAAAAGAAAGCTGGAGTAGTTACATACATTCAGACAAAGCAGAACAAGGAAAATTATCAGAAATCAGAAGAGGCACTACATAATGATAAAGGGATAAATTCTGAGAAAAACACATAATAATCCTAATCATGTATATGCACCTAACAAAAGTGTCGTAATATATGAGGCAAAAACTGATAGAACTAAAAGAAGAAACTGACAAATCCATTATTAGAGTTGAAGACTTCAATGCCGCCATCCAGTAATTGACAGATTAAGCAGGCAGAATATCAATAAGGATATAGTCGAACAGTATTATCAATCAACTTGATTTAATTGACATTTATAGAACATTCCATCCAACATCAGAACATATTTATTTTCAAGCTCATATAGAACATTCACCAAGAGAGTCCTATTCTAGGTCATAAAACACACCTTAACAAATTTAAAAGAATAGAAATCATAAAAGTATGCTCTCAGTAGAATTAAACTAGAAATCAATAGCAGGATAGATGGAAAACCCAAATATTTGGAAATTAAACAACACACTTCTAAATAACACATGAATCCAAGAAGAATTCTCAAGAAAAATGTAAAAATGCTTTGAACTAAATGAAAATACAACATATCAAAATCTTTGGGATGAAGCAACAGTAGTGCTTAAAGGAAAATTTCTAGCTTAAATGCATATATGGAAAAGAAGAAGGTTCTAACATCAATAACCTACATTTTCTCTTCAGGAGGCTAAAGAAAGAAGAGTAATTTAAGCCTAGAGCAAACAGGAGAAAAGAAATATTAGAGACAAAATCAAGGAAAGTGAAAACAGGAAAACAACAGAGGAAATCAGCAAAACCAAAAGCTGGTTCTTTGAAAAAATAAATAAAACTGTTAAATCTCTTACCAGGGTAACCAAGAAAAAAAGAAAGAAGGCTCATATTAAAATATCAGAAGTGAAAGTGGGGTTATCACTCCTAATTCCATGGACATTATCTTCTTAATGAAGGATACTATTAACAACTCTATGCCTACAAATTTGATAACTTAGATGAAATGGAATAATTACTCAAAAGGTACAAACTACTAAAACTCACACAAGGGGAAAAAGATAACCTGAATAGTTCTGTACCTACTAAAGAAATTGAATCAATAATTAATAACCTTCCAAAGATAGAAATCACTAGGACCAAATTCTACCAAACATTTAAGGATCACCAGTAAACATTTAGAAATTACCAGTGAATTTTACCAAACATTTAAGTTAGAAATAATACCAATTCTCCACAATCCCTCCCATAAAACTGAAGTAGAGAACACTTGACTCATTCTGTGAAACCAATTATTACCCTAATTCCAAAACCAGATAAAATATACTACAAGAAAGCAAAACTAAAGACCAATATTTCTAATGAACGCAGACAGAAAATCCTCAACAAAATATTATGAAATTGAATCCAATAATGTATAAAAAGTTAGGCACCAAACAAGTGAAATTTATTCTAGGTATTCAAGGCTGACTCAACATTTGAAAATCAATCAATATAATCCACCACATGTTAACAGACTAAAGAAGAAAAATCATATGAGCTTTATTATTTGATGCAGAAAAAGCATTTGACAGAATCCAACACCAAATCATGATAAAAGCTCTCAAACTAGGATTAGAGGGGAACTTCCTCAACTTGATAAAGAATACAAGAAACTAACATTATACTTAGTGGTGAGAAAGTAGACACTTAACCCTAAGGTCAGGAACAGGCCAAGGGTGTCCTTTCTCATTTCTCCTATTAAACATCATACTGGAAGTCCTAGCTAGTGCAGTAAGACAAAAAAGGAAATAAAAAGTATATAGATTGGAATGGAGGAAATAAAACTATATTTGCAGATGACATGATGGTCTATGTAGAAAATGCCAAGGCATTGACAAACTCCTGGCCACAAGATCGCAGGATGTAAGTTAATATATAAAAGTTACTTGCTGGGACTTCCCTGGTGGCGCAGTGGTTGAGAGTCCACCTGCCGATGCAGGGGACACGGGTTCGTGCCCCGGCCCGGGAAGATCCCACATGCCGCGGAGCGGCTGGGCCCGTGAGCCATGGCCGCTGAGCCTGTGTGTCCGGAGCCTGTGCTCCGCAACAGGAGAGGCCACAACAGTGAAAGGCCCGTGTACCGCAAAAAAAAAAAAAAGTTACTTGCTTTCCTATATACCAGTAATGAACAATTGGAATTTGATTATTTAAAAGTGCCATTTATAATAGCATTCCCACAACACAGGATGTGACAAAAGACTCTAAGTGTATCACAAATGCATGAAACAACTTCACTGAAAGGGATGGAAAAATTAGGCACTGGCATAGGTAACTTTGGAAATGAGTGGAGTCTGTAAGACTAAAGACAAAATTTTCTCTCTATATATTTTAAAATATATAAAGACACATATATATACACATACATACATATATATGGAGAGAGAGAGAGATGCATATATATGCATGGGTTATTATATACCCATATATCTTCTTTCTCTGTCTACCGAGAGGGCCTATAAACAATGATATCCCAATAGTAACGAGTACACCTAACACCCAAATCTTGGTTTTTAATACCATTCTCCAACCAAAGGTACCAGGGCTCCTTGGAGAAATGGCTGATTCTAGGACTTGGGCAGGAAATATGCAAGGTAAGACTAGAGCATCTTGTAGTGCCAGAAAGAGTTTTTTTAAAAAAGCACACACATACACAATGATGGAAGTATGTCAAATAGATCCAAGAGCCAACTGAAAGAGCTTCCAATGGCCAAAAGTGGAACAATTTGAGCAATGAAAGTATACAAAATAGTATTAGATTATAGTCCAAAGAATAAAATTAATGAGCCCATACTTATATAAAAAAATTGAATACATTAATAAACGGGGGAGAAATCAAATATCCTATGCAGAATTCCAAATAAATGTTGGAGATACTCCATCCTCAAGGCGGTAACTTTGGAAATGAGGTAACTTTGAAATAACACCGCATTCTTTAAGTGTGGACTGTGCAGAGTGACTTTCTTCCAGAGTACAGTCTGGAAAGGGAGAAATAAAAGGGTAACTTTACCATGGAGAATCCTGACAAACACTACCTCAGCCAGGTGATCAACGTTAACATCAACAGGAATAATGTTGATAGCATATACCCTTTATATGATGCCACTTTACCTGTGTGATCTTCTTCCCAAAAGCACTTAACACTTGTCTAACCACAAGAAAAAAAATCAAGCAAACTGATATTGTGGTACATTATACAAAGTACCTGACCAGTACTTCTCAAGAATGTCAAGGCATAAGAAACAGGGCAAGTGTGAGAAACTGTCAGAGCCAAGAGGAGCCTAAGGAGACATAATGACTAAATGTAAGGTGGTAACCTGGATAGGATCTTGGAACAGTAAAAGGACATTAGGGAAAAACTGAGGAAATATGAATAAAGTATGTACTTTGGTAAATAATAATGTATCAACATTGGTTCATCGTGACAAACACTTCAAACTAAAGTAAGCTGTTAATAATAGGCGATATTAGGTATGGGGTAAACGGAATCTATATATCTTTGCAATAATTCTGTAAATTTACAACTGTCCTAAAATAAAAGTTTATTTAAAGAAACACTATAAGCAAATAAAAGGCTAATGAAGAGCCAGAGGAAAAAAATCACATAGGTAGATGGGTCTGCTGAAATGATAAGCCAGGGCTTAACAGGAATTTCCTAGGGGACAGCTCCTTCTAAGAAAATGTCAGCAGACAAGAGATTAACAGGTGAGAATAGCACAGCATCTGGTCACTCAGATTTTTCTCCTGGCTCAATCTCCTGTATCTAAATCCAGTGGAGAGGGCTGTATGCAAAAACACACACAAACCAACAAAAAACTTGGAAAGGTGTGTTTTATAAGAACTTCATAAATATCAAGGCCCAAGCGACAATTGGGTGCTACCCACCGGAGTTAGGGAAACTCTACTGTAGGTAGAGAATTCTCCACCCTTCTGTTGTGACACTGTGTTGCTTTAGTCCATCATGATCTCCAGCACATCAGCAGCAGCGGGGCCTTAGGAGGGTACAGGACAAACTAGAAGAGGCACAGCACCCAAGAGTCATGGCATTACACAGGGGAGAGTGACACCCACCTCTCAGCTGTCTGGATTTATTTATGGACACATGTGAGAGCTCCCTCAGCCCTCTCCCAAACATTTCATGGGGTTCTGGTCCTGCTAGTGCAGGAGAGAGGGTAGAAGCCAGCCTAACACAGTTCACACACTCAACATCTCATCGGATATTCTCCACAGGCCAGGAAGGCAAGTTTTATCCCCAATTCACTGATGCTAAGACTCTCCCTTACAATAATGGAACTATAATAATTGCCAGGTTGATTCTTCCAGCTTTGAGTCCCAGAGGTAATGTGACTTTTACTTACCATTTCATGTCCTGACAACAGAAATTTTATGTGTCTCCACTGCCTTCGTAAGCCGAACAGTACTTTTGATTGCTTGGTATTGCTTTCCTATATTTTTTTATCTTTCATTATTGTTATGATAAAAGTAATGTTTTTTTTAAAAAGAATATAAACAGATGAACAAAAAACAGAAAAAAATCACCCATAGATAACCACTGTTAATCTTTTAGTAGACACAGCTTTCCGAGTTTTTTCTGTACATGAATCACTAGGTATCTTTGTAGTTTTACAAAAATGGACTGATGCCGTATATATGGTTCTGAAAACTGGTTTTTTAAACATTTTACAATGCACCATAAACATTTTTCCATGCAATGGATGAAAATCTGCTACTGAAACACACAGGGCTGCAGTTGGATAAAGAGAGTGACACCTAAAGCATAGTATTAGCATAAGGTTAAATAAAGCATAGGGCCTTGCAAATGCCTGCCAGGGGCACTACACAAAAGGAATGTCTTCAAAGCCCCTTTGTGGGGCCCTGCAGCCACCCCTGAGTTCCCTTGGGCCCCTCGGGTGGAAGGGGTCCTGTAAACTTTTTTGCATCCACATAAATCCCCCCAATTTCTGTCTGGTTTTCTTCACCTCATCCTCCACCCTGGCCATCTCGTCAAATTCTCTTATCATCTCTTCATTGCTCAAATGCATATCGTGTATGGCCTCCTTGTATTCCTTGAGACACTGAGCCAGCCCCTTGTTGGTTTTTCTTTTGGCCTTCCTGGGTACATCATCCCCAGCTGGGCGCTTTCCTGCAGCCCTTGGTTCGCTGGCTGGCTTTTCTTCTTTTGGCTTTCCCTCGCTCACTGGCTTTCCCTCACTCTCTGGTTTTCCTTCTTTTGGTTTTCCCTCACTCACTGGCCTTCCTTCTTTTGGCTTTGCCTCACTGTCTGGCTTTTCTTTATCCTTTAGTACTTCCTCATCTTCTGTCTTTCCCTTGAGATCTATCCTTCCCTTGTTTTCTAACTTTTCCTTGTCTTCCACAGTACAAGCTACTCCCAGCTTTCCCGCATCCGGTGGCTGTCCTTTGTTTTCCATCTTGCCTTGGTTCTCAGGCTTTCCTTCATTTTCACTGCAGAGTTTTTCCATGTTGAGTGTCCCTTCCTTTTCCTGTCCTAGGGATGGGGCAGGGGGAAGAGAAGACAAAGAGGAAACAAGGGAGACTGAGGGCTTGGGGATGGAACGCAGGTCCGGATAGTAGCAGTCGCTTCTCGCCCCTTGTCAGGGGTCCCCTGCCCTGGCCCGGCCTTCCTAGTGTGCCTTCTGCCCACCCTTTACCCCACCATTCCTCGTGCACACGTGAGCCAACCATTTCCCAGACAGACCCTGCCATTTTTCCCTACGCTTGCTCAGCATGGCAGAGTGTGTGTAAATGTGTTGGGAAGTGGGCAGTGGGGCCCCCAATTCTGCCCGAGCCGTGCCCTCCACACTCCCCACCCCTCTGGGTCCCTGTCCAGTGCCCTCCTCCTTCACTGACCTGCGGGTATTCTGGACAGGTTCCTCCTCCTTCTCTAGTCCAGTAGAGCACTGGGAACAACAGACACGTACACCTGAAGACAGACAGGAGACCGGGAATGAGGCATCGGTGGATGCATAGGGACTCGGGTCCTTTTTCCGAATCCCGGTCCTCCTCAGCCAACGTTTCCCTCCCCCACCTCCTCCGCCCCCACAGCACCCCAGCCGCCATTTCTGTTCACTCCTCCGGCGCCAGACCAGGATGTTTTCCAAACTAATTTTGGATCTCTGCGTCCTTCTCCCCCAGAGGAAACTCAACCCCCCCACCCTTGAGGTCAACTTTTACTCTGCGCACAGAGTGCCAGAAGGGGTTTATTTCCACTGTCTCACTGCTGGGGCACCCCCCAACTCATCATCTCCGGCTCCAAAATGGACGGAGGGTAGAGAAGAAGTGTGCAGAAAGGCGAATGGGTACTTGGGGTGTCCGCCTTCCCCACCCTCTGCCCAATGGCCGCTTGCTCCCCCTTAGCCGTTTTTCCCACCGCCATCTCTATCTACACTCTGGCCAGCTCCCCTCGACCCGGAGCCCATCCCCAACCTTTTTCCTTTCCGCGCCCGCCCGCTCCTCCTCCCCCATTCCGATGTCCTGCAGGCAGCGACGAGAGCTCTCACACTGACCTGAAAGAACCTGGAGCAACAATTAGGGGCGCCCAGATGGCTCCGGGTCCGACAGCAGGGAGAGAGAGCTGGCACCCGAACCGGTGCCCACTTCGGAGCCCGGCGGTCACGTGAGCGTTGCGTCACCCGAGCTCCGCCCTCGCACCCCGCCCACCAGCTGGAGTCTGCAAGCCGCCCACCGCCTCCCTCCGGCAGCTCCCCCAGCCAACCTCTCCCGGCCCTTTTGTCCTTTTCCTCTTCTTGAGAAGTTGGTCACAGAAAGAATTTTAATAAAAAACACAGAAGCTTTTATTAATGGGCTGGGCGGTCCGGGGAGGAGTCTATAACGTTGCTCTTAAATTCCGTTGAGAGAACGTAGACTCACCAATGAAATCTTACGCATGTGAACTTTAATATTGTACAAAGGGTAGAATATTGCACTTTAGAAAAAAATTAAGAAAAATGTTCCCGTCAAAATGAAGCTGTCCCTTTTTCCTGGTATGCTCAAACATAAATTTTCTAATGAATTAAATATTTAGATCTGAAAATGAAATTATATTTGAAGCAGAATGAAAGAATGAGTTTTTTAAGTGAGAGACTGAATACACAACGGGCGATGACCAGACCATATATAACAATAGAATTGTGACCCACAACCTCTGTAGCAAGCAGCCCCGCAAGCCAAACCACAGCCTCTACAGCAATCTTCAGGACTTGATCAATGACTGCCAGCCTCCCTATTTTTGCCCTGCCCCAATTAGAGAACCTAAATATGCTCCCCAAACCAGTAACAAAATGCCGCTGCTTCTAGTTACCTGGCTTCCAGCTTTTCCCTGACAACAACTTCCAATTAGAGAAAACCTGGTCTTCCTTTTTTTCACTCTAAAGCTTTCCCATTCCCTTGCCTGTCTTTAAGTCTCTGCCAAACACAAGTTAGGGGAGCTAACTCCCTTGTTATAACACGCTGTGAATAACTAGCCTCTGCTTTTACATAAGCTTTCTGTGTAGAAGGTCTTTAAAAATATAATAACTGAAAGTTAAACAATTAAGAACAGCGTTGATGGATTTGATTACATTAAAATGTGTAACAGATTTGTTAAGGCATTGGGGACACATGCATTTCTCCCTGCTCTTGTTTTTTTTTAAATTTATTTTTTATTGAAATATACTTTAATTACAATGTTGTGTTAATTACTGCTGTACAGCAAAGTGACTCAGTTATACATATATATATATATATATATATATATATATATATATACATTCTTTTTCATATTCTTTTCCATTATGGTTTATCAAAACATATTGAATATAGTTCCCTGTGCTCTACAGTAGGACATTGTTGTTTATCCATTCTATAAATACCAGTTTGCATCTGCTAATCCCAAACTCCTGCTCCTACCCTCTCCCACCCCCCTACCCTGCCTGCTCTTGTTGAGTGTACTGGGAAAATTTTCTGAAGGGCAACTTTGTAAATTGTTTAAAAATAAAAATATTTTATATTTTGGCCCAGCAATTCCACCTCTAATATTTATCCATGGAGATAATTAGTAAGTTGCTAAAATAGAATCTTATGTTTTAAAACGTTTTATGGTTTTAAATTCCCATAACAATTATTTGTTATGCATTTATCCTTTGCTGGAACTGGGGCTCCAGTAGTGATTCTGTAGGCTTTGTTTATAAAGGGAAAAAAATGGAGCATCACAATTGTCCATCGGTACAGATTTAGTTACATAATCTTCTTAGTATATTTGTTTACCCTAGTTATCTTTGGACATTTGGTTAGAAAAATAATCCTTTTATGTTGGGTGCTCAATATGCAGTAAAATTAATTATTAACTATCCATAACCCCAAATTACTGTGGATGGTGGGACACAAAGGATAACCAGAGGATGTGGTTTTGACCTCTAGAGAATACCACCTATCTGCCAGGCATTATGCTAGCTACCTTATCTGGTGTAGATTTCATTTATATCTGATTGAAGAACTCTTACTTCAATGAAGCGGAATGATTTATAAAGCTACAGTCTTAACTCACTGTAGTACTGGAATAAAGATAGAAAGAGGAATAAAACAGAGAGCCCACTAACATCTCCAGGTATAAAAGTTTTTAGTATATGATAAGGAAGCATTTCTGATCAGTAGTAAGATATAGGTTATTATGGAAATTAAACTTGTATAATTACTTTAATAGTTAAAGGAAAATGAAGAGCCATATTTTCTGACATACACTTAAATGCTTTTCAGAGTAGGCAAGAAAAATGAAACAAAAAGTATCCAGAATGGAAGGAAAGAAGTAAAACTATCTCTGTTTGCAAATGACATGATCATGCATATAGAAAATCCCAAGGAATCCACTAAAGAACTATGAGAAAGAAAGAGTTCAGCAATGTGGTAGAATACAAGATCAACATACGAAAATCAACTGTGTTTCTATATGCTAGCAAAAAACAATTCAAACAGGAAAGTAAGGAAACATTTCCATTCAAAATATCATCAAAAAGAGGGGACTTCCCTGGTGTCCAGTGGTTAAGACTCCACACTCCCAATGCAGGGGGCCTGGGCTCAATCCCTGCTCAGGGAACTAGATCCCACATGCATGCCACAACTAAGAGTCCACATGCTGCAACTAAGAGTCTGCATACTACAACTAAAAGATCCTGCACACAACAATGAAGATCCCACGTGCCGCAACTAAGACCCAGGACAGCCAAATAAATAAATAAAAATTTAAAAACTTGCTTAGATTTCAAAAAAAATCATCAAAAAGGATAAACCATTTAGAAATAAATTTATTTTGAAAATCCAAGACTTGTATACTGAAAACTATAAAGTATTGTTGAACAAAATTAAAGAATACCTAAATAAATGGAAAGATAGCTGATGTTCATAGATTGGAAGACTTCATATTGTTAAGATGGGCAATACTTCCGAAGCTGATCTACAGACTCGACACAACCTCTATCAAAATATCAGATGGTTTCTTTGCAGATTTTGATAAGCTGATCCCAAAATTCAAATGGAAATGCAAGGAACTCAGAATAGACAAAAACAATCTTGAAAGGGAAGGATAAAGTTTGAGATCTCATACTTCCGTATTTCAAAACTTATTATATAGCTACAAGAATAAAGACAATGTGGTACTGGCATGAGGACATATAGACCAATGGAATAGAATTGAGAGTACAGAAGTAAACCCTCAGATTTACAGTCAGTTGATTTTCAACCAGAGTGCCAAGAAAATTTAGTGGTGAAAGAAGAGTCTTTTCAACAAATGATGGTGAGACAACTAGATATCCACATGCAAAAAATGAATTTGGACTCCCACGTCACACCACATACAGGACTTAACTCAAAAAAAATAAAGTCCTAAATATAAGAGCTAAAACCATTAAACTCTTAGAAGAAAATAAAGGTGTAATTCTTCATGATCTTGGATTAGGCAATGGTTTCTTAGATATGACACTAAAAGCTTAAGCAATAAAAGAAATATAGAAAAATGGGACTTCACCAAAATGTAAAACTTTTCATTTAAACAACACAATTAAGAAAGTGAAAAGACAACTCACAGAAAGGGAGAAAATTTTTGAAAGTAATATGTCTGATAAGGGACTTATATCTAGAATATACAAAGAGCACTTACAACTCAATAAAAAAAATAAACAATTTAAAAATGGGCAGGGAATTCCCTGGCAGTCCAGTGGTTAGGACTCTGCCCATCACGGCCAAGGGTGTGGGTTCAAACCCTGGTCGGGGAACTCAGATCCTGCAAGCCACGCAGCGTGGCCAATAAATAAATAAAATAAAAATGGGCAAAGGATCTGAATAGATATTTCAGCAAAGGAAATATACAAATGACCTATAAGCACGATGTTCAACATCATTAGCTGTCAGGGAAATGCAAATTAAAACCACATTGAGATACCACTTCATACCCACTAGAATGGATATAATAAAAAAAGGCAGATAATAACAAGTGTTTGCAAATATGTAGAGAAATTAGAACCATCACACAGTGATGGTGGGAATGGGAAATGATGCAGCCACTGTGGAAAACAGGCTGTCTGGCAGTTTCTCAACATGTTAAACCTTAAGTTATCATGTGACTTGACAATTTCACTTCTAAGTAAAGATCCAAGAGAAATGAAAAACTACGTTCACATAAAAACTTGTATGCAAAAGTCCTTGGCATCATTATTCATAATAATTAAAAAGTGGAAATATCCCTAATGTCCATTATCTGATGAATGGATAAATAAAGTGTGGTATAATAATGGAATACTATTTTTCAATAAAAATGGAATGAAGAGCTGATACATGCCAACAGGTACATGAAAAAATGCTCAACATCGCTAATCATCAGAGAAATGCAAATCAAAACCACAATGAGATATCACCTCACACCTGTCAGAATATTTATTATTGAAAAGACAACAAATAACAAGTGTTGACGAGGATGTGGAGAAAAGGGAGCCCTCATGCACTGTTGGTGGGAATGTAAATTGGTGCAGCCACTATGGAAAACAGTATGGAGTTTCCTTAAAAAACTAAAAATAGAACTACCATATGATTCAGCAGTTCCACTCCTGGGTATTTATCTGAAGAAAACAAAAGCACTAATTACAAAAGATGTGTACCCTTATGTTCACTGCAGCATTATTTACAATAGCCCAGATATGGAAGCAACCCAAGTGCCCATCAATAGATGAATGGATAAAGAAGATGTGATATATAATGGAATATTACTCAGCCATAAAAAAGAATGAAATATTGCCATTTATGACAACATGAATGAACCTAGATGGTATTATGCTAAATTAAATGTCAGACAAAGACAAATACTGTATGATTTCACTTATATGTGGATTCTAAAAATCAAAACAAATATAACAAAACAGAAACAGTTATAGATACAGAGGACAAACAGGTGGTTGCCAGAGAGGAGGGTGTTGGGGGGAGGAAAGAAATAGATGAGAGAGATTAAGAGGTACAAACTTCCTGTTGCAAAATAAATGAGTCACAGGTATGAAATGTGCAGTGCAGAATATAGTCAATAGCGATGTAATATATTGGTATGGTGACATATTGTGACTTGACTTATTGTAGTGATCATTTTGAAATGTATAGAAATTCCAAATCACTATGTTGTGTAACAGGAGCTAACCTAGTGTTGTAGGTCAATTATACTTCAAAAACAAATAAGCAAACTGATAGAAAAAGAGATCAGATTTGTAGTTGCTAGAGTGGGGGGAGGGGGGAATTGGATGAAGGCAGACAAAAGTACAAAGTTCCAAACATAAGACAAATAATTAAAAAAAAGATAAATAATTACTAGGGATGTAATGTACAACATAAATATAATTAACACTGCTGTATGTTATATATGAAAAAGAGAGTAAATCCTGAGTTCTCATCACAAAAATTTTTTTTTCTATTTCTTTAATTTTGTATGTACATAAGATGATGGATGTCCACTAAACTTATTGTGATAATCATTTCATGATGTATGTAAATCATCAAATCATTATGCTGTACACCTTAAATTTATACAGTGCTGTATGTCAATTATATCTCAAGAAAACTGGAAGAAAATAGTGGTAATAATAATAATAATAAAGAACCTAGCAGCTGAATACTTCCTGAATATAAGTGATCATTTTAAGCTGCTAATTTTTGGAGTAATTTGTTATGCAGGAATAGTAACCAGAACAACCTAAAGAAAGGATATGATAATACCAAATATGATAATAGATAGTGCACATAGCATAAAATATTTACTATCTGGTCCTTTACAGAAAATTTTATCAGTCCATGTCTTAGACCAAAGGGAACAACTAAACCTCCACCACCACCACAACCATCATCATTAAGATATGATGCTGAGTAAGTACTAATATAGATGCATATCAGGGTACAGGTAACATTTCATTCTTTTAAGGGGAGTAACTTTATTTAATACAATTTTAAACTTACAAAAAATTATTCTGTGTATTTTTGAAACAACTAATTCTTGAGTACTGGAAACCCATAAAGTAAAAGTTGATGGCCTAATGGAAAGAGTCTAGAATTCAGACTTTGCACTTTAAAAAAAATATTTAACCTCTTTTAGGCCCAGTTGGTTTGCCCATCTATGAAATGGGAGAATGGATAACTATCAAAAGACTGACAGTATTGAGTGTTGGCAAGGATATAGAGTAACTGGAACCCACATACCTACTCTAGGAAGTGTAAATTGATAGCCACTTTGGAAAACTGTCAATATCTACTAAGGCTAAACACTCAAATACGTTTTGACTCAGCAGTTGCACTCTTGGTATATTTCAAAGGAAATATGCCCTTGTGTACACCAAAAGACATGAACAAGACTGATTATTAAGCTCAAAACTTAAAGCAATGCAAATGTCCATTAACAGAAAAAGAGTGTTATAGTCCTATAATGCATTACAATACAGACATGAAAATGAACAAACTACAACCACAAACAACAACATGGGATAAATATCACAAATATAACACTGATACTTCCATTGTAATCCCTCCATCTCTCTCCTCCCTACAAAAACACATACCTGTGGAGTCACAAATGGGGGCAGATTTGAGGCCACAAGAAAGAATTTAGGGAGAGGGAAAAGCAGAACAGCCCCTAGAACTCAAACTGATGTCTGACATCCCCAGCTATTGGAGTTTAAGGGAAAAACATTATGTATTTTATGCTTATGAATTTTAATTTGAATTAATTCTCCAAATGGAGATTAAGATGGGTCAAACAAATTAACACTGTATTAGCTTTTATTTTAAAGTATTTCCTGTCAAGCAGATTGATGCAGAGAAGCACAGTTTCTATACACTTCTAATAGGTTCAAACACTCAAAGGCTAATACCATGTCTGATAGACCAGACAGTAAAGTGAGATTCAGGAGATCACCTGGGTCCTGGTGTCAGTTCTGACCCAATAGCTGTGTGACCTCTCTGTGAAGATCCCATCTGGGAAAAGACACTGTGTTCCTAGAAGGGACAGAATTCACTATGCCAGTCCAATTATTTTAATAAGAACAATAACTATGAACCTTACGCTTTCTTAAAACAAAATTCCCAGTGGTGTACGACAAAATACCTGGTCAAACATCATGTCCACCCAAAGTCATATGGTCACCACCTAGCTTTAACTCCCAAGAGCTGACATTGTTCACACGTACCTCTGTATAAGGAACCTTTTGAAGGAATACTTAGTGACATCATGGTCAGGTTTCAGGATTTCACAAGAATTTTAGGGCAACAGCAGATCAGTGAGGGGCAGGACTGAGCATGTCACAACCCCCAGATGGACGCTAGGAAACATGGCAAGGACTGGATTGACAACCTGCTAGAGGGGAGTACAGAGCTCCCACGCTCCACTCATGCCCACAAGTAATCCTAGATTTGCTTTTAAACTCCCTCATATTAAGGAGAAAGCATAAATGGCCACTTTTTCAAACTTCCTCCTCCCCAACACCACACTCATTCCATTCTCTTCTTATCCAGGAGTAACCAGTCATAATCAAAGAGAAGGAGGGCACTGATGGGTTAGGAATCACGACCAACACCATTTTGTTGGCCCCTGTCCTGGAGAAAAATTTAGTGAGATTTTCATCCTGCCAAGTTAATGTGGTGGGTTTTATTTTGTCAGGCATATATGCTGGAAGGTGAAAAAATAAAATCAACTTAATATTCAGATAGCTTGAGGAAAAATATAATGGGGGAGAGTCAATTTTCTCTTGATCTATTACTATAGTTCATTTTTTTACATCTTTATTGGAGTATAATTGCTTTACAATGGTGTGTTAGTTTCTGCTTTATAACAAAGTGAACCAGCTATACATATATATATGTTCCCATATCTCCTCCCTCTTGCATCTCCCTCTGTCCCACCCTCCCTATCCCACCCATCCAGGTGGTCACAAAGCACCGAGCTGATCTCCCTGTGCTATGCGGCTGCTTCCCACTAGCTATCTATTTTATGTTTGGTAGTGTATATATGTCCATGCCACTCTTTAACTTTGTCACAGCTTACCCTTCCTCCTCTCCATATCCTCAAGTCCATTCTCTAGTAGGTCTGTGTCTATATTCCTGTCTTACTCCTAAGTTCTTCATGACATTTTTTTTCTTAGATTCCATATATATATGTGTTACCATATGGTATTTGTCTTTCTCTTTCTGACTTACTTCACTCTGTATGACAGACTCTAGGTCTATCCACCTCACTACAAATAACTCAATTTCGTTTCTTTTTATGGCTGAGTAATATTCCATTGTATATATGTGCCACATCTTCTTTACCCATTCATCTGATGATGGACACTTAGGTTGTTTCCATCTCTGGGCTATTGTAAATAGAGCTGCAGTGAACATTTTGGTACATGACCCTTTTTGAATTATGGTTTTCTCAGGGTATATGCCCAGTAGTGGGATTGCTGGGTCATATGGTAGTTCTATCTGTAGTTTTTTAAGGAACCTCCATACTGTTCTCCATAGTGGCTGTACCAATTCACATTCCCACCAGCAGTGCAAGAGTGTTCCCTTTTCTCCACACCCTCTCCAGCATCTATTGTTTCTAGATTTTTTGATGATGGTCATTCTGACTGGTGTGAGATGATATCTCATTGTAGTTTTGATTTGCATTTCTCTAATGATTAATGATGTTGAGCGTTCTTTCATGTGTTTGTTGGCAGTCTGTATATCTTCTTTGGAGAAATATCTATTTAGGTCTTCTGCCCATTTGGGGATTGGGTTGTTTGTTTTTCTGATAATGAGCTGCATGAGCTGCTTTTAAATTTTGGAGATTAATCCTTTGTCAGTTGCTTCATTTGCAAATACTTTCTCCCATTCTGAGGGTTGTCTTTTGGTCTTGTTTATGGTTTCCTTTGCTGTGCAAACGCTTTGGAGTTTCATTAGGTCCCATTTGTTCAGTTTTGTTTTTATGTCCATTTCTCTAGGAGGTGGGTCAAAAAGGATCTTGCTGTGATTTATGTCATAGAGTGTTCTTCCTATGTTTTCCTCTAAGAGTTTGATAGTTTCTGGCCTTACATTTAGGTCTTTAATCCATTTTGAGCTTATTTTTGTGTATGTTGTTAGGGAGTGTTCTAATCTCATACTTTTACATGTACCTGTCCAGTTTTCCCAGCACCACTTATTGAAGAGGCTGTCCTTTCTCCACTGTACATTCCTGCCTCCTTTATCAAAGATAAGGTGACCATATGTGTGTGGGTTTATCTCTGGGCTTTCTATCCTGTTCCATTGATCTATCTTTCTGTTTTTGTGCCAGTACCATACTGTCTTGATTACTGTAGCTTTGTAGTATAGTCTGAAGTCAGGGAGCCTGATTCTTCCAGCTCCGTTTTTCGTTCTCAAGATTTCTCTGGCTATTCGGGGTCTTTTGAGTTTCCATAGACATTGTGAAATTTTTTGTTCTAGTTCTGTGAAAAATGCCAGTGGTAGTTTGATAGGGATTGCATTGAATCTGTAGATTGCTTTAGGTAGTAGAGTCATTTTCACAATGTTGATTCTTCCAATCCAAGAACATGGTATATCTCTCCATCTATTTGTATCATCTTTAATTTCTTTCATCAGTGTCTTATAATTTTCTGCATACAGGTCTTTTGTCTCCTTAGGTAGGTTTATTCCTAGATATTTTATTCTTTTTGTTGCAGTGGTAAATGGGAGTGTTCTCTTGATTTCACTTTCAGATTTTTCATCATTACTGTATAGGAATGCCAGAGATTTCTGTGCATTCATTTTGTATCCTGCAACTTTACCAAATTCACTGATTAGCTCTAGTAGTTTTCTGGTATCATCTTTAGGATCCTCTATGTATAATATCATGTCACCTGCAAACAGTGACAGCTTTACTTCTTCTTTTCCGATTTGGATTCCTTTTATTTCCTTTTCTTCTCTGATGGCTGTGGCTAAAACTTGCAAAACTATGTTGAATAAGAGTGGTGAGAGTGGGCAACCTTGTCTTGTTCCTGATCTTAGTGGAAATGCTTTCAGTTTTTCACCATTGAGGATGATGTTGGCTGTGGGTTTGTCATATATACCATGGTTCATTTAATATGATTAAGAGGGAGGTCCTTCATTGGCTGAGCCAGTGGAGAATGGGGCATGAACTGCTCTCATTGGACTCTCCCATCATCAGAATGATGCATAACTGCAGGTCATTAACTTTAGGTTTTTTAAAATGAAAGATTACAGTTCAGAAAGGAATAAAACCAAATAAATCTGAATGTAATAGAATAGTAATTTCAGAGTCTTGGAAGCTGGACAAAGATACTGTTTTTTTGAAAATTTTGATTTATCTACTTCTGGGCTTTTAGTTTGTTTCTTTTATTTATTAAAATCAATTCAAAAGAAGTTTGTGGTATTTTTATTCTATTAACTCTCTTTCTCCCTGATTCATGCTTACAATATGTTATTTACTGTACTTAAAGCCATTTCCCTTATTTAGCCTTTTTCAAAAAACAGAGCATTAGAGCATGATTGCTCCTCATTCGCCTACCAGGTAAAAAATCAGATGTATTTTTCTACAACTTAGGTGCTGTAGATGGCGCCTGTAAAGCGGTTTCTCAGTGGAGGCTACAGGAAGCTTTTAGATAGTCGGGTTATTCGATGCCTTCTAATTGGCTTTTGCCAGGTAGAACTACCCAATCACATTTAACCACGTGGGGCTCATTGATAGGGTTTCCTGCATTACATTTCATCTAGTCAGATGTTGCCGGTACTCAATACCTCATCTGCATACACGGTATATAAATAGCTCGCGGTCACTACCACATTTCTCTTTCATTCTAAGGTATTGGAAAACTATGTCCATCATGGCTGAGCATTCTTCTAAATCTATCTTTGCCAAGAAGGGCTTCAATAAAGCCACTTCCAAAACAGAGAAGGGGGAGATGGATAGAGATACTCTAGTAGCTATTACTCCACCCCTGTCTACAAGGCTCTGAAGCAGGTCCACTCTAACATTGGTATTTCATTAAAAGTCATGCACAGCATGAATTATTTTCTTAACAATATCACTGGGAGTATTTCAGACTATGCCTCCCTCCTGGCCCGCTCCACCAAGTGCTCCATCATCACCTTCAGAGAGATCCTCATCTCCTTGTGCCTGCTGCTGCCTGGGAATATCGGAAAGCATGTCATGTCTGAGGCCACCAAGGTAGTCATCAGAAACACCACCCGCAAATGAGCTGCCTCCAGACCAGCTGAGCATCGCAAACCAAAGGCTCTTTTCAGGGCCATCTCAGTTTTCTTAATAAGAACTGTATTCTAATAAAGTTTGATCTACTTTATTTTTTAAAGTGTGGCATCGTGCTAATTTTTAAACATCTTTCTTACAAAGAACTAAATATTATCAGCTACATTTTAATATACCTATGGTCTAATTTGCTCAAAATGAAATAGTGAGTTTTGTTCAATAATGTTGCATTATACCACTTTACTAAAGAGTCAGTTCTTTTATTTTTCTGGGTCAACCTCTCACAGGGTCTGTAAGGTAAAGTTATTTACCTTTTTCACTCTCATTTTCTCATGAATGTATGGCAACATTTTCCAGAGATTCATTATGTACCATAATGACAACAAATTAAATGCAGGAACATGTATAAGAATTCAACGGACATACTAGAACTGATATTAAGGAGATTTTCTTTTTCTTTTTTTAAATTGAAGTATAGTTGATTTACAATGTTGTATTGGTTTCTGGTGTACAGCAAAATGATTCAGTCATACATATATATAATCTTTTTCATATTCTTTTTCATTACAGTTATTACAAGATATTGAATATAGTTCCCTGTGCTATATGGTAGGACCTTGTTGTTTATCTGTTTTATACATAGTAGTTTGTGTCTGCTAATCCCAAACTCTTAATTTACTCCTTCCCCCTCCTTTCCCCTTTGGTAACCATAAGTGTGTTTTCTATGTTTGTGAGTCTGTTTGTTTTGTAAATAAGTACATTTGTATCATATTTTAGATTCCACATATAAGTGATATCATATGGTGTTCATCTTTCTTTGACTTACTTCACTTAGTATGATGATCTCTAGGTCCATCCAAGTTGCTGTAAATGGCATTATTTTATTCTTTTTCATGGCTGAGTAGTATTCCATTGTATATATTCCACATCTTTATCTATTCATGTCAATGGACATTTAGGTTGCTTCCATGTCTTGGCTATTGTAAGTAGTGCTGCTATGAACATTGGGGTGCATGTATCTTTTCACATTAGAGTTCTCTCCAGTTATATGCTGAGGAGTGGGATTGCTGGATCACATGGTAACTTTATTTTTATTTATTTATTTATTTGCGGTACGTGGGGCTCTCACTGCTTTGGCTTCTCCCATTGCAGAGCAGAGGCTCCGGATGCGCAGGCTCAGTGGCCATGGCTCACGGGCCCAGCCGCTCTGCAGCACGTGGGATCTTCCCAGACCGGGGCTTGAACCCGTGTCGCCTGCATCGGCAGGCGGACTCTCAACCACTGCATCACCAGGGAAGCCCTATTTTTATTGTTTTAAAGAACTTCCATACTGTTTTTCATAGTGGGTGCACCAATTTACATTCCCACCAACTGTGTAGGAGGGTTCCCTTTTCTCCACACCCTCTCCAGCATTTATTATTTGTAGACTTTTTGATGATGGCCATTCTGACTGTAGTGAGGTGATACCTCATTGTAGTTTTGATTTGCATTTCTTTGATAATTAGTGATGTTGAGCATCTTTTTATGTGCCTATTGGCCATCTGTATGTCTTCTCTGGAGGAATGTCTACTTAGGTCTTCTGCCCATTTTTTTGGTTGGGTTTTATTGTTATTGAGTTGTATTCAAATATTTTTTTTAAATTCCTATCTCCTCATGACTCTTTTAGGAAATACATTTTGTGTGAGAATTTATAATTTAAGTTTATATGAAGTAATAGTTACTTTATTGTAAGCTTTAAATGAATTAAAAATAAATCTATTAAAATTCTCCATGTTAATATTTAATACAGTAGATGTTGACAGATATAACCCACATAAAAAATTTAAAACTGCATAATTTTTAAATCTGTAAAATGCTCTGAGACCAAAACTGTTCCAGGTATTGTTTGCAGGTAATCAGATCAACTGAAAATTCCTGGCCTCTTTTTCAGCGGTTTTTCTCCAGGAGAGGATGGCCTTTCCTTCCCAGTCTTGCCAAAGTCTATTTGCATATTTCTAGACAAGAGTTATTTCCATTGCTCTAAGTTGCCTAAAGCTCTCAGTTATAAATAGCTCCCATAGAATGAGAATCAAATAAACCAGAAGGTTTTATACATAATTTTCCTCTGAAGAAAAAATTTTCCCTGTAGTTCTCCCATTTTTGATAAACAATAATCTCAAAGAAAGAGTTTTTACTGAGGTATAATTAACATACTTTATATTTTAGTTTCAAGTGTACAACATAATGACTCGATATTTGTATATATTTTGAAATGATCACCACAGTAAGTCTAGTTAACATCTGTCAACATACATAGTTACAGAATTTTTTTTTGTAACTGGAAGTTTGTACCTTTTGACTCCCTTCACACATTTCACCCACCTCCTACCCACCACCTGTGGCAACCACCAATCTGTTCCTTATAACTGTGAGCTTGGTTTTTTGAGATTCCATATAAAAGTGCGATCATACAGTGTTTCTCTTTCTCTGACCTATTTTACTTAGCATAATGCCCTCAAGGCCCATCCATGTTGTTGCAAAAGACAATATTTCTTTTTTTGTGTGGCTGAATAATATTCTATTGTAAACTTTTTTTTTTTAGGCCACGCTGCATGGCTTGTGGGATCTTAGTTCCCGGACCAGAGATTGAACCCACACCCTTGGCAGTGAAAGCATGGAGTCCTAACCACTGGACTGCCAGGGAATTTCCCACACTGTTTTGATTATTGTAGTTTTGTAGTAAGCTTTGAAATCAGGGAGTTTGAGACCTCCAACTTTGTTATTCCTTTCCTAGATTGTTTTGGTTCCTCAGGGTCCCTTGGTATTCCATAATGAATTTTAGGATGGATTTTTCTATTTCTGCAAAAAATATCATTGGGATTTTGATAGGAATTACTTTGAATCTATAGATCACTTCAGGCAGTATTGCCATCTTAACAATATTAAGTCTTCCAATTCATGAACACAGGATGTCTTTCCACTTCTTTCTGTCTTTAATTTCTTTCAGCAACATTTTGCAGGTTTTTAAAAATTGAAGTATAGTTTATTTACAATATTGTGTTGGTTTTAGCTGTACAGCGAAGTGATTAAGTTATATATATGTATATATTTTCAGATTCTTTTCCATTATAGGTTATTACAATATACTAAATATAGTTCCCTGTGCTATACAGTAAATCCTTGCTGTTTATCTATTTTATATATAGTAGTGTGTATCTGTTAATCCCATACTCCTAATTTATCCCTCTCTTCCTTTCCCCTTTGGTAACCATAAGTTTGTTTTCTGTGTTTGTGAGTCTGTTTCTGTTTGGTCAATAAATTTATCTGTATTATTTTTTACATTCCACATATAAGTGATATATAATATTTGTCTTTCTCTGTCTGACTTCATTTAGTATGATATTCTCTAGGTCCATCCATGTTGCTGCAAATGGCAATATTTCATTATTTTTTATGGCTGAGTAATATTCCATTATAAATATGTACTACATCTTCTTAAGCCAGTCATCTGTTGATGGGCACTTGGTTTGTTTCCATGTCTTGGCTATTGTAAATAGTACTGCTATGAACATTGGGGTGCATGTATCTTTTTTAATTAAAATTTTTGTCTTTTCCAGATATATGCCCAGGAGTGGGATTGCTGGATCTTATGATATCTCCATTTTTATTTTAGTTTTTTTTTCTTTTGTGGTATGTGAGACTCTCACTGTTGTGGCTTCTCCCATTGTGGAGCACAGGTTCTGGACGCGCAGGCTCAGTGGCCATGGCTCACGGGCCCAGCCGCTCCGCGGTATGTGGGATCTTTCTGGACTGGGGCACGAATCCATGTCCCCTAGCATCGGCAGGCAGACTCTCAACCACTGCGCCACGAGGGAAGCCCCATTTTTAGTTTTTTACGGAACCTGCATACTGTTTTCCATAGTGGCTGCGCCAATTTACATTCCCACCAACAGCGTAGGAGGGTTCCCTTTTCTCTACACACTTTCCTGCATTTATTATTTGTAGACTTTTTGATAATAGCCATTCTGACTAGTGTGAGGTGATACCTCATTGTAGTTTTTGAAACCATGTACCTCAGATTGGGACTTGAACCCAATCTTACCTCAGATGAGACTTGAACCCACCTGACTTGCACCTCAGATGGGACTTGAACCCACAATCTCTGGCTTAGGAAGGTACTCAAATCCACAGTCTCCCAGCTAAAACTGTACACCTGGTCTCAGGACTTAATGAAGTTCAGGTTCTTTATGTCTCACTGCAGAAGGAATTCAGTGAGAGGAAAAGTGATAGGTAAGAAGTAGATTTATTGAGAGAGATACGCACTCCACAGACAGAGTGGGGGCCATCTCAGATGGTGAGAACGGGCCCCCAAATATGGAGTGGTTAGTTTTTTATGTGCTGGGTAATTTCACAGGCTAATAAGTGGGAGGATTATTCCAACTATTTTGGAGAAGGGGTGGGGATTCCAGGACTTGGGCCACTGCCCACTTTTTGGCCTTTTATGGCCTGGGATCTGTCATGGCGCAGGTGGCTGTGTCATTTGGCATATGCTAATATATTACAATGAGCATATAATGAGGCTCAAGGTCTACTGGAAGTCAAACCTTCCACCATCTTGGGCCTAGCCTAGTAGGTTCTAACTGAGACAGGAAGGAAGGAGGCAGGGCACAACCATTAAAAGAATGAAAGCCATTGGGAAGAACAGGATACCAAAAAAACTGGTTAGATCCTACCTGGAAATTGTTCATGACAAGAGGCCCATATTCCCCTATAACATTTTCCCTATTATAATCATATCCAGTCACAGTTCCTGATCATTTGATGTTCTTAAAAGATACCGTTATTATTCACCAAGGGCATAACATCTTCCCTTAATGAACTATAATTCTGAAGGAACATAGTTCACATTTATTTAAATTTTTAGCTGTATCCACTGAACTTGATTTTATTTTTTGCATTTTTAGATCATAAACCATATGGAGCTAATTATCGTTCCTGCATTAATTTTAGTGAAAGGAAGAGTTAGACAAATGTGTTTTAAGTGTATAATGAATATTATTTTTATTCTTCTCAGTACCCTCACCGTCTATCAGAATATCTCCCATATATATTGTTTCATAATGGATTATAAATATAAATAATTTATGTGTGGTTTAAAATGCCTCACAGCTGGACAAAGTGAAAGTCTCTTTTCTAATCAATATTCCTGCATCCCACTCCCTAAAGGTAACCACTGTTATTGTTTGATTTGTATTTGGCATGCATTTTTCTGTGCATATTTAAATGCACATACATAAATAGATACAGTGGTTTACACATCAACTGATTTATTTGTTAGATATGAAATTAGAATCACAGAATAACACTGATCTGCTACTTATGTTCTTCATTTAACAAGATGTGTGCTTTTTAAATTGTTTTCATTAAGGTATGATTTAGAGAAAATAAAATTCACTCCTTTCAGTGTCCAGTTCTATGTCTTGAAAAGTACACACACTTGTATATGTACACTTGTATACAGTTGTATAACCACACCACAATCAGGATATACGAGTTCCATTATGCCAAAAAATTCTCCTGTGCCTTTTTGTAGTCAGCCCATTCTCCCCACCTCAACCCTGACAACCACCTATTTGTTTTCTGACTCTCAAATTTTGATAGCTGTAGGTTTTCACTTTTATTTTCATTTTAATTCTGTTCTATGTATTTTTAATTGAAGTATAGTTGATTTCTGTTCTACATATTTTTGATTTCCCTTGAGACTTCCTCTTTATGCATGAATTAATTTCATATGTTTTGCTCAGTTTCCAAGTTCTTAGAGATTTTCCTGTTATCTTTCTATTATTAATTTCTAGAATTTTATTCCATTATTGTCAGATAACACATTCTGTTTGGTTTCAATTTTTTTAATTTGTTAAGGTTTGTTTTATGGCTCAGAATATAGTCTATCTTGCTGAATGTTCCATGTGCATTTGAAAAGAGTGTGTATTCTGCTGTTTTTGGGTGGACTGTTCTATAAATGTCAGTTAGATCTATTTGGTTGATGGTGGTGTTCAGTTCATCTATAACCTTGCTGATTTTTTGTCTACTAATTCTATCTATTACTGAGAGAGGTGTATTGAAGACCCCAATTATAATTGTGGATTTGTCTATTCACCATTCAGTTCTGTCAGTTTTGCCTCTTGTATTTTAAGACTCCATTGTTAGATATAATACATATTTTAAATTGTTGTATCTTCCGGGTGAATTGACTGACTCTCTTTATCCCTGGTAACTGTGTTTGCTTTCAAGTCGACATTGTCTGATAATGTAAAGAATCTATAGATTCTCCTGCTTTCTTCTGATCAGTGTTTGTATAGTGTATTTTTATTCATTGTTTTACTCTTAAGCTACCTGTATCATTATATTTGAAGGGAGTTTCTTGTAGACAACATATAGCTGGGCCACTTTTTGTTTTTTGTTGTTTTATAAATCCATTCTGATGATCTAAGTCATTTAGTTATGTATTTAGACCATTGACAATTAATTATTGATATGTTTCTATTTAGATCTACCACTTTATTTTTCATGTTTTGTTTGTCCTCTCTGTTTTTCATTACCCTGTTTCCCATTTCTTTGGCTTATCTGAATGTCTTTTAGTATTTCATTTTAATTTTCTATTCTGAATTTGAATATATCTCTTTGTATAATATTTTTGTGGTTGCTCTGTGGATTACAAACTACCTACTTAACTTTTCACAGTCTATTCAGAATCAATACTCAGAATCATTATGTTACCACTTCAATTGATATGTAGAAACCTCACCTTAATAGATCCCCTTACCCTCTCCCCTTTACATTACATTTGCCTTATGCATTATATCTATACTGAAATCTACATAGATAACTACTACAGCTACTTTATTGAAAACTCCATCTGTCAATGTTATATTTTGCTGTGATTTTCCACTATTTACCATGTTTGGAAACCCATTCAGCTACATCTTCATAGATCTCCATGAATCCTAAATTGGTGGAAATGTAAATTGGTACAACCACTATGAAAAACAGTATGGAGGTTCCTTAAAAAACTAAAAATAGAGTTGCCGTATGATCTAGCAATCCCACTCTCTGGGCATATATCCAGAGAAAACTCTAATTCAAGATACATGCACTCCACTGTTCGTAACAACATTCTTTACAACAGCCAAGACATGGAAACAATCTAAATGTCCATCGACAGATGAGTGGATAAAGAAGATGTGGTACATATATACAATGGAATACTACTCAGCCACAAAAAAAGAATGAAATAATGCCATTTGCAGCAACATGGATGGACCTAGAGATTATCATACTACGTGAACACAGAAGGAGAAAGACAAATACCATATGATATCACTTATATGTGGAATCTAAAATATGAAACAAATGAACTTATTTACAAAACAGAAACAGACTCACAGACATAGAAAACAAACTTATGGTAACCAAAGGGGAAGGGGTGGGGAGGGAGTGATAAATTAGGAGTTTGGGATTAACATATACACACTACTATATGTAAAACAAACAAAAAGAACCTACTGTATAGCACAGGGAACTATATTCAATATCCTGTAATAAACTATAATGGAAAACAACATGAAAAAGAATATATGTATATATATATATCTATAACTGAATCACTTTTCTGTACACCAGAAATTAATACAACATTGGAAATCAACTATACTTCAGTAAAAAAAAAAGTAATATAGGTCCTTATTAATAAATTAAGCAATACCTTGGACAGCATTGAATGCCAATGTCCAGAGAAATTAGAGCATTTAGAGCCCTGGTGGCTTCAGGATAAAATGGGAAAAGCTTTAGAGTAATTTCAAGCTCACGTACTGAGCAGGTGTCCAAAGCAGTTCCCCTGATTTACTTCACCTCTCCTAACTTCTTACCCTTATCTAAATTATAGGATTAAAAAAGGACTTCCCTGGTGGTGCAGTGGTTAGGAATCTGCCTGCTAGTGCAGGGGACATGGGTTCGAGCCCTGGCCCAGGAAGATCCCACATGCCTTGGAACAGCTAAGCCCGTTAGCCTCAGCTACTGAGCCTGCATGCCACAACTACTGAAGCCCACGTGCCTAGAGCCAGTGCTCCACAGCAAGAGAAGCCATTGCAATGAGAAGCCCACATACCACAACGAAGAGTAGCCCCCACTCACCGCAACTAGAGAAAGCCTGCGCGCAGCAATGAAGACCCAATACAGCCAAAAATTAAATAAATAAATACATAAATAAATAAATTAAAAGAAATGTTTAAATTATAGGATTAAATAGGTAACTGAATAAGTGTTAAGAGTAAAGGAGATACAATTTAGAGTACCACTTGTTTACATTAATTTCCTACCCTCTATATCATCTTTCTCAGAGGAAACATCTGTTCTGACTGATCTCTTTTTACCCACCATCTTAGAAAGCAGTCATTCACATAAACCCCATACTTAATTCTCATCATCATCAATCATCATCACCAACACCAACATCTACATAAGAGATCACTGTGTATATGAAGAGTTTGTCAGTCTTCTTTCATTATCACCCTCCAGGAGCCCTTTCAGACATTTTTTGCCTAATTACCCCCAACCCCACTCCCCAGTGGAATGTGAAATTTTTAATACTCCAGATGTAGTTTATCTGTTTATGTACTGTGGTCCTTTGGAAGCTCACAGACCGTTGTAATATCTATGAAAACCCTAACCTCAAGAACCAATCTCTGACCTCTTGGGGATGATGTCATCTGTTGAGAATGCATGGTATATTGTGATTAGGGCAAAATCTGGAATCCCATTCCTGCTCCGTACATCCCTAGATCCACACTAGAAAATCTGTGATGATTAGATGCCCAGGATTGATAGACTATCCATGGAACCACCCTCATCCCTCTCTGGGAGAAATCTCACTTCCCTCTCTGTGTCCTCAGATGCCCTTTCCTCCCTACCAGGTACAAGCAGCTTAATCATTTCCATAAGTTTTCACAAAGGACAGAAGAAACACTGGCTTCAGACAGCTTCTGCTTCCAGCCTGGTCACAAACCTCCCATGCAGCAGGGGGAAGGAACACCAGGCTTGGCTTCCTGCTGCAGGGAGGGTTAACACAGGGAGAACAGAGATTAACCACCTCAGCAGTACATGTCCTGATACCTTTTCTAAAGCTCTGCCACCAGCAACAAAAGGTGACCAGGCTGCCAGGTCCCACCCATGGCTCTGGCAGTTGGCGTGGGGAACAACCTCTTTGCCATTTGTCTCTGTGCTTAAGAGCACTTGCTTTGGAGTCACACACATCCATGAAGAGAGGATAGTGATACATCACTAGTGGGGCTGTTGCGAGATTAAATCCAGTCACTAACATGAAGAACCTAGATCTGGGCCCCTCTAAACAACCTGCTTCATAAATAGTAGCTCTTTCCTCCATCAATCAGAGAGCTCATGTGGTCCTCACCCACCCCTTCAGTTGGGGCCCCTTAACCAGATTGCAGGTCAGAATCACCTTGGGGATCTTTTTCTAAACCCTCATATGAATTTCCCTTGTTGGTGGAAAGAGGGTTTCTGTATCAAAAGCCATTCAAGTTATTCAGCCATGATACTATGGGCCTTAAAAAACAGATATGCCCATTTGGCACCAATAGTGTGTGGCAGTGTCCATTTCTCCTTCATTCCACCAGCATCAGTTATTAACAGCTTTTGTCTTTATTGCCATATATGAACTCTTCATTTTCCAGACCAGTCCCAGTGGAAGGGTCACCTCAGAAGGTCTGTCCTTAATGTTATAGATTCACAGGCTCCTCCCCTAAGGTTGCCAGATTTAGCAAATAAGCATAAGCATACTGGATGCCCAGCTGAATTTAAATTTCAGATGAAGAAAGTAATATTACATGTGACAAATTTACACAAAAAAGGATTTTTTTGTTTATTTTAAATTCAAATTTAAATGGTTTAAATATAATCTGGTAACCCCACACATGGAGGGATCTGGAGGGGAACCAAGGTGCTCCAGTCAACAACCGCAGCTGAGCCCCTAGCAGAAGCCAGAACCAATGCTCATCCATGTGAGTGAGCTCTCTCAGATGTACCAGCCTAATGGAGCCTCCAGCTGATGGCAGCCCCAGGTGAGACTCCACATGGAGCAGAAAACCATCCAGCTGAACCCAGTCAACCCACATTATCCTGAGAAATTTAAAAATTGCTATTGTTTTGGTGGTGTTTGTTAAACAGAAATGGATATCTGAACCATGTAGCTTTGGTGAACTCTCTCTTTTTTTTTTTTTTTTGCGGTACACGGGCCTCTCACTGTTGTGGCCTCTCCCTCAGCAGCCATGGCTCATGGGCCCAGCCACTCCGCAGCATGTGGGATCTTCCTGGACTGGGGCACGAACCCATGTCCCCTGCATCGACAGGTGGACTCTCAACAACTGCACCACCAGGGAAGCCCGAACCCTCTTTTTCTATAGTCTGTAATCTTTGGATAGGATAGGGATTTGCTGATCTTTGAAGGTTTGATAGGATGTCATTATAATTTTGGCTATAGTCTGTGTTTATATGTGGGTATAGTTTTTGAAATTTCCTCAATTCCTTCTTGGATTCCCAAGATAAATTTTCATGATGTATGATTTTCATCATACTCTTGGAATTTTAGAAATCTATTCCTAAATTCCTTTCCACAGATGAGGCTCCACTGCAGTCATGCTTGTGAAGGGATGGAGAGGTATTGCTACAAACTGCTCCCTGAGACACGTGGAAAACTGTATCCTCAGAAGGTGCCTTGGTGAGTACACTGTCAGAACAAGGGGTGTTTACTCAGCTGTCCTGAAACACTTTCTCCTGCTACAAGGATAGACTTGCAAGGAAGCCACTCTTCTTGAGTACACATAGGATGCCTTCACCAGACTGCAGAGACATATGCATTGCAGTCCTGGTCCTTTCTGACTGTCCCAGTGCAGCAGTGCTGGGTGGATAAGTCTGTGCAGTTCTGGGGTTCATTAACACAAAAACCACTTCCCTTGTGGAAATCTGAGCCACATTCTACAATATCACCTTTAGAAGGAATATAGTTGATGTATTTTCACCTTATTTTTCATATTTCTTAGTTGGTTTAGAGTCAAGATATGGAGAACGGGTGTATTTTCAAGGCCCCTTAAAGACTCAATCATTCTAGAGCAAGACCATAGGAATAGTTTGGGACCCAGCAAGACACAGAAAAGGGAAAGGAGCTGTGGATCTATTTGTAGACCCACTCCTGAGGGCAGAGTAAACATGTGCTCCATAAGGGCAGGTTGGTTCAAGAACTTTGAAGGGAGAGGGCCTGGGCTGTGCAACCTGTTTGTTCATCCAACCTCACTAATCAGGTAAGTGATTCTCTAGATAGAGGAATGAGTGTATAGAGAGGTTACATGTGTTTGGTCATGGCTGTTCCTCCACATGGAAGAAAATATTGGGAATGGAGGATAAGAATTCCCCAGGAAAAAAAAACATGTATCATTCAATTGACTTAGGTTTCTGCCTTCTAAATGACTGATGCTTTAGGTTTGCCTCCATGAAATCACTCTGAGATTTCTTCAATGACATTTTTGTACATGTATCTAAATCATTCAGTCACATGACTATAGACAGTCTTTTATTTCTCTGCAGATGGCTAACTGCTTAGCATAGACTGTGATAATACACATTCACCCTTAGAGGGAGGGCTAACTCATCTCCAAGAGCCCTACCATACTTCCCTGGGTTTCTGTGTTCTGATAATACACCCCTACTGTCTCTTTAAAGCAAACACAATTCCTGACGGCAAGCACATGTTTTGTCCGACGAAACTGGACAGAGATTTTTGCCAGTTGCCGGGGCCCCAGTCTAGTGCTTCTAATTAGTATGTTTTCCAAGTGGCAGCCTGAAGAGCTAAGGTGTTTTGCTTTCAGCTAAGGACAAGGGGGTGGAGGAGGGTGGGGAGGTACTTAAGGTGGTGGAAGATCTGCCTGCACCTGGCGGTTACTATAGAAACGTGACGTCAATAAGGCGACCTTGACGACTTTTTAATGGAGACAGAAGCGGCCTGGCAAGGAGAGTAGGTTTCTCCTTCAGGTGTTTGGAACTGAGTTGGGAGAGTGGGTAGCCGCGGTGGGGGCTGGACCATGCTGCAGTGTGGGGAGACAAAGGGATCCACATCCAGGTCACTTCTTTCCCGCTTTGGGGGCTCGGTGCCCGGGCTGTCTCGTAGGCAAAGCCATTGGGGTCCTGCCCGGCCCCAGTGGGTGCGGTGTCCTGCTCCAGGGGTGTCCTCTTGCCACTTTCCTTCTAAAGGTAGGAGCGCGATAGGTGAGACAGGTAACGACTCTCTCTGAGCTTCAGCTTCCCCCTCTGTAAAATGGGAATAAGGATGCTTTCCCTAAAGGGTCTCTGTGAACATTTAGTGATTACACGTGAATAAGCTGATGGTCCTGTGGTTATCACAGGATCATGGATGTTTGTATGAATTCAGGACACTTCTTATTCCTTTTCCACTTTGTTCTCAGGGGACATATGAGGAAAGGAGAAGTAAAAGGCCCTGGTGGGAAGTTCATTGTACCTTCTGGTGGTTAGGATCACTACCCAGTTGTTTCAGTGTCCTTGTCTCTAATGCAGTGCCTAGCACAGTGTAGGGCACACAGTTACACCAGTAAAGCATGCTGATTGCTGGATCTGTCTCTCACTGTGCAGCTCCTCATGCTGGTGGCCGAGCTCATATCAGGTGTCTGAAGGAGGCAGGTTCTGAGCATCTGTGTCCTGATGGCTGCTGGAGCTTCTACTCCAGGTTCAAGGGCGGGAGAGCCCAACACTTGACATCTTTCTTTGGATATGCCGCCTGGCTCAAGTGAGTTCATAGATATGATAAAAGCATGTTGTGGAATAGCTCCTGTGAGGTTCACAAAATGTACAGAAGCTATTTTGATTTAATCATGGGAAAGAGGTTTGGCACGTGGGATTTCCATCAGCAGCTACATGCTTTGTAGTAGCCCTTGTTTCCCTAACAGAATGATACTCAGCTCCATTCCCTGAAATAACCAGTTCCTCTTTAATATCATTATGATTTTCCTGAGATATAATATTTTTATTTCTGTACTTCAGAAGGAAATGAACATCAACTCTCCCTAAATATTTGGGTATACTTTATTGCATATGATTATTTTGGTTATTTGATGACATAGTATGGATCTGTTAATGTACAAGAGCATAACTGTAAGAATTTTTCACCTGATTAATTTAATTGCATCAGAGAATTATGAATATATACATATATTTCAAATACTATATTGTGGTATGGTTAACATACAAGGTACTGAGCATATTTAAAGTATATGCTCTAAGGACTTCCCCGGTGGTCCAGTGGCTAAGACTCTGAACTCCCAATGCAGGGGACCGGGGTTTGATCCCTGGTTGGGAAACTAGATCCCACATGCCGTAACTAAGAGTTCGCATGCCACAACTAAAGATCTCACACACTGAAACTAAAGATCCCACATGCCACAGCGAAGATTCCACACACTGCAGCGAAGATTCTGCATGCAGCAACGAAAATCCTGTGTGCTGCAACTAAGACCCGGCACAGCCAAATAAATAAAATAAAATAAAAAAGTATATGCTCTAAGTTTTGATATATGTATGCACCTGTGAATCTAATACTACACTCAAGATAATGAACATATCCATCACTTCAAAAAGCTTCCTTGTGCTCCTTGGTAATCTGCCCACCTAGCTCTCTCCTGCCTCTGTCTCTACTTCAACCTACCTCATTCGCATATAACTACTGACTTTTGTCACTTTAGGTTAGTTTTCCTTTCCTATAATGTGGAAACATTCCATTATATGGATATACCACAATTTGTTCTATCCATTCACCTGTTAATGGATATTTGGGTTGTTTCCAGCTTGGGGCTCTTGTAAATAAACTTTCTATGAATATTTGTATATAATTCTTTGCTGGGACATATGTTTTCTCTTTCTAAGTAAATACTTAGAAGAGCAACACCTGGGTCATATGGTAGTTATAAAATTAACTTTGTTAGAAACTGCTAAATTTTTCTCCTAAGTAGTCAAATCATTTTTCATTGTCACTAGCAGTGTATGAGATATGAGAGTTTCATCCTCCACAGCCTTGCCAATACTTGGTATAGTCAGTCTTTTTAATTTTGGACTTTCTCAGAGGGGTGTAGTGTCTTCTCATCGTTTTCATTTTCGTAATGACTAATGATGGTGAACATCTTTTCATGTGCTTATTTGACATTTGTATATCTTAGTTGAAGTATCTGTTCAAATCTTTTGTCCACTTATTTATTGGAGTATCTGTTTTCTTCTTATTGACCTTTGTGAGATTTTTAATTCTGGATAGCAGATCTATGAACTGCAAACATTTTCTCTCATTCATTCAATGGCTTGTCTTTTTATTCTCTCAACAGTGTTTTTGGAAGAACAGAAGTTTTAATTTTGTGGAAATTTAGTGCATCGATTTGTTCATTTATGGTTTAGATTTTGCTTTTGATTTCATATCTAAGAAATCTTCACCAAACCTAAGGTCACAAGAATTTTCTACTGTAATTTTTCTAGAATTTTAAATAGTTTTAGCTTTTATGTTTACGTCAGTGATTCTTTTTGAGTTAACTTTTATATGTGGTGCATTATATGGATCACAGTTTATGTTTGTGCATATGGCTATCCACTTGTTACAGTACTATTTGTTGAAAAGACTCCTTTTTCCACTGAATTGCCTTTGTGGCTTTGTTGAAAATCAGTTGTCCATATATGTGTGGGTCTATTTCTGGACTTTTTAATTTTGATATACATTTCTACCTTCATCCCAATACCACATTGCCTTGATTACTGTAAATTTATGAGTTTCGAAAAAGTGCTTAACCTCCAACTTTTTTCTTTTCAAAGTTGTTTTTTGTAGACTAGACCCTTTACATTTTCACGAGTTTTTGAATAATTCTGTCAATTTTTAAAAAAAATATGCACACTAGGTTTTTTTTTTTTTTTTTTTTTTTTTGCCTGCATTGGGTCTTCGTTGCTGCATGCAGGCTTTCTGTAGTTGCGGCGAGTGGGGGGCTACTCTTCGTTGCGGTGCACGGGCTTCTCATTGCATGGCTTCTCTTGTTGCGGAGCACGGGCTCTAGGTGCATGAGCTTCAGTAGTTGCAGCACGCAGGCTCAGTAGTTGCGGTATGCGGGCCCTAGAGCATGTGGGCTCAGTAGTTGTGGCTCGTGGGCTCTAGAGCGCAGGCTCAGTAGTTGTAGCACACAGGCTTAGTTGCTCTGCAGCACATGGGATCTTCCCGGACCAGGGATCGAACCCATGTCCGCTGCATTGGCAGGTGGATTCTTAACCATTGCACCACCAGGGAAGTCCCACACTAGGATTTTTTTTTTTTTTTTGCAGTACGCGGGCCTCTCACTGTCGTGGCCTCTCCCGTTGTGGAGCACAGGCTCCAGACACGCAGGCTCAGCGGCCATAGCTCACAGGCCTAGCTGCTCCGCGGCATGTGGGATCTTCCCGGACCGGGGCGTGAACCCGTGTCCCCTGCATCGGCAGGCGGACTCTCAACCACTGCGCCACCAGGGAAGCCCCCACAATAGGATTTTTATTGGGATTGCAAGGAATCTATAGATCAGTTTGGGGAAAATAGACATCTTAACAATACTGAGTCTTCTGACCTAGGAGGATGGTATATCTCTTCATTTATTTAGTCCTGATTTAATTTTTCTCAGCAATGTTTTGCAGCGTTCAGAGTTTAGGCCTTGCACATTTGTGGACATGGATGTGCAACATAGGTTATCTGTAGGTAGTTCGTACTTTTTGATGTTATTGTCATGGGAATATTTTTATTACAGTTTCTAGGTATTATATTTTCACTGAACTGTCAGTAGCCAAATGTTGCTGGGGAATCTTTTTGGTTGAAAGCACAGGTTACTCTAAGATGGAAAAGATACTTGATTCTTAATACCTGTATTAGTCAGGGTTCTCAAAGAGAACCAGTAGGATGTTTAGGAATTGACTCATTAATTTGTGGAGGCTTTGTGGAGTCTGATGGGGAAAGCCGGCAGGCTGGAGACTCAGGAAAGAATATTAGTTGTAGTCTGAAGGTAGTGTGCTGGTGAGTCACGAGGAGCTGATGTTGTAGATGAAGTCCAAAGGAGGGAATTCCCTGGCGGTTCAGTGGTTAGGACTCTGCACTTTCATTGCCAAGGGCCTGGGTTCAATCCCTGGTCGGGGGAACTAAGATCCCACAAGCCACATGGCATGGCCAAAAAAAATCCAAAGGAGCTTAATTGTGATCCCCTGTGGGAAAGCAATGTGTGGTTGTAGGTGGGAGGGGAGGACCAGTGCACTTTTGAGTAAATTACATTAACAGAGACACACCAGCTATCACAGAACTTTGTATGGTAGACATTAAATTAATAGTACACCAACGTCAGATGTGTAGGTCAGGATTTTTCCAAGTGTGGTCGATGGACAACTTCATCAAAATTGTCCAGGGCTGCTTGTTGAAACAGCAGATTCCTGGGCTCATCCTAGGTCTGCTGTATCTAAAATAGGGAGGTGGTTTGGGAGGTGTGTATGTGTTGAATAATTTCTCTTGTTGGTTGTGCTATCATCCAAGTTTGAAAAGCACTGCTGTGGATTTGCAAGAAGGTGGTGTTAAAATTTTGAATCCTTTAATGCGTCATTTTGGTGTCAACTTCTCCTGCAACTCAGCTTTAAGTACCTGCATTTGATCCAGTAGGTAAAAAAGGGAACAATTCTTTCTTTTCAGTAATACTTATTCAGTGTTTTATATGGGAGGGACTACAGTGGTTTCCTAAGGCTGCCATGGCAAAGTACCACAAGCTGGGTGGCTTAAACAATAGAAATGTATTGTCTCACAGTTCTGGAGGCAAGGAGCCGGAAATCAAGGTATCACCAGGGCTATGCTCCCTCTGAAACCAGTTGGGGAATCTATCTGTGCTTCTAGCTTCTGGTGGTTTGCTGGCAATCTTTGCATTTCTTGGCTTGGCCCTGCGTAACTCCAACCTCTGCCTGTACCATCACATGGTGTTATCCCTGTTCTTCTGTCTTCATGTGGCTGTCTTCTTATCAGGACACCAGTCACATTGGTTTAGGGGCCACTCTACTCCAGTATGACCTCATCTTAACTAACTACATCTGCAACACCCATAGTTCCAAGTAAGGTTATGTTCTGAGGTACTGGGGGTTAAGACTTCAACATATCTTTTTTGGGGTGACATATTTCAACCCATAACACTCACTGAGCTAGTCCCAGGGGATGCAACACAGTGAACAAGACAGGACAGTATCCCTGGAGCTTTTATTCTAGTTTAGGGAAACTGTCAATAAGCAGGGAAACAAATCAGTAAGCAGGACCATTTTATATGGGAGTAAATGCTTGCAACAAAATAAAATCCATTCAGTAGAAAATGACGAGGACAGGGATTATTGTAGACAGGGTTGTCAGTGAAGCTCTTTCTCAGGAAGTTTTATTTGAGCTGAGTCCCAAATGACAAGCTTTATTAAAGACACATGAAAACTTTTTATAAAACTATCAAAACTTGCATGTACTTATGAAAATTCTAGCATTTATTGAACTGATATTGTGTGCCTCACACAGTTCAAAGAGTTTGCATGTATTAACTCAATTAATTCTCAAAACAACAACCCATGAGGTAAGGACAGTTGTTTTCCTCATCTTACAGAAGATGAAACTGAGGCACATAGAAGTTCTTTCATTCTCCCAGGGTTCAGAGAGAGCCAGCTATCCCAGTGTCTCTGCAGTAGAATTTTAAAAATTGTGTGATTCCTGATCATTTATCCTTGTAGAAACCAAAACACAAGGCAATATTTTTGCTTTGAACTTCTTTCTTCTATGGTCAGTACTGTATAATTGCTGTTTTGCAGATGAGGCAATTGAGTGACTATGAGGTGAAGTAAAAGTGCTCAAATTCATACCATTTATAAATGGTAGAACAATGGTTTGGACCTGGTCTGTCTTCATAGCCCACATTCCTAGCTAATATACTTAGGAAGAAGAAAGAGATATTTGTTGAACTATGTCAGCCTATGTTGGGTGATGTTAGGTGGAAACTATGCTTTAGTAGGCATTTTTGCATATACAGACCATATTTATTTAACAAAAATGTGAAGATAGTAATTATAAAAATTAAAAGATAATCATCACAGTTACTATGCATTAGACAATTTGATATTTTTCATCTTTCTCGTTTTTGTTCTTATATGCATGTGGTAGTATCTCATTGCGGTTTTCAGTTTAATTTCTCTGAAATCTTAGTCTCTTTTCATCCAAATGTCCTCTTTTTTTAATCTCCATTTATTTACTTAACAAACTGGATCTTTTTCCTGTGAAGTTTGCATTCTGGCTTATGCTGATTGTATCTCTATTGTGCTGTTTGTTCTATTCCTCTGACCCATCCTATTTCCTTTAAATTGGTAATTACTGTATATATAGAGGCTTGCTCAGATTCAGATTTGTGGAAAGAGTACCTGAGATGTGGAGTTGTACTTCCTGTAGCCCTACATCAGGAGCCTCATCATAGCTGGTTGTCTCTCCTACTGTGTCTTTGAGACTGACCACTGGGTCCAGGTGTTGTCAGTCTGATCCACCCCATTATGAAATTTCCCATAGACCTTTTGACTCATGTTTTTTTAGCCTCTTAAAGATTATGGCCTAGATCTATATTTCATTAATGGCTGCAAATGGTAATGTTTTAATTCTTTTTTTTTTTTTTTTTTGGCCGCACCACACGGCTTATGGGATCTTAGTTCCCTGACCGGGGATCGAACCCATGCCCTCAGTAGTGAAAGTGTGGAGTTCTAACCACTGGACTGCCAGGGAATTCCCAGTAATGCTTTAATTCTATAATTTCTTTTGCGTTTATTAGTTGGAATTCTTCTATAAAGCAAACTTCTGGGGGCTTCCCTGGTGGCGCAGTGGTTGAGAGTCCGCCTGCCGATGCAGGGGACATGGGTTTGTGCCCCGGTCCGGGAAGATCCCACATGCCGCGGAGTGGCTAGGCCTGTGAGCCATGGCCGCTGAGCCTGCGTGTCCGGAGTGAGAGGCCTGTGTACCACAAAACAAACAAACAAACAAAAAAAAACTTCCCCTTATCAGCTATGAGGTTACACTGAGGTCTGGTTGACACAGAAGATAAGGATTAATGCTTAATTCTTTTGCAGTATTTCTACTTTTCAAAATAGTGAGTTGTTGGGAGTTCCCTGGTGGCCTAGTGATTAGGATTCTGGGCTTTCACTGCCATGGCCCAGGTTCAATCCCTGGTAAGGGAACTGAGATCCTGCAAGCTACACAGTGCAGCCAAAAAAAAAAAAAGTTGTTTCCCTGGGATCCTCCAAAGGTGGAGGTTTTGTTTGTTTGGTTTTTCTTTTAGAGGGTCATCATAGACTCTAGACGTTTATATACTTGATGTTTTAATCTGTTGCAGTCATTGATATTTTCGATGTTCAAATTGTTCTATTATTGGACCATGTGAGAGCCTTTGGGTTGGCCTCTGAGTCTTTGGGTTGGCTGTTGTGTCTTTGACATGTGTGCTGGTATGAGAGTTTGGTAGACTCATCTGCTACAATCCCTGCTTAGTCCCAGAATCAGCCTTTTCTCCAAGGAAGCCTGGTTCCTTTTAGTGGGAAATGTGTTTAATTCAATCTGAGCAACTAGAGTTGCTCATTGCTACTGGATTGGTCACTGTTTCTTGTCCTTTTTAGTACCTGGAGTCAGTAATTATGTATTATATATATATATATATTTTTTTTTAACATCTTTATTGGAGTATAATTGCTTTACATTGGTGTGTTAGTTTCTGCTTTCTAACAAAGTGAATCAGTTATACATATACATATATCCCCATATCTCTTCCCTCTTGCGTCTCCCTCTCTCCCACCCTCCCTATCCCACCCCTCTAGGTGGTCACAAAGCACCGAGCTGATCTCCCTGTGCTATGCAGCTGCTTCCCACTAGCTATCTATTTTACGTTTGGTAGTGTATATATGTCCATACCACTCTCTCACTTCGTCCCAGCTTACCCTTCCCCCTCCCTGTATCCTCAAGTCCATTCTCTAGTAGGTCTGTGTCTTTATTCCCATCTTGCCCTTAGGTTATTCACGACCATTTTTTCTAAAAATAGAACTACCATATGACCCAGCAATCCCACTACTGGGCATAAACCCTGAGAAAAACATAATTCAAAAAGAGTCATGTACCAAAATATTCATTGCAGCTCTATTTACAATAGCCAGGACATGGAAGCAACCTAAGTGTCCATCAACAGATGAATGGATAAAGAAGATGTGGCCCATATATACAATGGAATATTACTCAGCCATAAAAAGAAACGAAACTGAGTTATTTGTAGTGAGGTGGATGGACCTAGAGTCTGTCATACAGAGTGAAGTAAGTCAGAAAGAGAAAAACAAATACCATATGCTAACACATATATATGGAATCAAAAGAAAAAAGAAAAAATGGGGGCTTCTCTGGTGGCGCAGTGGTTGAGAGTCCGCCTGCTGATGCAGGGGACACGGGTTCATGCCCTGGTCCGGGAAGATCCCACATGCCGTGGAGCGGCTGGGCCCATGAGCCATGGCCGCTGAGCCTGCGTGTCCGGAGCCTGTGCTCCACAACGGGAGAGGCCACAGCAGTGAGAGGCCTGCGTACCGCAAAAAAAAAAAAAAAAAGAAAAAATGTATTATATTTTTAATGAGAATATCTATCATCTTCCATCCTGAGCTGCTCCTCTGTCATCTTATAGGTAATCATTTTTGTTAGTTTGAGTTTTAACCTTCCATTTAAAAAAATATAATCAATTACAATACATATATTAGTTTTCTCCCCTGTTCATAGATAAAAGGTGTCATATTCTACACCAGTGCTGTGCAATAGAAGTTTCTGCAGAAACAAAAATGCTATGTATCTGTCTGTTCAGCATGGTAGCCACAGGTTACCTGCGGGTGTTGAGCACCTAAATTGTGGCTGTTGTGACTAAGGAACCGAATTTTTAATTTCATTAATATAACTAATATAAATTCAAATAGCCATGTGTGTCTAGTGGCTACTGTATTGGACAGAAGCTCTACACATTTCTTTGCACCGGGCTTTTTTAACTGAACAATATATCCTGGAGATGACTCCACAGAGTCACATCACAGAGAGGGAGTCCTCATTGCTTCCATAGCTGCATAGTCTGCTAGGATGTAGATGGACCATTGGTGATCATCCAGCTCCCTGCTGGTGGACTCTGTCTTGTTTCTAATTTTTTCCTGTTACAAATTTTTCTGAAAGGAATGACCTTGTGCTTATGCCCTTTTATCTTTTGCATTGTTTCTTTGGGATAGTTACTTAGAAGAGTGATTACTGGTTCCAAGGGGAAACACATTTTACTAATAATTTTACTAGATAGCATTAAACCCTATCCATGGGAGTTGGATCATTTCACATAAGCTCCAGTAATGCCTGGGAAGCCTGTTTCCTCACAGACTATATATTTAGTGAGAAGAGGTAGTTATTTTTTTCCTTGTGTCTCTTATCATGAGTTAGATTGAACAATTTTTACATGTTTAAGGACTTTTTTTTGGTGACATACCTGTTAGTATCTATTGCCCCTTTTTCTTTCTTGGTGTTTTTCATGTTTTTTGGTCCCCCCCCCTCACTTTTTCATGAGTTCTCTACGTATTACGGATATAACCCTTTGTTGTATGCAAGTTCTAGATATTTTTCCCAATTTTTAATTTTTCATTTTGCTTTGCTTGTGTGTTTTTCTTTTGCAATGTATTTTTTTTAATGAATATATAATCTTTTCCCTAATTCCTCCTGGATATTTAGTCATAGTTGGAAATGGTTTCTCACCAGCAAGTTTATAGAGGAACTTCACTGTGGGTGTACTTCTGTGGACAGGAGAGGGAAGAGAGAACGATGGATCATAAGGGGTGTTGGGCATTACAGGAACGCTGAGGGGAGGTCTCATCTTGGGAGAGATCTGTGAAAACTATCCACTAAATCAGGAGACTTAGATGTGCAGATCAGGGTCCCGGTCTGGGCTTGTCTTTGAGAACTTGGTCTCTATGCTTTCTGTCTCCTGTGGATCTGGGTCCAGGCCCCCACCACTGGGAGACAAGGTCCTAAATGAAGCAGAAACTCCATGTCACCTCTGATGGGCCCCTCAGATAACTAAATGGGAGGGACCACCCTCCTAGAGATAAGGCAGCCACAAAATCACTCTCGAAATCTATCATGCAACCTGGCCAAGAGCTAAGAGAAAATAACCCTCTAGCTTGCACCCATGACAGAACCAAGACTGAAACCACACAGTGTTATTACCTTGACATTCACTGTCCTTCTGGGAGGGAAGTCTCGTCAGGAGAAAGTAGTAGCCTCTTAGGGCTCTTCAAGAGAACAAAGGTGTGGGTTATGAGTTGCCTCGGTTTCCCAAGTACAACCTCTCCCCTCTCAACAGCATTATTTCCTGTTTAGATGCCAGGTTTCCTGGACTCAGGGTGAAGCTTGGACTAAACTTGTTTGGAATGGAGTCCCTTTGAGGTCATACCTCACCACCCCATGGTGTGCGCACTAGCATCCACCTTGCTGCCTGTGGATGTCTCCAGTTACCCAGGTCTACTGATCAGGAGGGGGAAGGTATGGGATGCAGATGTGGAATTGGACTGACCATGCCTGGTACACAGTAGACACCTAATTCACATTTAATAAAGAAATGAGATGCAGATGCAGGAGTAAGCCGGAAGTGAAAGCTACCTATATGTCCTTTCATTCTTTTTATACACATGAATTCTTTAACGGGCATTGGGATCATACAACAGTTAATTTTCGTAATCTGCTTTAAAGGAAACTTTTTGTTTCTATTCCTAAAAATTATATCTTTTCATTGGGAAAAGAATAACCCATGGAAAATGAAGAAAGATGCCTCTAAGTAGATGTGTGTGACGGTATAGTGGGTCATCTATGAAATGGCATGTTGATACCTACCTCAGATCTGTTGTGAGGAAAAATGAACAAACCGATAGAAGATATCTGATCTATAATATCATAAAACTTCAATAAATATATGTATGGTTTCTCCTCTGTTCTCCCCTAAGAAAACAGATGACTTAAATAAAAAGAGCTCATAGAGATCATTTGGATTTGAAGGAGCAGAAAGGAAATGTATATGTTATGAATGTTATGCCATATATATTCTCTTTCAGAGCTTCTAAAATGGACACACCTGTTTTCTCAGTTTCTTTGCTAACGGAATCAGCAGACACTATTTTTAGTCGCTTTTTATCTGCTGTGTTCAAAGTCTTAGAGTTGCCATGTCTCAGCTAGCTCTAAACAGTGTCTCAGTGCCTCCTGAATATGACACTTCTTCCCTTTGTCCAGGCCTAATTTTTCTGTCTTTCATTCACACTGTTGCTCAGTTAGGTCTGTACATCCGAAACCTAATCTGGGTCATCCTGGTGAAAGAAGATGTGATTGCAGTCAGTTAGTTTTCCTGTGTTCAGACTAACACCCAAATCCTTCAGTTGGTTTGGGCATGTATCCCATTTTGAGCTTGAGCTGATATTGTATTGCAACTGATGGGCATGTGTGTATTTTCCTTTTCTTATTTTTAGTTGCATAAGGAAGGTACTTTAAAGTTGATTTCATTCTCACATGTTGATTGTTCCTGGGGACTTTGTCTGATTTATCCTGTGACTAAACTTTTCCTCTGAATCCTGCTGTTTAAGCATTCTCCCCTCTGGATGCTGTAGGGCTGGGTGCTAGGTGATCTCATGCAGACCCTCACCCTTTCCCTTCCCTGTGGAGTTCACTGCTTGGCTAACTGGTGGTTAAATACATGGCTTGCTCTTAGCTCAAGGGGCTTTATTTGGGAGAGAACAGAAAGAAGCATGTTGTGAAACTACTTTCATCTCATGACCTTCACTAAAATCCTGGGAAGTGGAGATGTCGTCTGACTGCTGAATGTAAGGTTTATTAGAGAGAAATGCTTGCTGGCATCTCTGATTTTCTCCTAGCCCAACTAGGAATGTCATGTGGTAGATTCATGAATTAGTTCTGAGACCACCCATTACTTAATTCCCGTGGCTTAAGGATTCCCCATGTTGATGCTGACCTACTTTCCTATGGGAAGGGCTAGGGATATTTATTCTTATTATATTTTACACTTCCAAAACCAAGACACTTTTGTTGTAGATAAAAATGGATAGACAATGCATGAAAGGAAAAAAAATCATTAAAAGTCTATTTCCCATAGATAAGAACTGTCCACATTTGACTACATATTTTTTTCAGAAATTGTATTATGCAAGTATAATTATGCATTTTGAAGAATAGCAATGAGGTGAAATCCTACTTACAGTTTTATAAACTACTTTTTATGATAAACACCATATTTTGAAAGTCAAGCCAGTCAATATAAGCTATAATTTCTAATGATCCATTTAGGTATGATAATAATAAGAATCATTAATATTTGCTCCTGATCTCTTCACTGCCCAGCACTGATGTAGGTGTTAACCCTATGCTTACTCATTTTATCCTCCTCACAGCCTATGAGGAGGAGCTACTGTTGCCCCACTTTAACCATCAGTCACCGTGAGGGCAGGGCTAGCCAGTCACAAGACTAAGATGTGAACAGATTCTGTGTGGCTGCTAACTAGTGCTTCTCATCTGATAAGACCCTCAGCCTCACTGTTTATTAGGGCACAATAAAACAAACCAAACCGAGGTACAACATTTTCCCCCAGTTTAATAACAGTGAATTTAAAATATTGATAGTAAGCAATATGGTTTGGAATTGGGGGAATTGTGTCCTGTTACACTGTGGAATGGGCTCCCCAACATCTTGTTCTCCCTTCCAGTGCCTCAGGCATGTTCCTCTTCTAAATTTATGGCTCTCCTGTAGGTGAGCAGAGATTGCTTATGTTTCCCAGTGATTTTATTATTTTGTGTATTTACAAGAGTAATACATATTTGTTATAGGTAAAAATACAACACATAGAAAAGGAAATAATACAATAATACCCTAAACACAGCACTCAAAGGTAATCCCTGCTAATGTTTTCATCTGGGTTATGTTTTCCCCAAAGTTTTCTTATATGGGAATTTGGGTATTTATGCATGTACTGATGCATTCATATGCTTCTGTACAAAAGGTAAGATCTCATTTTAGTTTTTTAACCTGCTTATATCACTGTAGTGGGTTGAATTATATCCCCCAACCAGGTATGTCCAAGCCTTAACCCATACCTGTGAATGCGACCTTATTCAGAAGTATGGTCTGAGCACATGTAATTAATCGTGAGATGAGTTCATATTGAATTTAAGGTGGCCCCTAAGCCCAACGACTGGTGTCCTTATAAGAGAAAGGAAAGGGGGATCTCACACACACAAGGAAGGAGGCCACGTAAAGATGGGAGGCAGACACTGGAGTTTGCTGCTCTAGTATGGCCCTGCCAACACGCTGCTTTTGGACTTTGGTCTCCAGAAGTGAGAGAGAGAAAAAAAATTCTGTTGTTTTAAGCCATGAATTTCATGTTTTTTTGTTTTTTGTTTTTTATGGCAACCTTAAGAAACTGATACACTCAGTAAAAACATCCCCCAAACGTCACTGACTGTGAATAAGCATCAGTCTAAGTCCTATTTTTTCATAACAGCTGGGATAGTAATATCAATAAATATATAGAGAAAACGAAATAAAAAATTGGCTAAAATGTATTATGTACCAAGTGCTTTTGATGTATGAGTTTATCAGTGCTTCCAGCACCTCTATGAGGTAGATACTGTTGCTAATCCTCATTTGATAGATGAAAAACTGAGGAACAGGGAGAACAAGGACTTGGCCCAGGACTGCACAGTTAGGGAGCAGGACGGCTTGGATTTGTACCCAGCACCTCCTGCTCCAGAGCTTGGGAAACTGTCAAAGATTTGATATTAAGTGACAGGAGCAGTCTGCACAAAGATGCATATTTTAAGTGGTTATTAAAAGTAACACTCAGTATGTTAACATATTTATACAAAGTATCTGAACCTAGTGACAAAAAGGAAGCTTGTGACCTTGGTGGGAGCATGTTCATTGCAATTATGGGGACAGAAGCTACAGTGCAGTGAGATAAGGAGACAGTGGGAAGTGAAGAGTGTTAAAAGGGAATGCAGAAAATGCTTTCTGGAACTTTGATTTTGAAGGGTGGGAGAGAAAGGGAAAAAGAGAGACAGAGGCCTGTGACTGTATGAGGATGAGAGGTACAAAGAGGGATTAAAACAAAATCTTCAGTTCCTTGAAAGTATAAAAGTTAATGTGCAGGAGCCATGTCATCTCAGATTTAACCATTGACTTTTCCCATATTTTCCTCTTCCCTCCACATTAGAGGCAAAGAGACAACTCTAATGGAATACTATGGGTTTTGAGCTCAATATATATTTAGTTATTAGTGAATGAAAGAGTGAAACAAAGAAATGTTAGTAACCCTCGGAATTTTGCCTCTCAGGGAGACAGCAGATGGCTGGAGTCCTGGTGTGACGTGGCTGGATGACGCATGATCTGAGGACCCCTGCACTGTTGAATGGGAGACAGGTCTAGAATGTTCCTATAAACGTATTAGCAGGCGGAGCAGTCCAGGAGCAGCAGTTAGGCAAACACTACGGCTGGCTGCCCTGGTGCCATCGCTCACTGAGCTCACCAGGTGAATCAAAGGCAAGCCTGTCTTCCCAGCGTGGGGAACTGGGTTAGGATCAGCACACAGGAATGATATGGAGCAGCTCTTAGGAGATTCTGTAACACCAGAGAATGAAGAGAACCTACTATCTCAAACCCTTCAAGTCAACACATGTCAGAGAGATATTTGCTCCCTTCCTCTAGATGTATGTAATCTCTGTAGGAGAAACAGTGAGAAATGACTTTTCATAATTCCTGCCTTAGTCCCGAGGCTCAGGCAGCCCTTACTGTTGGATCCCAACATTTAAAAGGCACTGAAGTCCCACCACGTGCCATATACTCTGGGCAGGTTTCCTCGTTCACACCTCAGGACAGCTCTGTGACACAGATATCGTGAGTCCCACATCACAGATGCCCAAGCTCAGGTTGACAGAGCCTAGGTCACCTTGCCACATAAGTGGCAGGATGGGATGAGGTTCTATCCCTTTCCCTCCCTAGAGGACACAGAGCAGCCTTCCTTTTAGAAGATGGGCTTCCAGGGCTGTAGAAATGGTCGATCACACTCCCTGCTATTGTGCCCTGTGGGTACTCACTCACCAACCCTTCTGGGTGAGGAAAGTGACAGAGGAGATGAAATCCCGCACCTTGTGTCAAGAGACCTGGGTGTTGGCCATATCCATTGGCTCATCCCTGAAGTGCTGAATTGGACTGGTGCAGGAGCATAGATGGGACAGGTAACCCAGAAGGGAGGAAAGTGGTATGTACAGAGCTACTTTAAGCAGATGCATTTTATATTTCATCTCCTTTGATCATAACCAGCTATTCTCTCCCTCCCTTTCTCTCTCTCTCTCTCTCTCTCTCTCTCTCTCTCTCTCTCTCTCTCTCTCTCTATATATATATATATATATATATATATATATATATATATATATATACAGGGCAACGACTTCATTTTCTCAGGATCAACAGCTAACTGTGGGATTATTCTAAAGTTTTTCATTTTTCGTCTTGACTCTTCTTGGGCTCTGAATAATTTAAACTCTAGGGGCTGCCTTATTTGCTCTTGGAGTGTTGTTCACTGTATTTTTAGAATTGTGAACTACATAATTTTTAAGTTGCAATATTATTGAGATTTAAAACACATTCTAAATGGAGAATATACTAAGAATTGTTTGAAAACAGGGGAGAAAGCATATGCAAACTACTACTCAGCTACTGGGTTAGTGTCCCTGGTTTGTGATACATGCTTAATAACAAACAAAGAGATTGGCTCATAATTTAAACAGCAAATTCGTGCAAAATTATAAATGAACAATAAACATGGCAAAATCTGCCCAAACCACAAGCATTAATAAGATGCAGATATAAATCCTAAGAATTCACATTGAGTGGAAAAGACAAGATGCAAAAGATAAGTAAGGTGACTCTTTTTTCTTTTTTTCTTTTAACACCTTTATTGGAGTATAATTGCTTTAAAATGGTGTGTTAGTTTCTGCTTTATGACAAAGAGAATCAGTTATACATATACATATCTTCCCATATCTCTTCCCTCTTGTGTCTCCCTCCCTCCCACCCTCCCTATCCCACCTATCTAGGTGGTCACAAAGCACCCAGCTGATGTCCCTGTGCTATGTGGCTGCTTCCCACTAGCTATCTATTTTACGTTTGGTAGTGTATATATGTCCATACCACTCTCTCACTTCGTCCCAGCTTACCCTTCCCCCTCCCTGTATCCTCAAGTCCATTCTCTAGTAGGTCTGTGTCTTTATTCCTGTCTTACTCCTAGGTTCTTCATGTCATTTTTTTCCCTTAGATTCCATATATATGTGTTATCATATGGTATTTGTCTTTCTCTTTCTGACTTACTTCACTCTGTATGACAGACTCTAGGTTCATCCACCTCATTACAAATAGCTCAATTTCGTTTCTTTTTATGGCTGAGTAATATTCCATTGTACATATGTGCCACATCTTCTTTATCGATACATCCGATGATGGACACTTAGGTTGTTTCCATCTCCTGGCGATTGTAAACAGAGCTGCAATGAACATTTTGGTACATGACTCTTTTTGAATTATGGTTTTCTCAGGGTATATGCCAAGTAGTGGGATTGCTGGGTCATATGGTAGTTCTATTTGTAGTTTTTTAAGGAACCTCCATACTGTTCTGCATAGTGGCTGCACCAATTCACAATCCGACAAGCAGTGCAAGAGTGTTCGCTATTCTCCACACCATCTCCAGCATTTATTTACTTAAAAAATTTTTTTACATCGTTATTGGAGTATAATTGCTTTACAATGGTGTGTTAGTTTCTGCTTTATAACAAAGTGAATCAGTTATACATATACATATGTTCCCATATCTCTTCCCTCTTGCTTCTCCCTCCCTCCCACACTCCCTATCCCACCCATCCAGGTGGTCACAAAGCACCGAGCTGATCTCCCTGTGCTATGCGGCTGCTTCCCACTAGCTATCTATTTTATGTTTGGTAGTGTATATATGTCCATGCCACTCTCTCACTTTGTCACAGCATACCCTGCCCCCTCCCCATATCCTCAAGTCCATTCTCTAGTGGGTCTGTGTCTTTATTCCTGTCTTACCCCTAGGTTCTTCATGACATTTTTTTCTTAAATTCCATATATATATGTTACCATATGGTATTTGTCTTTCTCTTTCTGACTTACTTCACTCTGTATGACAGACTCTAGGTCCATCCACCTCATTAGAAATAGCTCAATTTCGTTTCTTTTTATGGCTCAGTAATATTCCATTGTATATATGTGCCACATCTTCTTTATCCATTCATCTGATGATGGACGCTTAAGCTGTTTCCATCTCCTGGCTATTGTAAATAGAGCTGCAGTGAACATTTTGGTACATGACTCTTTTTGAATTATGGTTTTCTCAGGGTATGTGCCCAGTAGTGGGATTGCTGGGTCATATGGTAGTTCTATCTGTAGTTTTTTAAGGAACCTCCATACTGTTCTCCATAGTGGCTGAACCAATTCACATTCCCACCAGCAGTGCAAGAGTGTTCCCTTTTCTCCACACCTTCTTCAGCATTTACTGTTTCTAGATTTTTTGATGATGGCCATTCTGACTGGTGTGAGATGATATCTCATTGTAGTTTTGATTTGCATTTCTCTAATGATTAATGATGTTGAACATTCTTTCATGTGTTTGTTGGCAGTCTGTATATCTTCTTTGGAGAAATATCTATTTAGGTCTTCTGCCCATTTTTGGATTGGGTTGTTTGTTTTTTTGTTATTGAGCTGCATGAGCTGCTTTTAAATTTTGGAGATTAATCCTTTGTCAGTTGCTTCATTTGGAAATATTTTCTCCCATTCTGAGGGTTGTCTTTTTGTCTTGTTTATGGTTTCCTTTGCTGTGCAAAAGCTTTGAAGTTTCATTAGGTCCCATTTGTTTATTTTTGTTTTTATGTCCATTTCTCTAGGGTGTGGGTCAGAAAGGATCTTGCTGTGATTTATGTCATAGAGTGTTCTGCCTATGTTTTCCTCTAAGAGTTTGATAGTTTCTGGCCTTACATTTACGTCTTTAATCCATTTTGAGCTTATTTTTGTGTATGGTGTTAAGGAGTGATCTAATCTCATACTTTTATATGTACGTGTCCAGTTTTCCCAGCACCACTTATTGAAGAGGCTGTCCTTTCTCCACTGTACATTCCTGCCTCCTTTATCAAAGATAAGGTGATCAAAAAAAAAAAAAAAAAAAAAGATAAGGTGATCATATGTGCGTGGGTTTATCTCTGGGCTTTCTATCCTGTTCCATTGATCTATCTTTTTTTTTTTTAACATCTTTATTGGGGTATAATTGCTTTACAATGGTGTGTTAGTTTCTGCTTTATAACAAAGTGAATCAGTTATACATATACATATGTTCCCATATGTCTTCCCTCTTGCATCTCCCTCCCTCCCACTCTCCCTATCCCACCCCTCCAGGCTGTCAAAAAGCACCGAGCTAATATCCCTGGGCCATGCGGCTGCTTCCCACTAGCTGTCTACCTTACTACGTTTGTTAGTGTGTATATGTCCATAACTCTCTCTCTCCCTGTCAAAGCTCACCCTTCCCCCTCTCCATATCCTCAAGTCCGTTCTCCAGTAGGTCTGCGTCTTTATTCCTGTCTTACCCCTAGGTTCTTCATGACATTTTTTTTCTTAAATTCCATATATATGTGTTAGCATACGGTATTTGTCTTTTTCTTTCTGACTTACTTCACTCTGTTAGACAGACTCTAGGTCTATCCATCTCATTACAAATAGCTCAATTTCATTTCTTTTTAAGGCTGAGTAATATTCCATTGTATATATGTGCCACATCTTCTTTATCCATTCATCCGATGATGGGCACTTAGGTTGTTTCCATCTTCGGGCTATTGTAAATAGAGCTGCAATGAACATTTTGGTCCATGACTCTTTTTGAATTTTGGTTTTCTCAGGTTATATGCCCAGTAGTGGGATTGTTGGGACATATGGTAATTCTATTTGTAGTTTTTTAAGGAACCTCCATACTGTTCTCCATAGTGGCTGAACCAATTCACATTCCCACCAGCAGTGCAAGAGTGTTCCCTTTTCTCCACACCCTCTCCAGCATTTATTGTTTCTAGATTTTTTTTTTTTTTTTTTTTTTTTTAGATTTTTTGATGATGGTCATTCTGACTGGTGTGAGATGATATCTCATTGTAGTTTTGATTTGCATTTCTCTAATGATTAATGATGTTGAGCATTCTTTCATGTGTTTGTTGGCATTCTGTATATCTTCTTTGGAGAAATGTCTATTTAGGTCTTCTGCCCATTTTTGGATTGGGTTGTTTGTTTTTTTGTTATTGAGCTGCATGAGCTGCTTTTAAATTTTGGAGATTAATCCTTTGTCAGTTGCTTCATTTGGAAATATTTTCTCCCATTCCGAGGGTTGTCTTTTGGTCTTGTTTATGGTTTCCTTTGCTGTGCAAAAGCTTTGAAGTTTCATTAGGTCCCATTTGTTTATTTTTGTTTTTATTTCCATTACTCTAGGAGGTGGGTCAGAAAGGATCTTGCTGTGATTTATGTCATAGAGTGTTCTGCCTATGTTTTCCTCTAAGAGTTTGATAGTTTCTGGCCTTACATTTAGGTCTTTAATCCATTTTGAGCTTATTTTTGTGTATGGTGTTAGGGAGTGATCTAATCTCATACTTTTACATGTACCTGTCCAGTTTTCCCAGCACCATTTATTGAAGAGGCTGTCCTTTCTCCACTGTACTTTCCTGCCACCTTTATCAAAGATAAGGTGTCCATATGTGCATGGGTTTATCTCTGGGCTTTCTATCCTGTTCCATTGATCTATCTTTCTGTTTTTGTGCCAGTACCATACTGTCTTGATTACTGTAGCTTTGTAGTATAGTCTGAAGTCAGGGAGCCTGATTCCTCCAGCTCCATTTTTCATTCTCAAGATTGCTTTGGCTATTCGGGATCTTATGTGTTTCCATACAAATTGTGAAATTTTTTGTTCTAGCTCTGTGAAAAATGCAAGTGGTAGTTTGATAGGGATTGCATTGAATCTGTAGATTGCTTTGGGTAGTAGAGTCATTTTCACAATGTTGATTCTTCCAATCCAAGAACATGGTATATCTCTCCATCTATTTGTATCATCTTTAATTTCTTTCATCAGTGTCTTATAACTTTCTGCATACAGGTCTTTTGTCTCCTTAGGTAGGTTTATTCCTAGATATTTTATTCTTTTTGTTGCAATGGTAAATGGGAGTGTTTTCTTGATTTCACCTTCAGATTTTTCATCATTAGTGCATAGGAATGCCAGAGATTTCTGTGCATTAATTTTGTATCCTGCTACTTTACCAAATTCATTGATTAGCTCTAGTAGTTTTCTGGTAGCATCTTTAGTATTCTCTATGTATAGTATCACGTCATCTGCAAACAGTGACAGCATTACTTCTTTTCTGATTTGGATTTTTTAATTTCCTTTTCTTCTCTGATGGCTGTGGCTAAAACTTGCAAAACTATGTTGAATAAGTGTGGTGAGAGTGGGCAACCTTGTTTTGTTCCTGATCTTAGTGGAAATGCTTTCAGTTTTCCACCATTGAGGCTGATATTGGCTGCAGGTCTGTCATATATGGCCTTTATTACGTTGAGGAAAGTTCCCTCTATGCTTACTTTCTGCAGGGTTTTTATCATAAATGGGTGTTGAATTTTGTCGAAAGCTTTCTCTGCATCTATTGAGATCATCATATGGTTTTTCTCCTTCAGTTTGTTAATATGATGTATCATGTTGATTGATTTGCGTATATTGAAGAATCCTTGCATTCCTGGGATAAACCCCACTTGATCATGGTGTATGATCCTTTTAATGTGCTGATGGATTCTGTTTGCTAGTATTTTGTTGAGGATTTTTGGATCTATGTTCATCAGTGATATTGGCCTGTAGTTTTCTTTCTTTGTGACATTCTTGTATGGTTTTAGTATCAGGGTGATGGTGGCCTCGTAGAATGAGTTTGGGAACGTTCCTCCCTCTGCTATATTTTGGAAGAGTTTGAGAAGGATAGGTGTTAGCTCTTCTCTAAATGTTTGACAGAATTCGCCTGTGAAGCCATGTGGTCCTGGGCTTTTGTTTGTTGGAAGATTTTAAATTACAGTTTCAATTTCAGTGCTTTTGATTGGTCTGTTCATATTTTCTATCTCTTCCTGATTCAGTCTTGGCAAGTTGTGCATTTCTAAGAATTTGTCCATTTCTTCCAGGTTGTCCATTTTATTGGCGTAGAGTTGCTTATAGTAATCTCTCATGATCTTTTGTATTTCTGCAGTGTCAGTTGTTACTTCTCTTTTTCATTTCTAATTCTATTGATTTGAGTCTTCTCCCTTTTTTTCTTGATGAGTCTGGCTAATGGTTTTTCTGTTTTGTTTATCTTCTCAAAGAACCAGCTTTTAGTGTTATTGATCTTTGCTATCTTTTCCTTCATTTCTTTTTCATTTATTTCTGATCTGATTTTTATGATTTCTTTCCTTCTGCTAACTTTGGGTTTTTTTGTTCTTCTTTCTGTAATTGCTTTAGGTGCAAGGTTAGGTTGTTTATTCTAGGTATTTCCTGTTTCTTAAGGTAGGATTGTATTGTTATAAACTGATTTGCTGCATCCCATAGGTTTTGGGTCGTTGTGTCTCCATTGTCATTTGTTTCTACGTATTTTTTGATTTCCTCTTTGAGTTCTTCAGTGATCACTTTGTTATTAAGTAGTGAGTTGTTTAGCCTCCATATGTTTGTATTTTTTACAGATCTTTTTCTGTAATTGATATCTAGTCTCATAGCATTGTTTTCGGAAAAGATACTTGATACAATTTCAATTTTCTTAAATTTACCAAGGCTTGATTTGTGACCCAAGATATGATCTATCCTAGAGAATGTTCCATGAGCACTTAAGAAAAATGTGTATTCTGTTGTTTTTGGATGGAATATCCTATAAATATCAATTAAGTCCATCTTGTTTAATGTATCATTTAAAGCTTGTGTTTCCTTATTTATTTTCATTTTGGATGATCTGTCCATTGATGAAAGTGGGGTGTTAAAGACCCTTACTATGAATGTGTTACTGTTGATTTCCCCTTTTATGACTGTTAGTATTTGCCTTATGTATTGAGGTGCTCGTATGTTAGGTGCATAAATATTTACAATTGTTATATCTTCTTCTTGCATTGATCCCTTGATCATTATGTAGTGTCCTTCTTTGTCTCTTCTAATAGTCTTTATTTTAAAGTCTATTTTGTCTGATATGAGTATTGCTACTCCAGCTTTCTTTTGGTTTCCATTTGCATGGAATATCTTTTTCCATCCCCTCACTTTCACTCTGTATGTGTCTCTAGGTCTAAAGTGGGTCTCTTGTAGACAGCAAATATATGGGTCTTGTTTTTGTATCCATTAAGCCAGTCTGTGTGTTTTGGTGGGAGGATTTAATCCATTTACATTTAAGGTAATTATCGATATGTATGTTTCTGTTCCCATTTTCTTAATTTTTTTGGGTTTGTTATTATAGGTCTTTTCCTTCTCTTGTGTTTCTTGCCTAGAGAAGTTCCTTTAGCATTTGTTGTAAAGCTGGTTTGGTGGTGCTGAACTCTCTCAGCTTTTGCTTGTCTGTAAAGGTTTTAATTTCTCCATCAAATCTGAGTGAGATACTTGCTGGGTAGAGTAATCTTGGTTGTAGGTTTCTCTCCTTCATCACTTTAAATATGTCCTGCCAGTCCCTTCTGGCTTGCAGAGTTTCTGCTGAAAGATCAGCTGTTAACCTTATGGGGATTCCCTTGTGTGTTATTTGTTGTTTTTCCCTTGCTGCTTTTAATGTATTTTCTTTGTATTTATTTTGACAGTTTGATTAATATGTGTCTAGGTGTGTTTCTCCTTGGATTTATCTTTTATGGGACTCTCTGTGCTTCCTGGACTTGATTAACTATTTCCTTTCCCATATTAGGGAAGTTTTCAACTATAATCTCTTCAAATATTTTCTCTGTCCCTTTCTTTTTCTCTTCTTCTTCTGGAACCCCTATAATTCAAATGTTGGTGCATTTAATGTTGTCCCAGAGGTCTCTGAGACTGTCCTCAGTTCTTTTCATTCTTTTTTCTTTATTCTGCTGTGCATTAATTATTTCCACTATTTTATCTTCCAGGTCACTTATCTGTTCTTCTGCCTCAGTTATTCTGCTATTGATCTCATCTATAGTGTTTTTAATATCATTTATTGTCTTGTTCATCATTGCTTGTTTCATCTTTAGTTCTTCTAGGTCCTTGTTAAATGTTTCTTGTATTTTGTCTATTGTATTTCCAAGATTTTGGATCACCTTTACTATCATTATTCTGAATTCTTTTTCAGGTAGACTGCCTATTTCCTCTTCATTTGTTAGGTCTGATGGGTTTTTATCTTGCTCCTTCATCTTCTGTGTGCTTTTCTGTCTTCTCATTTTGCTTATCTTACTGTGTTTGGGATCTCCTTTTTGCAGGCTACAGGTTCATAGCTCCCGTTGTTTTTGGTGTCTGTCCCCAGTGGCTATGGTTGGTTCAGTGGGTTGTGTAAGCTTCCTGGTGGAGGGGACTAGTGCCTGTGTTGTGGTGGATGAGGCTGGATCTTGTCTTTCTGGTGGACACATCCATGTCTGGTGGTGTGTTTTGGGGTATCTGTGGACTTATGATTTTAGGCAGCCTCTCTGCTAATGGGTAGGGTTGTGTTCCTGTCTTGCTAGTTGTTTGGCATAGGGTATCCAGCAACGTAGCTTGCTGGTCGTTGAGTGAAGCTGGATGTTGGTGTTGAGATGGAGATCTCTGGGACATTTTCGCTGTTTGATATTATGTGGAGCTGGGAGGTCTCTTGTGGACCAGTGTCCTGAAGTTGGCTCTCCCACCTCAGAGGCACAGCACCTACTCCTTGCTGCAGCACCAAGAGCCTTTCATCCACATGGCTCAAAATTAAAGGGAGAAAACGTAGAAAGAAAGAAAGAAAGAGTATAAAAGAAAATAAAATAAAGTAAGGTAAAATAAAACAAAGTTATTAAAATAAAAAAATCATTATTAAGAAAAAAAATTTTTTTCAGTTAAAAAAACAAACAAAAAACGGACGGATAGAACCCTAGGGCAAATGGTGAAAGCAAATTTATACAGACAAAACCTCACGCAGAAGCATACACATACACATTCACAAAAAGAGGAAAAGGGGAAAAAATATTAAATCTTGCTCTCAAAGTCCACCTCCTCAATTTGGGATTATTCGTTGTGTATTCAGGTATTCCACAGATGCAGGCTACCTCCAGTTGATTGTGTAGATTTAATCCGCTGCTCCTGAGGCTGGTGGGAGAGATTTCCCTTTCTCTTCTTTGTTCTCACAGCTCCCGGGTTCCAGCTTTGGATTTGGCCCCGCCTCTGCATGTAGGTCGCTGGAGTGTGTCTGTTCTTCACTCAGACAGGACGGGGTTGAAGGAGCCGCTGATCCGGGGATTCTGGCTCACTCAGGCTGGGGGTAGGGAGGGGTACGGATGCGGGGTTAGCCTGTGGCAGCAGAGGCTGGCGTGACGTTGCACCAGCCTGAGGCGTGCCATGTGTTCTCCCGAGGAAGTTGTCCCTGGATCCCAGGACCTTGGCAGTGGCAGGCTGCACAGGCTCCCCGGAAACGGGGTGTGGAGAGTGACCTGTGCTTGCACACAGGCTTCTTGGTGGCAGCAACAGCAGCCTTAACGTCTCATGCCCGTCTCTGGGGTGCATACTCTTCGCCACCACTCGCGCCCATCTCTGGAGCTCCTTTAAGCAGCGCTCTTAATCCCTTCTCCTCACGCACCAGGAAACAAAGAGGGAAGAAAAAGTTTCTTGCCTCTTAGTCAGGTCCAAACTTTTCCCCGGACTCCCTCCTGGCTAGCCGTGGTGCACTAACCCCCTGCAGGCTGTGTTCACGCCGCCAACCCCAGTCCTCTCCCTACACTCCTGACCAAAGCCCGAGCCTCAGCTCCCAGCCCCGCCCGCCCCGGCGCGTGAGCAGACAAGTCTCTCGGGCTGGTTAGTGCTGGTCGGCACTGATCCTCTGTGTGGGAATCTCTCTGCTTTGCCCTCTGCACCCCTGTGGCTGTGCTCTCCTCCACGGCTCCGAAGCTCCCCACCTCCGCCACCCTCAGTCTCCGCCTGTGAAGGGGCTTCTTAGCGTGTGGAAACCTTTCCTCCTTCACGGCTCCCTCCCACTGGTGCAGGTCCCGTCCCTATTCTTTTGTCTCTTTGTTCTTTTTTCTTTTGCTCTACCCAGGTACGTGGGGAATTTCTTGCCTTTTAGGAAGTCTGAGGTCTTCTGCCAGCGTTCAGTAGGTGTTCTGTAGGAGTTGTTCCACGTGTAAATGTATTTCTGGTGTATCTGTGGGGAGGAAGGTGATCTCCGCATCTTACTCTTCCGCCATCTTCCCCCTCTCTCAGTAACGTGACTCTTCTTTTGGAAAAGACCCTGTGGGTGTGCAGGGTGTCATGTGCCTTCAGCACAGGCACACGTCTGGAAGGGAGGCATCATTCAATGATTACAGACCCCTTTGGGTCAGGGGGTAGGGTCACGCTACTGAGAGATACCAGATAATTTCATTTTATAGATGTACTTTCATATATTTGAAATATTGTATTCAGGGAAAGAGTATTTTGACAAAAATTTGAAAGCAGTTTATACTTGCAAACAGATTCAGAAAAGTAATGTACACAGGCATTCATTACTTTCGAAAAGCCTTTATTTTTTCAGTTACATGTAAAAACAAAGCAGGAAAAAAATAGAATTGAAAATGTCTCTGTCTGCACATGTGTGTGCTTCAATGTCTCCTCCAGCTCTATCACCCTAAGTACTCACACTCTCACAGCTGCAGCTTTATCTTCAGTTCAAACCAAAGCTAGACTTCCAATTTCAGGTTTAGATTTCCTAGAAAATGATGGAAACAGGTAGGTGGCTGCCAGTAGGTTTAAAAATTCCATAAAACTCTGGCTGAAACCATCAGACCAATATCTGGACCTCCATCACTCCCTCCCTCTTGCTGAGCCTCAGAGACTCTCAGAGCTAGCAAGCATCCTAGATCCACCTGCAGACAGCCATCTCCATTTTTATTTTTTAAGGAAAATGAGTACACGTAGCAAAACGGAATAAATGTCATCAAACAGTTTGTTTACTACGATACCAATTCTGTTTGGAAAATTCATATTTCTCTTAAAGCAGTTCCATTCGCTGTTGATCACAAATCTTCATCGTGTTCATTGATTTCTCTCTTGTAAGTTGATGGTTCCACACTGTAGAGGGGTCCCTTTCAGAGAGCAGGGTGTTTATCCTCCATTACTCCACCCTTGTACAGGCTGCCTAGTCCTTCTCATACCCCCTGTCTGCCCTGTCGGTCATCCTCTGTCCAGGACACTAGACACAGCTGTTCAGATCCCACTTGGATGCCCCATCCTCTCTCCCCTGCTCCCCACACCCAGTGCTGCCCTTTGCCCACCCACCACCCACTGCCAAGGCGTTATTACCACCTGGTGTTTCATCATATGCAGCCCCCAGCGTATATGTTTTTACAGTCTTATTTTTTGCCTATCTTTTTTTTTTTTTTAGACAGAATTAGAATCATTTTGTACATAGATTCAAAAGCTGTGTTTTGAAGGAGGGTATTTTTCCAAGCTGACTCTTTTTTGTCAGGAAGTTTGATGATGGCGGTACATTGATGCCACCTCATGACAGAAACCTGAACTGCAGTTTGAAAATCGTGACGCAGAAAGGTGGGAGGGAGGGGCTGTGACCCACACCCAGCTGGCAGAGCTTTCTGGAAGACTGCATGGAAAGGGGGGCATTCCCAGGATACAGGGACATTGAGATATCCAGACAGAAAGTGCAGCCTCCTTCTATGGTGAAGAAAAAGTTTTATGTGAGTGGAAATAAAAGATCATTTAAACATTTTACTCTTTGAGATCTCTGGATGAATAGCTAGAAATCTTACTAGCCAAAGTGGATCAAGGCCACTTAAAATCTCTGTGATCTTCTTTTGTACTTTTGTGGCCACCTTTTCACATAAATACATTTCTATGATATATTTTAAATATTTTTATAATTTCAATTTTTAATATTGATTGAGCATTGCATCATATGATGCTCCAAACTATTTCACCAGTACCCAAGTAGTGAAAATCTAGTGCCCTTACCATATTTCCTGTTACAAACAACAGTATACTTAACACCCTTGCTCATATATACATATATATCTTTGAAGTGTTTCTTTATATAATTTCTTGAAAATGTTCTTTATAAACAAGGAAATATGTAATATTTTATATTTACACAACATTGGAAATAATATTACTAATTTATATTCCTAACATCACTGTAAGAAAGTGCCTGTTTCCCCACACATTAGAAATAATGTGAATCTTTACTTTTCCTATAGGCAGCAAATCATCTCTCCTCATTGTTTTGATTATCACTTGTTTTTGCTGCTTTTCTAGAATTCCATCATAATGTTGATGAAAATAAACAATTAACAATCTATAATAGGAATAGAAAAGAGTTTTATTTGAGCCAAACTGCAGACTATAGCCCAGAGGCCAGCTTCTCAGATAGCTCTGAGGAACTGCTCCAGAGAAGCATGGTTTTTAACACAGTTTTATATCTTGTCAGAACAAAGAACATTAAACAAGTCAGGGATACATTTCTTCAATGTTTCAAAAAAACAGACCAGCACATACACGTACAGCACATATAGCATGTACAGTGTGGCCTTGGCAGCTAGGAAGGGAGTCTTATCATCAAAGGAGTACCAGCATTAGCATCCCAGAAAATGGGGCATTTAATCTTTACTTTTAACATGGACATTCTTTATTTCTGGTCAGTGTGCACTTTTCTTTAGTAATTAAAGCAGATGTACAATGTATGTTTGAAAGGCCACAAAAAGGCCGTTTTAGTTAGCACAAAATTCAAGTTAACTCATGTATGAGCTAGAATGACTTCCCCATACCTCAATATGTGAAAATTTCTTTTATCACTGTGGATGTGACAATTAATTCTCACAACCTTGTGTTACAGAGTGTTTCTGATATTCCCTACTAACACTGTGGATGGCATCTGAAAGTGTCTGTATACTGCTAAAGGACACATTCCTCATGGCTATTTGCTATTGAGCTGACTGTGTCCTCTTTGAGTCTAGAAAACTGTCTTGGGAGAATTCTAGTATTATGATAACAGAATCTGTTTGGTGTATGAGTGTGTGTGTGTGTATGTGTGTGTGTGTGTGTGTGTGCGCGTGTATGCACGCGTGCGCGTGTGTGCACGCACTGACAGCCACATTTCCTTCTGCTTCCTTCTGTGCCTTCATGGTGTTGCTTCCCATTTGGTCTCCCTTCCTAAATTCAGACCCAGAAGTGAAGCTAGGGAATTACCAGGATGGCAGTCTTTATAACCAAATCCTAATCACCACCTTTAACTGCATCCTGAATTTAAACTTCTAAAAGGGAAATTGTTGGTATAAAGGGTGTGCAACTATATGGCCCTTTGAGAAGTCCTGCCATACTGACGCCCAGAAAGATAGTTCCAGTGTAATCTCCCCAAAGTGGAGTCACGTGAGAAAGGCCACAGTGGAGTGAAGGAAGTCGTAAGGCTGATACTATGTCACACAGGCCAGGCCCTGGATTCTATCGTAGACCCACTCTCAAGTCATCACCACAGTGGGAAGATGTGGACGTGATCACACATAAATTAAAATTTGCACACAAGCACAACCTGCAGTAATATTTGTGGGGGAAAAGCATTGCTTGGAGGAACGGAGGACATAGAGTCAGCAGGTCTGGGATACAGCCCACATTTATATAAATTAACATTTATGTAAAACATGTGACATGTAAAACGTGCATCTAGACCTTTGTATGGAAAAGATTGGTTGTTACTGTGGTAAAACAAGACCAGGCCAGTATCATATTTTTAACAGCTTTCTTGCAATATAATTTACAATGTACAAAGTCCACACATTTTAAGACTACAGTCTGATGATTTTTAGTAACTGTGTAGAGTTATACAACCATTATCATAATCAAGTTTTAGATGTTCCATCACCCCAAAATGTCCCATTGTGCTTGAATGCAGTTAATGCCCACATCCATCCCTAACCCCAGGAACTGCAGATATGCTTTCTCTCCAGGGACTCACCTATTCTGGACATTTCATACAATGATTCCACTTATTTCTTCTGATATTTGGTTTCTTTCACTTGACATACTGTTTTCAGGGTTCATCCATGTTGTAGCATGTATCAGTATTTCATTTAATTTTTATTGCCAAATAATATACCACATTTTATTCATTAATTTGTAGACATTTGGGTTGTGTCCACTCTTGGCTATTATGAATAATGATGCTATGTACATTCACGTACAAGTTTTTATGTAGACATATGTTGTCATTTCTCTTGGCTGTGTACCTAGGAGTGGAACCGCTGGGTCGTATGGTAACTCTCTGTTTAACCGTTTGAGGAACTGCCAGACTGTTTTCATGACCTTGATATCTTGAAGAGTACAGGCATAGTGTCTTATTTTTCTTGTGATTAGCCTGTGGTTGTGGGTTTTGAGAAAGAATACCACAGAGTTGAAGTGCCCTTCCCATCACATCATATCTGGGAGGACATGGTACACACGTGACATCACTGGGTCACTGGAGATGTTGACCTTCATCAGTGGGTTAAGGTGCTGTTTGCCCAGTTTCTCCAGTGTACAGTAACTGTTTTCCATTTTCCTCCTCTGTTCTTCAGAAGTGAGTCACTAAGTCTGCCCTACCCTCAGAGGTGGAAGGCAGATTTCAGGTTCACTTCACAGAGGCAGGGTATCAACATATATTATTTAGAATTATTCAATAAAAATAATTTGTCTCCTCTCATTCATTATTAATTCAAATATATATATAATTATTTGTTTATATCAATGTGGCTCCATTTTTTTAAAGTCTGTATTTTATTTCATTTAGTATCATTCTATTCTTTTATTTTCCACTTTAGAATCTTTCATTTTTTACCAGAAACCTTTATTACCTGCCTTTATGTGTCATTTGACGAATGGGAACCTCCAGTGAGAGCAGCCCCCTCCCACCCCACTGTTCTCTAGCCCCAGACAATCAGGAATTGCAGCCTCTGGGCTTCAGCCTTTGCCTCCAAGTGTGGGAAAGTCATCCAGGCTGAGTCAATAAGAGACTCTCTGGGATGTTCGGAATTTGTGTGATACTTGTCTCTTGTTTGTTTGCTTGTTTTTAAAAAAAGTTTATTTGATCGTACTGTACAGCATGTGGGATCTTAGTTCCCCAACCAGGGATCGAACCCAGACCCCCTGCATTGGGAGCACAGAGTCTTAACCACTGGACCACCAGGGAAGTCCCTGTTTGCTTGCTTTTAATCATGGATGGACATGGACATGAATCTAGAGCTACCAGTGGGCATACCTCTCCTCTCTTGCAGCAAATTACAAAAATTATGGTGGCCAATTAAGGTAACAGGGTGGTGCTCTTTCTTTTTCCTCAAAAGAGTTGAATGTTGAGGGTTTTTTTTTTTCACTTTCAAGTACTTGTGTTTGACAAATAAAACCCACCATGTTAACTTGGCACAATGAAAAGTACATCCCAGTTCAATGCCCAGTAAAATGGAATTGGTCCTGATTCCATTCTTGACACTTCATTAAACTTTCTCTTTAATCATGTGCATTGATTATCCCTATTCTTTTTTTTTTTTTTTTTTTTGTGGTACATGGGCCTCTCACTGTTGTGGCCTCTCCCATTGCGGAGCATAGGCTCTGGACGCGCAGGCTCAATGGCCATGGCTCATGGGCCCAGCCGCTCCGCGGCATCTTCCCAGACCGGGGCACGAACCTGTGTCCCCTGCATAGGCAGGCGGACTCTCAACCACTGCGCCACCAGGGAAGCCCTGATTACCCATATTCTAAGGAGCAGTAAGTGTGTGTGTGTGTGTGTGTGTGTGTGTGTGTGTGTGTGTGTGTGTGTGGTCTGGCAAAAAGCAAAGGTAAAGAAAATTCTAGATACATGGAGAGGAAACCATTCTATTCCATCAGAACAATGCTAAGTGTGTTTAGAACTTAATGAAAATGGTCTTTGTAACCACAAAAACATAAGATAGGCAGCAGACATACAAAATTATGCTCAATTCTACTAGTGAGGCTGATCCTTGTCAGTTCATATTTTAGAAAAAGTCTGTGTGGTAAAATGTACATATAACAAAAGCCTATGCAGATTTTAATAATATAAAAATATTAACACAGTTAAAACTTGTTGATACAGGAAATGCTATGGTCTGAATGTTCAACATATGGTCAAAATTCATATGTTGAAATCCTAAGCCCTAAGGTGATGAGACGGGACCTTTGGGGTGATTAGATCATGAGGCCAGAGCTCTCATGAATGGGCTTAGTGCTGCTATAAAAGAGACTTCATAGAGCTTCTTCCACCATGTGGAGATACAGTGAGAAATCTGTGACCTGGAAGAGGGCCCTTTCCTGACCATGTTTACACCTTGATCTTGGACTTCCAGCTTCCAGAACTATGAGAAACACATTTCTGTTTTTTATAAGCCATGCAGTTTATGGTATTTTTGTTATAGCAGCCCGAATGGACTAAGACAGGAAGTAATGCCTCATACAAGAAATAAAATGTTTTCTGTTAAAAATAACAAACCAGAGATTAAGTTAGTTATTTATAAGCAAGGAAATCACAAAAAAGAACAGCAAGGGAATGTCAAAATGAACAGAAACCCATTATCTGGCCACAACTCACTTTTTGTTTAGTGGCTTAAAACAACAAAAATCTAGGGAATTCCCTGGTGGTCCAGTGGACAGGACTCTGTGCTTTTGCTGCCAAGGGCCTGGGTTTGATCCCTGGTCAGGGAACTAAGATACCACAAGCAGCGTGGCCAAAAAACAATAAAAACAACAACAACAATCTATCATCTTACAGTTCTGGAGTTCAGAAGTCAAAAATGGGTATTACTGGGGCTAAAATTAAGATATCAGCTGGGCTGCATCCCTTCTGGAGGGTCTAGGGGAGGATGAATTTCCTTGCCTATTCCAGCTTCTAGTGCCTGACTGCATTCCTAGGCTTGTGGCCCTTCCTGGCTTATGGCTTGAGGCTTGTGGCCTCTATCTTCAAAGCCAGCACAGTAGCATCTTCCAATCTTTTTCTCACTACTACCCCTGTATCCGTTGTCACATCTCTTTCTCTGACTCTTCTGCCTCCCTCTTTCCCTTGAAAGGACTCTTTTTAAAAGATTGTGGTAAAATATACATAACAGAATTTACTGTTTTAACCAACTTCAAGTATACAGTTCAGTAGCATTACTTACATTCACAATGTTGTGTGACCATCACCACTATCTATTTCCAGAACTTTTTCATCATCTCAAATAGAAACTCTGTACCCAGTAAACAATAACTCTCCATTCCCCTCTTCCCCAGTCCTTGGTAACCTCTATTATACTTTCTGTCTCTATGAATTTACCTATTCTAGGTACCTCACATAAGTTGAATCATACAATATTTGTCTTTTTGTGTCTGGATTATTTCACATAGCAAAATGTTTTCAAGGTTCATCCATGTTGTAGCATGCATCAGAATTTCCTTCAAATTTAAGGCTGAATAATATTCCATTGTATGTGTATATCACATTTTAAAAAATCCATTCATCTTGTTGATGGACACTTGGGTTGCTTCCACCTTTTGGCTATTGTGAATAATACTGCTATGAACATTGGTGTGTAAGTATCTGAGTCCTTGCTTTCAGTTCTCTTGGGAATATACCTAGAGGTGGAATTGGTAGATAATATGGTAATTCTGTGTTTATTTTTTTTGAGGAACCAACATACTGCTTTCTGCACAGACTGCACCATTTTACATTCTCACCAACAGTGCACAAGTGTTCTAGTTTCTGCATAGTCTTGCCAACACTTCTTACTTTCCTTTGTTTTTTTTTTTTTTTTTTTTGATAATAGCCATACCATTGTGTGTGAAGTGGTTTCTCATTGTGGTTTTGATTTGCATTTCCCTGCTGACTAGTGATGTTGAGCATCTTTTCACGTGCTTATCGGCCATTTGTATATCGTTTTGGAGAAATGTGTATTCAAGTCCTTTGCCCATTTTTGCATTGTGTTGTTAGTTTTTTTGTTCTTGATTTATAAAAATTCTATATATCCTGGATATTAATCCCTTATCAGATATATGATTTGCAAGTATCTTCTCCCATTCTGTGGATTGTCTTTTCACTCTCCTGATAGTGTGCTTTGATTCACTATCACTTTGATTCACACTAAAAGTTTTTAATTTTGATGAAGTCCAATTTATCTATGTTTTCTTTTGTTGCCTATGCTTTTGGTGTCATATCCAAGAAATCATTGCCAAGTCCGGTGTCATAAAGGTTCCCCCCATGTTTTCTTCTAAGAGTTTTATAGTTTTAGCTCTTATGTTCAGGTCTTGGATCCATTTTGAGTTCATTTTAATATATGGTATAAAGTAAGGGTGCAGCTTCATTTTTATTCATATGGATATCCACTTTCCCCTGCACCATTTGTTGAAAAGACTTTTCTTTCCCCATTGAATAGGGTTGTCAGTGAAGCTCCTTAATTGAGTTAATGTATTGAAACATGTTGTACACCTGAAACTAATATTATGTTATATATCAATTTTTATCTGCTTAAATTCCATAAAACAAGAAAATATGCCTTAGTTGATGAATAGGATTCAGTTGCAAGATTATTAAACTTTATTAAAGACACATGAAAACTGTAAAGCTATCAAAACTGTAAAAATATCAACTTGCTCATATTTATACAAAATCTAACATTTATTGAGCTCTTACTGTGTGTGTAGCATTATTCAAAGGGATTTCATCTGTTAACTCAATTAAATTTCAAAGCAACAGCCCATCAGGAACAAGACAAGGATGCCTGTTTTTGCCACTTCTATTCAATCTAGTATTGGAATTTCACTGCATGGTAGGCATCAAACTAATGGTACACAAGGAAAAAGCTTCACTGACAACACCATCTATAGTATTCCCTGACCTGACATTTTCTACTCAATTTATGTGTTTATTTTCTTCAAAGCACTCATCCCCATACAAAATTGCCCTGCTTATTGACTTGCCTGCTTATTGCCAGTTTTCTCAAACTAGAGTGAAACAGGAATCTTGCCATGAACCACACTTGGGAAAATTCTGACCAAACAGCTGACATTTGTGCACCATTAATTTAATGCCTACCATGCAGAGTTCTATGATTTCTGGGATGTCATTGTTAATGTAATTACTCGAAAATGCATTGGTTCTTACCTCCCAGCTCTGAGCACAGATTGCTTTCCCACATGGATCATACTTAAACTCCACAATAGTCCTGGGTAGTCAGGGGGATTGGGTATTGCTATCCTGTTGTATAGAAGACGATGGAGGAAAGGTTAGTGAGTTACCTAAAGTGTCCCAATGATGGAGCCCGATCTCTTCACTCTTGCTCTAGGAACTTGTCTAGCAGATTCATCATCACACTTGGTTCTTCTCTGTCAGCTCCTGTTTCTGGGGCTCAGAGTCCACACCCTTCTCTGATGTTCCACTAGAAGGGAGAGTAAGGGGATAAGACAGCACATGGAATAGAGAAGAAAGTGAGAGGAAGGGAAAGCACATGAAATACAGGAGACAGGAGTGAGGATGTGCTTGCCTGTCCCCTCTCAGTTCACTGGAAGCTGTGTGGTGATGCTTTGCCTCTTCCCCAGCTCCATCACACAGCGCTCACGGCACACAGCTGTGAAACCGTACATTTTACAAAGAGTAGGAAATGTCTTTAAATGGTTTGTTTACTCTGATACCAGTTCTGTTTGGAAAATTCTAATGTATTCAAAGCAGTTCCATCTGCTGTTGACCCCAAGTCTACATCATTTTTATTCAGTCATCTCTTCGCTCATCAGTGTAGGTTGACTTGTCTACACTGTAGTGGGGCCCCTCCCCGAGAACTGGGTGTTCACCCTCCACTAGCCTAACCCGTACAGGCTTCTCAGACTTTCTCACACCCCCTGTCTGTCATCCTCTGTCTACAACACTGGACACAGCTGTTTAGATCCCGCTCCTATGTCCCATCCTCTCTGTCACCTCCCCCCTGCCCTGCGCTACCCTTCACCCACCCACCGCTCACTGCCATGGTGCTGCTGCCACCTGGTGTTTCATCGTGTGCAGTCCCCAGAGTATATGTTTCTATGGTCTTCTTTTACACCTACAGTTCTTCTCAGATAGAATTAAGAATCATTCTACACAGACGTTCACAGGCTTCCTTTGAAGGGAGGGTATTGCCTTTTTTTTTTTGTAGAGAAGTTTGATGATGGCGGTACGTTGGTGCCACCTCTTTACAGAAGCGTGAACTGCAGCTTGAGCATCGCGGAGCAGGAAGGTGGGAGGGAGGGGCTGTGGCCCAAAACCACCCGTCAGAGCTTTCTGAAAGTCTAGGGTGGGGTGGGGTGGGGTTCGCCATGGTACAGGGATATTGGCGACCTCCAGACAGAAAGTGCAGCCTCCTTCTATGTGGAAGAGAAAGCTCTATGTGAATAGAGGTAAAATATTTTAATTTTTATTTTACTGGTCCATAAATTGACTGAAAAATTATTGAAACAATAAAAAATAGTGATATAGCCCCAGTTATACTTAGAAATTTAGACTATGACAAAAGCAGCGTTACAAATCAGTGGAGATGTGATGGAGGATTAAGAAGTGGTATTGAGATAGCTAGATAACCATAAGATTAAAAAGGTAAAAAGGGATCCATTTCTCTATCACATAGCAGGATAGATTCCAAATGGTTCTGAATGAAGTATAAAAGAAATATCCATACAAGTGTTGTATTAGAACATATAGGTGAATTCTATAATCTGGAAGCAGAAGAAACTTTCCTAAGTATAAATCAATATGCAGGAGCATTAAGGAAGAAGATTGACATATTTGACAACATAAAAATAACAGTGACAACTCTGCATGGCAAAAACACACTAGCCAATAAAGACACTGGGAAAAAAACATTTGTGGCTAACGTCTTTAAGAAAGCATTCATATCCCTCCAATATAAACGCTTGTCAATATAGAGGCATGAAAAAGCAAAGTCCTATTGAAGTTAACAGAAAAATATATATAAATTGTCTTTAGACGTATGAAAAAAGTCTCCAGCTTGCTTTAATTAAGAGAGATGCAGTTAGCACTACACTAAGATACTGTTTCTTAAGTATTAGAATAACAAAGATCCAGATTTTTGTCAACACAGTCAGTTGGTGAGGATGTGGAAAAACATGTCCTTTCACACCCTGCTCACAGGGATGCAAAATGGTATGATCACTGTAGTAGGCTTGATAGTCTCCATAAAGATAGTAGGTCCTAGCCCCTGGAACCTGTTAAATATTACCTTATATGGAAAAAGGGTGTTTGTAGATGTGATTAGATTAAGGATCTTAAAATGGGGATATTATCTTAGATTTTCCAAATGGGCCCTAAATGCAAACCCAAGTGTCCTTATAAGAGAGGAGCAGAGGGAGAGTTGACACAGACAGAAAAGAAGGCAATGTGGCCAAGGATGCAGATACTGGAGTGATAGAGCCACAAGCCAAGGAATGTTTGCAGCCAACAAAAGCTGGAAGAGGCAAGGAGGCTCCCCTATAGTCTCTGAAAGGAGTTAAGTTGGCCAACACCTTGATTTTGGCCCATTGAAACTACTTTTGCACTTCTAGCCTCCAGAACTATGAAAGAATATGTCTGTTGTTTAATGACACCAAGTTTATTGTTATTTATTTACTTATTCATTTATTTTTGGCCATGCTGCATGCACGCACACAGCTTTCAGAATCTTAGTTCCCCTACCAGGGATTGAACCTGGGGCAACGGCAGTGAAAGCGCCGAACCCTAGCCACTGGACCACCAGGGAACTCCCTGTGATAATTTATTATAGTAGTCATTGGAAACTAATACAACTGTTGTGGGGAATTTTATAATATGTAGCAATTTTTTATATACCTTTACTTTTTGACTCACGAATCTCATTTCCAGGAATATCCTAAGGATATATTGGCAATAACACAAACGGTCTTAGATATAGATATAATAAAAATATAGATACAGATATTCATTCTGGCACTATGTGAATAGCAAAAGAATGGGAACAACCTAAATATTCATCAGTTGTGTGATGGAGGAATAAAGCATCAAACAATCACACAAAGGCATACAGTACGTAAGGTGTAAAGAATGATGAACATTTCCACATAGGGCTATGGAGAGATCTCCAGAATATAATGTTTAGTGAAAAAGTCAGTGTACATGAAGGTTTAAATGGCGTGGTACTATTTACTTATATTAAAAGTAGAAGGAAAGGACTTCTATTTTGGAGACCAGAAGGAGTAGATACACTTCTCCCTATTACTCCTGCAAGGTGCAGCTAAGATCTCTGGATATTATATGTAAAACAAATATAAGACTCTGAAAGGTGGAGACAAAAAAGACAGACTGGCTTGGGACTTTGGGACAAAAGGTATGGCGTGCAGTGAATTCCCTTGGCTTTATTTTTGCCTCCTATATCCCAGACGGGGTGCTGGAAGAGCAAGTGACCAAAAATGCCAACAAGAAAAGACAAGAAGAGCTCCAAGAAAAGCCTGCTGTATCTAGACACAGGACCAGAAAAAGGGGGAACGTAGCAAGAAAGAAAGCTTTTAGACAACAACTGCCCTAACATCACAGAGTGAAACAGCTGCGCCCTCACCATGGCAGCAAAGACTGAGTGGGAAATGTGGACTCCATGCTCACTTGATTGTAAAGAGGTACCCCTCCCCACTCTTTGGGGTGGTATCAGAGAAGACCCTATGGGAAAGAGGGACTTTCATCCCCACCTGGTGGAAATGAACACCCACCTCACTGCCCTCCACAGTGTCGGGGGAGGCCACATGGAGGGCAGTAAGGAAGTGTCTTTCCCCACCCTCCAGGGTAGTGTTGGTGGAGGCCTGGTGGGGAGTGAAATCCTACGTTAACCAAGCAGTAGTAACAAGGCACCATTTCCCGTCCACTCCCATCCCTGCCCCATCCCCCATGTTAGTAAAGGCTAAGTGGGGAACCTGGACTTTTATCTTCTTTGCCATCTGTCTCTGTGGTTAGGAATGCATGCTTGGAGTCATTAACATCCATGGAGAGGATACTGATACCTCACTAGTAAGTTTGTGGTGAGGAATAAATTCAGCCAACAATGTGAAGAACCTATTCATTGGCCCTGTTTTTAAAAAAGCTTCATAAATATTAGCTGTCCGTCCCCCACAAATCGGAGAACTCATGTAGCTCCTTTATCTGCCTTCCCTCAGCTAGGGACCCTTAACTTGGATGCAGATCATAATCACCTTGGGAATCCTTTCCAAAACTCTCCCTCACCCAAAACTCTCTTGTTGGTGGAAATAGGACTTCTGTATCAAAGGCCATTCAAGTTATTCAGCTGTAATAAATGGGCATCAGAAAATGGATATGCTCATTTGGCACCAACAGTGTATGCCAGTATCTATTGCCCCTTCATTCCTCCAACATCAGCTATTACCATCCTATGTCTTTATTGTGAATCTGATTGCTCATTTCCCCAGACCTGCCCTATAGGAAGGGTCATCTCAGATAGCTCGTCTGAAGAGGGGAGGTGTTTTGTTTTTGGTGAAAGGGGACATAGTATAGTGCCTGGCACACAGTTACGCCAGTAAAGCATGGTGATTGCTGGACCTGTCTCACCCTCTGCAGCTCCTCATGCCAGTGGCCTTGCCCATATCAGGTGTCTGAAGGACTCAGGTTCTGAGGATCTGTGTCCTGATGGCGGCTATAGCTTCTACTCCAGGTTCAAGTGCAGCAGTCCTCAGGAGACCCCAACGTTTCACATCTTTAGTTAGTTATGCTGCCTGACTCAAGTGAGTTCATAGATCTGATAAAAGCATGCTGTGGAATAGTTCCTGTGAGGTTCACAAACTAGCCTAAAAGTAGAGAAGCTACTTTGATCTCATCGTGGAAGAAGTTGTTTAGCAGGTGGAATTTCATTCCATCAGCAGCTACATGCTTTGCAGTAGACCTTGAGGCCCATCTCAGAGAAGCCTTTTTTTTTTTTTTTTTTTGGCTGAAAAACAATGAATTGTCCAGTTGAGGAAGGAACTTACTTGGTCTTAAACAAGCATTTGCAATAAATACACCAAATTGTTTTTACTGTACAAATAATAATCATCACTTCCCATATATCTCTCAGATGAGTGTGGAAATATGCAGTTGTTAGCTCTTCTAGCAATTTGAGATTGTAATATAGATCGTTCTCTGCTGACCACGTTTTTTCCCCATTATATAATGAAATATTTTAAAGAGGCAGGAAATTTCCAAGTGTTCGTTTATTTATTTATTTTTGGCGGCACCACACGACACACAGGATCTTAGTTCCCTGACCAGGGATCGAACCCATGTCCCCTGCAGTGGAGGCACGGAGTCTTAACCACTGGAGTGCCAGGGAAGTCCAAGTGTCAGTTTAAAATCTCAGTTATTAGAACTTAATATTTAAAAAATAATTATTATCCTAGAGTTTATTATAATGATACTCAGCCTCATTCTCTAAAAGAACCAGTTACTCTTAAATATCATTATGATTATTTTTCTTGGATGTAATATTTTTATTTCTGTACTTCAGGTAGAAATGGACATCAGCTTTCCCTAAATATTTGGATATATTTCATTGCAAATGATTATTTCTATTTTGGTTATCTGTAGTGTGGACCAATTTGATAATATAGAGTGTGGACCTGTTAATACTACAAGAGCATAATTGTGGGAATCTTTCAACTGATTAATTGCATCAGAGAATTATGAATATACAAATATATTTCAAATACTTTATTGAGGTATGGTTAACATACAATATACTGTACATATTTAAAGTATATGCTTTAATGTTTTGATATATGTATGTACCTGTGAATCCAATACTACAGTCCAGATAATGAACATATCCATCAACTTAAAAAGCTTCCTAGTGCTCCTTTGTAATCTTCTCATCTAACTCTCTCTTGCCTCTCTCTCTACATCACCCTACCCCGTTCTCAGATAACTAGTGACCTTCTGTCACTATAGATTCGTTTTCTTTTCCTATAATTTTATATGAATGGGATCATACAATGTATTTTTTTTGTCTGTCTTCTTCCCTTCAACCTAATTATTTCTGGATTTATCCATTTGTTGCATGTACAAATAGTTCCTTCTTTTTAATGTTGACTAATATTCCATTATACGGATATACCACAATTTGTTTTATCCATTTATCTGTTAATGGGTATTTGGGTAGTTTCCAATTTGGGGCTCTTGTAAATAAAGCTGTTAGGAACATTTGTATATTAGTCTTTGCATAGACATAGACTTTCTTCCTCTAGGATAAATACTTAGGAGTGCAATGGCTGGATCATGTGATAGATGTGAGGTTAACATTATAAGAAACCGCCAAACTGTTTTCCGAAGTGGTTGCACCATATTTCATTGCCAACAGCAGTGTTTGAGAGTTCCATCCTCCACAACCTTGCCAAGACTTTATGTGGTCAGTCTTTTAAATTTTGGCCTTTCTCAGAGAGGTGCAGTGGTATCTCATAGTTTTCATTTACATTTCCCTAATGACTTTGAACATTTAAGAAAAGATGATTAGCATCTTTTCATGTACTTATTTGACATTTGTATATCTACTTTGGTGGAGCATCTATTCAAATATTTTGTCCATTTATTTGTTGGAGTGTCTGTTTCCTTATTTACCTTTGTGAAATTTTTTATATTCTGGATACAAGACCTTTGTCAGATACATGATTTGCAAATATTTTCTCCCAATGAGTGGCTTGTCTTTTAATTCTCTCAACAGTGTCTTTGGAATAGCAGAAATGTTTAACTTTGAGAAGTCCAATTTATTGGTTTGTTCACTTATGGATTGTAGTTTTGGTTTTGCCTCTATGGAATCTTCCCCTGACCCAAGGTCACAAGGATTTTCTCCCATGTTTTATCCTAGAAGTTTTACATTTTATATTTAGGTCTGTGATCCATTTTGAGTTGACTTTTGTTTATGGTGCAATACATGGATCAAAGTTTATATTTGTGCATGTGGCTATCCATTTGTCCCAGCGCCATCTGTTGAAAAGACTCTCTTTTCTCCACTGAATTGCCATTACAACTTTTGTCAAAAATCAGTTGTCTGAGTCCAGAAATGGACTGCTTATTCTATTCCATTGATCTACTTGTCTCCCTTGATGCCAGTAAGTACCACACTGTTGATTACTGAAGGTTTATAATGATTCTTTTTTTTAAAAAATTATTTATTTATTTATTTTTGGCTGTGTTGGGTCTTCGCTTCTGTGCGAGGGCTTTCTCCAGTTGCGGCAAGCAGGGGGCTACTCTTTTTTTTTTTTTTTTTTTTTTTTTTTTGCGGTACGCAGGCCTCTCACTGTTGTGGCCTCTCCCGCCGCGGAGCACAGGCTCCGGACACACAGGCTCAGCGGCCATGGTTCACGGGTCCAGCTGCTCCACGGCATGTGGGATCTTCCCAGACCGGGGCGTGAACCCGTGTCCCCTGCATCGGCAGGCGGACTCTCAACCACTGCGCCACCAGGGAAGCCCAGGGGGCCACTCTTCATTGCGGTGTGCAGGCCTCTCACTGTCGCGGCCTCTCCCGTTGCAGAGCCCAGGCTCCAGACACGCAGACTCAGTAGTTATGGCTCACGGGCTTAGTTGCTCCGCGGCATGTGGGATCTTCCCAGACCAGGGCTCGAACCCATGTCCCCTAGCATTGGCAGGCAGATTCCCAACCACTGCACCACAAGGGAAGCCCTATAATGATTCTTGAAGTCAGGTAGTTTTGATCCTCTAGCTTTGTTCTTCTTTTTCACAGTTGTTTTTCATAGTCTAGGGCCTTTGCATTTCAACAGGAATTTTAGAATCAGCCTGTCAATTTCTTTTTTGTTTGTTTTTTTTTGCCACACCCTGCGGAATGCGGGATCTTAGTTCCCCGATTAGGGATTGAACCTGCGCTCTTGGTAGTGGAAGCATGGGGTCTTAACCACTGGACTGCCAGGGAAGTCCCAAGCCTGTCAATTTCTTAAAAAACAATATCTGCTAGGATTTTTATTAGGATTACACTGAATCTATAGATCAGTTAGAAGAGAATCTACATCTTTACAACATTGAGTCTTCTGACATATGAAGATGGTATGTTTCTCCATTTATTTAGATCTTCTTTAATTTCTGTCAGCAATGTTTTGTAGTGTTCAATGTATAGACCTTTCACATACATGGAGAGATTATTCCTAAGTATTTCATACTTTTTGGTGCTATCATGAATGATAGTATTTTTTAATTGCAATTTACATGTGTTTACTTTTCACTAAACTGTCAGTGGCCAAATGTCAAAAAGTAGCCATTGAGGAATGTTTTGGTTGAAAGCTTAGGCTACCTACTCTAGGTTGAAAAAGATTCTTGATGTATAACATGCATATACTTATATTTCCATATCAGCTTTTAGAGGTTATTGGCAATGTACTGAAACTAGGGAGAAAAATGTCCCAGAGACAATTCTACAGTTCATCTCCATCACTAAAATAGCTTAGTACCTTTCAACTATATATGTATATGTGTGTTTAGAATTGAATCTGTTGAATTGTTGTATATTCCTTTCTCACCCACCCCCCAGCTATTCACCGCAATGAATTACTGGGATCTTGAGTGGGGAGAGGAGAAGAAGAGAGCATGTATGTATATGGGTATGTATGCATGTATGTGTATATCGCTAAAGCTGCCAGGGATCTTTATTGTCAGGAATACTTTAGGTTAATTACTGTGTGTTATGTCAGTCCTGCTCAGTTCCTAGCACATATTAGGAACCAAACCAGGGCGGTGGTTGTTTGCTTTTCCCCAGCTTTCCTTGGCCAGCATCATTACCATAGTGACTCCATGACTGCTGTGGGATTTGGTGCAGACTGGGCATCCATTTAGGGATCTTGCCTGAATCACTTGTTACTATGGTATTTGTCAAGTGTTGTTTTTCCAATTTTGTTATTCCTTCTAGATTTATTCATTGGCTTTCGACTGTGTGGCAGACCTTTTCCTTCTCCCTATAATTTATTTATTTATGCATTTATTCAAGTATTTATATCAGTATGACTCATAGATTCCTATTTTGCTCAGAGGGTTTATTATTATTGTGTATTTTGATGCTCAAATTGTCCCAGAATTGGCCTGTCTTATCCCCTTCAACTTGGCTTTTGTGTCCATTTGACGTCTCCTTAGGATTCTTTGAACACATACTTTGCTCTCTGAGCCTGAGTATCTCCTAATCCGTAGAAAGGAAGTAATGATGCCCACAGATCATTGCTTTGAGAATTTGAAGATAAAAATAACAACCTATAGCATGTGGCATCTAGTAGGTCCTCAGCAATGTTAGTTCTCATTCCAAATTTGCAACCTTCATTCTGTTTAGTGTGATGCCTCTGACATTACCATGATAGCATGACATCCAGAGAGAATACTTGGACATGTAACACAAGCAGGGATAAGTGCACATGTCCATGACATGTGAGCCTCAGTGTCACTGCTGTGTGTGCAGAGGGGGCTGTGTGATGGAGCTAGGGAAGAGGAAAAGCACCACTGCACAGCTTCCAGTGAACTGAGAGGGAGTAGGCAGAACATCCTCACCTCTTCCCCTGTGTTTCATGTGCCTTCCCGTCATCTCACTTTCCTCTCTATTCCATGTGCTGTCTTATCTCCTTACTCTTCCTTACAGTGGAACATCAGAGAAGGGTGTGGACTCTGAGCCCCAGGAGCATGAGCTGGTAGAGAAGAACCAAGCGTGTTGTCGAGTCTGCTAGACAGGTTCCTGGAGCAAGAGTGAGGAGATCGAGCCCCATCGTTGGGACACTTTAGGTAAGTCACTACCCTTTCACATGCCTCGTCTGTACAACAGGCTAACAGTACACAATGTTCCTGACCCCCCAGGAGTATTGTGGAGTTTAGGTGTGATGCCATGTGGGAAAATAATCTATGGTTGTAGGTGGAAGGGAAGGACCAGTGCACTACATTAACGGACACAACCCAGATATCATAGAACTCTGCATGGTAGGCATTACATTAATGCCACATAAATGTCACATGTTTAGGCCAGGATCTTTTAAAATGTGGTCTGTGGACCACTTTATCAAAATTGTCAGAGGTGCTTGTTGAAATTGCCAACTCTTGGGTTCACTCTAGGTCTGCTGAATCAAAATCAGGGAGGTGTTGTGGGAAGTATCATACAGTTAGTTCTGGCTCATCCTAGTAAAAAGGACTGCTGTGGACTTGCAACAAGGTGTTCTTAAAAGTTTGAATCTTTTTTTTCCTGACACATGGCTTGCGGGATCCTGACCAGGGGTTGACCCGGGCCCTTGGTAGTGAAAGCGCAGAGTCCTAACCACTGGACCACCAGGGAATTCCCAAAGTTTTGAATCTTTTGATGTCTAATTTCTTTTCAGTTTCTCCTGTTACTCAATTTTTAATATGTGTCTACTCCTTTGTTTCATATAAGGTAACAATTCCTTCATTTAAGTCAAACTTTTTTAGTGATTTATATGCGAGGCAGTAGACTAGGCATAGGGGAATGCAGCCCAGAGAAACAAGATAGACAGGGTCCCTGAAGCTTTCATTCTAGTTTGGGAAAACTGGCAATAGGCTGGCAAGTCCATAAGTGTGGCAATTTCATATGGAGATGAGTGCTTTGAAGAAAATAAACACGTAAATAGAATAGAAAATGTTGGGTCAGGGGTTACTATCCATGGGGTTGTCAGTGAAGCTCTTTCTTAGGAAGTGACATTTGAGCTGAGTCCTGAACTACTTACAAGAAGATGCCAGGCCTGAGCAGGCCTTTTCATCAGCAGCCTTTCACTGTGTGAGCACCAGTTGTTCCTGGAGCAGATGACCAGCTTGAGTGACTGGAGCCTTGCAGGCAGAGTGCAGAGTGGTAAGAGATGAGGTCAAAAGGGCAGACAGGAGCCAATACAGTGACTGTCAGGTGAAGTGAAAGTATTTACACTCACACAGTTTATAAGTGGCAGATCTTGCATTTGGCCCTGGTCTGTCTCCAGAGCCCACACTCCTAACCAGTACACTTAGGAAGAAGAAAAAGACGTGCTGAGATATATTAGCCCAAAGTGACTGATATTAGGCCAGGGCCGTATCTGTTTGGGTGAAGAATATTCTTCAGTAGCTATTTTTCCATATACAAAGGGTATTTAAGAAAAATGAAAAGGTAATAATTATAAAAACAAAAAAGTAATAATTATTACAATTACTATGCATTAGACAAGTTGGCTGTTAAAATAATTATTTGGACTCCCATGGTGAATTCTTTTCTTTTTATGATCTAAGAGTGCTTTTCAAATGGGAATCTCATTGCTCTGTGTCTGGGGCCTCCCTGGCTGGGCCTCAGGGATGGTCTGATCCACTTGATAGGTGAGACCAGAGGAAGTGTGATGACTTACTCAAGGTCACCTAGAGTTAGTGGGTTAGGTCTGCCACTTGGGTGTCTCCTGTGTCCCACCCAGTTTTCTGTCCATCAGCCTATGTTCCTATGTGTAGTGAATCACTTTTCAAGGGCTCAGAGGATACATGCTTCTCTGAGGTTAACCTGAAGGTAACATAAGAAGATACTAAATACCTTCAAGTAAAAGGAAATGGGGTGTTGATTTTCCTCTCCTTAATCATATAACATATACCTCTTTTGTGTCTGGCTCCTTTCAATGAACATAATGTGTGTGTGATTTATATTATTGTTGTCTGTAATTGTAGATCATTAATTCTCATTGGTGTACAGTATTATATTGTGTGGATATTTCACAATATTTGTATCTGTAATAGGGATTTGGGTATTTTCCAGTTTTTGACTTATTGTAAACAATGTTGCTATGAATGATCTTGTACATAGCTTTTTGGACATTTATTTTCCTTCTCTTGGGCACCGACATAAGAGAGGCATTTCTGCGTCATAGGGTTTGTGTATGTTGAGCTCAGTAGGAATTTTATCAGGCTATATTCCTTATCCTCACCAACACTTGATATTTTCCATCTTTCTCATTTTTATTGTTCAGGTAAGCATGCTGTAGTATCTCATTGTGGTTTTAATTGTAATTTCTCTGAAGTCTTAAGTGTCATGTATTTTAAAAGGCCTCCTTATTTTTTTTAACCTTCCAACTATTTGCTTAAGAAATTGCATCTTTTGTCCTGTGGAGTTTGCATTCTTGATTCTGCTGATTGTATCCTTATTGTGTTGTTTATGTTCTTCTGCCTTCCTCCCCTATTTCTGTGAAAGTGATGATTAGATTTAGAGGCTTGATCCAGTTCACATTTTTTGGCAAGAATGCTCCAGATAAGGTGTTGTATTACTTTTAGCCTTACACCAGGAGGCTCATTCTGTCTGGCTGTCTCTTCTGACACTAAATTGATCACTGGGTTCAGGTGTTGTCAACCTGATCTATCCATTATTAAATTTTCCCATCTGCTTTTTACCTCATGTTTTTTTGCAGCCTCCCAAAATAGTTGCCTAGATCTGCTTGTCATTAAAGTTTGTAAAAAGGTGATGTTCTAATTCTGTAATTTCGTTTGCATTTATTAGCCAGAATTCTACTATAAAAGGAACCTCCCCTCATCAACCTTTAGGTTATGCTGAGGTATAGTTTGCAAGGAAGGGAAGGATGAATGTTTTTAATTCTTTTGCAGTATTTCCACTTTTTAAAAGAATGAGAGTAATTTCCCTGGGATCCTCCAAAGGTGAGCAGTGAGTTGGTTTTATTTGTGTTTTGCTTTTCTTTTAGAATGTTATCATGACTCATAGACATTTGTATATTTGTCCATTGTAGTCATTATTTAACTTGATGTCAAATTGTTCTATCTTTGGCCAGTGGGAGACCCTTCAAGCTGGTTTATGAGTCTTTTTGACGTGCTTTCTGGTATGAGAGTGTGGTCTAGACACGTGGTACAATTCCTTCTTTGGAGCTGGAATCAGCCATTTCTCCAAACTAGCCTGGTATCTTTCAGTGGGATATGTGTTTAGAGGATTCAGTCTGGGGACTAGAGTCATTCATTGCTACTTGATTGGTCATAGATGTTACGTCCTGAGAAACCCACTGTAAGTTGAAAATGCATTTAATACACCAAACCTACCAAATCTACCAAATCTAAGCTACCTTAAACATTCTCAGAGCACTTATATTAGCCTACAGTTGGGAAAAATCATCTAACACAAAGCCTATTTTATAATAAAGTATTGAGTATCTCAAGTAATTTATTGAATACTGAACTGGAGGTGAAAAGCAAAATGGTTGTATGGGTACAGAATGGTTGGAAGGGTATCGGTTGTTTACCCTAGTGATCTTGTGACTGACCAGGAGCTGTGGCTCGATGCCGCTGCCCAGCATTACAAGAGAGTATCATATAGCATATCACTAGCCTGGGGAAAGATCTAAATTCAAAATTTGAAATATGGTTTCTACTGAATACACATGGTGCTGTCTCACATCCTTTGGTTTCAACTTGAAGGACTCCCTTTAGCATTTCTTATAAGGTAGGTCTAATTATGATGAACTCCCTCAGCTTTTCTATATCTGGGAAGGTCTTTATTTCTCCTTCATTTTTGAAGGAAAGTTTTTTCAGATAAAGTATTCTTGTTTGGGATTTTTTTTTTTCTTTCAGCACTTTGAATATATCATCCCACTCCCTTCTGGTCTTCTGAGAAATCCACTTATAGTTTTTGGTACATGGTCATCCACTTTCTCTTGCTTCTATCAAGATTCTCTCATTATCTCAACTTTTGACAGTTTGATTATAATGCTTGTTTGTGTTCATCCTAATTAAAGTCATCTGAGCTTCTTGAAGCTGGATGTCCATTTGTGAAATTTGTGGCCATTATTTCTTCAAATAAACTCTCTGCCCCCTTTTCTCTGTCTCCTCCTTCTTGGAATCCTGTAATGTATATATTGATCTTCTTGTTGGTGTACTGTAAGTCCCTTAAGCTTTCTTCACTTTTCTTCGTTCTTTTTTCTTTTTGTTCCTCTGACTCCATAATTTCAAGTGACCTATCTTCACATTTGCTGATTCTTTCTTCTGCTTGATCCAATCTTCTGTTGAACCCCTCTAATGAAATTTTCAATTCAATTATTGTATTCTTCAGCTGCAAAATTTGTTTGGTTCTTTTATATAATTTCTATATATTGATATTCTCATTTTGTGCATGCTCATTTTCCTGATTTTGTTTAGTTGCCTTAGACGATTATTTTGAATTCGTCAGATAATTTGTAGATCTTCATTTCTTTATGATTGGTTTCTTGAGATTTATTTTGTTCCTTTGATTGGGCCAAGTTTCTCTGCTTCTCTGTATGCCTTATTACTTTTTTCTGGGATTTGTGCATTTGAAAAAGCAGTCTTCTCTCTCAGTCTTTATGGACTGGTTTTATACAGGGTAAGATCGTCTCCACTCAGCCTGGCTAGAGATTCTCGGGGCCTTGCAACCTTTATTTGATGATGCATCTTCTCTGGACTTGTTCATGTAATTTCCTAATTTGAGAGATTTGCTGGGCTTTTTTGTTTGAGTTTGTAATGTCTTTCTCCCTCTGGTGTCTGTCTGTGGTACTGCAGGTTCTCTGGTTGGACAATAGGCTGCAGAGCTCTCATTCGTTCTCAGGGGCCCCCAGGCATCCAAGGTATACTGGTTCCCTGTCAGTGCCTCCGGTCAGGTGAGACAGAAACTAGTCCCTTGGGAAGCCCCTGAAGAGCCAGAATATTTGATGTATGAATCACTCTACTTTTCCTCCTGACAGAGAAGCTGCAAATTGGGCTTGGCTAATTGCGTGGTTAAACCAATGAACCTGGTTTCAGTTCAAGGGGCTTTATTTGGGAGTGAACAGAAGGAAGCATGTTATGAAACTACTTTCATCTCGTGACCTTAACTAAAATCCTGGGAAGTGGAGACATTGTCTGACTGCTAAATGTAAGGTTTATTTGAGAGACATACTTGCCCCTCTCCTAGGCATCTGTAATGTCCCTGAAGCTGCCCAATTGGGACTGTCATGTGGTAGATTCATGAACTACTTCTGGGACTATGCTATTACCTAATTCCTTTGGCTTAGGGATGTTTCTCACTCTGATGCTGAGCCACTTTTCTGTGGAAAGGGCTAAGGATATTTATTTATTCTTATAATTTTTTTCACTTCCAAAATCAAGACACTTTTGATACAGATAAAAAATGGATAAAGCAGGAGAAAGAAAAATCATTAGAAACCCTTAAAAATCTATTACTCATGGATAAGCACTCTTATCATTTGAATATTTATTTTCAGAAAATTTATTATGCAAATATAACTGCATATTTAAAGAATAGTTGTGAGATGATATCCTAGTTACAGCTTTGTAAGCTGCTGTTTTTGACAAACATTATATTATGAAGGTCATTATAAACCCACACAATAATAAAAATGGCAGTAGAAACACTAATGTTCAATTTAGGTATGATAAGAATGATGAATATTTATTGCCGACTTCCTCAGTGCCCAACACTGTTGTAAAGGCTAAACTTATACCTACTTGTTTCATCCTCACTATAACCTATGAGGAGACTTTAAACAGAAGGGGACACTGAGGCACCACAAGGGCAGGACTAGCAAGTGCTGAGGCTTAGATTTGAACACAGGCTTGTGGCTCTTGAGCCCTTCATCTAACCAGTGTACATTACTGCCTTTCAGATGATAAGACCTTCAACCCTACTTTCAATCAGGGTAAAGCAAAATGAAACACAGTAAGATACCATGTTTTTTTCCTAGTTAACTAAGCAGAGATTTAAATACTGATAATAATTAGTGTGGTTTGGAATATGGGGACCTGTGACCTGTCCTACCAGTAGGGGCTCCCCCAACATCTTGTCTCCCTTCCTGTGCCTCTGGATGTTCCTTTTCTAAAGTTGAGTGGCTTTCTTGTAGGTTTCCTGTAGGGCTGAGAATGCTTAAATTTCTCTGCATTTTATTATTTTATATAAGTGAAAGTGTGTATTGTGGGGTGTTTATTATAGTAAAAAAATAAATAACATAAAACATTTTTATACTAAAAATTAATTAACATAAAAAGGAAATAAAATATCCTCAAACATACCACCAAAATAAAAGCCCTGCTAAGGTTTTCATCTGTATTACATTCTTTCAGAAATTTTCTTATGCTGGTACTTATACATTTACACATGCATGCCTGGATTTACATATTTATGTACAAAAGATAAGCTCTCATCCTACATATGGTTTTGTGACCTGCTCATCTTCTATCAGCATACCTCCAAGGGTCAGTGATTGTGGTTAAAAATCAGTCTATACCATAGGGATAGTAGAAATGCTCATGCCCAATAAAGATAGAGACAAAGAAATAAAAGTGACTAAAATGCATTATAACCAAGTGTGTTTTAGGCATTGACTCATTTATGCTCACAAATGTATTATGAATTAGATATGGTGTTTCATAGATGAAAAGCTGAGGGACAGAGACATAAGGACTTGGCTCAGGACAGCACAGATTGGGAACAGAGCATTTTGGGTTTGTACCCAGCTCCTCATGCTCCAGAACCTGGGAAACTGTTAAAGATTTGTTGTTATGTGAAAGGAGCAGTCTATACAAGCATACATATGTTAGATGGTCATTAAAAGTAATAGTATTCATATATTAATATATTTATATAAAATATATGGACTTAGTGACAAAAAGGTAGCTTGTGACCTTGGTGAGAACACGTTCATTGCAATCATGGAGACAGAAGCTACTGCGCAGTGAGATAAGGAGACAGTGGGAAATGGAATGTTAACAGGGAATGCAGAAAACTCTTTCTGGAACTTTGATGAGGGAACAAAGAGAGAGCTTTTAAAAAAATCAATTCCTTGAAACTTCAACAACTTTAAGAGTTAATGTGAAGGAGCCAGCTCATCTCAGAAATAAGCCTTGAATTTGCCCATACATGCATTTCTCTTTCTACCCTCTTATCTGAACCATAGAGTTAACAAGGCACTTTCAGTGGAATAGTATGGGCTCTAAAGCTCAATATATATTTAGTTTTAATGAATGGAAGAATGGATAATTGTGTGTCAAAGAAATGTTAGTAACTCTTGGAATTTTGCCCCTCAGGGAGACAGCAGATGGCTGCAGTCCTGGTGTGATGTGGCTGGATGATGCATAATCTCAGGACCCCTGCACTGGTGAATATGGGGTGAGTCCCAAATTTTCCTATAAACATATTAATGTACAAAGCAGTCCAGGAGCAGCACTTAGGCAAACACCACAGCTTGCTGCCCTGGTGCCATCTCTCACTGAGCTCACCAAGTGAATCAAAGGCAAGCCTGTCTTCCCAGCGTGGGGAACTGGGTTAGGATCAGCACACAGGAATGATATGGAGCAACTCTTAGGAGATTCTGTAGCACCAGAGAATGAAGAGAACCTACTATCTCAAACCCTTCAAGTCAACACATGTCAGAGAGATATTTGCTCCCTTCCTCTAGATGTATGTAATCTCTGTAGGAGAAACAGTGAGAAATGACTTTTCATAATTCCTGCCTTAGTCCCGAGGCTCAGGCAGCCCCTACTGTTGGATCCCAACATTTAAAAGGCACTGTAGTCCCACCACGTGCCATATACTCTGGGCAGGTTTCCTCATTCACCCCTCAGGACAGCTCTGTGACACAGATATCGTGAGTCCCACATCACAGATGCCCAAGCTCAGGCTGACAGAGCCTAGGTCACCTTGCCACATAAGTGGCAGGATGGGATGAGGTTCTATCCCTTTCCCTCCCTAGAGGACACAGAGCAGCCTTCCTTTTAGAAGATGGGCTTCCAGGGCTGTAGAAATGGTCGATCACACTCCCTGCTATTGTGGCCCCATGGGTACTCACTCACCAAACCCTCAGGGTGAGGAAGATGACAGAGGAGATGAAACTCTGCCCCTTGTGCCAAGAGACCTGGGTGTCTGGGTCACATCCATTGGCTGATCCCTGAAGCGGGGAGTAGGGCTCAGGTAGAAGCTCAGGTGTTGCCATTGAGACAGGTGATCTGGAGGGAAGGAAAGTGATATGTAAGGAAGTGCTTTAATAAATTGTACTTTTTTTATTAGAGTATAATTTTTTTAGAGTGTTGTGTTACTTCTGCTGTACAGTGAAGTGAATCAGCTATATGTATACCTATATCCCCTCCCTCTTGGACCTCCCTCCCAGGGACCCCCCATCCCCCACATCTAGGTCATCACAGAGCACCGAGCTGAGCTTCCTGTGCTTTATAGCATGTTCATAATAGCATGTTCCTGCTAGCTATGTATTTTACGCATGGTAGTATATATATGTCAATCCTAATCTCCCAATTCGTCCCACCATCCCCTTCCCCCACTGTGTCCACATGTCCGTTTTCTATGTCTACGTCTCTATTCCTGCCCTGCAAATAGGTTCATCTGTACCATTTTTCTATATTCCACATATATGTTAATATACATATTTGTTTTTCTCTTTCTGGCTTACTTCACTCTGTATGACACACTCTAGATCCATCCACATCTCTACAAATGATCCAGTTTCATTCCTTTGTGTGGCTGAGTAATATTGCATTGTATATATGTGCCACATCTTCTTTACCCATTCATCTGTCAATGGACACTTAGGTTGCTTCCATGTCCTGGCTATTGTAAATAGAGCTGCAATGAACACTGTGGTCCATGACTATTTTTGAATTATGGTTTTCTCAGGGTATATGCCCAGTAGTGGGATTGCTGGGTCATATGGTAGTCCTATTTTTAGTTTTTTAAGGAACCTCCAAACTGTTCTCCATAAAGGCTGTATCAATTTACATTCCCACCAAGAGTGCAAGAGGGTTCCCTTTCCTCCACACCTTCTCCAGCATTTATTGTTTGTAAATTTTTTTAATGATGGCCATTCTGACTGGTGTGAGGTGATACCACATTGTAGTTTTGATTTGCATTTCTCTAATAATTTGTGATGTTGAGCATCTTTTCATGTGCCTCTTGCCCATCTGTATGTCTCCTTTGGAGAAATGTCTATTTAGGCCTTCTGCCCATTTTTTAATTGGGTTGTTTGATATTGAGCTGCTTGTAAATTTTGGAGATTAATCCTTTGTCTGTTGCTTCCATTGCAAATATTTTCTCCCATTCTGAGGGTTGTCTTTTCATCTTGTTTATGGTTTCCTTTGCTGTTCAAAAGCTTTTAAGTTTCATTAGGTCCCATTTGTTTATTTTTGCTCTTATTTACATTACTCGAAGAGGTGGGTCAAAAATGACCTTGCTGTGGTTTACGTCAAAGAGTGTTTTTCCTATGTTTTCCTCTAAGAGTTTTATAGTGTCCAGTCTTACATTTAGGTCTTTAAACGATTTTGAGTTTATTTTTGTGTATGGTGTTAGGGAGTGTTCTAATTTCATTCTTTTACATGTAGCTGTCCAGTTTTCCCAGCACCACTTATTGAAGAGGCTGTTTTTTCTGCACTGTATGTTCTTGCCTCCTTTGTCATAAATTAGGTGACCATACGTGCATGGGTTTATCTCTGGGCTTTTTATCCTGTACCACTGATCAATATTTCTGTTTTTGTGCCAGTACCATACTGTCTTAATTACTGTAACTTTGTAGTATAGTTTGAAGTCTGGGAGCCTGATTCTTCCAGCTCTGTTTTTCTTTCTCAAGATTGCTTTGGCTGTTTTAGGTCTTTTGTGTTTGCATACAAATTGTAAAATTTTTTGTTCTAATTCTGTGAAGAATGCCATTGGTAATTTGATAGGGATTGCACTGAATCTGTAGATTGCCTTGAGTAGTACCGACATTTTCACAGTACTGATTCTTACAATCCAAGAACATGGTATATTTCTCCATCTGTTTATGTCATCTTTGATTTCTTTCATCAGTGTCTTCTAGTTTTCTGCATACAGGTCTTTTGTCTCCTTTGGTCAGTTTATTCCTAGGTGTTTTTTTCTTTCTGTTGCGATGGTAAATGGGATTATTTCCTTAATTTCTCTTTCTGATTTTTCCTTGTTAGTGTATAAGAATGTAAGAGATTTCTGTGCATTAATTTTGTATCCTGCAACTTTACCAAATTCATTGATTAGTTCTAGTAGTTTTCTGGTGGCATCTTTAGGATTTTCTATCTATAGTATCATGTCATCTGCAAACAGTGACAGTCTTACTTCTCTTTTCCTATTTGTATTCCTTTTATTTCTTTTTCTTCTCTGATTGCCATGGCTAGGACTTCCAAAACTATGTTGAATAAGAGTGGTGAGTGGTTGTCCTTGTCTTGTTCCTGATCTTAGTGGAAATTCTTTCAGTTTTTCACCATTGAGAACGATGTTGGCTATGGGTTTGTCATATATGGCCTTTATTATGTTGAGGTAGGTTCCCTCTATGCCCATTTTCTGGAGAGTTTTTATCATATATGGGTGTTGAATTTTGTCAAAAGCTTTTTCTGCATCTATTGAGAAAATCATATGGTTTTTATTCCTTAATTTGTTAATATGGTGTATCACACTGATTGATTTGCGTATATTGAAGAATCCTTGTATTCCTGGGATAAATCCCACTTGATCGTGGTGTATAATCCTCTCAATTTGTTGTTGGATTCTGTTTGCTGGTATTTTGTTGAGGATTTTTGCATCTATGTTCATCAGTGATATTGGTCTGTAATTTTCTTTTTTTGTGGTATCTTTGTCTGGTTTTGGTATCAGGGTGATGGTGGCCTTGTAGAACGAATTTGGGAGTGTTCCTCCCTCTGCAATTTTTTGGAAGAGTTTGAGAAGGATAGGTGTTAGCTCTTCTCTAAATGTTTGATAGACTTCGCCTGTGAAACCATCTGGCCCTGGACTTTTGTTTGTTGGAAGATTTTTAATTACAGTTTCAATTTCATTACTTATGATGGGTCTGTTTATATTTTCTAATTCTTCCTGGTTCAGTCTTGGAAAATTGTACCTTTCCAAGAATTTGTCCATTTCTTCAAGGTTGTCCATTTTATTGGCATGTAGTTTTTTGTAGTAGTCTCCTATAATCCTTTGTATTTCTGTGGTGTCAGTTGTAACTTCTCCTTTTTCATTTCTAATTTTATTGATTTGCGTTCTCTCCCTTTTTCTCTCGTGTCTGGCTAAAGGTTTATCAATTTTGTTTATCTTCTCAAAGAACCAGCTTTTAGTTTTATTGATCTTTGCTATTGTCTTTTTTTTTTTTTTTTTTGCGGTACATGGGCCTCTCACTGTTGTGGCCTCTCCCATTGTGGAGCACAGGCTCCGGATGTGCAGGCTCAGTGGCCATGGCTCACAGGCCCAGCCACTCTGCGGCACATGGGATCCTCCCAAACCGGGGCACAAACCTGCGTCCCCTGCATTGGCAGGCGGACTCTCAACCACTGCACCACCAGGGAAGCCCCTGCTATTGTCTTCTTTGTCTCTATTTCTTTTATTTCTGCACTGTGATATGTAAGGAAAGTGTGATATGAAGGAAGATGTTATGTAAGGAAGTGCTTTAAGAAATTGTACTTTATATTCATGTCCTTTAATCCTAATAACTATTCAAGTTATCCATTATTATGACCATTATTCAGACCAGAGTATTGACTGTAGGTGATTTTAATTAATCAGGGATACAATTTTTTTTATCTCCTGATCAGCAGCTAATTCTGGAATTAAAGTTTTTTCCATTTTTCCTTGAAGCCCATAGAGAAGTATAAATGGTTTGTTAGCCTTTACTCATATAGTTATGGACATTTAGATTGCTTCCTATATTTTACCTTTTTTCTTTTCTATTTCATGCAATGCCGCAGCAAGTATTCTCTTGCCAGCTTACTTTTATACATGTGAAAAAATTTCCCTGCAATGCTAAACATCTTCCCTGGGACTTCACTTTTTTTGGTGGGGATTTTTTTTTTTTTGATGTGTACATTTTTAAAGTCTTTATTGAATTTGTTACAATATTACTTCTGTTTTATGTTTTGGTTGTTTGGCTGCAAGGCATGTGGGATCTTATCTCCCTGACCAGGGATCGAACCCACACCCCCTGCATTGGCAGGCAAAGTCTTAACCACTGGACTGCCAGGGAAGTACCCCTGAGGCTTATTTCAATAGTTTAAATTCCCTCATAAAGCATCGGGGCATTCTCATTTCTTACCCACCTCTAAACTGTTGTCCATAATATTTAAATTTATTTCTAACAGCGTTCTGTTTCCTGGACTTGTACTGCAGTTGCCTCCCCGCCTCCACACACAGAGCCAGTTTTCAAGTTTTTATTTGTGATTTTTTTGTTGATTTTTATTCGTTTTTTTCTATATTTGTCAGATGATAGGTGATAAAAGGATATTTAAATGCTTTCATTTGCATTCCTTAAATTATTAGTGAGTTAGAACGTATTTTCTTGTGATTATTGGCCATTTCTTCATCTGTGAACTGCTTACAGTTCGTTTTGGTATTTTGTTGTAGGAGCTCTACATGCATTCACTGATACATGGATTCATGATTTCAATGCATTTTTACTGGGTGAATATTATTTGCCAGATACTCCAGCGAAAAGCCATGACCCAGATCTCTTTTTGAGATCTAGATGCTTATATTTACTGAAAGTGTCCACTTGGAGAAAGAAAAGTATTAGTACCCATCCATACATGCATGACTTGTCAAGGAAAGCATACTCAGTTCAAAACACTTATCGCAAAGCCTTGCATGGCCACAAAGTAAAAATGAGGAGAGCACTGCCTCAGGATTAGGATTTCTGTGATATCTACACTTATGGCAATAGTCTTAGAAATTACATAATATTTCTGAGTTTGCTTTTTCTAATTTATAAAATGGAAACATTTATAGCTATATGAGACAGTTCTTCTGAGGAGCAAAAGAACAAACTATATCAGGTGTCATACACAGCATATGGTACACAGGGCACTCAATAGATGTTAGTTCCTCTCCTATCCCATACTCATTCTTCCTTTATAGGAGATTCCCTTGGTGTAATCCAAATAGCATGACTGACCAGGTGGGAAGGGTGGAGGGAAGGGATAGTTAGGGAGTTTGGGATTGACAAATAGCATGACTGTACGATGATAATTGGATGTGTTAAGCAGAAGGGAAATGTATAAGTTTCCATTTTGTATTAACTTCTATGTCCTATCTCTTTGCTGGAGTAACTTGTCAGTTAGTTTAGGAAGAAGGAAAACAATCACTGGATCAGCTCCATAGGATTTGAAAAAGAAACCATCAAAACCATTACCCCATTTCATTTTATTTAAATACTTTCGCATTCCACCTTTTATCTTCTGTGTTAATTTTTCAAGAATAGTACGTGCAACATAACCCAAAAAGAGGAGGCTTTACAAATGAACAATGCAATAGGACACTGGGACCAGGCACATCATCCAGCTTTGGGTAAGTCATTTCCCTTGTGCTCATTGTTTTTTGGATAAAATCTCTCAGATATAGAGGTAAATGAGATCCCATTTAGGAAAGAGCCTTTCCATTTAAGACTGTAGTTGGGAAGGAAGAAGCAGTGATTTCCAAGTAATAACTTTCCAGTCTTCACTCCAGCTATTATCATACTCTGTATCATGAACTCAATAAGTCCTTGTACTATTTCATAATTGAATGACCATTTGTGCAAGGTCATAGGATGGTTGGAACTTAAAACTTGCAAAAAGCAGGACTCTTGACCTCAGGAAACCATGGAGAACTCAGCTTTCCTGAATGTGTGCTACTTTTTAATCTCATATACTTCCCACAACATTCCTGGGAGGTAGAGAATATGATTTCTACACCATTTTGTAGCTGGTGAAATGATGATGTACAGAGATTAAGTAACCTGGCTGGGGGTCATCCTGCTACTAAGAGGAAAAGCAGAGACAAGCACCTTACCTGTCCAAACACAGACTGCATGATGCTCAGCCACACATCACACCAAAGTCAAGTAAATTTTGCTTTCCTGCTGACCTGTGTCACCTTTATAATCTGTATCTTCATTTCTGATTCCAGGATGCTAGTTCTGCCTATATATTTATAGGTCAGCAAACCTGATTCAACCTCAATTTCCTATTCTGTAAAAACAGGAGAGTGTTAAAAGAACATAAGGAAAATTTTGGAGGTGATTGATATGTTTAGAACGTTGGTTGTAGTGATTGTATTATGGGTGTATGCATACATCCAAATTCAAGAAGATGTATACATTGAACATGTGTAATTTTTTGGTATATCAGTTATACCTCAGTAAAGCTAAAACAAACAAACAAGGGAGTATGTTTGAACCGTTATTTTGAAAGCAGACTCCCCAGACAACCTATGTCATAAGGAATATGCACTCTCTAATAGAGGGACAGTTGTCATGCTGAGGATTAATACTTGAAGGAGCAGGCCCCAAATACATACAGACTGGAAGTGCACAGACTCTTTAATGCACATTGACAAATCAATCCAGAAAGACGTACTGACTGATGCCCCCACCAGCAATATCAGAATGTGTAGGCTTCCCCACATGCTCACGCACTGGAAATCCTCAATACTTTATTGTTATACTTTCCGACGTGATAAATGGAAAATCTGTTGTCATCATATTTAAGTAGATACCAAAGTTATTTAAAATAAAAGCTTTCCTCCTATACAAAAGACTCTGTTAATCATAATTGTCATTATTTTTAATGCAAATGGGTCTAGTTACATAGGCAGCCTAACAATGAGTGACAGCCGCATAAGCCTGCAGGTTCTCCTAATGCTACTGCCTGCTTGTAAGCTCCAGTGTATGTGTGTGTGTATGTATGTGTGTGGACTCTGGGAGCTCCTAATGATAGTGTGTATGCCTAGAAGGTAAAAAATATCTCTGTTATATATGTTGAATTCAATTTTAGAGAGATGCCAAATCTATACTTTCTTAAATCTTTCTAAATGGCACAAGAGCTAGACCACAACATGCTTCTGAGCAGACAGTAGTCCCGTTCCCCCAGATGAAAGGCAAGCCCGTCTGAACTCACCTGCTCAGGTCAGGGATGGATCCCTCCAGGACATAAGGTGTGGCAGTCTGCCTAAATGTGCTTCTGAACAGTGAAGTTGAGGGCTCCCATCTTGCAGCTGTCAGTTGCAGAGTCCTAAGAAGCCACATCCTCTTAGCCACCCACCACCACGGGTTCAGTCATCTGCATGAGGAGCTCTACACTTGGAGATAAAAGTCTGTGAATTCCCAGCACATTTTTGACAAATCCTGCATCCATCTATCCATCTACTCATACAGTTAACAGGCATTAAGATCAAACTCCACACCATCCCTTTGATTAAGTTTTAGGCTTCTCCAGATGGAAACTAGGAAGTAAAATGTGGAAAGGCTGGTGTGGTAAATTCAGATGTTAAATCTAGAAAGAGATGGATCCTTCCCATTAAGATTTCAACCTGCTCAAGTCCCTTATAATTGATGATTTGAAAACATAATTTAATGCCTCAAACCCCTCTTCACATCTCTAGTTACTGTCCTCTTTGCATATATTCTTCCCTTTGTACCAAAGTTCTACAAAGAATTCTTGATACTCAACTCACATCTCCCTGCATCTGCCCTCTTACTCAGACTTCATCCCTTATCTAATGGGGCTGTGTTCTCCCACACTTGCACTGAAATTTACCTTGACAATGTCAACATCCACCTCTTTGTCAAATTTATAGACCATGAATGTTGAAATGAAGGTTCAAATGGAGACAAATAAGTATTTCTCCAGGAGGTATTTCTGTCCCCAGGACAGAATTCATTTGCTTGTACATAGACAAGGATTATGTTGTAATGCTACCAGTTGCTAAAAAGCTCAAATTGTAAAATACTTTCCATAGAATCAGCCAGACAGTTTGAAGGCTGTGCTTTAGACATTGGACTTTCAAATGAAGCATACATTTTCCCTTACATCCCATATTTTTGCTTCATTGAAAAGGATTTTGCAAATAAACTTAAGGCATGTTAGCAATAATTTTTATGGTCATTTAAATAAACTCTGTCTTACCTGTTTTTATTTCTTTCTTAACGGATTTCCAAGTATGCAATGAAATCATCTAAAATGATGTCTCACACTCTGCCATGGTTAAATATATTGCCTAAAGTATTGTCTAATATACCACAATTAGACAATATACTAGTGTTGAAATATAATGGTGGTGGTAACGCTTTGGCAGGTTCCTGACTCAAGTCAAAATACTTGTACCGCATCACAGAAATCACATTTTTAGGATGTATCCATTCAGTAAAATAACACAAACTTTATAATAAAAATATACATGAATCCATACTAATAAAAATAAATGAATTAATAAAGAAGTGGGAGAGGACATAAATTTTCTTTATTGAACAATTAAAAATAATATATATAGATACCTTCTCTCCATGAGGTGAAATTTCCCCCTTCCACCTCTGAGGGCAGGGCTGACTTAGTGATTCACTTCTAAAGAATTGAGTAGGTGAATGGAAAACAGTTACTGTACACTGGAGAAACTTGACAGCATCTTAACCCAGTGATGAAGGTCAGCCTTTCCAGTGACCTAGTGGTGTCACATGGGTACCATGTCCTCGCAGATATGATGTGATGAGAAGGGCACTTCAACTCCTTGGTATTTTTTCTCAAAACCCACAACCACAGTCTAATCACGAGAAGATAACAAAGTATGCCAACAAAGTATGCCTGTACTCTTCAAGACTGTCAGTCATGAAAACAGTCTGGCAGTTCGTCAAACAGTTAAACAGAGAGTTACCATATGACCCAGCAGTTCCACGCCTAGGTACACAGCCAAGAGAAAATATGACAATTTGTCTACATAAAAATTAATATAGGATGGTAAATAGGATTGTTTCCTTAATTTCTCTTTCTGATACCTTGTTGTTAGTGTATAAAAATGCAAACAATTTCTGTATATTAATTTTGTATCCAGCAACTTTACTGAATTCATTGATGAGTTTTAGTAGTTTCCTGGTGGCATCTTTAGGATTTTCTATGTATAGTATCATATCATCTGCAAACAGTGACAGTTTTATTTCTTCCTTTCCAGTATGGATTCCTTTTATTTCTTTTTCATCTCTGATTGCTGTGGCTAGGACTTGCAAAACTATGTTGAATAAAAGTGGTGTGAGTGGGCATGCTGGTCTTTTCCTGATCTTAGAAGAAATGCTTTCAGCTTCTCACTGTTGAGTATGATGTTAGCTCTGAGTTTGTCATATATGGCCTTTATTATGTCGAGTTATGTACCCTCTATGCCTGCTTTCTGGAGAGTTTTTATCATAAATCGGTGTTGAATTTTATCAAAAGTTTTTTCTGCACGTACTGAGATGCTCATATGGTTTTGATTCTTCAATTCGTTAATGTGGTGTGTCACACGGATTGATCTGTGGCTATTGAAAAATCATTGCATCCCTGGGATAAATCCCATTTGATCATGGTGTATGATCGTTCTAAAGTATTGGATTCAATTTGCTAGTATTTTGTTGAGGATTTTTGCATCTCTGTTCATCAGTGATATTAGCCTTTAATTTTCTTTTTTTTTTTTTTTTGAGGTACGTGGGCCTCTCACTGTTGTGGCCTCTCTTGCTGAGGAGCACAGGCTCTGGACACGCAGGCCCATCAGCCATGGCTCACTGGCCCAGCCACTCCGCGGCATGTGGGATCTTCCCGGACTGGGGCACGAACCCGTGTCCCCTGCATCGGCAGGCGGACTCTCAACCACTGCGCCACCAGGGAAGCCCTAATTTTCTTTTTTTTAAAAAGATCTTTATTGGGGTATAATTGCTTTACAATGGTGTGTTAGTTTCTGCTTTATAAAAAAGTGAATCAGTTATACATATACATATGTTCCCATATCTCCTCCCTCTTGCGTCTGCCTCCCTCCCACCCTCCCTATCCCACCCCTCCAGGCAGTAACAAAGCACTGAGCTGATCTCCCTGTGCTATGTGGCTGCTTCCCACTAGCTATCTACCTTACGTTTGGTAGTGTATATATGTCCATGCCTCTCTCTCGCTTTGTCACAGCTCACCCTTCCCCCTCCCCATGTCCTCAAATCCATTCTCTAGTAGGTCTGTGTCTTTATTCCTGTCTTACACCTAGGATCTTCATGACATTTTTCTTTCTTAAATTCCATATATATGTGTTAGCATACGGTATTTGTCTTTCTCTTTCTGACTTACTTCACTCTGTATGACAGACTCTAGGTCTATCCACCTCATTACAAATAGTTCAATTTCATTTCTTTTATGGCTGAGTAATATTCCATTGTATATATGTGCCACATCTTCTTTATCCATTCATCCGATGATGGGCACTTAGGTTGTTTCCATCTCCAGGCTATTGTAAATAGAGCTGCAATGAACATTTTGGTACATGACCCTTTTTGAATTATGGTTTTCTCAGGGTATATGCCCAGTAGTGGGATTGCTGGGTCATATGGTAGTTCTATTTGTAGTTTTTTAAGGAACCTCCATACTGTTCTCCATAGTGGCTGTACCAATTCACATTCCCACCAACAGTGCAAGAGTGTTCCCTTTCCTCCACACCCTCTCCAGCATTTATTGTTTCTAGATGTTTTGATAATGGCCATTCTGACTGGTGTGAGATGATATCTCATTGTAGTTTTGATTTGCATTTCTCTAATGATTAATGATGTTGAGCATTCTTTCATGTGTTTGTTGGCAGTCTTTATATCTTCTTGGGAGAAATGTCTATTTAGGTCTTCTGCGCATTTTTGGATTGGGTTGTTTGTTTTTTTGTTATTGAGCTGCATGAGCTCCTTGGAAATTTTGATTAATCCTTTGTCAGTTGCTTCATTTGCAAACATTTTCTCCCATTCTGAGGGTTTTCTTTTTGTCTTGTTTATGGTTTCCTTTGTTGTGCAAAAGCTTTGAAGTTTCATTAGGTCCCATGTTTTTATTTTTGTTTTAATTTCCATTTATCTAGGAGGTGGGTCAAAGAGGATCTTCCTGTGATTTATGTCGTAGAGTGTTCTGCCTATGTTTTCCTCTAAGAGTTTGATAGTTTCTGGCCTTACATTTAGGTCTTTAATCCATTTTGAGCTTATTTGTGTGTATGGTGTTAGGGAGTGATCTAATCTCATACTTTTACATGTAGCTGTCCAGTTTTCCTAGCACCAGTTATTGAAGAGGCTGTCCTTTCTCCACTGTACATTCCTGCCTCATTTATCAAAGAAAAGGTGACCATATGTGCCTGGGATTATCTCTGGACTTTCTATCCTGTCCATTGATCTATCTTTCTGTTTTTGTGCCAGTACCATACTGTCTTGATTACTGTAGCTTTGTAGTATAGTCTGAAGTCAGGGAGCCTGATTCCTCTAGCTCCGTTTTTCGTTCTCAAGAATGCTTTGGCTATTCGGGATCTTTTGTGTTTCCATACAAATTGTGAAATGTTTTGTTCTAGCTCTGTGAAAAATACCAGTGGTAGTTTGATAGGGATTGCATTGAATCTGTAGATTACTTTGTGTAGTAGAGTCATTTTCACAACGTTGATTCTTCCAATCCAAGAACATGGTATACCTCTCCATCTCTTTGTATCATCTTTAATTTTTGTCTCTGTAGGTAGGTTTATTCCTAGATATTTTATTCTTTTAGTTGCAATGGTAAATGGAAGTGTTTTCTTGATTTCACTTTCAGATTTTTCATCATTAGTGTATAGGAATGCCAGAGATTTCTGTGCTTAATTTTGTATCCTGCAACTTTACCAAATTCATTGATTAGCTCTAGTAGTTTTCTGGTAGCATCTTTAGGATTCTGTACGTATAGTATCATGTTATCTGCAAACAGTGACAGCTTTACTTCTTCTTTTCTGATTTGGATTCCTTTTATTTCCTTTTCTTCTCTGATTGCTGTGGCTAAAACTTGCAAAACTATGTTGAATAAGAGTGGTGAGAGTGGGCAACCTTGTCTTGTTTCTGATCTTAGTGGAAATGCTTTCAGTTTTTCACCGTTGAGGATGATATTGGCTGTGGGTTTGTCATACATGGCCTTTATTATGTTGAGGAAAGTTCCCTCTATGCCTACTTTCTGCAGGGTTTTTTTTTTTTATCATAAATGGGTGTTGAATTTTGTCAAAAGCTTTCTCTGCATCTATTGAGATGATCATATGGTTTTTCTCCTTCAATTTGTTAATATGGTGTATCACATTGATTGATTTGTGTATATTGAAGAATCCTTGCATTCCTGGAATAAACCCCACTTGATCATGGTGTATGATCATTTTAACGTGCTATTGGATTCTGTTTGCTAGGATTTTGTTGAGGATTTTTGCATCTATGTTCATCAGTGATATTGGCCTGTAGTTTTCTTTCTGTGTGACATCTTTGTCTGGTTTAGGTATCAGGGTGATGGTGGCCTCATAGAATGAGTTGGGGAGTGTTCCTTTCTCTACTATATTTTGGAAGAGTTTGAGAAGGGTAGGTGTTAGCTCTTCTCTGAATATCTGACAGAATTCGCATGTGAAGCCATCTGGTCCTGGGCTTTTGTTTGTTGGAAGATTTTTTTTTTTTTTTTTTTACAGGCTCCGGACACGCAGGCTCAGCGGCCACGGCTCACGGGCCCAGCCGCTCCGCGGCATGTGGGATCTTCCCGGACCGGGGCACGAACCCGCGTCCCCTGCATCGGCAGGCGGACTCTCAACCACTGCGCCACCAGGGAAGCCCTGTTTGTTGGAAGATTTTTAATCACAGTTTCAGTTTCAGTGCTTGTGATTGGTCTCTTCATATTTTCTATTTCTTCGTGATTCAGTCTTGGCAGGTTGTGTATTTCTAAGAATTTGTCCATTTCTTCCAGGTTGTCCATTTTATAGGCAAAGAGTTGCTTGTAGTAATCTCTGAGGATCTTTTCTATTTCTGCAGTGTCAGCTGTTACTTCTCCATTTTCATTTTTAATTCTATTGATTTGAGTCTTCACCCTTTTTTTCTTGATGAGTCTGGCTAATGGTTTATCTATTTTGTTTATCTTCTCAAAGAACCAGCTTTTAGTTTTATCGATCTTTGCTATCATTTCCTTCATTTCTTTTTCATTTTTTTCTGATCTGATTTTTATGATTTCTTGCCTTCTGCTAACTGTGGGGTTTTTTTGTTCTTCTTTCTCTAATTGCTTTAGGTGCAAGGTTAGGTTGTTTATTCAAGATGTTTCCTGTTTGTTAAGGTAGGATTGTATTGCTATAAACTTCCCTCTTAGAACTGCTTTTGCTGCATCCCATAGGTTTTGGGTTGTCATGTCTCCATTGTCATTTTTTTCTAGGTATTTTTTTATTTCCTCTTTGATTTCTTCGTTGATCACTTCATTATTAAGTAGTGTGTTGTTTAGCCTCCATGTGTTTGTATTTTTTACAGATCTTTTCCTGTAATTGATATCTAGTTTCATGGCGTTGTGGTCGGAAAAGATACTTGATACAATTTCAATTTTCTTAAATTTACCAAGGCTTGATTTGTGACCCAAGATATGATCTATCCTGGAGAATGTTTCCTGAGTACTTGAGAAAAATGTGTATTCTGTTGTTTTTGGATGGAATGTCCTATAAATATCAATTAAGTCCATCTTGTTTAATGTATCATTTAAAGCTTGTGTTTCCTTATTTATTTTCATTTTGGATGATCTGTTCATTGGTGAAAGTGGGGTGTTAAAGTCCCCTACTATGAATGTGTTACTGTTGATTTCACGTTTTATGGCTGTTAGTATTTGCCTTATGTATTGAGCTGCTACTATGTTGGGTGCATACATATTTACAATTGTTATATCTTCTTCTTGGCTCAATCCCTTGATCATTATGTAGTGTCCTTCTTTGTCTATTCTAATAGTCTTTGTTTTAAAGTGTATTTTGTCTGATATGAGAATTGCTACTCCAGCTTTCTTTTGGTTTCCATTTGCATGGAATATCTTTTTCCATCCCCTTACTTTCAGTCTGTATGTGTCTCTAGGTCGGAAGTGGGTCTCTTGTAGGCAGCATATATATGGGTCTTGTTTTTGTATCCATTCAGCCAATCTGTGTCTTTTGGTGGGAGCATTTAATTCATTTACATTTAAGGTAATTATCGATATGTATGTTCCTATTCCCATTTTCTAAATTGTTTTGGGTTCATTATTGCAGGTCTTTTCCTTCTCTTGTGTTTCTTGCCCAGAGAAGTTCCTTTAGCATTTGTTGTAAAGCTGGTTTGGTGGTGCTGAACTCTCTCAGCTTTTGCTTCTCTGTAAAGGTTTTAATTTCTCCATCAACACTGAATGAGATCCTTGCTGGGTAGAGTAATCTTTCTTGCAGGTTCTTCTCCTTCATCACTTTCAGTATGTCCTGCCATTCCCTTCTGGCTTGCAGAGTTTCTGCTGAGAGATCAGCTGTTAACCTTATGGGGATTCCCTTATGTGTTATTTGTTGTGTTTCCCTTGCTGCTTTTAATATGCTTCCTTTGTATTTAATTTTTGACAGTTTGATTCATATGTGTCTTGGCATATGTCTCCTTGGATTTATCCTATATGGGACTCTCTGTGCTTCCTGGACTTGATTAAATATTTCCTTTCGCATATTAGGGAAGTTTTCAACTATAATCTTTTCAAATATTTTCTCAGTCCCTTTCTTTTTCTCTTCTCCTCATGAACCCCTATAATTCGAATGTTGGTGTGTTTAATGTTTTCCCAGAGGTCTCTGAGTCTGTCCTCAGTTCTTTTCATTCTTTTTTTTTTTATTCTGCTCTGCAGTAGTTATTTCCACTATTTTATCTTCCAGGTGACTTATCTGTTCTTCTGCCTCAGTTATTCTGCTATTGATCCCATCTAGAGTATTTTTCATTTCATTTATTGTGTTGTTCATCATTGCTTGTTTCATCTTTAGTTCTTCTAGGTCCTTGTTAAATGTTTCTTGCATTTTGTCTATTGTATTTCCAAGATTTGGGATATCTTTGCTATCATTATTCTGAATTCTTTTTCAGGTAGACTGCCTATTTCCTCTTCATTTATTAGGTCTGGTGAGTTTTTATCTTGCTCCTTCATCTGTGGTGTGTTTTTCTGTCTTCTCATTTTGCTTATCTTACTGTATTTGGGATCTCCTTTTTGCAGGCTGCAGGTTCGTAGTTCCCCTTGTTTTTGGTGTCTGTCCCCAGTGGCTATGGTTGGTTCAGTGGGTTGTGTAGGCTTCCTGGTGGAGGGGACTAGTGCCTGTATTCTGGTGGATGAGGCTGGCTCTTGTCTCTCTGGTGGGCAGCTCCACGTCTGGTGGTGTGTCTTGGGGTGTCTGTGGACTTATTATGATTTTAGGCAGCCTGTCTGCTAATGGGTAGGGTTATGTTCCTGTTTTGCTAGTTGTTTGGCATAGGGTGTCCAGCTCTGTAGCTTTCTGGTCGTTGAATGAAGCTGAGTGCTGGCGTTGAGATGGAGATCTCTGGGAGATTTTCACCGTTTGATATTATGTGGAGCTGGAAGGTGTCTTTTGGACCAGTGTCCTGAAGTTGGCTCTCCCACCTCAGAGGCACAGCACTGACTCCTGGCTGCAGCACCAATAGCCTTTCATCCACACGGCTCAGAATAAAAGGGCAAAAAGGTAGAGAGAAAGAATTAGTAGAAGTAGGAAGAAAGAAAGAAAGAAAGAAAAGAAGAAAGAAAGAAGGAAAGAGGAAAGACAGAAAGAAAGAAAGAAAGAAAGGAGATAGGAAGGGAGGGAGCAAGGGACAGTGGGAGGAAGGAAGGAAGGAAGGAGGGAAGGAAGGAAAAAAGAATGAAAGAATGAAGATAAAGTAAACTAAAATTAAGTAAAATATAATAAAGTTATTAAATTAAAAAATAATTATTAAGAAAAAAATTTTTAAGAAAAACGGGTAGATAGAACCTTAGGACCAATGGTGGAAGTAAAGCTATACAGACAAAATCTCACACACAAGCATACACATACACACTCACAAAAAGAGGAAAAGGGGAAAAATCATAAATCTTGCTCTCAAAGTCCACCTCCTCAATTTGGGATGATTCATTGTCTAAAGGAGGCAAGGAAGGGAAGAAAGAAAGAAAGCGAGGAAGGGAGAAAGAAAGAAAGAAAGATAAAGTAAAATAAAGTTATTAAAATAAAAAATAATTATTAAGAAAAAAAATTTAAAGAAAAGGATGGATAGAACACTAGGACAAATGGTGGAAGCTAAGCTATATAGACAAAATCTCACACAGAAGCATACACATACACACTCACAAAAAGAGGAAAAGGGGAAAAATCATAAATCTTGCTCTCAAAGTCCATCTCCTCAATTTGGGATGATTCGTTGTCTATTCATGTATTCCACAGCTGCAGGGTACATCAAGTTGATTGTGGAGCTTTAATCCGCTGCTTCTGAGGCTGCTGGGAGAGATTTCCCTTTCTCTTCTTTGTTCTCACAGTTCCTGGGGGCTCAGCTTTGGATTTGGCCCCTCCTCAGCGTGTAGGTCGCCAGAGGGCATCTGTTTTTTGCTCAGATAGGATGGGGTTAAAGGAGCTGCTGATTCGGGGGCTCTGGCTCACTGAGGCCGGGGGTGGGAGGGAGGGGCATGGAGTGCGGGGCGAGCCTGCGGCGGCAGAGGCTGGCATGACGTTGCACCAGCCTGAGGCCCGCCGTGCGTTCTCCCACGGAAGTTGTCCCTGGTTCCCGGGAACCTGGCAGTGGCGGGCTGCACAGGCTCCCCGGAAGGGCTGTGTGGATAGTGACCTGTGCTCGCACACAGGCTTCTTGGTGGCAGCAGCAGCAGCCTTAGCGTCTCCTGCCGGTCTCTGGTGTCTGCTCTTTTAGCCGCGGCTCATGCCCGTCTCTGGAGCTCCTTTAAGCAGCGCTCTTAATCCCCTCTCCTCGCACACCAGGAAACAAAGAGGGAAGAAAAAGTCTCTTGCCTCTTCGGCAGCTCCAGACCTTTTCCCGGACTCCCTCCCGGCTAGCCGTGGTGCACTAACCCCTGCAGGCTGTGTTCACGCCCCCAACCCCAGTCCTCTCCCTGTGCTCCAACCAATGCCCGAGCCTCAGCTCGCAGCCCCGCCCGCCCTGGCGGGTGAGCAGACAAGCCTCTCGGGCTGGTGAGTGCCGGTCGGCACTGATCCTCTGTGCGGGAATCTCCCTGCTTTGCCCTCTGCACCCCTGTTGCTGCGCTCTCCTCCACAGCTCTGAAGCTCCCCCGCTCCGCCACCCACAGTCTCCACCCACGAAGGGGCTTCCTCGTGTGTGGAAACCTTTCCTTCTTCACAGCTCCCTCCCACTGGTGCAGGTCCCGTCCCTATTTTTTGGCTCTGTTTTTTCTTTTGCCCTACCCAGGTACATGGGGAGTTCCTTGCCTTTTGGGAGGTCTGAGGTCTTCTGCCAGTGTTCAGTAGGTGTTCTGTAGGAGTTGTTCCATGTGTAGATGTATTTCTGGTGTATCTGTGGGGAGGAAGGTGATCTCCGCGTCTTACTCTTCCGCCATCTTCCCCTTGTCCCCTAATTTTCTTTTTTTTGGTGTGTGTGTGTGGTATCTTTTTTTTTTTTTTTTTTTTTTTTTAACATCTTTATTGGGGTATAATTGCTTTACAATGGTGTGTTAGTTTCTGATTTATAACAAAGTGAATCAGCTATACATATACATGTGCTCCCATGTGTCTTCCCTCCTGCATCTCCCTCCCTCCCACTCTCCCCCTCCCACCCCTCCAGGCTGTCCCAAAGCCCCGAGCTAATATCCCTGTGCCTTGCGGCTGCTTCCCCCCAGCTATCCACCCCACCACGTTTGTTAGTGTGTATATGTCCATGACTCTCTCTCGCCCTGTCAAAACTCACCCTTCCCCCTCCCCATATCCCCAAGTCCGCTCTCCAGTAGGTCTGCGCCTCCATTCCTGTCTTATCCCTAGGTTCTTCATGACATTTTTTCCCCTCAAATTCCATATATATGTGTTAGCATACGGTATCTGTCTTTGTCTTTCTGACTTACTTCACTCTGTATGACAGACTCTAGGTCTATCCATCTCATTACAAATATCTCAATTTCATTTCTTTTTAAGGCTGAGTAATATTCCATTGTGTATATGTGCCACATCTTCTTTATCCATTCGTCCGATGATGGGCGCTTAGGTTCTTTCCATCTCCGGGCTATTGTAAATAGAGCTGCAATGAACATTTTGGTACATGACTCCTTTTGAATTTTGGTTTTCTCAGGGTATATGCCCAGTAGTGGGATTGCTGGGTCATATGGTAATTCTATTTGTAGTTTTTTAAGGAACCTCCATACTGTTCTCCATAGTGGCTGAACCAATTCACATTCCCACCAGCAGTGCAAGAGTGTCCCCTTTTCTCCACACCCTCTCCAGCATTTATTGTTTCTAGATTTTTTGATGATGGCCATTCTGACTGGTGTGAGATGATATCTCATTGTAGTTTTGATTTGCATTTCTCTAATGATTAATGAGGTTGAGCATTCTTTCATGTGTTTGTTGGCATTCTGTATATCTTCTTTGGAGAAATGTCTGTTTAGGTCTTCTGCCCATTTTTGGATGGGGTTGTTTGTTTTTTTGTTATTGAGCTGCATGAGCTGCTTGTAAATTTTGGAGATTAATCCTTTGTCAGTTGCTTCATTTGCAAATGTTTTCTCCCATTCTGAGGGTTGTCTTTTGGTCTTGATTATGGTTTCCTTTGCTGTGCAAAAGCTTTGAAGTTTCATTAGGTCCCATTTGTTTATTTTTGTTTTTATTTCCATTACTCTAGGAGGTGGGTCAGAAAGGATCTTGCTGTGATTTATGTCATAGAGTGTTCTTCCTATGTTTTCCTCCAAGAGTTTGATAGTTTCTGGCCTTACATTTAGGTCTTTAATCCATTTTGAGCTTATTTTTGTGTATGGTGTTAGGGAGTGATCTAATCTCATACTTTTACATGTACCTGTCCAGTTTTCCCAGCACCATTTATTGAAGAGGCTGTCCTTTCTCCACTGTACATTCCTGCCTCCTTTATCAAAGATAAGGTGTCCATATGTGCATGGGTTTATCTCTGGGCTTTCTATCCTGTTCCACTGATCTATCTTTCTGTTTTTGTGCCAGTACCATACTGTCTTGATTACTGTTGCTTTGTAGTATAGTCTGAAGTCAGGGAGCCTGATTCCTCCAGCTCCTTTTTTCGTTCTCAAAATTGCTTTGGCTATTCGGGGTCTTTTGTGTTTCCATACAAATTGCGAAATTTTTTGTTCTAGTTCTGTGAAAAATGCCAGTGGTAGTTTAATAGGGATTGCATTGAATCTGTAGATTGCTTTGGGTAGTAGAGTCATTTTCACAATGTTGATTCTTCCCATCCAAGAACATGGTATATCTCTCCATCTATTTGTATCATCTTTAATTTCTTTCATCAGTGTCTTATAATTTTCTGCATACAGGTCTTTCGTATCCTTAGGTAGGTTTATTCCTAGATATTTTATTCGTTTTGTTGCAATGGTAAATGGGAGTGTTTTCTTGATTTCACTTTCAGATTTTTCATCATTAGTATATAGGAATGCCAGAGATTTCTGTGCATTAATTTTGTATCCTGCTACTTTACCAAATTCATTGATTAGCTCTAGTAGTTTTCTGGTAGCATCTTTAGGATTCTCTATGTATAGTATCATGTCATCTGCAAACAGTGACAGCTTTACTTCTTCTTTTCCGATGTGGATTCCTTTTATTTCCTTTTCTTCTCTGATTGCTGTGGCTAAAACTTCCAAAACTATGTTGAATAAGAGTGGTGAGAGTGGGCAACCTTGTCTTGTTCCTGATCTTAGTGGAAATGCTTTCAGTTTTTCACCATTGAGGATGATGTTTGCTGTGGGCTTGTCATATATGGCCTTTATTATGTTGAGGAAAGTTCCCTCTATGCCCACTTTCTGGAGGGTTTTTATCATAAATGGGTGTTGAATTTTGTCAAAAGCTTTCTCTGCATCTATTGAGATGATCATATGGTTTTTCTCCTTCAATTTGTTAATATGGTTTATCACATTGATAGATTTGCGTATATTGAAGAATCCTTGCATTCCTGGAATAAACCCCACTTGATCATGGTGTATGATCCTTTTAATGTGCTGTTGGATTCTGTTTGCTAGTATTTTGTTGAGGATTTTTGCATCTATGTTCATCAGTGATATTGGCCTGTAGTTTTCTTTCTTTGTGACATCCTTGTCTGGTTTTGGTATCAAGGTGATGGTGGCCTCGTAGAAGGAATTTGGGAGTGTTCCTCCCTCTGCTATATTTTGGAAGAGTTCGAGAAGGATAGGTGTTAGCTCTTCTCTAAACGTTTGATAGAATTCACCTGTGAAGCCATCTGGTCCTGGGCTTTTGTTTGTTGGAAGATTTTTAATCACACTTTCAATTTCAGTGCTTGTGATTGGTCTGTTCATATTTTCTATTTCTTCCTGATTCAGTCTTGGCAGGTTGTGCATTTCTAAGAATTTGTCCATTTCTTCCAGATTGTCCATTTTATTGGCATAGAGTTGCTTGTAGTAATCTCTCATGATTTTTTTTATTTCTGCAGTGTCAGTTGTTATTTCTCCTTTCTCATTTCTAATTCTATTGATTTGAGTCTTCTCCCTTTTTTTCTTGATGAGTCTAGCTAGTGGTTTATCTATTTTGTTTATCTTCTCAAAGAACCAGCTTTTAGTTTTATTGATCTTTGCTATCGTTTCCTTCATTTCTTTTTCATTTATTTCTGATCTGATTTTTATGATTTCTTTCCTTCTGCTAGCTTTGGGGCTTTTTTGTTCTTCTTTCTCTAATTGCTTGAGGTGCAAGGTTAGGTTGTTTATTCGAGATGTTTCCTGCTTCTTAAGGTGGGCTTGTATTGCTATAAACTTCCCCCTTAGAACTGCTTTTGCTGCATCCCATAGGTTTTGGGTCGTTGTGTCTCCATTGTCATTTGTTTCTAGGTATTTTTTTATTTCCTCTTTAATTTCTTCAGTGATCACTTCATTATTAAGTAGTGTATTGTTTAGCCTCCATGTGCTTGTATATTTTACAGATCTTTTCCTGTAATTGATATCTAGTCTCATGGCGTTGTGGTCAGAAAAGATACTTGATACAATTTCAATTTTCTTAAATTTACCAAGGCTTGATTTGTGACCCAAGATATGATCTATCCTGGAGAATGTTCCATGAGCACTTGAGAAAAATGTGTAATCTGTTGTTTTTGGATGGAGTGTCCTATAAATATCAATTAAGTCCATCTTGTTTAATGTATCATTTAAAGCTTGTGTTTCCTTATTTATTTTCATTTTGGATGATCTGTCCATGGGTGAAAGTGGGGTGTTAAAGTCCCCTACTATGAATGTGTTACTGTCTATTTCCCCTTTTATGGCTGTTAGTATTTGCCTTACGTATTGAGGTGCTCCTATGTTGGGTGCATAAATATTTACAATTGTTATATCTTCTTCTTGGATCGATCCCTTGATCATTATGTAGTGTCCTTCTTTATCCCTTTTAATAGTCCTTATTTTAAAGTCTATTTTGTCTGATATGAGAATTGCTACTCCAGCTTTCTTTTGGTTTCCATTTGCATGGAATATCTTTTTCCATCCCCTTACTTTCAGTCTGTATGTGTCTCTAGGTCTGAGGTGGGTCTCTTGTAGACAGCATATATAAGGGTCTTGTTTTTGTATCCATTCAGCCAATCTGTGTCTTTTGGTGGGAGCATTTAGTCCATTTACATTTAAGGTAATTATCGATATGTATGTTCCTATTCCCATTTTCTATATTGTTTTGGGTTCGTTATTATAGGTCGTTTCCTTCTTTTGCATTTCTTATCTAGAGGAGTTCCTTTAGCATTTGTTGTAAAGCTGGTTTGGTGGTGCTGAACTCTCTCAGCTTTTGCTTGTCTGTAAAGGTTTTAATTTCTCCATCAAATCTGAATGAGATCCTTGCTGGGTAGAGTAGTCTTGGTTGCAGGTTTTTCTCCTTCATCACTTTCAGTATGTCCTGCCACTCCCTTCTGGCTTGTAGGGTTTCTGCTGAGAGATCAGCTGTTAACCTTATGGGGATTCCCTTGTGTGTTATTTGTTGTTTTTCCCTTGCTGCTTTTAATATGCTTTCTTTGTATTTAATTTTTGATAGTTTGATTAATATGTGTCTTGGCGTATTTCTCCTTGTATTTATCCTGTATGGGACTCTCTGTGCTTCCTGGACTTGATTAACTATTTCCTTTCCCATATTAGGGAAGTTTTCAACTATAATCTCTTCAAATATTTTCTCAGTCCCTTTCTTTTTTTCTTCTTCTTCTGGAACCCCTATAATTCGAATGTTGGTGCGTTTAATGTTGTCCCAGAGCTCTCTGAGACTGTCCTCAGTTCTTTTCATTCTTTTTTCTTTATTCTGCTCTGCAGTAGTTATTTCCACTACTTTATCTTCCAGGTCACTTATCCGTTCTTCTGCCTCAGTTATTCTGCTATTGATCCTATCTAGAGTACTTTTAATTTCATTTATTGCGTTGTTCATCGTTGCTTGTTTCATCTTTATGTCTTCTAGGTCCTTGTTAACTGTTTCTTGCATTTTGTCTATTCTACTTCCAAGATTTCGGATCATCCTTACTATCATTATTCTGAATTCTTTTTCAGGTAGATTGCCTATTTCCTCTTCATTTGTTAGGTCTGGTGGGTTTTTATCTTGCTCCTTCATCTGCTGTGTGTTTTTCTGTCTTCTCATTTTGCTTATCTTACTGTGTTTGGGGTCTCCTTTTTGCAGGCTGCACGCTCGTAGTTCCCGTTGTTTTTGATGTCTGTCTCCAGTGGCTAAGGTTGTTTCAGCGGGTTGTGTAGGCTTCCTGGTGGAGGGGACTAGTGCCTGTGTTGTGCTGGATGAGGCTCGGTCTTGTCTCTCTAGTGGGCAGATTCACGTCTGGTGGTGTGTTTTGGGGTGTCTGTGGCCTTGTTATGATTTTAGGCAGCCTCTCTGCTAATGGGTGGGGTTGTGTTCCTGTTTTGCTAGTTGTTTGGCATAGGTTGTCCAGCACTGTGGCTTGCTGGTCGTTGAGTGAAGCTGGGTGCTGGTGTTAAGATGGAGGTCTCTGGGAGATGTCCACCGTTTAATATTATGTGGAGCTGGGAGGTCTCTTGTTGATCAGTTTCCTGAAGTTGGCTCTCCTACCTCAGAGGCAGAGCCCTGCCTCCTGGGCTGGAGCACCAAGAGCCTTTCATCCACACGGCTCAGAATAAAAGGGAGGAAAAGTAGAGAGAATTATTAGAAGTATGAGGAAAGAAAGAAGGAAAGGAGGAAAGGAAGGAAGGAAGAAAGAAGCAAAGAAGGAAAGAAAGGAGGGAGGGAGGGAGGAAGGAAGGAAGGAAGGAGGGAAAGAAGGGGAAAATGTAGAGAGAATTATTAGAAGTTTGAGGAAAGAAAGAGGGAAAGGAGGAAAGGAAGGAAGGAAGAAAGAAGCAAAGAAGGAAAGAAAGGAGGGAGGGAGGGAGGGAGGAAGGAAGGAAAGAAGGAGGGAAAGAAGGAGAAAATGTAGAGAGAATTAGTAGAAGTTTGAGGAAAGAGAGAAGGAAAGGAGGAAAGGAAGGAAGGAAGAAAGAAGGAAAGAAAGGAGGGAGGGAGGGAGGAAGGAAGGAAGGTAGGAGGGAAAGAAGGAGAAAATGTAGAGAGAATTAGTAGAAGTTTGAGGAAAGAAAGAAGGAAAGGAGGAAAGGAAGGAAGGAAGAAAGAAGCAAAGAAGGAAAGAAAGGAGGGAGGGAGGGAGGGAGGAAGGGAGGAAGGAAGGAAGGAAAGAAGGAAAAAAGACAGAAAGAAAGAAGATACAGTAAAAATAAAATAAAGTATAATATAGTTATTGTACTAAAAAATATTTAGAACAAAAAAAAAAAAGAAAAAGAAAAAAAAAAAAAAAAAAAAAAAAAAAGAACAGATAGAACCCTAGGACAAATGCTGGAAACAAAGCTATACAGAGAAAATCTTACACAGAAGCATACACATACGTGTTCACAAAGAGAGGCAAAGTGGGAAAAATCATAAATCCTGCTCCCAGAGACCACCTCCTCAACCTGGGGTGATTCGCTGTCTAAAGGAGGGAAGGAAGGAAGGAAAGAAAGAAAGAACGAAGGTAAAGTACAATAAAGTTATTACAATTAAAATTAATTATTAAGAAAAAAAAAATTTTTTTTTTTAAAAAAAAAACATGGACGGATAGAGCCCTAGGACAAATGTTGGAAGCAAAGCTATACAGAGAAAATCTTACACAGAAGCATACACATACACGTTCACAAAGAGAGGCAAAGGGGGAAAAATCCTAAATCCTGCTCCCAGAGACCACCTCCTCAACCTGGGGTGATTTGCTGTCTAAAGGAGGGAAGGAAGGAAGGAAAGAAAGAAAGAAAGAACAAAGGTAAAGTACAATAAAGTTATTGCAATTAAAATTAATTATTAAGAAAGAAAAAAAAATTTTTTTTTTTTTTTAAAAAACCATGGAAGGATAGAGCCCTAGGACAACTATTGGGAGCAAAGCTATACAGAGAAAATCTTACACAGAAGCATACACCTACACGTTCACAAAGAGAGGCAAAGGGGGAAAAATCATAAATCCTGCTCCCAGAGACCACCTCCTCAATTTGGGGTGATTAGTTGTCTAAAGGAGGGAAGGAAGGAAGGAAAGAAAGAAAGAAAGAACGAAGGTAAAGTTCAATAAAGTTATTACAATTAAAATTAATTATTAAAAAAAAATTTTTTTTTTTTTTTTAAAAAAAAAAAAAAAACCCATGGACGGATAGAGCCCTAGGACAAATGGTGGAAACAAGAGTATACAGACAAGATCTCACACAGAAGCATACATGCCCACATTCACAAAAAGAGGAGAAGGGAAAAAAAATCACCGATCTCGCTCCTAAATTCCCCCTCTTCAATTTGGGCTCACTCCCTGTCTATTCAGGTATTCCACAATGCAGGGCACATCAAGTTGATTGTGGAGCTTCAATCCGCCGCCTCCGCGGCTGCCGGGAGAGACCTCCCCCTCTCCTCCCTGCTCTCACAGCTCACAGGAGCTCAGCTTTGTACCCGGCCCTGCCCCTGCGCGCTGATCGCTGGAGGGCGTCTGTTTTTTTTGCTCAGACAGGACGGGGTTAAAGGAGCCGCTGATTCGGGAGCTCCGGCTCACTCAGGCCGGGGGTTGGGGGATGGGGGAAGGCGGGGCACTGCGTGCGGGGCGGGCCTGCGGCGGCAGAGGCGGCGTGACGCTGCGGCAGAGGCCGGCGTGACGCTGCACCAGCCTGAGACCCGCCGTGCGGGAAGCTGTCCCCAGATCCCGGGAACCCGGCAGTGGCGGCCTGCACAGGCTCCGCGGAAGAGGGGCGCGGAGAGTGACCTGTGCTCGCACACAGCCCCCCTGGTGGCGGCAGCAGCAGCCCCAGCGTCTCCCGCCCGTCTCTGGGCTCCGCAGTTTCAGCCGCGGCTCGCGCCCGTCTCTGGGGCTCGCGCTTCCCGCCGCGGCTCGCGCCCGTCTCGGGGGCTCGCGCTTCCCGCCGCGGCTCGCGCCCGTCTCGGGGGCTCGCGCCCTCAGCCGAGGCTCGCGCCCGTCTCTGGGGTTTGCGCTTTTTAGCCGCGGCTCGCGCCCTTCTCTGGAGTTCCTTTAAGCAGCGCTCTTAAACCCCTCTCCTCGCGCGCCAGGAAACAAAGAGGGAAGAAAAAGTCTCTTGCCTCTTCGGCCGGTGCAGGCTTTTCCCCGAACTCCCTCCCGGCTAGTCGTGGCGCACCAACCCCTCCAGGCTATGCTCAAGCCGCCAACCCCAGTCCTCTCCCCGCGCTCCGTCCAAAACCGAAACCCGAGCCTCAGCTCGCAGCCCCGCCCGCCCCGGCGGGTAAGCAGACAAGCCTCTCGGGTTGGTGAGTGCCGGTCGGCACCGATCGTCTGTGCAGGAATCCCCCCGCTTTGCCCTCCGCACCCGTCGCTGTGCTCCACTCCGCGGTCCCGAAGCTCCCCCCTCCGCCTCCCGCAGTCTCCGCCCGCGGAGGGGCTTCCTAGTGTGTGGAAACTTTTCCTCCTTTACAGCTCCCTCCCACTGGTGCAGGTGCCGTCCTTATTCTTTTGTCTCTGTTTTTTCTTTTTTCTTTTGCCCTACCCAGGTACGTGGGGAGTTTCTTGCCTTTTGGGAGCTCTGAGGTCTTCTGCCAGCCTTCAGTAGGTGTTCGGTAGGAGTTGTTCCACGTGTATATGTATTTCTGGTGTATCCGTGAGGAGGAAGGCGATCTCCACGTCTTACTCTTCCGCCATCTTCCCGCCCTCGGTATCTTTTTTTTTAAACATCTTTATTGGAGTATAATTGCTTTACAATGTTGTGTTAGTTTCTGCTGTATAACAAAGTGAATAAGCTATACATATACATATATCCCCATATCTCCTCCCTCTTGCATCAATATCACAGGATATTGATTATAGTTTCCTATGATATACAGTAGGACCTTGTTGTTTATCCATCTTGTATAATAATAGTTTGCAGCTGCTAATCCCAAACTCCCAACCTTCCCTGCCCACCACCCGTTGGCAACCACAGGTCTGTTCTCTGTCTGTGAATCTGTTTCTGTTTTGTAGATATGTTCATTTGTGTCGTGTTTTAGATTTCACATATAAGTGATATCATATGGCATTTGTCTTTCTCTTTCTGACTTACTTTGCTTAATATGATAATCTCTAGGTCTATCCATGTTGCCACAAATGGCATTATTTCATTCTTTTTTATGGCTGAGTAGTATTCCATTGTATGTGTACCATATCTTCTTTATCCATTCATCTGTTGATGGGCATTTAGGTTATTTCCATGTCTTGGCTATTGTAAATAGTGCTGCGGTGAATATTAGGGTGCATGTATCTTTTCAAATTAGAGTTTTGTCTGGCTATATGCCCAGGAGTGGGATTGTTGGATCATATGGCAACTCTATTTTTAGGTTTTTGAGGAACCTCCATACAGTTTTCCATAGTGGTTGCACCAATTTACATTCCCACCAACAGTGTAGGAGGGTTCCCTTTTCTCCACACCCTCTTCAGCATTTATTATTTGTACTACCATTTCTTTGATACACAATTATCCACTCTTCCATTCACTAATAACTAAATATATTTTGAGCTCAGAACCCATACTATTCCATTAGAGGCATCTCATTAACTCTAAAGTGGAGATAAGAGGGAAATATGGGAAAATTCAATGGTTAAATCTGAGATGATATGGCTCCTGCATATTAACTTTGAAACTTTCAAGGAAATTAAGGTTTTAAAAGAATCCTTCCTTGGGACCCTCATCTCCATGCAGCCACAAGCCTTTCTGTCTCCATCTCTGTCCCTGTCCCTGTCTCTGTCTCTCGCTCTCTCTTTTCCTCTTTAAAATCAAACTGCCAGAGTTTTCTGCATTCCTTATTAACATCAGAAAGTTTTCTGCTTTCCCTGTAAACATTCTTCATTCGCACTGTCTCCTTATCTCACTGTAGATCAATTCTGCCCCCATGATTACAATGAACATGCTCATGTTGTTGATACAATGAACAACACCAAGGTCACAAGCTACTTTTTGTCACTAAGTCCAGATATTTTATATAAATATATTAATATATGAATACTACTACTTTTAATGATGCCCAATATAAGTGTGCTTGTATAGACTGCTCCTGTCACATAACAAATCTTTGACAGTTTCCCAAGCTCTGGAGCAGGAGGTGCTGGGTACAAATCCAAGCTGTCCTGCTCCCTAACTGTGCAGTCCTGGGCCAAGTCCTTGTTCTCCCTGTTCCTCAGTTTTTCATCTATCAAATGAGGATTGGTGGGACTTCCCTGGTGGTCCAATGGTTAAGACTTTGCCTTCCAGTGCAGCGGGTATGGATTCGATCCTTGGTCGGGGAGCTAAGATTCCACATGCCTCGTGGCCAAAAAACCAAAACATAAAACAGAAGCAATATTGTAACAAATTCAATAAAGACTTTAAAAATGGTCCACATCAAAAAAATCTTTTAAAAAAATGGGGATTAGCAACAATATAATCAATACATAAAAATCAATAGCACCTAGGGCTTCCCTGGTGGTGCAGTGGTTGAGAGTCCGCCTGCCGATGCAGGGGACGCGGGTTCGTGCCCCGGTCCGGGAAGATCCCACATGCCGTGGAGCAGCTGGGCCCGTGAGTCATGGCTGCTGAGCCTGCGCGTCCAGAGCCTGTGCTCCGCAACGGGAGAGGCCACACCAGTGAGAGGCCCGTGTACTGCAAAAAATAAATAAATAAAAATAAAAATCAATAGCAACTAAGAGAAATTTAGTCATATTAATCTTTAAAATATATCTTTTTTGGCATTACTGTCCCCATAGACATGAAAAAATAGGATACAGTCTGATGTTTATTCAATGACATTTGGGATATGTAGTTAGTGAGTGTATTAGTTTCCTTAGGGCTGCTGTAACTAATTATGTACCAGGAACTTCGTGGCTTAGAACAACAAAAATTCATTATCTCATAGTTTTAGAGACCAGAAATCTGAAATCAAGGTGTTGGCAGGGCCAAGCTTCCTCTGAAGCTTCCAGAGGAGAATTCTTCCTTTCCTCTTCCAGCTTCTGGTGGCTCCTGGCTTCCCTTGGTTTGTGGCAGCATAACTCCAGTCTCTGCCTCTGTCTTCACATGGCCTTCTTCTCTGTGTGTGTGAAATCTCCCTCCTTTCTCTTATAAGGACACTAGTCATTGGGTTTAGGGACCATCCTAAATCCAATCATCTCTCGAGATCTTTACCTTATTTACATCTGCAAAGACCCTATTTCCAACTAAGGTGTGGGGGTGTTATGATTTGGAAATATTGGGGGTCACACAATTTAACCCACTACAGTGAGATAAGTTACAAAATTAAATGTAAGATGAGATCTTATGCTTTGTATGTAAATATATAAATGTATGCATACATGTATAAATATATAATACCTGCATAAGAATAATTCTGGAGGAATATAATGCAGATGAAAACATTAGAAGAGCTTTTCTTTCGGTGGTGGGCTTTGAGGTATTATTATTTTGTTTATCTTTCTATATCACCTATTTTAAACTATAATAAATACGTATTGCTCTTGCAATTACATAAAATATTAAAATGGCTGGAGAAACATAAGCATTTTCTGCCCCAAGCACAGGAAAAACCATTCACTTTAGAATAGGAACATCCCAGAGACACAGGAAGGGAGCAAGATCTGGAGGAGCCCCTTCCACAATGTAACAGGACACAGGTCCTCAAATTCCAAACCACACTGATTAAAATCAATATTTTAAACTTTTACCTAGTTAACTGAGAACAAAACCATGGGACCTTAATTAGTTTTATTTTGCTGTGCCCTGATGAACAGTAAGGTTGAGTGTCTCATCAGATGAGAAGCGCTAGTGTACACTAGTTAGATGTGGGGTTCAGCTGCCACACAGAATCCGTTCATATCCTTAGTCCTGTGACTGGCTAGCACTGCCATCACTGTGCCTCAGTTCCCTGGTGGTTAGTCGGGCAACAGGAGCTCCTCCTCATAGGTTGTGATGAGGATTAAATGAGCAAGTACAGGTTTAGCACTTACCACAGTGTGGGGAACTGAGGGAGTTAGCAGTTATAATTAAAATTCTTATGATTATCATATATAAATTGGCCATTAGTGTTTCTACTGCCATTTTTATTATTATGTGCATTTATGTTGATTGGCATGAATTAATATGATATTTATATTAAAAAGTCATTTTACAAAAGTGTAAGGATATTATCTCATTTACATTCTTAAATACAGTAACATTTGCAAAGTAAAATTTCTGAGAAAATATCTGAAGAAATGGTAACAGTGCTTTTTCATACGTAGTAGGCTTTAAGGGTTTCAAACAATTTTTCCCGTCTCCTGCACTTTCTATTTTTATTTACAACAAAAGTGTCTTAGTTGGGCTTCCCTGGTGGCGCAGTGATTGGGAGTCCGCCTGCCGATGCAGGGGACGTGGGTTTGTGCCCTGGTCCGGGAGGATCCCACGTGCCGCGGAGCGGCTGGGCCCGTGGGCCATGGCCGCTGAGCCTGCGCGTCCGGAACCTGGACGTCCGGAACCTGCGCGTCCGGAGCCTGCGTGTCCGGAGCCTGTGCTTCGCAACGGGAGAGGCCAAGGCAGTGAGAGGCCTGCGTACCGCAAAAAAAAAAAAAAAAAAGTGTCTTAGTTTGGGAAGTGAAAAAAAAAAAAAAAAAAAACAGCTCCAGCCCAGGAAACTGGTCAGCGTCAGAATGAGGAACATGCCTAAGCCAAGGGAATTAGGTAATCGCATGGTTCCAGAAGTAGTTCATGAATATACCACATGACAGTCCCAACTGGGCAGCTTCAGGGACATAAAAGATGCCTAGTGGAGGGGCAAGTATGTCTCTCAAATAAACCTTACATTCAGCAGTCAGACAATGTCTCCACTTCCCAGGATTTTAGTGAAGGTCAAGAGATGAAAGTAAATTTCACAGCATGCTTCTTTCTGTTCCCTCCAAATAAAGCCCCTTGAATTGAAGGCATGTTCATCAGTTTTGCCACCCATTTAGCAAAGCAGTAAGTGCCACAGGGGAGGGAAAGGGTGAGGAGCTGCATGAGATCACCCAGCACTCGGCCCCACAGTTTCCAGAAGGGAGAATTCAGGGGAAGTTTAGTCACAGGATCATTCAGGTAAGTCCCCAGGAACAATCAACACAAGTGAATGAAAACACCTTTGAAGTACTTCCTTGTGCAAATAAAAATAATAAAAGGAAAGGAATATATACACATGGCCAACACTTGTAATACAAATTCAGCTCAAGTTCTAAACAGCCTGCCTCCCTAAACCAACTGAAGGATCTGGGTGTTAATCTGGACACAGGAAAACTAACTCCCTGCAATCAGTCTTCTTTCATCCGGTTGGCTCATATTAGGTTCTAGAGGTACAGGCCTAGATAAACAACAGTGTGAATGAAAGACAGAAAATTAGGCCTGGACAAAGGGAAGAAGTTTCATGTTCAGGAGACACTGCATCATTGTTTTGGGCTACCTGGCACCTGGGAACTCTAAGATTTTGACACAGCAGATAAAAAAGTGACTGAAAATAGTATGTGGTGGATAATAATATTCTATTGGTGCTACCTACAGCATATAAAGTGAGACAATGGGTGTGTCCATTTTAGAAACTCTGGGAAGAGAATTCACATGGCAAGGAAGCATAAATGGCAGGCCACACTGTTGAGAGGTGAATGTGGATTTGTCCTCCTTATGTTTCTTCCTTTCTCCTTTTCCATTAGGGAGCCAGGCATCTATGAGTAAAACATGCAACAAAGCAATACTATACTTCACTTGAGGAGAAAATGTAAAGAAAGATTTCAAGAGTAAAACCCCCCATATCTTGATAATGGTTACCTCTGGGAAATCATAGAAGGGTGCACCAGTGACTTTCACCTCTACATGTAATGTTTTATTTCTTAATGTGAGTATACTGCAGTCTGATATACTATTTTCTTTTTTTTTTAAAGACGGTGTTTTTAAAATTTATTTATTTATTTAAAAATTTTTCTTACAGTTCTAGAGGCCAAGATCATGGTGCTAACATGGTTGTTTCTGGTGTGGTGAGAGATCCCCAGTGTCTTTTTTTGTTTTGTTTTGTTTTGTTTTGTTTTGGCTGCACTGCACAGCTTGTGGGATCTTAGTTCCCCGATCAGGGATTGAACCTGGGCCACAGAAGTGAAAGCGCAGAGTCCTAACCATTGGCCACCAGGGAATTCCCTGATATACTATTTTCTATACTATCTCTATGTCTGAAATATTTCCTACCAGCCGCTGTTTCCATGAGCTTTATTTTGTTATTTTTTATCTTTTTGGCTGTGCCACACAACATGCAGGATCTTAGTTCCCCAACCAGGGATCAAAACCACGCCCCCTGCAGTGGAAGCACAGAGTCCTAATCACTGGACTACCCAGGAATTCCTCCATACGCTTTAATTCTGATTTTGAAGATGATCCATACTAATTTAGAAAAAGTGAAAACTATAGCCAAACCCAGATATTAATAAACAATTTGCCATCTACCACTCATTAAGTTTTTTTTTAAAAATATCATGTTTGGGGCTTCCCTGATGGCGCAGTGGTTGAGAGTCCGCCTGCCGATGCAGGGGACACGGGTTCGTGCCCCGGTCCGGGAAGATCCCACATGCCGCAGAGCGGCTGGGCCCGTGAGCCATGGCCGCTGAGCCTGCGCGTCCAGAGCCTGTGCTCCGCAACGGGAGAGGCCACAACAGTGAGAGGCCCGTGTGCCGCAAAAAAAAAAAAAGAAGACATACAGATGGCAAAGAGCAAATGACAGTATCACCTCACACCAGTCAGAATGGCCATCATCAAAAAATCTACAAACAAGTCTTTCCTGATGGCGCAGTGGTTGAGAGTCCGCCTGCCGATGCAGGGGACACAGGTTTGTGCCCCGGTCCAGGAAGATCCCACGTGCCTTGGAGCGGCTGGGCCTGTGAGCCATGGCCGCTGAGCCTGCGCGTCCAGAGCCTGTGCTCTGCAACGGGAGAGGCCACAACAGTGAGAGGCCCACATACTGCAAAAAATTAAAAATCATGTTTGTGCATTTCCTCCCTATATTAGATTTCTAGGGCTTCCATAACAAAATACCACAGGTGGCTTAAACAACAGAAATTTATTTTCTCAAAGTTCTGGAGGCTAGAAGCCCAAGGTAAAAGTTTTAGTAGGTTTGGTTTCTCCTGAGGCCTCCCTCCTTGGCTGACAGATGGCCACTTTCTTGCTGTATCCTTACGTGGTCATTCCGAGGTCTGTGTTTTCTGTGTCCTAATCTCCTCCTTTAAGGAGACCAGCTATATTGGTTTAGGGCCCTTCCATATGAACTTATTTTACCTTAATAACCTTTTTAAAGGCCATATCTCCTCAAACAGCCGCATTCTGAGGTACTAGGGGTTAGGATTTCAACATGAATTTTGGGGAGATACAATTCAGTCCATAACTCTCTCCTTATAGTCTCCATGTATGCATAAGTAATGCATAGACATTACATTTGTGTCTCATCTATCTGGAGACTCAACATTTGCTAAAGGTCATGAAACCAGTAATTAAATATGCCCAAGTTTCCCCCCCCACACTCTAACCATTGGGCTATGCAATGTTTTTCTGTGTTAGGGCTGAGACCAGACAGGGAAAATGACTCCCCATGGTCCTGTAGGCAAAAACCAATCTGATATTTGGGACTCAAGTCTCCTGTTTTCAGTCTATTGTACAGCAGACCCATCCTTATACTCTGTTATTGTCCTTTCTCCTTTCTGGGGATTAATGGGAGGCTGCTATTCCAATGTCAAAATGAAAGGTAAAAAAGATCAGCACCCATCAAATAAAAAGCAATGATATCTGATAAGGGGTTAATATCCAAAGTATTTAAGCAACTCATACAACTCAACAGCAAAAAATCCCAAACGACCTGATTTTAAAAAAAAGGATCTGAAAGAAAATTTTCCAAAGAAGACATAGAAAAGGTAACAAGTACATGAAAAGATGCTTAGCATCATTCATTATTAAGGAAATGCAAATCAAAACCGTAATGATATATCACCTCACACCTGTCAGAATGGCGATTATCAAAAAGACAAGTAATAACAAGTACTGGCGAGGGTGGGAGAAAAGGGAACCCTTGGGCGCTGTTGATGGCAATGTTAATTGGTGCACATACTATGGAAAACATCATGGAAGTTCCTCCAAAAATTAAAAATAGAATTATCACATGTTCCAGCAATTCCACTTTCTTGGGATATTTATCCCAAGAGAATGAACACACTGACTTAAAAACATATCTGCACCACCATGTTAACCTGCAGTATTATTTACAATACCCAAGACATAGAAACAATCTAAGTGTCCATCGATGGGTGAATGGATGAAGAAACTGTTTATATACAACGGAAAATTACTCAGCTTTAAAAAAGGATGAATCTTGCCATTTGGGACAAAACTGATAGACCGTGAGGGCATCATGCTGAATGAAATAAATCAGATAGAGAAATACAGATACCATAAGAACTCTGTTATATATGGAATGTGAAAAACAAAAAATGAAAACAAAAAGCAAGCAAACCAACAAACCTGAGCTCATGGATATAGAGAACAGATTGGTGGTTGCCTGAGGTTGGGGGTGGGGATGGGCAAAATGGTTGAAGGGGGTCAAAAGGTACAAACTTTCAGTTGTGAAATAAGTAAGTCAGGGGATGTAATGTACAACATGAAGACTACAGTTAAAAATACTGTATTGCATATTTGAAAGTTGCTAAAGAGAATGGATCTTGAAAGTCCCTATCACAAGAAAAGAAATTGTAACTATGTTAAGTTGATGGATGTTAACTAGACTTATGTTGTGATCATTTCACGATATATATATATATATATATATATATATATATATAGAATCATTATATTGTACATACACACAAAATAATGAGGGGATGATTTGCTTCTTCCTCACCATAATTAGCTAACTCATCTACAAAGAAATGGCACAGAAGCTAATCAATCATATAAATATGTATACATTTCTTTTCCTGCTACTGCAAATCCCAATGATCTCTATGAATTGTTCATGTGTAAGTCATCTCTTTTGTTGGGGGAGAACACAGGAGAAACCATACATACATTTGTTGAAGTTTTACATTAGTATGTGTTGGATATCATCTATTGGGTTTTTTTGAAGTATAATTGATTTACATTATTATGTTAGTTTCAGGTGTACATCAAAGTGATTCAGTTATATATATATATATATATATATATATATATATATGTATATATTCTTTTTCTTTACATTCTTTTCCATTACAGGTTATTACAAGATATTGAATTTAGTTCCCTGTGCTATACAGTAGGTCTTTGTTGTTTATCTATTTTATATAGAGTAGTGTGTATCTGTATCTGTTAATGCCAAACTCCTACTTGCTTTCTCCCCCCGCTTCCCCTTTGGTAACCACCAGTCTGTTCTCTATGTCTGTGAGTCTGTTTCTGTTTCATGGATAAGTTCATTTGTGTCATATTTTAGATTCCACATATAAGTGATGTTATGTGATATTTGTCTTTGTCTGACTTCACTTACTATGATAATCTCTAGATCATCCATGTTGCTGCAAATGGTGTTAATTTATTCTTTTTTATGGCTGAGTAGTATTCCATTGTATATATACCACATTTTTTAACACCTTTATTAGATTATAATTGCTCTACAATGGTGTGTTAGTTTCTGCTTTATAACAAAGTGAATCAGCTATACATATACATATATGCCCATATCACCTCCCTCTTGTGTCTCCCTCCCACACTCCCTATCCCACCCCACTAGGTGGTCACAAAGCACTGAGCTGATCTCCCTGTGCTATGAGCCTGCTTCCCACTAGCTATCGGTTTTACGTTTGGTAGTGTATATGTGTCCATGCCACTCTCTCACTTCATCCCAGCTTCCCCTTCCCCTTCCCCATATCCTCAAGTCCATTCTCTGTGTCTTTATTCCCGTCTTGCCCTTAGGTTCTTCATGACAAGAAGGAAATAAAAACAAATAATAATAAAACAACAAAACAAACAAAACATTAAAAGCTAGTAATAATTTTATTTTCCTGGGGTCTCAGCTGTCAGTATTCTTGCCCCTACCATGAGTCACAGCCACCCTCCACCTCCCTACGAGGCCCTCCAAAAACCTCTAGGTAGGTGTCTGGTCCCTCTGTGGGCACTGTAGGGGCAGCTCAGACTCTGACCTGGCCCATCTCCTGTGTGTACTAGTCCCCAAAGCCCACAGCTGCTAGAACTAGACCGGTTTCAGTTTGGGGAACATTCATTGTCCATTCAGATATTCCATAGATGCAGGGTTTACCAAGCTGATCATGGGGATTTAATCTGTGGTTTGTGCAGCTTCATGGAAAGATTTTTGTTCCTCTTCCTTAATCACCCTGCCCCTGGGGCTCAGCTGTGTTTTTTGCCCCACCTCTGCCTGTGGGCTACCCACATTATTCTGCTCCCGAGGCTTCCCTGGAGCACTCAGGTCTGCCCCGGCAAGGGCAGGGTGTGGAGATGGCACAACTGCCTGGGTCGCAGGGGCCCCGGTGGCGACAGCTGTGTGAGAAAGCCAGCGGCCACGTGTGCGAGAGATCCAGCCCTAGTGGGAGCCTTTCCTAGTGCCTGGCAGCAGGTGTGAGAAGGCCCGCCCTGGTGGGAGCTTTTCCTAGCACCTGGGGGGGAGGGGTCGGTGCGTGGAGAAAGAGGCTGCAATGGTGACTGCACCCCCTGCGTGTCATTCAGCAGTGGAGCCTTGCTTCTATGGCAGTCTGGGTTTCCTCCACAAGCATTCCTGGTTGCGGATTTCCTCCCTCCCATCCCCTCAGGCTGTCTCCTCACAGCCAACAGCAGTCCTCCCCACAGTTTGCTCTCCAATCCCCAGGTTCCAGCTCTCAGACCCCATGTATGGTGGACACACATCCCAGTCTGGGGCGCACAGGGCTGTGGCACGGACCATCTGTGTAAGTCTCACTCTGTCCTGTCTTCCATAGACCGGCTGTGTCACCCTTCTCCAGCAGCCTCAGATGCTCCCCCTTCTGTCCCAACTGATTTCCCCATTGGTGAGGGGGCTTCCTCAGATGCAGGAACCTCTCCTCTGCTTTAGCTCCCACCCGCCTAGGGGTGCAGATCCCATCCTGCCTCCTCTCCTCTTCTTTTTCCCTTCTTTCTTTCATCTTTCATCAGGGATCTCTCTTGTCCTTTCCAGTGTCCAAGGTCTTTTGCTAGTGTTCAGCTGATGTTCTGTGAGAAATGTTTAATCTGTAGATGTATTCTTGATGCATTTGTGGGGAGAGATGAACTCCACATCCCCCTACTCCTCTGCCATCTTGGTTTCCTTCATGATTACTGTTTTTGATACCATATTTTACACTTAAGTGTTTTGTGTAGCCCTTAACTGCTTATTGTGGATACAGATGATTTTAATACTTTTGTCTTAACCTCCCTACTAACTTTGTGTGTGTGGATGATTTCCTACCTTTACTGTATGTTTGCCTTTGCCAGTGAGCTTTTCCATTCCATAATTTTCTTGTTTCTAGTCATGACCTTTTCTTTTTCACCTAGAGATGTTCCTTTAACATTTGTTATAAAGCTGGTTTGGTGGTACTGAATTATTTTAGCTTTTGCTTATCTGTAAAACTTTTGATTTCTTCATTAAATCTGAATGAGTGCCTTGCTGGGTAGAGTATTCTTGGTTGTAGGCTTTCCCTTTCATCACTTTAAATATATTGCACCACTCCCTTCTGGCCTGCAGAGTTTCTGCTGAAAAATCAGCTGATAGCCTTATGGGAGTTCCCTTGTATGTTACTTGTGACTTTTCCCTTGCTGCTTTTGGTCTTCTCTCTTTATCTTCAATTTTCGTCATTTTGATTACAATGTGTCTTGTTGTGTTCCTCTTTGGGTTAATCCTGTATGGGCCTCTTTGGGCTTCCAGGACTTGGGTGACTATTTCCTTTCCCAGATTAGGGAGGTTTTTGGCTATTATCTCTTCAAATAGTTTCTTGGGACCTTTCTCTTTCTCTTCTCCTTCTGAAACCCCTAGAATGTAAATATTAGTGTGCTTGATGTTGTCCCAGAGGTCTCTTAAACTGTCCTCATTTCTTTTCATTCTCTTTTCTTTTTTATGTTTTTCAGCAGTGATTTCCACAACTCTGTCTTCCTGCTCACTGATCCGTTTTTCTGAATCATTTAGTCTACTTTTGAGTCCTTCTAGTGTATTTTTCATTTCATTTATTATATTCTTCATCTCTGTTTGGTTGTTCTTTATATTTTCTAACTCTTTATTAAAACCTTCTAACTTCTCACTCTGTGCATCCATTCTCCTCCCAAGTTCTTTGATCATCTTTACAATCATTACTCTGAACTCTTTCTCAGGTAGATTGCCTATCTCCACTTCGCTTAGTTCTTCTAGGGTTTTAACTTTATCCTTTGTCTGGAACATATTCCTCTGCCGCCTCATTTTGTCTAAGTTGCTATTTGTATTTTTATGTATCTGGTAGGTTAGTTATGTTTCTCAGCCTTGGAGAATTCACCCTCTGTAGGAGGCATCCTATGTGTCCCAGCAGTGCACTCCCCTCTCATCACCCAACGTATATGCTCTAGGGGTTCCCCCTAAGAGGGCTGTATGGGTCCTTTTGTTGTGGTGCGCTGACTTTGTGGGTGGCCTGGTAGGCCTGGTTGGCCCTAGTCTGGTTGGTTGCCAGGTCCTGCCTTGTACTGATGCTGCTGGCTGCTGTTTAGCAGGGTCCGATCATGAGGTGGCTCATTGAGGAATCCTAGGGGGCCCCAGGGCTAGTGCTGGCTCACTGGTGGGTGAAGCCAGTGTCCCAAAGCCTCTGGAGCTATTGCTCACCCATTGGCAGGTGAAGCTAGATCCTGGGGTTAGTGCCACACTAGTGACAGGCAGAGCTGGTTTCTGGAGTCTGGCTGCAGGGCCCAGGGATCCCAGAACTTGTTTCAGATCATTGATGGGGGAGGGTGGTTCCTGACACAGTTGGGTATGGGGTCCGGGGTGTCCTGAAGGTTGCGTAGGCCTGTTAGCATGCAGAGTCAGGGCCCAGCTGGTACTGGGGTAGGGTCTGGCCTGCATGGTGGAATTGTAGTTTTCTTGCTTCTGCTGTCTACCCACTGGTGGTTGAGGATGGTCTAGAGGTTTGTGTAGGCTTCCTGATGGGAGGGTCTGATGCCTGTCCACTGCTCAGTGGAGCTTGATCTTGGCACTCTGGTGGGCTAGGCTGTGTCTAGGGGTGTGTCCAGAGGTGGCTATGGGCTCTTTATCCTTTAGGCAGCCTGTCTGCTGATGGATGGCACTGTGTCCTGACCCAGTTGGATATTTGGCCTGAGGTGTCCCTGCACTGTAGCCTATAGGCTGTTGGTTGACACCAGGTCTTGGAACTAATGAGCCAATATATCAGCTGCCAGGAGTGTTCACAGGGTTGAATATTCCCCAGTATGTCTGACACCATGTCCATGTCCCCAGGGTGAGCCACAGCCACTCCCCCCACCACCTCTACAGGAGACTCTCCAAGCCCAGCAGGTAGGTCTGGCCTAGGTTCCTATCAAATCAATGCTTTTGTCCTGGCCCTGGCACGTGTGAGATTGTGTGCGTCCTTTAAGAGTGAAACCTCGATTTCTGCCAGCCCTGTGGGGCTCCTGCAATTAAGTCCCATTGGCTTACAAAGACAAATTCTGGGGGCTTGTCTTCCTGGTGCCAGACCCACAGGATGGGGAGCCAGACGTGGGGCTCAGAACTCTCACTCCTGTGGGAGAACCTCTGCAATATAATTATTCTCCAGTTTGTGGGTCGCCCACCCATGGGGTATGGGATTTGATTATATTGTGAATACGCCCCTCCTACCCATCTTGTTGTGGTTCCTTATGTCTTTAGCTGTGGAAGATCTTTTCTGGTAGGTTCCATTTTCTTTTTCATTGATGTTTTTTCTGCAGATAGTTGTGATTTTGGTGTGCTTATGAGAGGAGGTGAGCTCAGGGTCTTTCTACTCCACCATCTTGGGTGCTTTCTTCCACCCTGGGTTGTTTCTAGGTCTTGCCTATTGTAAATAATGAACAATGTACTATGGACATTGGGGTACATGTATCTTTTCGAATTAGTGTTTTATTTTTTCTGGATATATATCTAGGAGTAGAATTGCTGTATCATATAGTAGTTCTATTTTTAGTTTTTAAGGAACTTCCATATTATCGACCATAGTGGCTACACCAATTTATATTCCCAGCAACAGTGTATGAGGGTTCCCTTTTCTTATTGGTTTGTTAATTTCTCCTCACAACAGACCTGCGAGGTAGGTATCAATGTACCATTTTATAGATGACCCACTATAGTGTCACACACATCTACTTAGAGGCTGTTGTGTAATCCCACTGCTCCTTGAAGAATTCATGTGTATAAAAAGAATGAAAGGACATATAGGTAGCTTTCACTTCCGGCTTACTCCTGCATCTGCATCTCATTTCTTTATTAAATGTGAATTAGGTGTCTACTGTGTACCAGGCATGGTCAGTCCAATTCCACATCTGCATCCCATACCTTCCCCCTCCTGATCAGTAGACCTGGGTAACTGGAGACATCCACAGGCAGCAAGGTGGATGCTAGTGCGCACACCATGGGGTGGTGAGGTATGACCTCAAAGGGACTCCATTCCAAACAAGTTTAGTCCAAGCTTCACCCTGAGTCCAGGAAACCTGGCATCTAAACAGGAAATAATGCTGTTGAGAGGGGAGAGGTTGTACTTGGGAAACCGAGGCAACTCATAACCCACACCTTTGTTCTCTTGAAGAGCCCTAAGAGGCTACTACTTTCTCCTGACGAGACTTCCCTCCCAGAAGGACAGTGAATGTCAAGGTAATAACACTGTGTGGTTTCAGTCTTGGTTCTGTCATGGGTGCAAGCTAGAGGGTTATTTTCTCTTAGCTCTTGGCCAGGTTGCATGATAGATTTTGAGAGTGATTTTGTGGCTGTCTTATCTCTAGGAGGGTGGTCCCTCCCATTTAGTTATCTGAGGGGCCCATCAGAGGTGACATGGAGTTTCTGCTTCATTTAGGACCTTGTCTCCCAGTGGTGGGGGCCTGGACCCAGATCCACAGGAGACAGAAAGCATAGAGACCAAGTTCTCAAAGACAAGCCCAGACCGGGACCCTGATCTGCACATCTAAGTCTCCTGATTTAGTGGATAGTTTTCACAGATTTCTCACAAGATGGACCTCCCCTCTGGGTTGCTCTTATGCCTGACATGTCCACCAACAGAGGGCTGGATGATCACCTATGGTCCATCTACATCTGGTGGATTATGCAGTTATAGAAGCAATGAGGACTCCCTCTCTGTACTGCTACAGAGTCATCTCCAGGATATATTGTTCAGTGAAAAACCAAGGTGCACAAAATTGTGTAGAGCTGCTGCTGTCTATACAGTAGCCACTAGCCATACTTAACTATTTACAATTTAATTAGATTAAATTAAATAATTTAAAAATTAGTTCCTCAGTCACAGTAGACACATTTTAGGAGCTCAGCCTCTTAGGTAGCCAGTGGCTACTGTGTGGGACACACAGTTACACAGCATTTTCATTTCTGCAGAAATTTCTATTGCACAGCACTGGAGTATAATATGCCACCTTTTATGTATGAAAAGGGGAGAAAACTAATATACATGTTATAATTGATTATATTTTTTGGAAAGGTTAAAACAAAACCGATATGAATGATTTCTTATAGGTGACAGAAGAGCAGCCCAGGATGGAAGGACATGATACATAGTCTCATAACAAATATAATACATATTTACCAGCTCCATGCACTTAAAGGACAAGAAACAAGAACAACCCAGTAGCAATGAGCAACTCTTGTCCCAGACTGAATGTTATAAAAACATTTCCCACTAAAAGGAACCAGGTTTCCTTAGAGAAATGGCTGATACCAGGTCTGGATAGGGATTGTACCAGATGAGTCTAGACCAGATTCCATTACCAGAAAGTTTGTCAAGGACACAAAAGGCACAAACGATGGGGGTTACAGAGACTGAGGAAGGAAAAATTTGAACACCAAAAACATTAATGACTGCAATGTATTAAAACATGAAATATATGAACATCTATGAAAGAACAAATAAAACCAACTCGCTGTTCACCTTTGGAGGATCCCAGGGAAACAAATCACTATTTTTGAAAGTGGAAATACTGTAAAAGAAGTAAACATTCATTGTTCGCTTCTGTGTGGACCAGACCTCAAGGTAACCTTGTAGTTAAGGAGGGGAAGTTTGTTTTATAGAAGAATTCTAGCTAATAAATTATAAAATTAAAACATCATCCTTTACAACCACTAATGAAATGTAGATCTAGGCCATAATCTTTAGGGGGCTACAAAAGCCATGAGTTAAAAGGCAGATGGGAAATTTCATAATTGGTGGACCGGGCTGATAGCACCTGGACCCAGTGATCAGTCTCAAGGGTACAGGAGGAGAGACAGCCTGACATGATGAGGCTCCTGACGTAGGGCTATAAGAAGTACACCACTTCTCAGGTACTCTTTCCACAAATCTGAATCCGAGCAAGCCTCTATATGTACAGTAATTACCAATTTAAAGGAAATAGGATGGGCCAGAGGAACAGAACAAATGGCACAATAGAGATACAATCAGCATAATTCAGAATGCAAACTTTCACATGAAAAAGATCCAGTTGAAGTAAACAAATGGAGATTAAAAGAAGAGGAGGGTATTTGGATGTAAAGAGACTTAAGATTTTAGAGAAATTAAACTTTAAACCACATAATATTCCACCACGTGCCTACAAGAACAAAAACAACTGAGAAAGAGAAAATAGCAAGTGTTGGCAAGGCTATGGAGCAGAAGAACTCTCACACACTGCTGGTTGGAATATTTTTTTTAATTATTTTTTTTTACATCTTTATTGGAGTATAATTGCTTTACAATGGTGTGGTAGTTTCTGCTTTACAAGAAAGTGAATCAGTTATACATATACATATGTCCCCACATCTCTTTACTCTTCCATCTCCCTCCCTTCCACCCTCCCTATCCCACCCCTCTAGGTGGTCAAAAAGCACCAAGCTGATCTCCCTGTGCTATACGGCTGCCTCCCACTAGCTATCTATTTTACTTTTGGTAGTGTATATATGTCCATGTCACTCTCTCACTTTGTCACATCTTACCCTTCCCCCACCCCATATCCTCAAGTCCATTCTCTAGTAGGTCTGTGTCTTTATTCCTGTCTTACACCTAGGTTCTTCATGACATTTTTCTTTCTTAAATTCCATATATATGTGTTAGCATACGGTATTTGTCTTTCTTTTCCCGACTTACTTCACTCTGTATGAAAGACTCTAGGTCCATCCACCTCATTACAAATAGCTTAATTTCGTTTCTTTTTATGGCTGAGTAAATATTCCATTGTATATATGTGCCACATCTTCTTTATCCATTCATCCGATGATGGACACTTAGGTTGTTTCCATCTCCTGGCTATTGTAAATAGAGCTGCAACGAACATTTTGGTACATGACTCTGTTTGAATTACGGTTTTCTCAGGGTATATGCCCAGTAGTGGGATTGCTGGGTCATATGGTAGTTCTATTTGTAGATTTTTAAGGAACCTCCATACTGTTCTCCATAGTGGCTGTACCAATTCAAATTCCCACCAGCAGTGCAAGAGTGTTCCCTTTACTCCACACCCTCTCCAGCATTCATGGTTTCTAGATTTTTTGATGATGGCCATTCTGACTGGTGTGAGATGATATCTCATTGTAGTTTTGATTTGCATTTCTCTAATGATTAATGATGTTGAGCATTCTGTCATGTGTTTGTTGGCAGTCTGTATATCTTCTTTGGAGAAATGTCTATTTAGGTCTTCTGCCCATTTATGGATTGGGTTGTTTGGTTTTTTTAATTGAGCTGCATGAGCTGCTTGTAAATTTTGGAGATTAATCCTTTGTCAGTTGCTTCATTTGCAAATATTTTCTCCCATTCTGAGGGTTGTCTTTTGGTTTTGTTTATGGTTTCCTTTGCTGTGCAAAAGCTTTGAAGTTTCATTAGGTCCCATTTGTTTATTTTTGTTTTTACTTTCATTTCTCTAGGAGGTGGGTCAAAAAGGATCTTGCTGTGATTTATATAATAGAGTGTTCTGCCTATGGTTTCCTCTAAGAGTTTGATAGTTTCTGCCCTTACATTTAGGTCTTTAATCGATTTTGAGCTTATTTTTGTGTATGGTGTTAGGGAGTGATCTAATATCAGACGTTTACATGTACCTGTCCAGTTTTCCCACGACCACTTATTGAAGAGGCTGTCCTTTCTCCACTGTACATTCCTGCCTCCTTTATCAAAGATAAGGTGACCATATGTGCGTGGGTGTATCTCTGGGCTTTCTATACTGTTCCATTGATCTATATTTCTGTTTTTGTGCCAGTACCATACTGTCTTGATTACTGTAGCTCTGTAGTATAGTCTGAAATCAGGGAGCCTGATTCCTCCAGCTCCGTATTTCGTTCTCAAGATTGCTCTGGCTATTCGGGGTCTTTCGAGTTTCCATAGACATTGTGAAATTTTTTGTTCTAGTTCTGTGAAAAATGCCAGTGGTAGTTTGATAGGGATTGCATTGAATCTGTAGATTGCTTTGGGTAGTAGAGTCATTTTCACAATGTTGATTCTTCCAATCCAAGAACATGGTATATCTCTCCATCTATTTGTATCATTTTTAATTTCTTTCATCAGTTTCTTATAATTTTCTGCATACAGGTCTTTTGTCTCCTTAGGTAGGTTTATTCCTAAATATTTTATTCTTTTTGCTGCAGTGGTAAATGGGAGTGTTCTCTTGATTTCACTTTCAGAGTTTTCATCATTACTGTATAGGAATGCCAGAGATTTCCGTGCATTCATTTTGTATCCTGCAACTTTACCAAATTCATTGATTAGCTCTAGTAGTTTTCTGGTAGCATCTTTAGGATTCTCTATGTATAGTATCATGTCATCTGCAAACAGTGACAGCTTTACTTCTTCTTTTCTGATTTGGATTCCTTTTATTTCCTTTTCTTCTCTGATTGCTCTGGCTAAAACTTCCAAAACTATGTTGAATAAGAGTGGTAAGAGTGGGCAACCTTGTCTTGTTCCTGATCTTAGTGGAAATGCTTTCAGTTTTTCACCATTGAGGACGATGTTGGCTGTGGCTTTGTCATGTATGGCCTTTATTGCGTTGAGGAAGGTTCCCTGTATGCCTACTTTCTGGAGGGTTTTTTATCATAAATGGGTGTTGAATTTTGTCGAAAGCTTTGTCTGCATCTATTGAGATGACTATATGGTTTTTCTCCTTCAGTTTGTTAATATGGTGTATCACATTGATTGATTTGTGTATATTGAAGAATCCTTGCATTCTGGAATAAACCCCACTTGATTATGGTGTGTGATCCTTTTAATGTGTTGTTGGATTCTGTTTGCTAGTATTTTGTTGAGGATTTTTGCATCTATGTTCGTCAGTGATATTGGCCTGTAGTTTTCTTTCTTTGTGACATCCTTGTCTGCTTTTGGTTCAGGGTGATAGTGGCCTCGTAGAATAAGTTGGGGAGTGTTCCTCCCTCTGCTATGTAGTGGGAGAGTTTGAGAAGGATAGGTGTTAGATCTTCTCTAAATGTTTGATAGAATTCGCCTGTGAAGCCATCTGGTCCTGGGCTTTTGTTTGTTGGAAGATTTTTAATAACAGTTTCAATTTTAGTGCTTGCGATTGGTCTGTTCATATTTTCTATTTCTTCCTGATTCAGTCTTCACAGGTTGTGCATTTCTAAGAATTTTTCCATTTCTTCCAGGTTGTCCATTTTATTGGTATAGAGTTGCTTGTAGTAATCTCTCATGATCTTTTGTATTGCTGCAGTGTCAGTTGTTACTTCTCCTTTTTCATTTCTAATTCTATTGATTTGAGTCTTTTCCCTCTTTTTCCTGATGAGTCTGGCTAATGGTTTATCAGTTTTGTTTATGTTCTCAATGAACCAGCTTTTAGTTTTATTGATCTTTGCTACCATTTCCTTCATTTATTTCTGATCTGATCTTTATGATTTCTTTCCTTCTGCTAACTTTGGGGGTTTTTTGTTCTTTCTCTAATTGCTTTAGGTGCAAGTTTAGGCTGTTTATTGGCGATGTTTCCTGTTTTTTAAGGTAGGATTGTATTGCTATAAACTTCCCTCTTAAAACTGCTTTTGCTGCATCCCATAGGCTTTGGGTCATCGTGTCTCCATTATCATTTGTTTCTAGGTATTTTTTGATTTCCTCTTTGATTTTTTCAGTGATCACTTAGTTATTAAGTAGTGTGTTGTTTAGCCTCCATGTGTTTGTATTTTTTACAGATCTTTCCTGTACTTGATATCTAGTCTCATACTGTTGTGGCCGGGAAATATATTTGATACAATTTCAATTTTCTTAAATTTACCAAGGCTTGATTTGTGACCCAAGATATGACCTATCCTGGAGAATGTTCCATGAGCACTTGAGAAAAATGTGTATTCTGTGGTTTTTGGATGGAATGTCCTATAAATATCAATTAAGACCATCTTGTTTAATGTATCATTTAAAGCTTGTGTTTCCTTATTTATTTTCATTTTGGTTGATCTGTCCATTGATGAAAGTGGGGTGTTAAAGTCACCTACTATGAATGTGTTACTGTCAATTTCCCCTTTCATGGCTGTTGGTATTTGCCGTATATATTGAGGTCCTCCTATGTTGGGTGCATAAATATTTACAATTGTTATATCTTCTTCTTGAATCAATCCCTTGATCATTATGTAGTGCCCTTTGTCTCTTCTAATGGTTTTTATTTTAAAGTCTGCTTTATCTAATATGAGAATTGCTACTCCAGCTTTCTTTTGGTTTACATTTGCATGGAATATATTTCCATCCCCTTACTTTCAGTCTGTATGTGTCTCTAGGTCTGAAGTGGGTCTCTTGTATACAGCATATATATGGGTCTTGCTTTTGTATCCATTCGTCCAGTCTGTGTCTTTTGGTTGGAGCATTTAATCCATTTACATTTAAGGTAATTATCGATATGTATGTTCCTACTCCCATTTTCTTAGTTGTTTTGGGTTTGTTATTGTAGGTCTTTTCCTCCTCTTGTGTTTCTTGCCTAGAGAAGTTCCTTTAGCATTTGTTGTAAAGCTGGTTTGGTGGTGCTGAACTCTCTCAGCTTTTGCTTGTCTGTAAAGGTTTTAATTTCTCCATCAAATTTGAATGAGATCCTTGCTGGGTAGAGGAATCTTGGTTGTAGGTTTCTCTCCTTCATCACTTTAAAAATGTCCTGCCACTCCCTTCTGGCTTGCAGAGTTCCTGCTGAAAGATCAGCTGTTAACCTTATGGGGAATCACTTGTGTGTTATTTGTTGTTTTTCCCTTGCTACTTTTAATATGTTTTCTTTGTATTTAATTTTTGACAGTTTGATTAATATGTGTCTTGGTGTGTTTCTCCTCGGATTTATTCTGTATGGGACTCTCTGTGATTCCTGGACTTGATTAACTATTTCCTTTCCCATATTAGAGAAGTTATCAACTATAATCTCTTCAAATATTTTCTCAGTCCCTTTCTTTTTCTCTTCTTCTTCTGGAACCCCTGTAATTCGAATGTTGGTGCATTTACTGTTGTCCCAGAAGTCTCTGAGACTGTCCTCAGTTCTTTTCATTCTTTTTTCTTTATTCTGCTCTGCAGTAGCCATTTCCACTATTTTATCTTCCAGGTCACTTATCCGTTCTTCTGCCTCAGTTATTCTGCTATTGATCCCTTCTAGAGTATTTTTCATTTCATTTATTGTGTTGTTCATTGATGCTTGTTTCATCTTTATTTCTTCTAGGTCCTTGTTAAATGTTTCTTGCATTTTCTCTATTCTATTTCCATAATTTTGGATCATCTTTACCATCATTATTCTGAATTCTTTTACAGGTAGACTGCCTATTTCCTCTTCATTTTTTAGGTCTGGTGTGTTTTTATCTTGCTCCTTCACCTGCTGTGTGTTTTTCTGTCTTCTCATTTTGCTTATCTTACTGTGTTTGTGGTCTCCTTTTTGCAGGCTGCAGGTTCATATTTCCCGTTGTTTTTGGTGTCTGTCCCCAGTGGCTAAAGTTGTTTCAGTGGGTTGTGTAGGCTTCCTGGTGGAGGGGACTCGTGCCTGTGTTCTGGTGGATGAGGCTGGATCTTGTCTTTCTGGTGGGCAGGTCCACGTCTGGTGGTGTGTTTTGGGGTGTCTCTGGCTTATTATGATTTTAGGCAGCCTCTCTGCTAATGGGTGGGGTTGTGTTCCTGTCTTTCTAGTTGTTTGGCATAGCGTGTCTAGCACTGTAGCTTGCTGGTCGTTGAGTGAAGCTGGGTGCTGGTGTTGATATGGAGATCTCTGGGAGATTTTCGCCGTTTGATATTATGTGGAGCTGGGAGGTCTCTTGTGGACCAGTGTCCTGAAGTTGGCTCTCCACCTCAGAGGCACAGCACTGACTCCTGACTGCAGCACCAAGAGCCTTTCATCCACACAGCTCAGAATAAAAGGGAGAAAAAGTAGAAAGAAAGAAAGAAAGAATGAATGAATGAAAGGAAGAGAGGGAGAGAAAGAAAGAAAGAGGATAAAGTAAAATAAGATAAAATAAAGTTATTAAAACAAAAAATTATTAAGAAAAAAAATTTTTTTAAGAAAAAAAAAACGGACAGATAGAACCCTAGGACAAATGGTGGAAACAAAGCTATACAGACAAAATCTCACACAGAAGCATACACATACACACTCACAAAAAGAGGAAAAGGGAAAAAATAATAAATATTGCTCTCAAAGTCTACCTCCTCAATTTGCAATGATTCGTTGTCTATTCATGTATTCCTCAGATGCAGGATACATCAAGTTGATTGTGGAGATTCAATCCTCTGCTTCTGAGGCTGCTGGGAGAGATTTCCCTTTCTCTTCTTTGTTCGCACAACTCCTGGTGCTCAGCTTTGGATTTGGCCCTGCCTCTGCATGTAGGTCGCCGGAGGGCGTCTCTTCTTGGCTCAGATAGGACGGCGTTAAAGGAGCAGCTGCTTGGGGGGCTCTGGCTCACTCAGGCCAGGGGGAGGGAGGGGTACAGAGTGTGGGGCGAGCCTGCGGTGGCAGAGGCCGGCGTGACGTTGCACCAGCCTGAGGTGCGCCATGCGTTCTCCCAGGGAAGGTGTCCCTGGATCCCGGGACCCTGGCAGTGGCAGGCTGCACAGGCTCCCCGGAAGGGAGGTGTGGATAGTGACCTGTGCTCACACACAGGCTTCTTGGTGGCGGAAGCAGCAGCCTTAGCGTCTCATGCCCGTCTCTAGGGTCCGCGCTGTTAGCCGCGGCTCGCACCCATCTCTGGAGCTCCTTTAAGCAGCGCTCTTAATCCCCTCTCCTTTTGCACCAGGAAACAAAGAGGGAAGAAAATGTCTCTTGCCTCTTTGGCAGGTCCAGACATTTCCCCAGACTCCCTCCCGCCTAGCCGTGGTGCACTAACCCCCTGCAGGCTGTGTTCACGCCGCCAACCCCAGTCCTCTCCCTGTGCTCCGAGCGAAGCCCGAGCCTCAGTTCCCAGCCCTCTCCGACTGGTGAGTGCCGGTCGGCACCGATCCTCTGTGCGGGAATCTCTCCGCTTTGCCCTCCCCACCCCTGTTGCTGTGCTCTCCTCCGCGGCTCCGAAGTTTCCCCCCTCCGCCATCCACAGTCTCCGCCCACGTAGGGGCTTCCTAGTGTGTGGAAACTTTTCCTCCTTCACAGCTCCCTCCCACTGGTGCAGGTCCCGTCCCTATTCTTTTGTCTCTGTTTATTCTTTTTTATTTTGCCCTACCCAGGTACGTGGGGAGTTTCTTGCCTTTTGGGAGGTCTGAGGTCTTCTGCCAGCATTCAGTAGGTGTTCTGTAGGAGTTGTTCCACGTGTAGATGTATTTCTGGTGTATCTGTGGGGAGGAAGGTGATCTCCTCATCTTACTCTTCCGCCATCTTCCCCCCAGGCTTCTATTGGTCCTGTTTCTGGCTAATACAGATTTTGGTACCAAAAGTGGTTCTAAAGGAAGAGAAATTTAAGCATAAGTTTTGTGAATTGACCTTGGATTTCTGGAATTGGCTCTCTAATCTGATCAGATTTAAAGGTGCTATGGACTGTATTTTCAGTAGTAAAGAGAGCTCTGATAGTCCATGGTGTGATCTGGGAATAGATTTTACCCAAGTGTCTCCACTGTAGACACCTAATCAACCACTTATAAGAAGAAAGGATGTGGGGTGACTGTGTATATGATACTTTCAAAAAGTTTTGCAAAATAACAAATGAGATTGGCTGATTGCTCCTAATGTCACTAGACGAAATGGCGAAAGAAAAGGATGAGCTCAGGGATTGCAACTCCCAGCTCAAGCACTTCATAAATGATCTGTAAGCTTCCATATTTGCCCTGAAGGCGACCATTATTTCCTGTAGCCACAAGGTGAGATTGCTGAAAATCAAATGCAAAACCTCATCCTGTGAAAAGGCAAGCCACTGACTGAAGGAAAATATTTGTAAATCATGTATCTGATAAAGGACTTGTACACAGAGTAAAGAATCAAAAGTCGATAAGAGGAAAACAGACACACTCACAGATAAATTGACAAAGGATTTCAAGAGATGCTTCATCAAAGGAGATATAGTCATGGCAAAGAAACACATGAAAATATGCTCATTGTTATCATCATTGAGGAACTATAATTGAAAACTACAATTAGGTACCACTACACCTGACAGGGAATGGTCACGAGGAAAAAGACTGACCAAATCAAGTTTTGGCAAGGCTGTGGGGAATGGAACTCTCACACACTAATGGTGGCAATGAAAATTGTGTGACCACCTTGGAAAACAGTTTGTTTCTTACAATGTTAGTCTTTCATCTACCATATGATCCAGCTGTTGCACTGGTAAGGATGTATTCTAGAGGAAGAAGGCATATGTCCATGCCAAGACTTACACACCTGTGTTCACAGCAGCTTTATTTAAGAGAAACCCAATGTGGAAACAACCCAAATGTCCCTCAAGAGGTGAATGAATAAAGCAAATGTGGCATATCCATATACTGGATTACTACCCAGCAAAAAAAAAAAAAACTATTGACACATGCAACAAAATAGATAAATCAAAAAATAAATAGGTGTCCAGTTTCTAGCCTGACGTGTAAGGAGCTTCAAAGTCAGCACTCCATCCTAACAAGTAAAAAGCCAAACAAACTGAAAAATCAACTCTTCTCAGATCTATCAGAGACGTGAGGTCACAAGGCGAATTTGTCTCCAAAATTGAATACAGAGAATACAACCTACCAGAGCAAAAACTCATCAGCAGAGACCTCCGTGGGAACCAGTATCAGTGTAGGAAAACCCAAAATGTAAATGTTGGGGTCTCCTGGAAGCCGCTGCCTTTAAACCTGGAGTAGAAGCTCCAGCAGCCATCAGGACACAGATCCTCAGAACCTGCCTCCTTCAGACACCTGCTATGAGCTCGGCCACTGGCATGAGGAGCTGCACGGGGAGAGACAGATTCAGCACATGTTATAATGTCCTTCTCACAAGGCCCATTTCTTCTCCTTTCCTTGTTTGTACCCTAAGAACAAAGTGGAAAACGAATAAGAAGTGGCCTGAATCCATGCAAACATTCATGATCCTGGAATAATGATAAGGCCATCAGCTTACTCACGTGTTATCATTCAATGTTCTGAGCAATCCTGTGGGTAAAGCATTCTTCTCCCCATTTTACAGACGGGGGAAGCTGAGGCTTAGAGAGAGTTATTACCTGTGTCAACTACAAATTGGCACTTGCCATGGTCACTTGCCATCTACCTCTATAAGGATTAAATCAGTTGCCGCTGCAGCTGATTACCTTCAACACCCCCTGAAAGGAATTCAGGGTGGAGATCAGGAACGAGGCACTCTGTGCTCTGAGAAAAACTGGGAGAACAGGTCTTCAGATAGTTAGGTATTTTCAGGAGCTGATTTTATGAGCCCAATTCTTGCATCTCCTCATATCTAGAAAAGCACTAAATTCCTTAATGGTGACCTCTGCTCCTCGTGACTAGCAGTAACCCTCGCGAGACCTGCAAAAAAACAAATATGTGCTTTATTGCATGTACTCCCCCTTTACCAAAATCACATATATACTGACCTTCCCCCCGCCTACCTCTTTAGAGTAGTTTCTCAGAGCTATCTGAAATGCTGTCTCCCGGGCTATAGTCCTCATTTTTCCCCAAATAAAACTTAACTTGCAACTCTCACGTTGTGCACCTTTTTTAAGTTGATACCTGTCTCACCTCCTGTGCCCCTACTTTAGAAGGAAAGTGGCTCCCGGACACCCCTGGAGCAGGACACCACACTCACTGGGGCCAGGAGGGACCGCAGTGGCTTTACCTACGAGACAGCGGAGGCACCAAGCCCCAAAGCGGGAAAGAGGTGACCTGGATGTGGATCCCTTTGTCTCCCCACACACCAGCGTGGTCCAGCCCCCACCAGGGACCCACACCCTCAGCTGAGTCCCAAACACCTGAAGGTGGGAGCTGCTCTTTTCCCCAGTTTATGTCTGTCTCCCTTAAAAAGTCGTCACGGTTGCCGCCATGACGTTAGGTTTCCACAGCAACTGCGATGCGCAGCCCTGTCCTCCACACTGAAATGCCTCCTATGTTGTGGCCATCATTTGCAGTCTTGAGAGGCTGCATCCTCTCAGCCACACAACACCACGGGTTCTGTCATCTGCATGAGGAGCTCTGCACTGGGACATAAAACTCTGTGAATACCCAGCACATGTTTGACACATCCTCATCCATCCATCTATTCATCCAGTTAACAGGCATTAAGACCAAACTTTACACGATCTCTTTGGTTGAGTTTTAGGCTTCTCCAGAATGGAAACAAGGAATTAAAGTGTGAAAAGGCAGGTGTGGTAAGCTCAGTTGTTAAATCTAGGAAGAGATGGCTCCTTCGCATTAAGATTTCAACCTGCTCAAGTTTCTTATAATTGATGATTTTAAAATATGCTTCAAGCCCTATCCCCCTCTCCACATCTCTAGTTACTGTCCTCTTTACATAGATTCTCCCCTTGCACCGAAGTTCTACCAAGAATTCTGCACCCTCCGTTCACATCTCCCTGCACCTCCCTTCCAACTCTGTCTTCATCCCTCATCTAACAGGGCTGTGTTCTTCCACGCTTCCACTGACATTACACTTGCCAACTCAACCACCACTTATTTGTCACACTTATACTGTAGATCCAGAATGTTGAAATAATTTTTCAAATAGAGACAAATAGGTATTTCCTCAAGAGGAAAGGATTTCCCTTCCACAGGGCAGAATTCAAATACTTGGGTACAGACAAGGAATTACATTACAGGGCAATCAGTTACCGAAAAGCTCAAGCTGTAACATACCTTCCATGGAGTTAGAGTTAGATAACATGAAGGCTGTGCTTTTGACAATTGGCTTTCAAATGACGCACACATTTTCTCGGACATATCTCATAATTTTACTTCATTGAAATGGATTTTGCAAATATGTTAAGTGAAAGTTAGCAATAATTATTTTTATGGTCACTTCAATAACCTTTGTTTTATCTGTTTATTTCTTTCTCAAGGGATTACCAAGTATGGAATAAAATTGTCTGAAATTATATTGTTGTTCCAGGCTCTGCCATGAAAATATATTGTCTGAAAGCACTGTGTGATATACCATATTTGGACAATATACTGGTAGGTATAGGGAACTCTTTTGCAGTTTCCTGACTGTTAAGTCAAAATTCTCTTACTGCATTGTAGAAATTATGATGCTTGACTTTCTTTTGGGATGTATCCATTAAGTAAGAAAAAAAAACAACCTACAGAATCCATATACATCAATCCATATTGATATCAATAAATGTTTGAATTAATAAAGAAATGGGTGATGAGAGTAACTGTGTTTATCAAATAATTCCAAATAATACATGGTGATACCCTGCCTCTGTGAAGTGAACCTGAAATCTGCCTTCCACCTCTGAGGGTAGGGCAGACTTAGTGTCTCACTTCTGAAGAACAGAGGAGGAAAATGGAAAACAGTTACTGTACACTGGAGAAACTGGGCAAACAGCACCTTAACCCACTGATGAAGGTCGACATCTCCAGTGACCCAGTGATGTCACGTGTGTACCATGTCCTCCCAGATATGATGTGATGGGAAGGGCACTTCAACTCTGTGGTATTCTTTCTCAAAACCCACAACCACAGGCTAATCACAAGAAAAATAAGACACTATGCCTGTACTCCTCAAGACTGTCAGGGTCATGAAAACAGTGTGGCAGTTCCTCAGATGGTTAAACAGAGAGTCACCATATGACCCAGCAATTCCACTCCTAGGTACACAGCTAAGAGCAATGACAACATATTTTTACATAAAAACCTGTACACAAATGTATGTGGCATCATTATTCACAGCAGCCAAAAGTGGAAACAATCCAAATGTCCACCAATTAAAGAATGGGTAAATAAAATGTGGTGTACTATTTGGTAATAAAAAGGAATGAAGTACTGATACATGCCATAACATAGATGAACATTGAAAACATTATGCCAAGCGAAGGAAGCCAAATATGCAAAAGACCGCATAGTATATGATTCTATCTATATGCAATGTCCAGAAAAAGGCAATTAGTATAGCTGTACCCAAGGAATTCCCCGCTTTACACCCAGACTTCCAAAAGGCTCTTTGTTGTGGCTTTTTGCCACAGCCCCTCCCTCCCACTTTCCTGTCCTGCAATGTTCAAGTTGCAGTTCAGGCTTCTGTCACCAGGTGGCACTAAAGAACCGCCATTTGCAAATTTCTTACAAATAAGTTTATTCAAACAGCAACGAAAAATACAGTACCTTCCCTTAACATTCAGCCTATGAATATATGTACAGAATGATTCTAATTCTGTCTGAAAACATTGGTAGGTGTAAATGAAGATTGTGAAAGCATATACTCCAGAGCTTGCACACGATGGAACACCAAGTGGCAGCAGCGAAACTTGTCAGTTGGTGGGCAGGCAAAGGGCAGGAAGGAGGTGACTGAGAGAGGATGGGGCTTTGGATCGTGGTGTGGGCAGCCTGTACAGTAGTGTTCTGTGTCCTGACAGGGGATGACAGAGTGTGTGAGACAAGGACTAGGCAGCCTGTACAGCCTGTAGGGTTATGGGGGTTAACACGTGTTCTCTGGTAGGAACCCTCTGTAGGGTCCACAAAGTACATCAGCAGACATTAATGAGGGAAGAGATAAATCAGTGCACGCGACATAGATTTGCAGTCAACAGCAGATGGAACTGCTTCAACATAAATAGAAATTCTCCAAATAGAACTGCTATCATAGTAAACAGTTTCATATTTTACTCTTTCCAAATACACGCTTTTTCATTTAAAAAGAACAAAAATGGAGGTGGATATGATGCCACCTGACATCTGTCATCTTCCTCACCCAGAAGGGTTGCTGAGTGAGTACCCGCGGGGCCACAATAGCAGGGAATGTGATCCGACCATTTCTCCAGCCCTGGAAGCCCATCTTCTAAAAGGGAGGCTGCTCTGTGTCCTCTAGGGCGGGTGAGGGCAGGAGCCTCATCCCGTCCTGCCACTTACTGGACAGGTGACCTAGGCTCTGTCAGCCTGAGCTTGGGCATCTGTGACAGGGGACTCACGATACCTGTGTCACAGAGCTGTCCTGAGGGGTGAATGAGAAAACCTGCCCAAAGTATATGGCATACTGTGGAACTTCAAAGGCTCTTTAAAAAAGTCAAGACTCAGTAGCAGGGGCTGGCTGAGCCTTAGGGCTAAGGCAGGCACCGTGGAAAGGTGTTTTTCATTGTTTCTCCTAATGAGAATATAGATATCTTTATGAAGGAAGCAAATCTCTCTCTGGTATGCCTTGAGTTCAAAGTTTTAAAGACAGAAGGATCTCTAGTTTCGTGGGAGACTCAGAAGCTCCTAAGAGCTGCTCAACCTCGTGCCTCTGAGCAGACCCTAACCCAGTTCCCCACGCTGGGAAGCCAGGCTTGCCTTTGATTCACCTGGTGAGCTCAGTGAGAGATGGCACCAGGGCAGCGAGTTGCGGTGTTTGTCTAACTGCTGCTCCTGGACTGCTCCGCCTGTTAATATGTTTATAGGAAAATTCTGAATCCGACCCACAGCCACCAGGACAGGAGTCCTCAGATCATGTCACCCCAGGATTTCAGCCACCCGCTGCCTCCCTGAGAGGCAAAAATCCAAGAAGTACTAGCGTTTTTGGGCACAATTGTCCATTCTTTAATTATTAATAACTAAAAATTTATATTATAGTCCATCATGTTTATTGAAAGTGTTTCATTAACTCTATTGTGAAATAAGAAGTTAAGAAGATAAGGAAGGAAATGAACATGTAGGAAAATTCAAGGGTTAAATCTGAGATGAGATTGCTCCTTCATATTAAACTTTAAACTTGCTCAAACTTCATGGCGTTGAAGATTCAACAACAACAAAATAAAAAACCCTCTTAGGGCCCCTAATCCTTATGCAGACACAGGTGTCTCTCTGTCCTTCTCTCTCTCTCCCTCTTCCCCTTCAAAGTATAAGTTCCCAAAGAGAAATGATTAAGCTTAGCGAGGAAGGCATGTCAAAAGGCAAGACAGGGCAAAAACTAGGCCTTTTGTACCACACAGTTAGTCAAATTGTGAATTAAGACGAAAACTTCTTGAGGGAAATTAAAAGTGCTACTCCAGTGAACACACAAAGGACAAGAAAGGAAACCAACCTTACTGCGGATGTGAGGAGAGTTTTAGTACTCAGGAGAGAAGATGAAACCAGTCACAACATTCCCTTAAACCAAAGCCTAATCCAGAGTGAGGCTTTAATTCTCTGCAATTCTATGAAGGCTGAGAGAGGTGAGGAAGCTGCAGAAGAAAAGTTTCAAGCTAGAATAGGTTGGTTCATGAGGTTTAGGGAAAGGAGCCATCTCCATAACATCAAAGTGTGAGGTACAGCAGCAAGTGCTGATGTAAAAGCTGCAGCAAGTTATCCAGAAGATCTAGCTAAGGTAATTAATGAAGGTGCCTACACTAAACAACAGATTTTCCATGTAGACAAAACAGCCTTATATTGGAAGAGGATGCCATCTAGGACTTTCATAGCTGGAGAGGAGAAGTCAATGCCTGGCTTCAAAGCTTCAAAGGACAGGCTGGCTCTCTTGTAATGGGCTAATTCAGCTGGTGACTTTAAATAGAAGTCAACGCTCATTTACCATTCTTAAAATCCTAGGGCCCTTAAGAATTATGCTAAATCTACTCTGTGCTCTATAAATGGAGGAACAAAGACTGAATGACCGCACATCTGTTTACAACATGGTTTACTGAATATTTTATGTCCACTGTTGGGGACCTACTGATCAGAAAAATAAAGAATTATTTCAAAATATTACTGCTCATAGACAACTCACATGCTCACCCAAGAATTCTGATGTAGAGGTATAGTGAGACTAATGTTTTCATGCCTGCTAAAATTACATCCATGCTGCAACCCATAGATCAAGGAGTAGTTTTAACCCTCATGTATTGTTATTTAAGAAATACATTTCATAAGGCTATAGCTGCCATAGACAGTGATTCCTTTGATGGATCTGGGCAAAGTAAATTGAGAATCTTCTGGAAAGGATTTACCATTCTAGATGTCATTAAGAACATTACTGGTTCATTGAAAGATGTCAAAATATCCACATTAACAGAAGTTTGAAAGAAGTTGATGGATGACTTTGAGGGATGCAGGACTTTAGTGGAAGAAGTAACTGCAGATGTGGTGGAAAGAGCAAGAGAATTAGAATTAGAAGAGGAGCCTGAATACGTGATTGAATTGCTGCAATCTCATGATGAAACTTTAACCGACGAGGAGCTGTTTCTTATGGATGAGGAAGAAAGTGGTTTCTTGAGATGGAATCTACCCCTGGTGAAGATGCTGTGAAGATTGTTGAAATGACAACAAAGGATTTAGAGTATTACATAAACTTAGTTGATAAAGAAAGTGGCAGGCTTTGAGAGGACAGACCCAATGTTTTTTTAAACATGTTTATTGGAGTATAATTGCTTTACAATGGTGTGTTAGTTTCTGCTGTGTAACAGTGAATCAGCTATACATATACATATATCCCCATATCTCCTCCCACGTGCATCTCCCTCCCACCCTCCCTATCCCAGCCCTCTTGGTGGACACAAAGCACCGAGCTGATCTCCCTGTGCTATGTGGCTGCTTCCCACTAGCTATCTATCTTACATTTGGGAGTGTATATTATGTCCATACCACTCTCTCACTTCAGCCCAGCTTCCCCTTCCCCTTCCCTGTGTGCTCAAGTCCATTCTCCACGTCTGCGTCTTTATTCCTGTCCTGCCCCTAGGGTCTTCATGACCTTTTTGTTTTTTCTTTTAGATTCCATATATATGTGTTAGCATACGGCATTTGTTTTTCTCTTTCTGACTTACTTCACTCTGTAGGACAGACTCTAGGTCCATTCACCTCACTACAAATAACTCAATTTCGTTTCTTTTTATGGCTGAGTAAATATTCCATTGTATATATGTGCCACATCTACTTTATCCATTCATCAGTCGATGGACACTTAGGTTGATTCCATGTCCTGACTATTGTAAATAGAGCTGCAATGAACATTGTGGTCCATGACTCTTTTTGAATTATGGTTTTCTCAGGGTATATGCCCAGTAGTGGGATTGCTGGGTCGTATGGTAGCTCTATTTTTAGATTTTTAAGGAATCTCCACAGTGTTCTCCATAGTGGTGGAATCAATTTACATTCCCACCAACAGTGCAAGAGCGTTCCCTTTTCTCCACACCCTCTCCAGCATTTAGTGTTTGTACATTGTTTGATGATGGCCATTCTGACTGGTGTGAGGTGATACCTCACTGTAGTTTGGATTTGCATTTCTCTAATGATTATTGATGTTGAGCATCCTTTCGTGTGTTTGTTGGCAATCTGTCTATCTTCTTTGGAGAAATGTCTATTTAGCAGACCCCAATTTTGAAAGAAGTTCTACTGTGGGTAAAATGCTTTCAAACAACAGTGCATAGAAATCGTTTCTGCGAAGGAGAGTCCATCGATGCAGCACACTTCACTGTTGTCTCATCTTAAGAAACTGCCACAGCCACCCCAACCTTCAACAGCCACCACCCTAATCAGTCAGCTGCCATCAAAACTGACACAAGACCCTCCAACAGCAAAAAGATTATGGCTCACTGAAGTTTCAGATGATTGGTAGCAACTTTCAGCAATAAAGTATTTTTTAATTAAGGTATGTACATTGTTTTTTAGACTTCATGCTATTGTACACTTAATAGTCTACAGTATAGTGTAACCATAACTTTTATAAGAAGTGGGAAACCAAAGCACTTGTTTGACTCACTTTATTGCAATATTTGCTACGTTGCTGTGGTCTGCAACCAAGCTCACAATATTTCCAGAGTATACCCGTATCTATAATTGAGGCAAGGCTGAGTGAATCAGTAGGAAGAGCAAAGGCCTCAGGTTCAGAAGATGTGGGTTCCAGTCTGGAATCAGCCAATGAGTAGGAGCATGACATGGGGCAGCGTGGGACATTAAGGTCCCAAACCTCAGGTTCCCCATCCCGGGAGTGAGGATTCTTCCCCTCATAGTGTCCTTGTCAGGATGTATTGAAATCACAAGACTGTGTAGGTCACAAAAGTGCTGTAGTCTCAGCCAGGCCTGAAATCTAAGACTCGGTTTCCTTATCAGTAAAGAATGAGTCACAATATGGAGTTTGTAGTTATGTCAAAAGGATTAAGTGTTATGTGTAGATTAAAAGATAAGCCAGTGTCCTATTATGTGCATAATTAATGAGAATATAAAAATGATGATAACTCATCCTGGGTTAATGGAACATTTTGCTTCCTTCCTTAATTTTTCTTTTACTATTTTCCAAATTCATTTAAATGTTTTGAAATATATTTAAGAGTATTCCATGCAGCAAATTATTCAAAAACTTTCAAACCTGGAATTTTACCTCTGGAAGGTTCATTTGGTCTTTGCCATGCAAAACTACGCCTGCTAAAAATCACAGACTCTCGTTGTAGTACTCTCATGGGCTCTTGTAGGGGAAGGAGCATCAATCCACAGCCTCCTCAGCTTCTCTGAACTACACGTTCCGATTGCTGTCTGTGGAAGAACTCTGCATTTCCGTTGCTGAACTGACCTGTGTCCCCAGCATCCCTCTCAAAAGTGGCAGAGAGAATCTGAGGCAACTCTTCAGACAAGATATTTGAAAATTTCAGCGTCTTAAGTCCACTGTGTGATGCTACAGCCTATGAAACATTGTGAGCTCACAGTTTTTGGTCCCCTTTCACATGAAACATGTGTCTGGCGATGGTAAAGGTGGTGGAGTTACTAGATGCCTAGTGGTAATCACACCAGTAGGGTATGTCTGAGACTTCTCACGTGAAGTGAAGTTTAAGCTGAGATCTGAGCCTAAGGAGGCTTTAGCCAGCAGAAGAGGAGAGGGTGGAGACTAGCCAGATATAACAGGAAGGAAATACCCTGTAACCTGGTTTATCCATTTGGAAAATCCAGAGTGGCAATCCCTTACCCAGAAGTTTGTCACGCTGGGAAAACCTTTGTGAAACTTAACAGGACAGTTGTAGAAAGTACCTGAACCCCTTCTGCCCTCCTTGCTCCCACCTCAGGCCTTTACTGACCACCAGCCCTCTAAGAGGAGTCCTATGTTATTACTATGATTTCTATCTGTGAAACCATAGAGAAGAAGAAAGTCGTTAGGCAAAACACTTTGAGTCTGATTTTATTTTACGTGTTCTTCCACCACTCACCATGCAAAGCAACTTTTAATAAATTTTTCTTTCCTCTTCCCAAATTTTCCACTGGAGGAAATTCAGAAATTGGCGGTCCATGATAACTGGTGAGCATATTGTCAACCAAGAAATGCAGAAGGCTGCAGATAAGAAAAATAGTTTTTACTTAGGGTCTTATGAATTATAATTTGTGAGGCACTGATTTGAGTAGCAACTCAAATGTGCTCATAGGGAAACAAAAATGGCAAGAGTTTATAAAGGTGACATATAAAGACATTCCAGAGAAGTTATATAGGTTATCTTTACAGAACTATGATTGGTGCTGGCAGGCATTCAGTCACTTGAGGCACCAGATTGGTTGCCATGCTCTGGTCTCCAGGGAATAACGAAAACAAGTTCCAGTCGGTCTCAGGTTGGCCAGGTCAAAGGTTTATGTTGCATTTGGGGGTAGAAATATGTAAGTCCTACTTCCTTACTAGCCTCCTGGCTCCATTTTCAATCCCTTTGACATAAGTAATCACATTTTGTTGTCCATGGTCCACGTGTCTAGAATTGCAGCTTAGACATCACTCAGCAGGAATCTTTGGAAGGATGGAGGGAGCCAGTTCTCATTCAGAGTGACATTTCTGGAAGATTTTGTGGCAAATGAAGCATTAAGGGTAGCCCACGTACATTAAAACTAGTGGCAAAAACATTTCTTCTGCCTCTCCCTCCCAACTATGATGGGCAACCTATATGTGTGTAATTGAGAGACAAAAGTAATGTGAAAAAGCATATAGATGTAGAAATATACCATTAATCCACACACCTATTATTTTGGTAGTGAAATTCCCAACCAGGTATATACTACTATGCTATAAAATTTTACATCAGTTATTTTTCTGATTTCAAACTGCTATCTTTATAAACTAATGAAGTGCAAGAATGTGTATTCGAGAAAATATTTTTCTATATTATTTTCATCTTGTTACAGAGCAAGATGTACATCCTTGATAGTTTAGTTTATATTCCCCAGATATATTTGTCTGTGTACAGTACTATATAAACAGGTTTACATGATATATATATTCTTCCAAATTTTTCTCACAGTATGTATACACTTTTCCTCATGTTATGTATGTTTATGTGCATATGTAAATATATGTACACACCTACATATTTTTAAAATTGTTTTTTTACTTGTTTAATCTTTATATGTTTGTGATGTATAGATCTTACTTAATTTTTTTCAATAGACTTTGAAAGACACTCTTACTACTAATCAGATTTATTTATGTACGAGAATATTAAACATTTGCCTATAAAATATTTTTCCTATAATTTGCGTTCCTTTCTATGTGACATTTTTGTTTGGGATTGACAAGGTTTTCTTTTTCTAACTTCCCTTCAATTTCTCAAATAAATTTGTAACAGATAAAAGGTTTTTGGGTCACATATGCAGTTTTGAATTCCCCTGGTGTCAATGCCACGCAGATAGGGTACTCAAACAACCCTCTCATCCATGTCTTGGTCTTGGAAGTTCATGATGGAGATAAAATACACTCCCTTAAGCCTGGAGTGCCACAGGGATTGAACTGTGTGGGGGCGGATGTGCTGGGCATGTGGGGCCCAGGTAGAAGCAGAGGAAAGTTAACCTCCACGGAGGGGAGAAAATGATCCCTTCCATGGGATCCCCTCCATGGGAGGGAGAGGCAGAAGAAATGTTTTTGCCACTAGTTTTAACGTACGTGGGCTGCCCTTAACGCTTCATTTGCCACAAAATCTTCATTTGCCACAAAACGATGACTTACAGAATTATTTTAGGCCAGAAGCACTTTACATGGTATCTCCTATAAGCAAACATATGTTCAAATATTTTGGTCTAAAGCCCTTTTCCATTGTGCCCTGAAACTCTCAAGGATTTTTTTTTTTTTTCGGTACGCAGGCCTCTCACTGTTGTGGCCTCCCCGGTTGTGGAGCACAGGCTCTGGATGCGCAGGCTTAGCGGCCATGGCTCATGGGCCCAGCCGCTCCGCGGCATGTGGGATCTTCCCGGACCGGGGCATGAACCCATGTCCCCTGCATCAGCAGGCGGACTCTCAACCACTGCACCACCAGGGAAGCCTTGTTTGTAGATTTTTTGATGATGGCCATTCTGACTGGTGTGAGGTGATACCGTCATTTGCTCTTTGCCATCTGTATGTCTTCTTTTTTTTTTTTTGCGGCACGCGGGCCTCTCACTGTTGTGGCCTCTCCCGTTGCGGAGCACAGGCTCCGGGCGCGCAGGCTCAGCGGCCATGGCTCACGGGCCCAGCCGCTCCGCGGCATGTGGGATCTTCCCGGACCGGGGCACGAACCCGTGTCTCCTGCATCGACAGGCGGACTCTCAACCACTGCGCCACCAGGGAAGCCCCAAAATTCCAATTTTTGACTTGACAGTTTATCTGTGTGGTATGTGCATTTCTGTCTTACACTTCTTTTACCCCAAAATGTTCACACACTTATGTGCAGATTTTTCTTCACCTCTCTCAGTGGCTGGACTTTTCTCAGGGCATAGAGACCCAGGAAGGGATTGTGGACATGGTGTGGAAAATTCCAGAAAGTAGTGGAAAATTCCAGAAATGTCTAACTGATGCACTGGAGCCCAATCTCCTCTCTCCTTCCCTCTGCCTTGAAACCTCTCTGGTCTGGAACTTTCAGAGCGACAATTCCGGCTCTGACCACTAGGGGTATCTATCTACATTGAGGACTTTTTTTTTTTTTTAAAAGGAAAATACATGATTTGTTTTCTTTTACTGTCATTACAGTGACCCACAAAACTCTGCTTGCTATTTCGATTATAGTTTTCAGGTCTGTTCGTTGTTGTTTGGTTCTTGTATTTTTTTTTTGGTATTATCTCTCTGAGGTGGGCTGAGGTTAATTCCAGCCATTTGACTGTTTTCAGAAAATTGTTACTTTGTACTAACTTAAGACAATCTCCCACACTACAGCAATAACTTAGTAAATCTATGCTTGGAGAAGTCATCTTCCATTCCGTGGAGCTCAATTTCAGTCTCTGTTTCCCCAGGTAGCATCTGAATGACCCTAGACAAGCTCCAGCACCTCAGTAAGCCTCAGCAACCTTGGAAAGTTGGTGATTCTGATATCAGAGTCCCCTTGTGAGGAATTCATGAAAGAACAGAGGCAATGTAGCAAGTACAGAGTCTGGCCTACAGCTGGCACGCAGAGTTATCTGGGTTTGCAGAATGAAGGAACACAGTGTAGTGTAGCTGATCCAGAGTCTGGCATACAGAGCTCTCTGTGTTTGTAACCAGAAGTATCAAGGTCCCCTAAGCCTCCTGATTCCAGATGGTCTCCTCTGCAAGGGTGGTACAGTTGGAGAGAGTGCCCTGGGTGTTAGGCTGGTAGCAAACTCAGGGGGCAGTAATTACAGGAAGTTAAGTCTCCTCTGGCCCCCAGGGCTCTCCTCCTCTGTGCCCTTGGGGAAGGGACTTCCTGTTAGGACTCCATCTTGTTTGTGTGGCTCTGACAAAGTGGTTTGGGGCTTGCACTCTCCTTCTTCGGAAGCCCTTCCTGATATTCTCCAAACCTCCAGCTCCAGACCCACAGATTCTCTTCACGAGCAGCCTGTGAGGAGGGTGGTGACAGATCACTGCCTTCAGGCCACCCCATGGGTGAGTTGGTCAGCATGAGACCTTGTCCTCAGATCCCCACAGGGCAGGAGGGGTTCTGGGTTCCCTCCCTAACCCCAACCCACAGGACCCCAACAAGCCGACCCCCCTTTAGAGAAGGCATGCGGAGGGCTCAGGCTCACTATTTCCCACTCTCTTGAGGAAATGGGCCAGGTGGGCTCTGACACACCCGTCCTGATTCCATGTGGAAAACCTCCCCTCTTATGGAAATGGCCATGGCTGAGGTGAATTATTTCCCCTGGCTGAGAAAAAGGCACAAGTCATGTGATCTTCTCAGGTCTAGGATTTGGAGAGTAGGGAGGGTCACCTAGGTGGGGCATGGGATTGTGTAAACTAATATCCCTTGGATGTATATGAGGTGGGGGAGGGGGAGAAAACCCACCATTACCACTGAATATTACATTAACTAGTCAGGGTAAATTGTATTAGTCCATAGAAGCTTACTGAGGCTTGCTTTGTTGCCCAGCATATGATCTATTCTGGAATGTTCGATGAATAGTTGTTATGTGCATTGTTCTATGTCAATTAAATACATTTGTTAACTTAAGTAACATTTTGAAACCTTCTCCCTCTAGCTGGGTTTTTGTCTGCCATTTTGTGCATCACTCAGTGAGCTGTGTTAAAATTTCCCACTGTGACTGTGAATTTGACCATGCTCTATTTCTGTTAGATTTTGCTTTGCATATTTTGGCTCTATTTTAGGACATGCATACAAATTTAGAATTTTATATTAATATCTCCTTATTGCATTGAACCTGTTATCACAAAGAAATCTCCTTCTTTCTCTAGTGATGCTTTTTTCTTTAAAGTGTACCTTTTCTTTTACTAATAGGGTTATACAAGCTTTCTGTAGGTTACTGTGGAAAAGGTATATACATTTTGCCATTTTTTTATTTTCAACTTTTCTAGATGATTAAAATTTGCATGTGTCTCTTTTCAGGAGCATTTGATGGAAGGTTTCTTGTCCAGTCTGATAATAGCTGTCTTTCTATTTGGAATACTAATCTGAAATTTTTAATGTAAAAGTAGATGTAATTTGGTTTATATATACTATCTTACTGTATGTTTATTTTTGCCCCTTCTCAGTTCTTTTGCCTTTCCTCTCCTTTGAAATGATTAACATTTTATAACTATTAAATTGTTACCTCATGTGGCTAGGTAAACATTCTTTTGCCATTCTTGTAGTGTTTACCCTTCAGATTACAATGTACATTTTTGCCCTTTCAGTCTAATGTTAGTTAATTAGTTCTTTAAAACTCCTCAGACAATTAGGGGACCTTGAGACACTTTGATTCCATATACCCTCCAAATTTATTGTCATGCATTTTCCTTCTCTATATATTTAAATCCCCAGAAGAAATTACTATCATTGTGTTATATAGTCAACACTCATTTAAATTTACCTACATATTCACAAATGTGATTAGACTTTCTTTCCTGTATCTACGTGCCTCCACCTGGGAGGATATTTCTTCTGCCCAAAGAAGAGCCTGTAACATTTCTTTGAGTTTGAGTCTTCTGGTCACATATTTTCCGAGTTTTTCTTACATGATGATGAAATGAATGCATATTTTAGGACTGTTTTTCCTTAAAGCATACTTTTTCTCCTATTACAATAATACTGTTACACTGAGTTGATATCTTGTTACTTTTGGAAACTTCTCAACCAATATCTCTTCAAATACCACTTCTCCACTGTTCCCTCCCGTTCTTTCTGGGACTCACATTAACCATGTGTTAGGTATGTTCACTGCATCTCCTTTAATTATCTCCCCCTCGCTTTTGGTATTCTCCATGTTATGTCTCTCCAGGCTCCATTCTGGATCTTTTCATTGGACCTATCCTTCATATCTCTAATTCTTCCGTCAGGCAGGGAGGTCACATTTGACCCTTGAAACATCACACCAGGGTAGATTTCAGGGTAGGTTTTATTGTGTCCCAAGAGCCGAGCAGAGAAGAGAGAGTTAGAGATGAAAAGCCACTTGTCCCAGGTCACATAACCTGATCCAAGCAGAGCAGGGACTAACATCACAGACTAAACCCTGGGTCCAGACCCTTTCCTCTGTGCTTGTTTTCTTCTTGGCTGTGAATGCTGCCCACCTCTCATTTCCTGAGAAGCAGAAACACAATGAAGTTTCTAAGCCTTTTTTTAGCACTGTGATACATTTCTCTTTAGATTATAAAGCCAGTGATATTTCTTCATTAGCCATGAGAACTTTCCCAGGAATTTTTCTGGTACTGGGCCCATTGATGTGTTGTTCTTAATTTCAGAGAACATTGATCAAGTGAACAATTTACAAAGAAAAGCAAGATGCCGGGGTATTTACCGAAGGAGACACAACTACTGGTCTCAACAGGCCACTTCCCAGCAGCAGCAAGATAGAGAATCACTAAGAAGTGATGCTCACGTGGACACCCAAGCAAGATAGTAAGTGACGAGGCAGCATGGCTGACCAGTATGAACCAGTGAAAAACAAAACCTTGTAGTTAAATATGTCATTCTTCTCTCTAACCTGGAAGAGTGAGGAATGATGGGATCAGGTTAACGGTTGAGCAGTCTTTATTGTAGCTCTGCTATCATTGGGGAAAATGTAGAGAAGACTTCCCAAGACTATACGGACCACTTTCTTCTCTCCACTTCCCCACAGTGCTCCCTATGCCATTCCATCCTGTCATCGGAGAGGCAATTTTCAGGAACAAGACGAAACCCATGTTAACAAGGAGACAGAGCAAAAGCCTCCAGAGAGAAGAATGGAGAGAAACAGGCAGGATGAGACCTTGGGGAGCTGGTTCAAGATCAGAGTGAGTGTGCTGGCTAAATGGACCTAACATGTAGAAGAAGATGACAGAGAGAGTCATGTTGGGCGCGTGTAGAGATGCTGGGAACTTTTCTCTCGTGGCAGTGGAGTTGGTAATCTGTCTTGTTATTACTAGGAGTTAACTTCCTAGATCATGTGAGGGCAGGTTCAGAGAAGCAATATAAAGGGAGCAGACTGACTGCAGGGAGCATGGGAGAGGCTGTCTAAAAGCAAAGGAGGAAACTACTGCCAAGGAGATGGAGCAACTCCACACCAGAAGACGCAGTTTGGCTCAAGCTGAGTGTGGGAGGAGGTTGAGTCTCTGGGGTCCTCGTCAGAGGGGCGGGCTAGGTCTGCCTTAGGTAAGATCTCTTAGAACTTTATAAAAGTAAGTACATGTGAAAGATATGAAGTCGATTATTTCAGGAAAAGTATTTAAATGGAAAGAAAGGGTATTTAGGAAGTCCATGTCTGGTGTAAAAGTTAGCGATAACAGATATTGTCCTATCTTAAGAAATTACCTAAAGCCTGAAAAAAGGTCCTAAAGCAAGACACAGCTGGGTCTTATCTTACCCTTGGATTCCATTGTATCACTTTTCTTTCCCCAATTATTTCTTTGGCTCCTAGATTCCCTTCGGTATTAAATATGAAGAGAAGTGGCTGCTGAATTTGATTCAGAAGCAATGCAGTGTCCCCTTCACCCCAGTCAAAGTAAGAGAGGACATTGAGGCCGATGAGAGGAAACGGGGTAGATGGCAGGCCCAGATGAGAAATGGCTCTGGTCTCATATTATGCTTCTCTTGTCACTCTCCCTACAGTTTCACTATGAGAAAATGCAGGCCCAGTTCTTCGTTGAGAATGCCAACATTGCCTTCGCACTGAAGAATGTCAACGGCAAGATTTACAATGAGGCTAATGAAAGGGTATGTATCAAGGGCATGAGCAGGGCTAGCTGGGGGCAAGAGGGCAGGACAGGGGCATGGTCTTGCTTGATCCCAGGGCTCAGATTTCCTGGAGCTTACCCAGCCCCTCTTGTGTTCTCAACAGATATCTATCTTTGTTGATCCCTGTGATGCACCCCACTCTGTGCTGAAGGAGCTGAGGTCAGAAAAGGTGGAGCAGATAAAGGTAATGCAGACTCAACACAACCTGTGCACTCACAGCCAGACCCACCTATTGCCCCCGATCACCACCTCAGCCTCAGGCCCCTGAACCCCATCCCTAACTCTGCAGCTGCCCGTGAAGGAACAATATGATGCCTCCCAGCAATCTCTTGACATCCAGAGAGTCCGCTCTGACCCTGGTATGGCTACAGCAGTAATTGTAGAGCAGGTGAGGGCAGAGGGGTCTGGCTGGAAAGGATACTCAGGAATGGTAACTCGGGGAGGGGTTGGTGCTGGAGCTGTACCAGCCAGGAGCCTCTCAGCCCCCGTTTCCCTCCTCCTGTCTTCCTGGAGACTTGATGACCCCTGATACTGGAATGGCACGAAACCCTAGAACTGGCATGGCCGCCTCCCTGCAGATCCGTCCAGGGAATATGCCCAAGGTGAGGACCTTAGACCCGATGTTGGAGCAGGTGGTGATGGTGGGAGAGATTAGGTAGAAGAGGCAGATTTGTCTCAGGTATCCCCTGCTGGGGTCCTCACTCTAACTCTTTCCTCATCATAGCTTTTGGCCTTGGACCTGAGCAATAAGAAACCCTACCAGCTGCACAGCCTGTCCAACACTATGCCGAATGCTTCCAACACCAAGAACTTGAACCTCTCCAACACTGAGGTGAGGTGTGGTACCCAGATCCGTCTTTGAAGGGAAGGTGGGAAGGCTCATGTGGTGGTGACAGAGGAAGGGAAATGGATTTGTAGGAAAAGGAAGCGACTAGGGGTGCACGGCCATCCTGGCTCTGTTTCTCTGGCCCATGTGGTTCCTCCTCATAATCACAGGTGAAGTCTGCAGGGGAGATGGACAAGGGTGAGCGGCTGGAGCCAGAAGGGATGTGTGCAGACAGAAGCCCCCTGTGCACCACCTTCCCTGATATGTCAACCAACATAAGGTCAGATGCATCCTCTGTCACCCGGTGGCAGCCTGAGCTACTCCCGAAAGTGCCCGTTTGCAAGGGGCAGCTGACGTGGACCTCAGGGAGGACTACAGGCCCTATGCTCTCCTCTCTGCATCACAAAGCTGCCAAAGTTTCAACCAGCACCCAGTGGGCCCCCAGCCCAACATGTGCATATTTTACATTCTTACGTGCTGTGTCTGAACCATTCTGGGGCAGGTGAAGAGCTGCAAATGGGGCGCCATTTCTCCTTTTTCCTCTCTTCTTCCCTTACCCCCACCACGGAAGAGCTTCTTTCCCTTCCCTTTGTTTTCTCTCTCTCTCTTGTGTCTAGGCCCATATGTCTCTCTCATCTATCCCCTCGTACCTTCACTCCCTTTCTGTCTTCATCCCCCTCCATCTCCCTCCCTGAGCCCCACCTCACTCACCTCCCTGCCCCAGCACCCTGGGCCATCCAAGGGGGGAGTCCAGGTCTTGGTCCAGGTCTTGGCAGAGTGCTGGACCGCCAGTGAGGTAGCAGAGCCTCGGGCACACACCCCATTCCCTCTTCTCTCCACAGCCTTCAGTGGGGCCCTGGAGGAAGGAAGGGAGGGGAAGGAAGCCCTGAAGCATGGGTTTGAAATGCTGGTCCCAGTGGCACTGGAGAAGAGAGTCCAGGCAGTCTGTGGGGGAGCTACCCAGGGGAAGGAGAGGAAGGGAGGGAGGGAGGTGGGGAGGGAGGTAGGGCCTGCTCTCCCTCTGTGTCAGTCAATGGGGGACGTGTTCAGGGCCCTGGAAGCCTGGGACGCTGTGGTGTGGGTGTACTTGCTCCCATGAGGAGGAGGGTCACCTCCACAGTTTCACTGACTTTTCTGTTTTGTCTTGATTTTGGCAGCTCCATCCTGGAATTGTTCCCCAAGTTACTAACCTTGGTAAGTGTATTCCTTGTTCACTGACTCCTCTAACTGGCACTGACAGCACCCACAAACTACTCTGAACCCCATTAGGTCTTGCCCCAGTTACAGTTTTGAAACTGACCCTTCAAAGTCCTGGGTGGAGGGGGATGGTACAGTCCCTGTGGGAACCTGACAAACGCTCTGGATCTTCTACAAGCGCATTCTTCATAGGCTTTGGGGAATCCATGGTGATGATCCAAACTGTAGTCCTGCCCTTGGAATTTCCAGGGCCCTTTCACCACTGACCTCTGACCCTCACCCTCTCTTGGGCCCATCCTTTTCCCTGATCATCCAGCACCACCTCCTGGTCTGCACTGCTGACATCCTCTTCTCTTCCCCAGGATGACCAGGAGACATCCGCACTGGCTAAGTGTGGTATTGAAGCCTGCAAGCGCTTACCAACCTGCAAGGTGAGGACGGAGGATCAAGCCGGGTTTTAAGTGGTGCCTGAGAAGGGGGTGTCAGCCATGGTCCTGAGGACTGTTTTGATTCCAGGGAAGCTACTTTGGTTCTGATGAGCTGAAAAGCCTAGTCCTGCAATTCCTGAAGCAGTAAGTACCTCAGGGAAGCTGAGCAAGGGGGGAAGGGCTAGGACAGGTGAGGCCACCTAAGCACAGGTCTGCTCAGGGGAGTTTTCAAGTCTCATTTGAGGTCCAGACCACAGAGATAGACTGTCTTCATTTCTCCTCCTTAGGTACTACTTGATCCATGACTATGGAGACAGACAGGTTCTCGCGGGTGCTTATCACGAGGAGGCCTGCTTCTCCCTGACGATTCCCTTCCACCCCGAGGACCCAGCCCCGTGAGTATCACGGCACAGGCTGTGCTCCCGGGCCATGTGGCTCCCCAGCAGACACAGGCCAGCTGCTGCAAACACCCACCACCCACTGTTGCTCTCTGTCTCCTAGAAGCAGCTTGTGCGAGTATTTCAAGGACAGCAGGAATATGAAGAAGCTCAAGGACCCCCGTGAGTGTGTGATGGGAAGACTGGGTGGGAAAGGGTGGTGAAGGAGTCAATCATAGGGCCCAGGGCGTGGCAGCCCCTGACCTTCGCTCGCTTCCCCTCCCCTCACAGACCTGCGGGTCCAGCTGCTGAAGCACACAAAACGTGTCATTGTGCACACTCTCTGTGTGTTGCCCAAGACTCAGCATGACTTCAGCTCCTTCGTGGTGGACACGTGGTTCCAGACGGTGAGCGCCTGCTTCTTCCCTAGGGTGGGCCCAGGAAGCCGCAGGTGGGTGGGAGGTGGAGGTGGTGACTGGGCGCCTGGGCACTTCCCTTTCAGGAAACAATGCTCTGCTTCTCCGTCAGCGGGGTGTTCAAGGAAGGTGAGTGTGTGTAAACCCCCAGCGCAGATGCCCCACTGCTGCCTCCCCCTGGCCAGGCTCACACCCAGAACCACTCAGCTTTCCTGACCCCTTCCCTTCCCTTCACTTTCTTTCCCCTTCCGTTCCCTTCCCTCCCCTCCCCTCCCCTACTCCTCGCCTCCCCTTCCCCACTGTGTTCTCCTGCCCTCAGGCTTCCCACAGACAACCCCGGTCTGAGCTGTGTCCATGCCTGTCTGCCCTGCACACCCTGGGCATTGAGGGCACAGGCTGTGGATTTTGGTGGCTCTCATCCCAGATTCTTACTCTGAGAACTTGGGCCATTACTCAACCTCTCGGTTTCCTCATTTGCAAAATGGGGTAGTAGTATCCACCTCTTGGGCGGCTGTGAAAAATGCATCCTGTGAACTTGTGCAGTGGTCGTCTGGGGCCCTGTCACTGGGTGCAGACTGCTCCTATAGATGCCCTCCCCATTCCCGACACCCTGGCCCCCGTGAACAACTGCCCTCTCAGCATGAGTGTCCAGTCACACCCTGACTGGGGACCGCTGTGTGAGGGTGTACAGCACACGCAGCTGTAAGGGGTATTGTAATTTGTTTGCTGTTGAAGTGGAAGGAAGTTCTCAGGGCTGTGTGCGTGCCTTCACCCGGACCTTCATTGCTACCCCTGCCGGATACGCCAGGTGAGAGCCCTGTTGTGGGCGGGAATGCCCATCCCCGCCTGGGCTCAGCGGCGTGGGAATGTGGTGGCAAAGACCTTAGGTTTACTCAGTATTGTGGAAAGCCAGCAGGGGGATCCCAGGAGCAGTGTAGCCTAGTGGTTAAGAAGAACATGGGCCTGGAATCGGCCTATGCGTTCACTCCTTGACCCAGCACTCACTCGCTGTGTGACCTTGGTCAAGTCACATGACCTCTGTGTGACTCAGTGTCTTCTTCTGAGAATGGGGATCACACTGCCCACCCCTTGCACTGTGGTAAAGGGTAAACACGAAATTGCCCCTGGGTTGGGGATAAACCTATAAATCAAGAGAAGGTGGTAGACAGTCTTTCCAAAGGTGGGCTCTGCGGGGAGGGGCAGAGGTACCAGTCAAGGAACCTGGGAGACAGACACAGGAGGGACGTGGAAGGAATCTGGTTGCTGAGTGCCAGTGGGAGCAGAGTCAGTGTTGGGGGTGTGGGTGTGCATCCATCAGTTGTCTGAGGGCCCATTTTTCCTTCAGTCTGTGCATATTGAATGACGAGCTGTTTGTGAGGGATGCCGACCCCAGTGAGACCCAGAGTGTGTTCTTCATCCCACTGTCTACACCCACCTCCAGCTCCATGCACCCTCTCTCCCAGCAGCAGCAGGACATCATGCAGGCATCCTCCACCCCATCTGAGATGAACCGCTAGTGGTCTCAGAAGTGAGTGCTGGGGTTGCATGGGGATAGGAGGGAGCTGGGAGGAGTAGAGGGGTGATTAATGGGAATTTTCAGGTAGCTATTTTAAATCTATTTTTCCTTACAAACGTTTACTTGTGAGAAATACCCTAATTTCATACTAATACATTTCCATGTATTGTAAAATACAGGTATCCTATCTTATATGCTGTTTTGAAACTTCTTTTATTATTAGTGCCAGCATAGTTTCTTCTCAGTATATGTGAAGCTACATTATTCTTTCTAAGATCAATATATTAAACAATTGAATTCCAGGAAGCCATAAGCTGTTATTGATAGGCATTTAGCTTTTCGCCTCTTTTTCAGCATTACATGCAGTGGCATCTGCTCATTCTGGTACATACATGTTGGTAAACTTGAAGGCTTGCTCTTGTAGCATAGATGTAGCAGTGAAGTTGTGTGGTCAAGTGTCTCCAGTTTGGTCCTAAGGGAGGTCATCTATCCTCCCCCACTAGAGGTGCTTTCAGTACAATGACTAGACTATACCAGAGCTAAAAATTTCTTTACTCTTCAAAAAGTGAATTCTGAGAATTCAGAGATAAGAAGAAATAGACCTCTAGGGTTTCAGGAAGGTGAAGGTGGACAGAAGTCAGGTGCCCTGGGGTTGACACTCACGGCTGCTGGCTCTGCTGACATCCCAATTCTTTCTCTTTACTTTCTTCAGTCCAAGGGCAAAATTCTAGATGTGACCCTCATCCACTGACCTGGGATCTTGAGAACAAATTTCTGCAAAGGAGCCTTTAGATGTCAGTTTCATCCTCATCGTATTTGTCACCTCTCTTCTCTTAACTGAAGCCATATCCATGACTAAGCTTGCAGTCCAGCTAATCAGGAAGCCAAAGTTTACCGTGTAGGCCTGCCCATTGGTTTTTATTTTTCCAACGCATGATCCTTGTTCATCTTTATATTAAAGAGTAACATTGCACATTGTATGCTGTGTGTCTTGTATTGCTTTTCCCCTGACCCAACCATGAGTTAGTGGGGCCAGGACCAAAAGGTCCCATCTCCCACATCATCCCTGGCAGTCTCTAGCATTTATATCCAACCTACACAGTGCTTGAAAATTATAGAGTAAGGACTCCATTCCTGGACAACACTAAAATCCACGCTTTGCCTCCCGATAACCTTCTCCCCACCACTTCAGTACTCACAAGTTGTGACCGTTCTGATGTTCACTTCTAAAAACAAATATAAGGGATTTAGCAAGTAAAGTACCATATTTACTCCATTAATTATGGATTTCTTAATTATTTAACAGGTCTAAAACTGTGTTAACATATTTATTAGTTTCTTAGGTTCTGTACCTAAGACTATTTTCCCCACAACTCCAGTGTTGTTTTTTTTAACTTTTATATTTTGAAATAATTATTGATTTACCAAAAGTTGCAAAAAATTGTGTAGAGAGGTCATGTATACCCATCACTCACCTTCTCCTAATGATAACACCTTGTATTATTTTAGTACAGTATCGAAACTTAGAAATGGACATTGGTAGAATTCACTGAGCTTACCACAATTTCGCCATTTTACATGCACTCATTTGTGTGTTAGAACACTTGTGTATAATACTTATATATTTAATAATTCCATGCACTTTTACCAGCAGTGTAGGTGTTCTATCACCACAAACAAGATCAAAAACTGTTTCATCACCACACGTTTCCCTCATGTTAGCCTTTATAGCCACACCCACCTTCTTCCTGATCCCACATCCCTAAACTCTGTCAAACACTATTATAACTTCCTAAATGTCATAGAAATGGAATCATATAGTACACTACCTTTAGGAATGGATTTCTTTCACTCAGCATAATTCTCCTGAGATCCATCCAAGTTGTAAAGTGTGTCTATCGTCTGTTCCTTTTTATTGCTGAATAGGATTCCACGGTGTGAATGTACCACAGTTTGCTTACCCATTCCCCCGTTGAAAGACATCTGGGCTATTTCCACTTTTTAACTATTGTGAGTAAAACTGTGATGAACTTCATGTAAAGGTTTTTGTGTAAACATAAATTTTCATTTCTCTGGGTAAATTGCCCAGAGTGCAACTGCTGTATCATTTGGTAATCGCATGTTTCGTTTTGATAAACCTGCCAAATTGTTTTCCAGACGGCCTGTACCACTTTGCATTCCCTTTGGCAATGTGTGAGTGACTCAGTTTATCCAGTGTTGCCTGCATTTGGTTTTGTCACTCTTTTTTTCAGCCATTCTGATAGGTGGGTTTAACATTTCATGGTGCCTTTAATTTGCATTTGCATGATGGCTAAAGATGTTGAATAGCTTTTCCTAAGCCCATTTGCCCTCTGTTCATGTCTTTCATCCATTTTATAATTGGATTAAGAGGCAAGAAGTTACCTCTAGAGAGCTGCCCTGGCTCTGGCTAACAGGCAGAGTAAGAGAATGTGAGGCCCCTCGAGACTCACTTTTCTTGACAGGGAGGGCAGAAGTGGGGCTGAAGCTATTAAATGTTCCTCAAATTAGGACTGAACTTGGATATGGAACAGGATTAAGAGGTGGGGGCATCTCTGGGTCCATCTGTGGAGATCTGGATAGGGCAGAAAAAGACGGGGGATATGGGGTAGAGGAAACACAGTGGAAGGAGGGAGATACGGGGGGATGCCTTCTAAACGATGCTAGATTCATCACTCTCAGCCTGCTCAATGGAGTGCAAGAAACTATTCTCCTAGACGTGTGGTTTTCAACTCTGGATATCCATTAGGATCCCCTCGAATGCTCAGATTCAACCAACTGAATCAGAGCCTCTAGGGATAAGCCCAGTCATCAGTATCTTTAAGGTTCACCCCAGTTGATTCTAATGAGCTGTCAAACTTGAAAACCTTATCTGATGGTGTATTAGTTTGCTATGGCTACCATAACAAGACACCACAGGCTGAGTAGCTTAAACAACAGAAATTTATTTCTCACAGTTTTAAAGGTTAGAAGTCCAAGATCCAGGTGTCCACAGGTTTGTTTTCTTCTGAGGCCTCTCTCCTTGGCTTGCAAATGGCCTCCTTCTTACTCCTTCTTCACATGGCTGTCCCTTTGTGCACACACCCTGGTTTCTCTTTATGTGTCCTAAACTCCTCTTATAAGGAAACCAATCATATTGGATTAGTGTCTACCCTAACGGCCTCATTTTAATTTAATCACCTCTTTAAAGGCCCTGTCTTCAAACACAGTCACATTCTGAGGTACTAGGGGTTAAAGCTTCAACATATGAATTTGGGTAGGACACAGTTCAGTTCACAACAGATGGTATGAGAAATACCTGGGTCTGAGAAATTCATCTCCCTTTTAGCCACCTTCCTGGAACTACTATACAACACTTCTGCCATCACCTCAATAGGTAGAAGTTGGTCATGTGACCATTCTTGGCTGCAAAGGAGGCTATAAATGTGGTCTTTTACTGGAAACATTACTGTCCCAAATAAATTTAGGATTCTTTTATTAAGAAAGAAGGCGACTAGGTATAGAACATAGGCTACACTTTCATACCCAAGGCAGCTAGAAGCACCACGTCAATTATCATGTCCTTTCTACCCAGCTTTCCAACCACAGTTTTCATGGGTTTAAACAAAACTGCTGCTTCAGAGACACCTGAGCTCACTCTCCCATCCTCCCAAATCCCATGTCCCAGACTATGCCTGAGTCCTCACAACTTAGCATGCTTAATCTACGTCATTCACTCACTCAGTCATTCATTCAACAAATATTTATTGGTTACCAATGATATGTGAGGCACTGTGATAGGCACTGGAGATAAATCAGAGAACCTGACAGACAGGGTCATGGTTCTCATGGAGCTCACATTCTACAGGGGTTGATACACTCAAGATTTAAGAGCCATTAAGAAAATAATATGGGAAAATGTGACAGAGAATGACTAGGGTGGGGAAGGCAAGGAAGGATTTTCTGAAGACGTAACTTAGATTTAATATTCAAATAACAAGAAGTACACAGTCAGCAGTGGGAAGATATAGGACCTGAGCCCTCGAGGCAGAGGGAAGAGCAAGACGAAAGGCCCTAAGATATGGGCAAGCTTGGCAGTTTTAAGGAACAGCTTGTATGCCAGTGTGTATTGGGAGGACAGTGTTAGAAAATGAGGTGAGAATGGTAGCAGGGGCCCAAACAGAAGGTCCTGTGGGCCATAGTAAGGACTCTGGGTTTTGTTCTTATTATGATGGAGCTATTGGGTGCTTTCTGAAAGGAAGGGAATTATTATTATAATCTACTTTATTAAAGCTCATTCTAAATGTTCCTTGGAGGACAGACGGAAATAGAGCAACTGTAATATCAAGAGACAAGATTAGGAGGCTACTACACACATGACAGTGAGAGGTTACAGTCTCGTAGACCGCAGTCGTAGCAATGGAAGGGGTGAGATGGGGTTTGAAATGAGATGTATCTTGGAAGTACTGAACTTGTTGATGAAGTCCACATTTGTGGTAAGGATAGAGAGGAATTAAGTGTGTCTCTTGGAATGTGGATTTTTGCAGCTGGGTTAGGGCGGTTTTCTTCGATGGGGAAATGAATGGAGGACCAGCTTCGGTGCAATGCCAGGAAACTGACCGTTCTGTTTTGACCATGTCGTTTGTGGAGCCTATGAAATATCTGGGTGGGGAGCATGTGGTTGGATGTATAAGTCAGGAGATCCTGAGAACATTCTTGGCTGTGGCAAAAAAAAAAACCCAAAACAAAACAAAAATCAAGCATGCAAGCAAACACACGAAAAACCCAACTGTACAGTTCAATCTGAAAATACAGGTTGATTCCACATATGAGCATGACACAGCTCTAGATTCTGGAAGGGATACAAAGACATATTAAAAGCCAACTTCACTGAGCTATAATTTGTGTTCAACGTAATGCATCCATCTTTTTTTCTTTTTTTTTTTTGGCTGTGCTGTGCGGCTTGCAGGATCTCAGTTCCCCAACCGGGGATCGAACCTGGGCCCCTTGCAGTGAGAGCACCGAGTCCTAACCACTGGACTTAGCTGTAAGCCTAAGGCTCTGACCTGCCAGGGGCTACGAACTGTCAGAGAATAAAGATATATGTGTGGAATATAACTATCATTCATCCACTTATTCATCCATTCAAGCGCCTAGTGCATGTCAAGCTTAGTGCTAAGAAGGGAAGATAGGACCATGAACAAATTCAGACAATGTCTCTGTCTTCCAGAAGATTAGGAGTCGAAATAGAGAACTGCAAGTGGCTCTGGTTGCTAAATAGTAAGGGAGGTATTTGGTGAGATAATTGGGCCCCCAAAAGGTCTAACCCCAGTGCACAGATGCAACTCTTTCCCTTCTGCATGCCTCATTGACAATGCTGTGGCATGACCTAGAACATAGAGCTGTTAGAATAGAATGAGCCTGAACATTCTGTGCATAAATGGCTGAGGAAACAGCTTTCCAAACCTTCCACCCAGCAATCAGCCCTGATTATGTGCAGAAGTAGATCTCAATTTCATTTAATTCTCACAGTTGGAGTTGTATGACTAATTATTTTGTCTCTGTATCTAATTAAGAAGCTGAGGATAAGAAGGGTGAAGTATCTTGGAAGAAAATGGCAGATCTATTGATAATAGGAAAGTGTTAGATTTTAAGCTGTGAGCTACTAACTAGTGTGGAATACTAGTTCCCATCCTTTAGGTCCAGGCTGAGGTAGTAGCAATGCAAATTTCTCAGGCAAATGCCTGGGATTCATTGGCCATTGGAGAATTTTAGGAACTGGAGAAGCTATAGGAAAATGAAAGCCTAACATACCATCCTCCTGCCTGCTCCGCATCATTGCTCCTGCCTCTGCTCTCTTGTTTTCTATGATAACGTCATCTTAACATTAGGTTTTGTTTTTGACTGAACTGTGTTCTCCCAAAATTCATATCCTGAAGCCCTAATTACCAGTGACTCAGAATGTGACTGGATTTGGAGATAGGGCCTTTAAACGGTGATTAAGTGAATTTAAGGCTGTTAGGGGAGACGTTAATCCCATCTGACTGGTGTGCTTATAAGAAGAGGAGTATAGGATACACAGAGAGACAGCAGAAGTGTGTATACAAAGAGGGACAACCATGTGAAAAAGCAGCAAGAAGATGGCCATCTTCAAGCCAAGGAGAGAGGCCTTAGAAGAAATCACCCCTGCTCACACCTTGATCTTGTACTTCCAGCCTCCAGCACTGTGAGAAACAAATTTCTGTTGTTAAGCCGCTTAGTCTGTGGTATTTTTGTTGTGGCAGTCTGAACAGTCTAATACAGGCATTATGAACGTGTTTCAGTAGTTCATGAAGCAGGTAGAGTAGACTGTCAGAAAGGATGACAATAAAGTGATGGTAAAAAATACCAATGATCAGTAAAACTGAAAGAAACGTGGTTAATTTGTATTACTCTCAGGCAAAATAGACATCAAGCGATTGCAACCAAGAAGGCTACTATCAAATCATGAAAATGTATTAAGAAGATAACAAATTCTGAACTTACATTCACCTGATAACATATCTTCAAAAACATATATAGCAGTAAGTAACAAAGTTACAAGTAACAGAAAGTAAAATCCACTTTTGTGTATACGATAAGGAAAGATACTTGCTTATATAACTGAGAGCCCAGAGGGAGAGGAGACTTTAGGTTAGTTGATCCAGTGGCTCAAAGATATAAAGACTCAGGCCCAATCTTGAACCAATGACTGTGGCTAGGGACATAGGATTATTGCGTGAGATCTAGAGTAACTCTGGTCTCACCCTTGGAACTAGCAGGCAAATTCCCCCCAAACATGTGACTGATTGTATGAGGGAGGAAAGGCACTAATGAAAATTTGAGACCACTTAGGAAGATGAGGAATATATATTGCATAGGTAAACAAAATTATCACCTTCAGGCACCATTTGAAAGCACAATTATCAACATAAGCATAAAACCCACAGTACTGAAGCTCAAATGGTTTTCAACTACTATGTCTTTCCGGGTAACAAATACTTCTATTCAGGAAATACCTACATTGAATTAGTGAATGGGGAGCTACAAAGCACTAGAGCTCTCACCCCTGCAGTAAGTTTAGGAAGAACCACAAAGGCATCCATGGCAGCGTACTGAAATCTCTTTTTCTTTCTCAAATTTTTGACAAAGCTTTCTCTTTACTCTCGTACTTTGATATTATTGTGTCAGGATAGTTTGACTAGAAGGGAATGGATTCTTTATAGTTACAATTTTATCAAGTATTACCATTCTGTACACATACAACACAGAGTTCATAAAGGTATGAAAGGTGAGAAGCAAGAAAATTGTCAACATTTATGATCAGCAACAATTTTCTTTAAAGAGCACCATTAAATTTCAATATGGAATATCTTTAAAAGCTTCAAGCTTTTAGAAGAAATTCAGTCTCATGAAAATGTAATGAAATTAAAGAACATCTTCTGTTAATGTACATATTTGTAAATATGCAAAAAGGAATATTCCTCTGGGAACACTAGCCCAAGAACCACTGCAGCCCTGCCGCCTGGCATACCAGGACCCAGCCCATACACCAACAGGCTGGCACCAGCTCTGGGACACATTGGGCCCCTCAACCAGCTGCTCCTGGATCTGGCCCCACTCACCAGTGGGATGACGCCATCTTTAGGACACCCCCGACCCCATACCCAGCCATGTCAGGAACTGGCCCCACACACCAGCAAACCGGCACTAGCTTCAGGAATCCAAGGCCCTGCAGTCAGAGACCCAGGAACCTGGCTCTGCCCACCAGCGAGCCAGCACTAGCTCCAGGACTCCCTGGGCCACAGCCCCACCCACCAGCAGGCCAACACCAGTTCCAAGACACCCCTCAGCCAGCTGCCCTGGGATCCAGCCCCACTCAACAGTGGGCCAACACCAGCTTTTGGACACCCCCAAACCCGGCAGGCAGCCATGTGGAACTGGCCCTGCCCACCAGCAGGCTGACACTAGATACAGGACCTCTAGCCCCACCACCACCCACTGCAGAGCCTAGCACCACCCACCAGTGGGCCAGCGCTAATCCCGGGACTTCCTGGGGCACTGCAGCCAGCAGCCTCATGACCCAGCCTCACTCGCCAGTGGCCACCAGCCTCTGCACAAGGCAGGGCCTGGCAACCCACTGGACCAGGGGCCAGCCACACCTACCACACCACCCACAGTAGTGTGCCGGTCATAACAGAAGGACACATGCAGCCCTAACAGGGGGCACCCTTAGAGCATATAGCTCTGGTGACCAGAGGGGAGAGCTCGGCTGGGACACACAGCACGTCTCCTACAAAAAGCCACTTCTCTACGGTTGGGAAATGCAGCCAACCTAACAGACACAGAGAAATAAAATAGCAAATTGGACAAAATGAGGCAACAGAGGAATCTATCCCAAACAAAGGAACACGATAAAACCCTAGAAGAAGAACTAAGTGAAGGGGAGATAGGCGATCTACCTGATAAAGAGTTCAGGGGAATGATTGTAAAGATGTTCAAAGAACCCAGGAGATGACTGGATGAACAGAGTGAGAAGTTTTTAACAAAGATTTATAAAATATGAAGAAGAACCACACAGAGAAGAATACAATAACGGAAATGAAAAATACACTACACGGAATCAACAGTAAATGAAATGATGCAGAGGAATGGACGAGCAAGCTGGAAGACTGAGTAGTAGAAATAACTCAAGCAGAATAGAAAAAAGAAAAAAAGAGAAAAAGAAATAGGACAGTTTAAGAGACCTCTGGGACAACAGCAAGTGTACTAACATTTGCATTATAGGGGTCTGAGAAGGAGAAGAGAAAGAGAAAGAGAAAGGGGCAGAGAACATATTTGAAGACATGATAGCTGAAAACATCCCTAACCTGGGAAAGGAAAGAGATATCCAGGTTCAGTAAGCACAGAGAGTCCCAAACAGGGTCAAGCCAAAGGAGACCACACCAAGACACACTGTAGTTAAAATGGCAAAAATTAAAGATATCAGAGCAATTGGAATGAATCCAACTGGATCACGGTGTATGATCCTTTTTAATGTAGCGTTGGATTCGGTTTGCTAATATGTGGTTGAGGATTTTTGCATCTATATTCTTCACAGATATTGGCCTGTAATTATCTTTTTTGGTAGTATCTTTGTCTGCTTTTGGTATCAGGGTGATGGTGCCTTCATAGAATGAATTTGGGACTGTTCCCTCCTCTTCAATCTTTTGGAAGAGTTTGAGCAGTATAGGTATAATTTCTATGTATGTTTGGTAGAATTTACTGGTGAAGCTATCTGGTACTGGACTTTTGTTTGCAGTGAGGTTTTTTTGTTTTGTTTTAATAACAGAATCTATTTCACTTCTAGTGATTGGTCTGTTCAAATTATGTTTCTTCTTGACTCAAATTTGGCAGGCTGTATATTTCTAGACACTTGTCCATTTCTTCTTGGTTGTCTAATTTGTTGGCATATCACTGTTCATAGTATTCTCTTATGTGTTTTGGTTTTTGAGGCTTTTTTTTTTTGTTTTTTGTGGTATTGGTTGTTGCTTCTGTTTAATTTCTTAGCTTGTTTATTTGGGCCCTTTCTCTTATTTTCTTGGTGAGCCTGGCTAGAAGTTTGTTGATATTCTTTGTCTTTTCAAAAATCTAGCCCTTGGTTTTATTGATCTTTTCTATTTTTATCTCTATTTTATTTCTTTCCCTCTGATCTTTCCCAAAGAAGTGACTTTGGGATTTTTTTGATTCTTCCTTTTCTAATTCTTTTTCTCTTTCTGTTTATTTGAGATTTTTCTTGTTCCTTGAGGAAGGCCTGAATCGCTATGTACTTCCCTATGAGAACTGCTTTTGCTGCATCACATAGATTTTGGATGGTTGTGTTTTCATTGTCATTTGTTTTGAGGTATTTCCTGATTTCTTCTTTGATTTCATCATTGACCCACTGGTTTTTTGGTAGCATGTTGTGCAGTCTCCATGTATTCGTTGTTTTCCCATTTTTCTTTCTGTGGTTGATTTCTAGCTTCATAACACTGTGGTTATAAAAGATGCGTGAAGTCATTTCTATCCTCTTAATTGTGTTGAGGTTTGTTTTTTGACCTAGTATGTGGCCTCTCCTAGAGATCATTCCTTGAACGCTTGAAAAGAATGTGTATTCTGTTTATGGGGGTGATGTGGTGTCCTGTAGATATAAATTAAGTCCAAGTGGTCTACTGTGTCATTTAGGGCCTCTGTTGCTGTATTGATCTTCTGTCTGGAAGATGTGTCCATTGATGTCAGTGAGGTGTTAAAGTCTCCTAGTATCATAGTATTCCTGTTAATTTCTCCCTTTACGTTTGTAACTATTTGTTTTACATATTTAGGTGCTCCTATATTGGCTGTATATATGCCAACTAGTGTAACATCCTCTTCTCTATTGATCCCTTTATCATTATATAATGTCCTTCTTTGTCTTTATGGACTTTGTTTTAAGTCTATTTTGTCTGATATCTGTACTGCTAAGCCCGCTTTCTTGTTGTTTCCATTTGTATGAAATAGCTTTCCATCTCCTCACTTTCAATCTGTCTGTGTCTTGTGCCCTGAAGTGAATCTCTTATAGGCAGCATATTGTACATTCTTGTTTTGTTTTGTTTTTTTATCCATTCAGCCACTCTGTCTTTTGATGGGAGCATTTAGTCCACTGATATTTAAAGTAATTATTGATAAGTATGTACTTACTGCCATTTTAAACCTTGCTTCCCAGTTGACTTTGCAGTTCTCTATATCTTTCCCTTTGGCCATTTTAATTATGCTACGTCTTGGTGTCACTCTATTTGGGTTCTTCTTGTGTGGGACCCTCTGTGCTTCCTGTACCTGGATATCGGTTTTCTTCTTTAGGTTTGGGAAGTTTTCAGCCATAATTTCTTCAAATACATTTTCTATCCCCTTTGCTCTCTCCTCTTCTTCTGGTACCCCTATTATGCATATGACTGCGCACATTATGCCTATGATTATGCATGTTACGCATGCTTTATATTATCCTATATAAAGGATAATATAATCTTTCATATATTTCTTATATAATGTCTCATATGTTTTCTTTATTTTTAAAAATTTGTCTTTCTCTCTGCGGTTCTGATTTGGTGATTTCCATTATTCTATCTTCCAGATCACTTATTTATTCTTCTGCTTTGGTTAGTCTGCTATTTATTGCTTTTAGTTTGTTTTTTGTCTTGGCAATTGAGGTGTCTAGTTTTGATTGATTTCTCTTTAGAGTTTCTAGTTCCTTGTTGCAGAGATCTGCATTTCTATCAATAATCTTTCTTAATTTCTTTAGCCTTTCTCTTACCTCCTTTCTGAATCTGGGGACTAGTAGACTGGTGAGGTCTCTTTCATTATTTGTTCCTTCAGGGGATTTCTCTTGTTCTTTTCGTTGGGAAGAGTTCCTCTGTTTTTCATTCCACTTAACTTTCTTTCTCTCTGAATTTAGGAGAAGCATGAATCTACTGTGTTCTTGAAGGGGTGTTTTTAGGTGGGAGATCCCTGTGTAGACGGTATGAGTCCAATATTTTTCGTGCAAGGGCTGGTTTTGGTGTGGGTGCTTGCCATGTATTTCCTTAAAGTGTGCTGGCCCTTGTTCCCTTTATAGGGGGTGTGTTTGAAGTTGTGTTGACCGGAGGCTGCACTGGTTGTTGGCTGGGGCCTCCTCTTTGCTCGATGGGTGTCACAGCCCTGTTGGGGCTGGGGTCTGCTTCCCAGCTGTTGGAGTAGGAGCCCTGAGGGTCAGGTTCAGTCAGGTTCCATTGCTCCTGAGCACATGCCCAGATGCAAAGGAGGTGACCACTGAAGCTAATGAGGTCCGTGTGGTCACCACAAACCTATATGCCTCCCGTGCAGGCATCTATGGTCCTGCCCAGAAGCAGCCCAAGGTTGCATCCCTTGCTCTGTTGTGTTTTCATCCCAGACCTAGTGCTGGGCTGTGGTGTGGAGTAGGCTGGTGCTGGCGGCCAGGGCCCTGTGGCTGCAGGAATTGAGGTGGTTGTGCCGCTGCCTGGAACCTGGGCTTCCTCTGTGGCAGACCTCTCCCAGGACCTGTCAGCTCCAGATCTGGCTCCAAGCTATGGTGTCGTGTGAGCGGAGCAAGTGTGCTCCCACCGTGAAATGAACGGCTGCATACTCCTGCCAAGAGCCCGTCCAACCGAGATGCAGTGCCCAGCTGCTGTGCCTTTCCATGGTGCCATCTGGTGCATGTGCTGGCAAAGTCCACCACAGCCAGACCTGCCCCCACTGTGTGCACACTGACAATGGGCACTGTGGCAGGGCCTGACCCCGCTATGTGCGGGCTCACCATGGGCTCCTTGGTTTGGCCCAGACCGTACCCCAGGCCCTCCGGGCTGTCTCGACACATCTAGATCAAGTCCTCTCCCTGGACCTGTATACCTAAGATTCAATGCTCACCTGCTGTGTGCATCTGAGGCCCCATCACCTTGTGTGTGCTTTGGGTTGGGAAGTGCAACAAGGCAACAGCCGCCAGTGCCAGTCTCTCTCTGCCCTGATTGTTAGCAAGCCAGCATGCATGCGCTCCTTGTGAGTAGAATTTAGGCTTTTGCAGCCCCTCCAACTATCCCAGCGGCTTTTCCAGCAGGCAAGGGGGATCCCCGGGGCAAGTGTCTGCCTATGTGTATCTTTCCTCCTTTACAGATCTCTCCCAGGGGTGCCAGGACCGTCCTCATGCCTTTAAAATCTTTTTCTGCCCTTCCTGGATACGTAGAGATATTCCTTGCAGCTTTGGTTGTGTAGGAGATCTTCTGCCAGTTTCCAGTTGGTTTTCTGTGAGAATTGCCTCACGTGTAGGGGTATTTTTGATGTGTTTGTGGGGAGAGGTGAGCTCCACATACTCCTACTCCACCATCTTGATACCCCTCCCTATTTGGGAGACTTTGAATTGCATCAAAGTGTCCCATATAAAAACAGATACACTAGACTAAATTAGAATTTCAGAATCCAGTGATAGTCAACTATTGCAAGTGCCTGTCAGTTTTTAGAGAGCACAGGATATGCCATGTTTTTCCAGATTTTGTGCGGAAAAAAAAGGTAGAGCATCATGTACATTTTAGATTATCATTGGACCCAAAGAGGCTACATGAAGTAGATTATTAAAAATCATCTGGTGATGTCACGGAAATGCAAAGTTCATTGATAGAACTTAGTCCTCAAAGCCTGCTTTTATTCTAAAGAAAACTGGCAAAGGTCACTCATTTACATCATATGGGAACATACCCACCAGCAGTAGATGGCGGTGTGATATCGTAACAAGAAAACAATGTGGCTGTTTATGTAAAAACCCATCTCACAATGCTTTCAAAGTCTATAGTTAGAATTATTTGGGGGGGTGTGGCAAAAAAATAGTTACAATGAGTGGATAACAAGAGCCAAGCTAGGACCACTTCAATTCTCCCTGTCTGATAAGTTTTAAAGCCTTGAAACACACTTATTTAATTGTTAAGTGGTTTTCACGCGGATGCGATTTTCAAACTGTACCAGAGAATCATACCATCACAAATGACATAGTTTATGAGCAAAAACCCTGTAAGGAATCCCTGCCTTCTCGCCCCTTTCCATCCTTTGGCCTCAAAAGAAGTTTTCACAGTGGATGTAAGTTTCTGTTTAGAGGCGGTGGTAGTCCCCAAGATTGGGCTCATCACCTAGAGCTGTTAAAATTTACACTGTGCTGGGGGAAGGGAGCACACTGAGTACTCTGACAGGGAGCACTATCTACAATTGCTTCTCTTCTTTCCCATTGCTTGACACTGACAGTAAAGTCACTTCTAGTTAATTAACGAGCTTCTTAAAGGAACAAAGAAAAACATGTTTCGATTACCATTTCTATAAAGGCACAGCAATATCTCATAAGTTCTCTTGGATAATGTTACCAGATGAAGTCAATTTTACTTTCTGAAAGTAAATTCACATAGGCTCTCTACTTGAGTTGTACATATTTGTGTTTGAACCAAAAGCATTTGAGTATTTGTGTTTAATTTAGCAGCATCACAAATGTCTGTTATTCTCCTTTCCCATTTCTCTGTGTTAAACAAAGCCACTAGCACTGACCTCCTAAACGTCCACCCCAAAACAGAAATATAAAAGAAGTAGAAGTTGTTCCCAGTAAACCTTGCCAAACAACATTCAAGAAGAATAGCTTATCAGCCTGCCTCACCTAAACAGACACAGCACCTGATACATGCAGTGCCTAAACTGCCTAGCTCATATAAGCTGTGTTCATACAGGTGTTTACCCATAGCCTTAGCGTCCCTTCCCCAATGTATGTTACAAAGAGCTGACGGGCACCCACTGGTGTAACTAAATATATTTTTAAATCCTAAAATAACTCCTGGTAATCATCGCAGGGAAAGAATAAATGATACGACCTTTAGTTCTGACAGGAGAATATCTGACCCTTCCCAAGTAAAGTTATAATTAGAACTCCAGGGTTTGCCTTTTGGTGAAAGAAGTTGACCTCAATCACCGTTAGTGGATTTGTCCATTACATAAGCTACAGTTGGAACAGACATCAGGTCTTGATGTCGGATTCCATCCAGTGATTGTATACAGATGCTTCCTAAATCCATCTTGAGGTTTCATAATAGGCTCTACTGTAAACACGTGGCTCCGTTTTCATACCCTGCATTTACATGTGTCCCATAAATAATTTTCCAAAATTATCTAAGTAACAGCAATGTGCCCAAACAGAGTCACTCCAAAAAATCACTACTTCCTTCAACAGGCTTAGAACTACAAACACAGTCTGTTATCCTTACTAGTATATTCAAATTTAACCATGGTGCAAAATTTGGTCTGTTGTATTTTCTTCAGGTTATTTATGTAGCCATGCCACGTTGCAGGGTGCCAGCAAAATAATCCCACTGCTTGTATAGCATTAAGTTTGCCTAAGCCAGCAAACAGGCAAGATCACATCAAATCTCTTTTGGATATACAGACAGATCTTCAGTTTTCCGTACAAATCAGCAAAAGAGGTGTTTGTAAAACTGCAATAAGAAAAAAACACCAAAACTATATTGTATATTCTCCTTTCCCTTTCTCTGTCCTTTCTAGGAAGATGCAAACAAAATATAAATGCAGTAATATCAATTCAGATTCTGCTCACTTTTAACTTTTGGAATTCCATAAAGAGCCATAAAGTCTGCAATATTTCTCTTTAGAGAAAAAGAGCCATAAAGTCTGCAATATTTCTCTTTAGAATGTTTAAAAATAAAAGAAGAAAACGTTTTCAACTAACGTCTAGCATTTTATACCAACTTTTATATATAGAAATACTTCACTTATTAAGGATGTTTATATTTATACCTTAAAATGAATCCGAGGGCCTTACCTGGCTTCAGCTTGGATTAGTTCTAATTACTGGAAATTATTTAAATGGCACTTTAAAGAGGTCCTCTATGATCTCAACTTTTCAGTAACTGCAGATGGCTTTCCAGTTAGTCTGAATAAGGAAGGCTGAATTATTCTTAATTTTCTTTGGAGACTCTTGTGGGTGATCAAAACACAAAGTCTGGAGCCAGGGTGCCTGGGAGTAAACCCTGGTTTGGCACCTGTAGGTTCGGTTACCTCTTAGGCAAGTGACTTAACACATCTCTGCTTCCACTTTCTCATTTTTGAAAACTGGAATAATAATCATAGTACCTCATTTATAGAATTGCCAGTATTAAAGGAGTTGACGTTTTAAAGTGCCTGACACATAGTAATCATTATATACATTTGTTTTTCAAATTAACAGCTAAAATTCACTTATTGAGTTTGCTTTCTCTTAGACTTGCATGAAATTACGACAACAAAGCTTACCTGTACCCACCGCTTAGGTTTTTGAAGTGGTCCCCAAATTATGGCAATGGTTATGGATTTAGGGAGGACCTAGTCCATTGCTATGTGTTAATTTATGTGTTAAATTTCACGTGTTATAAGGAAACAGAATCAGCACACGAAAGAAGCACATTAGCACATTAAAAGGGGGTTGGGGCAGGTGAAGCCAGCTTGTGTTCTGAGGAAGATCATCCAGAGGCACCACCATCAACGGGAAGCCCAGGAATGTGGGCAATCTCAGATCTCCAGGTCTCGCGAAGAGAACGGCCTCCTGAAACATGCAGCCGGGAGAACCCTACTGTCACTATCCTACACTCAGGAGGCTGACCCAGCTTTTGAGCACCGTGGGCTCCTAAGGCTATGGTCACGCGGATGCGGCCATCAAGTGGCAGGCCCTGACAGTTATGTGGCAGGCCCAGACCTACTGGCCATGTCAGCACCATGAGCCCTTAAACCCTGAGCTTGTGTAGTCTCTCTGGACCTATTGCCACTATGATCATGTGGTAGATCCAGCTTTTCAAGTTGCTAGAGCATGGCAGACTCCTAAACCCTGCCCATCATGTGGATTCATCCTGTCACGTGGCCCTCACTAGCTAGTGGCATGTGGAAGCCTCAGCCCTCCAAGTCACAAAGGTGACCTGCTTCTGAGAGTCGTATGGATGCTATGGTCGGTCACATATCCCCCTTGGTCACACATCAGGCTCAGCCATCTCTATCTCGTGAAGATTGCTGGCTACCAGAATCTTCAGATCCCTGAGTCAACACGGATGTGGCCGCTACCATCACATGGCAGGCAAAGCGCCTGCCGTCACGTGAACACCGCACCTACCCTTCGGCTGTTGGTTGTGTATATTCTACGGTCATGGGACATGCTGTGGTCTCCTGAGGCTCACTTCTCTTGGTCCCAGTTCACGATTGAGAGCTCCTGAACCCTGAGGTCACCTGCATCCTTCTACTCCGTGGCCTCCGCCAGCCAAGCCCCTGGAAGTCAGGTAGGGCCCCACAGCGGTGCATTACGGTACGTTACGTTACGTTACGTTACGTTACGTAGGTCCCGCAGTCACGTGACGCCGTAAGGTCGCGACCGAGGGGGGCGCCCTTTCAGCGTGTGGAGAGCCTGCCGAATGGTGGGTAGCTCGGCTTAGCCTTCTGAGGAGTCAGACCGAGAGGTGAAGAAGACGTTTAGAATTAAGGTACTTGTCCTGGCTGAGGGGGAACTTTGATGAGGCTCTGGCTCTGATGCCAACCTTTCCACCGGCTTTCATATTCTGCCACGGTAGGCGGTAGACGGTAGGCGGTAGTCGGGTAGGAGGGGCGCCCGCCGGTACTAGAGGTTTACTCAGAATTGGCGGGACAGCGGGCGGCAGGCGTTCGTGGGCTGCTCTCAGCAGCTAGGCTCGGGAAACTGGGTGGACCCCTCCCTTCCCCCTTCGTTCCCAACCCCCACATTAAAGCCCTACTCTTGCTTATCTCTCTTCCATATTCGTATTCACTGCCTGCCATGTGATGGCATCCTCTGTGCTCCTCAGACCACGTTTGTTATTAGGAACACCAGAGAAATCCTAGATGCCAGTTCGTATCGATGATTTCAAATCTGATGTGAATTTTTGTCTCTTAATTTGTTCTGTAGAGAGAGGCAAGGAGAGAGACTTTGTTTAATTTGATATTTTTTCAGTAAAAGTGTGGAAGTAGCCAGCACCTTAAGGTTCAGAATTTGTTTTCTGTATTTGCTTTGCCGATCAGTAGCTTTTCAAAGTGTGTGGGGGGTGGGATGCCATAATCTTTTTCCGCTTGGACCCTCTAAATGGCTTAAATTAGTCCAGCCAGACACTATTGGCTTCTGATTTTCCTCCTGATTTTCTAACCATTCCTTGTTAAATTCCTTGAAAGCTCTCCCCTTTCCTTCATGTGGGAAAAAACAGTGAATTTATTTAAGAAAACCATATTAAGTAAAATTATAGATGATACATTTCATAAAAATCACGTAGATGGTACTTAATGAGTAAAATGCAGCAAGTAAGAGATGGTGTTTACATTTGTGAGGGATTTAAATATGGTTTGAGAGATGGTTAAAGGGGTGATACATATATTTTGTATTATATAATAGCCATTTCTTTCCTCTCATTTCAGCACTTTCAGGTTTGCTCTACAAGACACTATGTCTGAGAGACAGCAGCAACAAAAATGTTTTTATCCATTGAAGAAATATGGGACATACAATAATGAAGGTACAAAGGATTTCTATATTGTCATATTTTAAAGATAATATGCCACTTGAATCTCAAAGAATAGGATAGTGTCTTAGCTTGTTCAGGCTGCTGTAGTAGAACACCGTGGACCGGGTGGCTTACAAATTACAAGAATTTATTTTTCATGGTTCTGGAGTCTGTGAAGTCCAAAATCAAGGCACCAGTAGGTTCAGTGTCTGGTGAGAGCCTGCTTCCTGGTTCATAAAGGGCTGTCTTCACGCTGTATCCTCACATGGCAGAAAGGGCAAGGGAGCTCTCTGGGTCCTCTTTTGTAAAGGCACTAATCCCATTCATGACGGCATCTCCCTCGTGACCTAATCACCTACCAAAGACTCTACCTGCAAATACTGTCACCTTGGAGACTAGGTTGGTACATAAACATTCAGTCTGTAGCAGGTAGTTTTCTCAAGCTATATGGGAAAGGAACATTTTTCCACAGACCACTGTGGAAAGTACTAGTGTTCCTCAGAAAACCTGTTGGGAAAGCCTGTTCAAAGTATATCTCTTCTGCCGCATTAATACCTTGTACCTTTGTTTACTAAGAAGAATGTATGCTTACTAATAATTATAATCTGTTCTTGTCATTAAGAAACCACTTATTGCTAACTCATGTTATCTTATGTCATTAGTCATTCTCTCTTTTGCTTAATCTTTCCAGTTTTTCATTCTTTACATATAACCTCAATTTATGTTTCTGATATCATGACGGCAAGCAATAAGTGCATATGTGCTAGTCATTAGAAGTCTTAAAAATAAAATAAAATGCCCCACTCTTGAAGAAGTGATACAACTTACCCGTAAGGATGAGTGGATGAAATAGCTCTCATTTTATACCAATTATCCAGTCTTTTTCAAAACTAGTTTGTTATTATTATTTAATCATTATAGCTGCTATTTTTTGAGTTCCTGTTTTATGTCAATCACTGTGGCAACCTTGTCATACCAGTTTTCTCATTTAATCCTCAGAAAAATCCTGAGAGGATGTTATTTTAATTTACAGATAAGATACAAGAATCAAGATAGGCTAGATTATGCTGTGGTAATAGACAGTCCCCGTATCTCAGGGGCTCATTCCTCACTTCGACTACATGTCCATGGCAGGTGCATGCCCCTCACAGGATGGTGGGCTTTGGGGGTCTGAGCCATTCTTACTGGAATGACTTGGAGACCCAAACTGACAGAGCAGCCTTCATCTAGAAAGTTGTCAGTCTCTGTGCCTGAGGGGAAGAGGACCCTGCAAGGTCTCAATCCAACAAGCGTATGTTCTGGCCCAGAAATAGCACATGTCACTCACAGCCCATTAGCCAGAACCAGTCACATACACAGCCCTGCCCAAACAAAGGAGGTCAAGAAGTACCAGCTGTTCCAGGTCGCCGGAACAGGGACCAATGGAAACACCTGGCAAACAGCACTACCGGATGATGGAATTGAGGCTCAGAGAGGTAAACTACTCGCCTAAAATCACATACGCAGTAAGTGACAGAACTTCACTGGATTATTCTATCAAATACTTGACAAGTCGATGTCTGAGATTGCTTGTGTCTGAATCACCTTGATGAGGGAGGTCTCTAGCCCTGTTCAGGCACCCGACGTAGTTGGTCAGCTGGGGCACTGCGGTAGCTGTTATATAGCTCCCTTTTACGCTTTCCCCTCGGCAACGTTATTTCGGAAGGAAAGTGGGTTCTTGCAAATGACTCTGACTCTTCCTATACACCGTACGTAGACCACATGCCCTTACTGCTCCCTTTAAAATGTGAATTTTTCCCTTTCATTGCTGGATTTTCCTGAAAACGAGTTGGTTGCCCGGCATTCTCCAAAGGTCACCAATAAGGTTCCTCTTTGTTGTTATTGTTGATGAGTGTCATTATGAACTCCTGGCCTTTGAACATGTTGGTGGGCTTCAAACCACTGTTATGTGGTGTTGAGAAGAGGAGTGAAATGATTTGACTTGCTCTCTGCTGCTGGGTTGAAAAGAGACAGGTAAGGGAGCAAGGATGAAAGCAGAGGGGCCAGCTGGACAGCAGTACAGTCCAGGAGGTAGCTGTTGGTATCTTGGCCAGGGTGGTGGTAATGAAGGTGGTGAGAAGTGGCTGGCTTCTGGACATACTTTGAGAGAGGGGCCGAGAGAATCTCCTGACCAGTTGGATGTGGAGTGTGGGAGAAAGAGAGCACGCCAGGCCCCCTCCGAGGTTTGGGGACTGAGCAAGTGGCATTTGTGGGTCAAATGCCCTATCTGTGTTTCCTTTCACTTCCAGTGCCACACACGGAAAGTCCCAAGGTTGTGAGTAGCAGGATTGCCCTGGCAGCGGGCCACACAGGGAAAGCGAGGGCTCCCCAGAGGAGTTCATCTGAGGCCTGGTCGTAATCACTCCATCGTGAAGTGATCAGCAGTGGGCGGATCTTTGCTCATAAGCGTGCCCTGAGACAACATGGAATAGTTAATGTACAAAAGGCACAGCACAAAAACCTAGAGAACCTTAAGTATTACAACCCAAAGGAAGCTGGTTTGTAACAGTGTAATTACCATAATCCTCCCTCCCCACAAGCCACTAGTATGATTATCTGCTGGTTCACTGTTTCAGTGGAATGCGTTAAAAATAAAATATCCTCAGTGAATCCACCCATGGGAGAGAGAATTGACACGATCTTATTTCTGCGGGTGCTGAAAAACTTCCAAATCTTTTCCCATGGTGAATTAGATATGTTGGAGAAGAGAACTTGTGGGTGGAGGGGTGAACAGCAACACAACTGCTAGGAGTGAATACAAGGTGAGATATAACCAGGACACTTTCTAAGCGTGGCTGTAGCTTCAGTATCCAGTGCAGTAGATGTCAGAGTAAAGAAAATGAGCAAGAGCCAAAGAGAGGCCTTACAGAATGATGAAAGGATCAGTACACCAGGGAGACATAAAGTTCCTAAATGTGTACGCACCAAACAACAGAGCCTCAAAGTACACGAAGGAAAAACGGGTGGAGCTGAAAGGAGAAAGAGCCAGATCTATATTTATAGTGGGGGCCTTCCACACCCACCTCCCTCTTAGCAAGTGACAGAATTACTAGAGAGAAAATCAGCAAGGATATAGGAGACCTGAATAACACAGTAAACTAACGAGATCTGCATGACATAAAGAGAACAGTCCGCCCACCAACAGCAGAGTACAGGTTTTTCCCCGAGGGTCTCTGTAACATTCACCAAGTTAGACCATCTCCTCGACCATCAGACAAGCATCAGTAAATTCAGAAAGAATTGAGGGACTTCCCTGGTGGTGTGCTGGTTAAGAATCCGCCTGCCAGTGCAGGGGACAGAGGTTCGAGTCCCGGTCAGGAAGATCCCACATGCCACGGAGCAGCTAAGCCCGTGCGCTTCAACTACTGAACCTGCGCTCTAGAGCCTTCGAGCCACAACTACTGAGCCCGCGTGCCACAACTACTGAAGCCCGCGTGCCTAGAGCCCAAGCTCCGCAACAAGAGAAGGCGCCGCAACGGGAAGCCCATGCGCCACAACGAAGAGTAGCCCCCGCTTGCCGCAAGTAGAGAAAGCCCGTGTGCAGCAACAAAGACCCAACGCAGCCATAAATAAAGAAATAAAATTATTTAAAAACAACACTTGAAATCTCCCAGAGTGTGTTCCCTGGCCATGATGGAATCAAATTAGCCACCAGTAATAGAAAGCAAAAAGAAGAATCCCTAAACACTGGGAAATGGTGGTTGACACATCATTCCAGGTTATCATTCAAACCCTTGTTAGAAAAGGGCTGAAGTTAGGAAGAGTTGCCTGCTGAGCTGAAAGGCATTTCAGGCTGGCCCAATAGAGAGCTCACTCTGGCTCTTTCCAACAGAGTATTGTTCAGGGCAAGGCTGGAGGGAGGGAGACAGTTCAGGAGGCCGTTACATCAGTGCCACCTGACATTAAAGCTCCAAGTGCACTGGCAAAGGAAGTCCAGCTAGCTTGCTGGTTGTTAGTGGAATCGGTTTGGCGGCTCATTGGATTTGGGAAGCACGAGAGAGGTATTGGTGTGGTTGCTGGAAAGTCCTGAGAGAAAGCAAGATTCGGGTGCCTTCCTGGTATATATATGACTGGTGTCCAGTCTAACCCATGGACGCATACACCTCGGTTCTTTATCAGTCCTGCTCCACTGTTTTAAAAGTTTCAGCGCAGTTGTCCTCTCCTCCTTCTCCTCCCTCTTTGTCCTCCTTGTCGTCCTGTTCCTCATCCTGCTCCTCCTCGATTCTTCTCCTGATAGTGCCATCTGTCGGATAAGGCTGTCCTCTCTGGACAGGCAGAAGAGTGTCGTTTCTGAGGCTTGTGGGACTGGTCCCTTAGGCCAGGTTGGCACTTTGCCTGCCCTACCATGCTGTTAGCCTAAGACATGGTACGTGGTAAGTGGACCACAGATGTGTCTGCAAACTTGTATTTTTGTTCCTCTTTTCAGAATACGGTGATGGTGGTAGATCACCTCAAGGAAGAAAGAAAGGTTGGAGTTATTTCCCAGGTAATTCTGGTGAGAGGAGCCCTCACTGTGAACATGATAGATGTAAGCCTCAGCCCTCACACCTCCAGGAGGATGATGGAAACGTGGTGAAGAGGGATGTCCAGGAGGACCCCAAAGTAAGACAGTAAGTGACCAGGCAGCAGGGTTTGTGCACAGCAGCCCCTGGGACGATGCACCTCTCTCACGCTCCGTGGACTTGTTTTTCTTCTCTCACTGCAAAACTGAAGCATGCTAGAAGTGAAATAATGGTTGAGCAATCCTAATTGTAGAGCTGGTGTCAAAGAGACGAGGGTGTACAGAAGACTTTCTTAGCACTTATGGCCACTCACCATCCTTCTCTACATGTGCCCCCTGCAGCTCTCCCTGTACCATCCGAGGCAACAAGAGAGGAGTGAAATGGCACAGTGAAGGCCACATGCGTACTACTGTGTGCAGAAACAGAAAACCTCTGGAGAGTGAAATGGGGGAGAACACACAAGATGGAACCCCAGGCAGCTGGTTCAGGGTCACAGTGAGTATGCTGAAAAACGTATGGAATGTGCAGGAGAGAAAAGGCAGGGGGAGTTGTGTTGGTCTCATGTAGAGATGCTGGTTTCTTTCCCTGGGGACAGTTTGTAATCTGTCCTTTTTATTACCAGGAGTTAACAGTCTTGTTCATCTAAGGGCAGGTTCGGAGAAGCAATGTAAAGGGAACAGGCTGACCGTGAGGAGAACGGAGGAGCCTGTCTCAAAGCAAAGGTGGAAACTACTGCCAAGGATATGGAGCAACTCCACATTGGAGGTCTCAGTTTGGCAAGCTGAGTGTGGGAGACAGAGGGTCGATCCTCTGGAGACCTTGTCTGAGGGACAAGCAGTGTGTGCGCTTGGTAGGATCTCCTGGAAATTTATAAAAGGAAGATCATCTCTGACACCTTGATTATGTGGAAGAGAGTTTGACTGGAGAGAAGAGTATTTAGGAAATCCGTATTATGCACACCCATAAGAAATCATGCCAGTGGTCCCTTCCTTACAAGCCCTTTCAAGCTCAGTAGAAGGCCGGAAAAGAACAGGAAAAGGTTCCTCCTACAGCCTAAATTCCCTGTTGTCTGTCCTCTCTCCCATGCCTTCTTTTCATCCTTAGATTCCTTGTGCGATAAAGTATGACAAGACATGGCTAATGAAGTCAATCCAGAGCCATTGCAGTGTCCCCTTCACTCCAGTGGACGTAAGAGAGGATGCCGAAGCGAGATGCGTGGGCACAGGGAAGGGGGAGAGAGAGAGACCTGGTTCAGCAGGGTCTGTTGGCTTCTGATACTATTGCTGTTGCATTCAATCCCTGTAGTTCCACTTTATGCGAAATGGGGCTCAGTTCTTTGTCCAGGAAGCTAGCACTGCCTCTGCATTGATGGATGTCAGCTACAAGATTCGTGACGAGGAGAGCCGAAAGGTGTGTCGAGGGCGTTACGTGTACCTCATCCTGAGGAAGGAGTACAGGCCAGGGGCTGGTTGTCTTCTTTGGAACTAGAGTTCCTGGTGCTTACCCCACCTCTTCTTCCTGCAGATACCTGTCTTTGTCAGCCCCTCCGCTGTCCCCTACTCTGTGCGGGATAAGTTGAAGCCAGAAGAAATTGAGCAGCTAAAGGTAATGGAGACTCACGGCAAGTAGTGTGCCAGCGCTCAGACCCAACTCTCCTTCCTCCAGACCCCGTCCCCCTCGCCCCCGATTTCCCTGCAACCACCACAGCCTCAGAGCGGCTCTCTCCATCTCTCCGCAGCTGACCTTGAGCAAACGATTTGATGTCTCCCAGCAAGCTCTTGATCTCCGGAGGCTCCGCCTTGACCCAGGTACGGCTGACAGCAGTAATTCTAGGGCGGGTGAGGGCAGAGGGGTCTTCCCGGAGGGCGACTTAGGGATGGTAACGCGGGGAGGGGCTGGTGCTGTCCTCACACCCCACTCAGCCATCCTATTCCCTCCCCTCTCCTTCCTGAAGACTTGGTGTGCTATGATATTGATATATTTCTGAATCGAAGAAACTGCATGGCTGCCACCCTGCAGGTCATCGAAAAGTATTTCCCTGAGGTGAGGCTGTAGGCCCAGTGCTGGTATTAGGGTAGGGGGTGGAAGGGATGGGGTGGAGGGCAGATTTGTCTCCAAGGTCCTAGATAGTAACCTTCACTCTACCTCTTCTTGCCCCAAAGCTGTTGTCCTTGAACTTGAGCAGCAACAAACTGTACCAGCTGGATGGCCTGTCTGACATTATACAGATGGCCCCCACGGTCAAGATCCTGAACCTCTCCAAAAATGAGGTGAGAAGAGGGAGCCAGGTCAAAGTTGGGTTGAGAGTGGGGGGCGAGCATGTTAGTGGCCATCAGAGTGATGACAGGAGGCAGGTGAAGGTACCTGTGTGGGAGGGAGGGGTCTGGGGGTGCAGGGATCCAGATGTCCCTCTTTCCCTGGGATTCCTTTTCCCACTTCCGCGCCATATTTCTCAGCTGACGTCTGTGTGGGAGTTGAGCAAGATGCAAGGGCTGAAGCTTGAAGAGCTGTGGCTGCAAGGGAACCCATTGTGTGACACCTTCCCAGACCAATCCACCTATGTAAGGTCAGTGTGAACACCCTGTCACCCTTCTCGGTGACCTTCACCCATGGGAGCCTAGACTATCTGTGACAGTGCCCCTTTGCCAAAGGTGGCAGCCCTGGTCTTCTGGAGGATCACAGGCCCCACCTTCTGCTTTCTCTGTGCCTATCACCAGTGAGGAGTTTCCTTCCCCTGACCTGCGCACCTCTGCAGGCGCTCTGGGGTCTGTTTCCAGCTCTCTGCGCCCAGCTATATTCCAGCAAGGCCTCCCAAGAGTGTGCCCCAGGAAGCAGGGCTTCTCCTCCTCACCAGGACCAGGAGCGACCAGCCTTGATCCAGATGCTGGCGCCCTGGACTGAGAAGGGTCCTCCAGCCCACGGCCTCTTGCTGAGAGAAGCCTTCCTTCTTCGTGCTGAGATGGGGTTTGCCTCCCCCGTTCTGAGAGGGGCCCTCTTCCCCTTCCTCAAAAGGGATCCCCCCTCCTCTCCCATGTTGACATGGGGGCTTTCCTGTGCCATGCTGAGGGCTGAGGCCATGGGTGGCTGCTGTCATGACATCCATTCTGCTGGCCCAGTGCCAGGAGCTGGACCCTCCTTGGGAAAAAGCAGGGCTCCCTGAGTCAAGGGGCCAGACGTGGGCCCCCGCCAGTGATCAGAGGGCTTCCCGAGGCAGGAGTGGAAGGCAGAGGGCAGAGGTGGTAGAGGAGACAGAAGGACAGGCCTCTGAGGGGCACTTCCCGTCCCTCCCTGCACATGTCACATCATTCTGCCTGGTCCTTCACAGGAGCCCTGGGCAGCCTGAGACAGGTATGATTCCTCAGATAAAGAACCAACTCAGACAGGTGCAGGGGTCATCGGGAGAGAAGACAGTGATCATCAGAGGGGGCCACGGATCCTCAGCCCCATACTGAGCTGGGACCTGACCCTTTCCTCTTTCTGAGGAAGATCTGCCCCCATGGCTGCTCGGTTTCCCATGCCCAAGTCTGGCTGAGCTCACACAGGTGACAAAGTTTCAGCTAGCATCCAGTGGGCCCCCAGCCCAACATGTGCATATTTTCCATTCCTACCCGGTGTGTCTGGGCGATTCTGGGGCAGGTGAAGAGCCGCAACCGGTGTGCCGTTTCCCCTTCCTTCTCTCTTCTTCCCTGACCCCGACCACGGGAGAGCTTCTTTCCCTTCCCTTTGTTGTCTCTCTCTCCCCTGTCTCTGTGCCCCTATGTCTCTTTCATCTCTCCCTTCCTACCTTCACTCCCTTTCTGTCTTCATCCCCTCCATCTCCCTCCCTGAGCCCCACCTCACTCACCTCGCGGGCCCAGCATCCTGGGCCATCCCTGGGGGGTGTCCAGGTCTTGCCAGAGTGCTGGACCCCCAGTGAGGTAGCAGAGCCCCGGGCTCCCACTCCATCCCCTCTTCTCCCCACAGCCTTCAGTGGGCCCTGGAGGAAAGGAGGGAGGAGAAGGAAGCCCTGCAGCACGGGTTTGAAATGCTGGTCCCTGTGGCACTGGAGAAGGGAGTCCGAGTAATCTGGGTGGGAGCTACCTAGGCGAAGGAGAGGAAGGGAGGAAGGGAAGGAATATTAAAGTGAAGGTACTGAGAGAGATGAGGAGACAGTGCCTTTCATACAGTAAGATGACAGATGCTCAGTGCTCAACAGGCAAGTGGACTGAAAACCCTTAAAATCAGGAGCAGAGGTGGGCAAAGGGTGCTGCTGGATTGGCCAGAACACACTGATCTCTGTTTATGGTATTACTGTTTTAACTCAAAGGAAGCATTGCAACCTTGAACTATCAACCACCTGTTCTCTATTTTTGGTTTTGGACAGGGCCATCAGAGAATGTTTCCCGAAGTTGTTACGCCTGGTAAGTGCCTACGTAAATCATTGTCTCTTTCGAATGTCGGTGGCCTCTGCACCTGCCCTCAAGCCCTTTGGGTCTTGCCTAGATCACATATTAGCATCGGAACCTTAACCATTTTGGGGGACATGGACTCCTGAAAATGACATGGATACACTTGCTGGGAAAATACCCATAAGTACACACACGCACACACACAAGTTGAATATAACACTAGAGACTTCCAGGACCTCATGATGAAGACATCCACTGTAAGCTTTCCCATGGAATTTCCAGGGCCCTTTCACACCTGACCTCTGACCCTCACCCTCCTGGGCCCATCCTTTTCCCGGATCATCCAGGGCCACTCCCCTGGTCTCCACTGCTGACTTCCTCTTCCCTTCTCCAGGATGGCCAGGAGTTACCGTCACCAGTGACCGTTGACGTTGACACTCCCTACATAGTAAAGCCCTGCAAGGTGAGGAAGAGGATCAAACATTTGGGGTGTTGCAGGGAGCCTTTCTCTACTGCATAGTCTCAAGTGCCATTTGATTCCAGGGAAGCTGCTTTGTATCTGATAAGCTGAAGAGCCTAGTCCTGCAATTCCTGAAGCAGTAAGTACCTCAGGGAAGCTGAGCAAGGGGAGGGCTAGGACAGGTGAGGCCACCTAAGCACGGGTCTGCTCAGGGGAGTTTTCAAGTCTCATTTGAGGTCCAGACCACACAGATAGACTGTCTTCATTGCTCCTCCTTAGGTACTACTTGATCCATGACTATGGAGACAGACAGGTTCTCGCGGGTGCTTATCACGAGGAGGCCTGCTTCTCCCTGACGATTCCCTTCCACCCCGAGGACCCAGCCCCGTGAGTATCACAGCACAGGCTGTGCTCCCAGGCCGTGTGGCTCCCTAGCAGACACAGGCCAGCTCCTGCAATCACCCACCACCCACTGTTGCTCTTTGTCTCCTAGAAGCAGGTTGTGCGAGTATTTCAAGGACAGCAGGAATATGAAGAAGCTCAAGCACCCCTGTGAGTGTGTGATGGGAAGACTGGGTGGGAAAGGGTGGTGAAGGGGTCAATCATAGGGCCCAGGGCGTGGCAGCCCCTGACCTTCGCTCGCTTCCCCTCCCCTCACAGACCTGCGGGTCCAGCTGCTGAAGCACACAAAACGTGTCATTGTGCACACCCTCTGTGTGTTGCCCAAGACTCAGCATGCCTTCAGCTCCTTCGTGGTGGACACGTGGTTCCAGACGGTGAGCGCCTGCTTCCTCCCTCGGGTGGGCCCAGGAAGCCGCAGGTGGGTGGGAGGTGGAGGTGGTGACTGGGCACCTGGGCTCTTCCCTTTCAGAAAACGATGCTCTGCTTCTCCGTCAGCGGGGTGTTCAAGGCAGGTGAGTGTGTGTAGACCCCCAGCGCAGATGCCCCACTGCTGCCTCCCCCTGGCCAGGCTCACTCCCAGAACCACCTAGCTTCCCTGACCCCTTCCCTTCCCTTCCCCTTCTCTTCTCTTCCCTTCCCCTCCCCCTCCTGTCCCTTCCCTTCCCTTCCCTGCATTCCACCCCTCCCCTCCCCACCTGCCCTCCCCCACCTCCCCTCCCCTACTCTCCCCGCCCCTCCTCTCCCCTCCCCTTCCCCACTGTGTTCTCCTGCCCTCAGGCTTCCCACAGACAATCCAGGTCTGAGCTGTGTCCATGCCTGTCTGCCCTGCACACCCTGGGCTTTGGGGACACAGGCTGTGGCATTTGGTGGCTCTCAACCCAGATACTTACTCTGAGAACTTGGGCCGTTACTTAAGGTCTCAGTTTCCTCATTTGCAAAATTGGGTAGTAGTATCCACCTCTTGGGCAGCTGTGAAAAATGCATCCCATGAACTTGTGTAGTGGTCGTCAGGGGCCCTGTCACTGGGCGCAGACTGCTCCTACAGTTGCCCTCCCCATTCCCGACACCCTGGCCCCCGTGAACAACTGCCCTCTCAGCATGAGTGTCCAGTCACACCCTGACTGGGGACCGCCATGTGAGCGTGTACAGCACATGCAGCTGTAAGGGGTGCTGTAATTTGTTTGTTGTTGAAGTGGAAGGAAGTTCTCAGGGCTGTGTGCGTGCCTTCACCCGGACCTTCATCGCTACCCCTGCCCGCTACGCCAGGTGAGAGCCCTGTTGTGGGCGGGAATGCCCATCCCCGCTTGGACTCAGGGGCGTGGGAATGTGGTGGTGCAGACCTTAGGTTTACTCAGTATTGTGGAAAGCCAGCAGGGAGATCCCAGGAGCAGTGTAGCCTAGTGGTTAGGAAGAGCGTGGGCTCTGGGATCGGCCTATGGGTTCTTTCCTTGACCCAACACTCACTCGCTGTGTGACCTTGGTCAATTCACATGACCTCTGTGTGACTCAGTGTTGTCTTCCGAGAATGGGGATCAGACTGTCCACTCCTTGCACTGTGGTAAAGGGTAAATGCGAAATTGCCCCTGGGTTGGGGATGAACCTATAAATCAAGTGAAGGTGGTAGACAGTCCCTCCAAAGGTGGGCTCTGCGGGGAGGGGCGGAGGTACCAGTCAAGGAACCTGGGAGACAGAAACGGGAGGCGCGTGGAAGGAATCTGGTTGCTGAGTGCCAGTGGGAGCAGAGTCAGTGTTGGGGGTGTGGGTGTGCATCCATCAGTTGTCTGAGGGCCCATTTTTCCTTCAGTCTGTGCATCGTGAATGACGAGCTGTTTGTGAGGGATGCCGACCCCAGTGAGACCCACAGTGTGTTCTCCACCCCACTGTCTACACCCACCTCCAGCTCCATGCACCCCTCTCCCAGCAGCAGCAGAACATTATGCAGGCATCCTCCACCCCATCTGAGATGAACCGCTAGTGGTCTCAGAAGTGAGTGCTGGGGTTGCATGGGGATAGGAGGGAGCTGGGAGGAGTAGAGGAGTGATTAATGGGAACTTGAAGGTAATTTGTTTTCCTTGTTTATTTCAGTCATTTTTAATCTGAACATTTCATCCGTGGTACATATAATGCTACCTAGTTATTTTGAGCAGCCTTGTATTATTTTTATTAATTTCATGGATGCTGCTTCTGTATTAACAGACAGTTGGGTGTTCAGGAGTGTGCATGAGGTTCATTCCACCATATATGTCACAGTGTATGTGGAAGGGAAAAATATCATTACCCCAAAACATACCTCCCAGAGGTAACCGTTGAATGTTTTCACCTTCATCATATCTTCCTGTAAGTTTGCTTACATAGGTGTTTACATATTTATTATGCACGTTTATATATTTCTATATTTATCTACAGAAAATGAGATCTCATCATGAGAGGGAGAGAGAGAAGGAAATAGAGAGACTGAGACAATGAGAAAGAGAGGCTTGTAGCTGAATGGGGAAGAGGGGTCCAAGGAGGGATTATTTAATCTTCAGTGCCTTGAAACTTGAGCAAGTTAACAGCTAATGTGAAGGAGCCATCTCAGCTCATTTTTAACTCTTAAATTTGCCCATATATTAATTTTCCTTCTTATCCTATTTCTACTACAGAGCTAATGAGACACCTCAAATGGAATAGTATAAATTTTAAGCGGAATATATATTTAGTTATTAGTGAATGAAAGAAGGGACAATCGTATTTCAGTGAAATGGTAGTACTTTTTAGGTTTTTGTGTCACAGGGAGGCAGCAGATGGTTGAAACTGTGGTGTGACGTGGCTGGATGACGCATGATCTGAGGACCCCTGCACTGTTGAATGGGAGACAGGTCTAGAATGTTCCTATAAACGTATTAGCAGGCGGAGCAGTCCAGGAGCAGCAGTTAGGCAAACACTACGGCTGGCTGCCCTGGTGCCATCGCTCACTGAGCTCACCAGGTGAATCAAAGGCAAGCCTGTCTTCCCAGCGTGGGGAACTGGGTTAGGGTCTGCTCAGAGGCACGATGTGGGGCAGCTCTTAGGAGCTTCTGAGTCTCCCAAGAAGATCCTTCTGTCGTTAAAACTTTGAACTCAAGGCATACCAGAGGGAGATTTGCTTCCTTCATAAAGATATCTATATTCTCATTAGGAGAAACAATGAGAAACACCTTTCCACAGTGCCTGCCTTGGCCCCAGGTTTTCTCATTCACCCGTCAGGACAGCTCTGTGTTAAAGATTAGTCCCATTTCACAGATGACAGACTCCTCCTCATATAGCTTCTATCACCTATCCAGGTAAGTGGGAGTTTGGGAATGAGGTTCCATCCCTCGCCCTCTCTAGAGGACAGTGGAGCAGCCTCCCTTTTAGACAGTGGGCTTCCAGGCCTGGAGAAATGGTCCTTTTGTTCTCCCCGGATATAACAGGCCCAAGGGGTACTCCCTCAAAACCCCTACTGATGAATATGATAGTGCACATACACGCGCACATGCATTCATTAACTTGGAAAAGCATTCACTGTGCTCAGTTTCACGGGGGAGGTAAAGTAGAACCAAATGGAGTTGACAGCATATCTCCGTGTGTGTGTGTGTTTGTGTGTGTGTATCGACGGGCTGTGTATAGGAAATGTATAAAGTCATTAGTGATAAAAGTACAATATGTCAGGTAAAAACGTGGAGATGACATACCTCTGAGAGGCAGGCACTTCCTTCTTTACCTCAGAGTCCCCCTTCCTTAGTGTGCAGGACAACTTTTTTTTTTAAACATCTTTATTGGAGTATAATTGCTTTACAACGTTGTGTTAGTTTCTGCTGTGTAAGAAAGTGAATCCTGTATGTGTATATATATATATGTATATATATATATATATATATACATATGTATATATTTACATATATATATATATATATATATATATATATCCCTATATCGCCTCCCTCTTGCATCTCCCTCCCTCCCTCCCTAACCCACCCCTCTAGGTGGTCACCAAGCACCGAGCTGATCTCCCTGTGCTATGCAGCTGCTTCCCACTAGCTGTCTGTTTTACATTTGGTAGTGTATATAAGTCCATGCCACTCTCGCACTTCGTCCCAGCTTACCCTTCCCTTCCCCATGTCCTCAAGTCCGTTCTCTACGTCTGCGTCTTTATTCCTGTCCTGCCCCTAGTTTCTTCAGAACCGTTTTTGGTTTTGAGATTCCATATACATGTGTTAGCATACGGTATTTGTTTTTCTCTTTCTGACTTACTTCACTCTGTATGACAGACTCTAGGTCCATCCACCTCACTACAAATAACTCAATTTCGTTTCCTTTTATGGCTGAGTAAATATTCCATTGTATATATGTGTCACATCTTCTTTATCCATTCATTTGTCAGTGGCCACGTAGGTTGCTTCCATGTCCTGGCTATTGTAAATAGTGTTGCAGTGAACATTGTGCTACCTGACTCTGTTTGAATTATGGTTTTCTCAGGGTATATGCCCAGTAGTGGGATTGCTGTGTCATAACCCTCTTGCACTGTTGGTGGGAATGTAAGTTGTTCAGGACAACCTTTGAGGACTGAGGAAGGTAGAGTATCTTTTGTATGAGGAGAAAGCCCTTCAAGGGTCAGGTGTGGAAGTTTCCACGGGGTACCTACTCCAATACCCAGAAGCCAAGAGCAGGGAGATGGCAATGGAGAGGCAGCTCTGGTGGTCTTCAGTGGGGAGGGAGCTAATAAGGGTATAGTCCTTCATCTGGGCACCTCCCTGGCAGCCCCCAGGTCGCCACTGTCTGCAGCTGAGAACCAGGAGTGCTGTTGGGTAAGAACCTTCCCTGAGTCGTGAAAGGTTGGGCACAGGGCCTGGCACCCAGAGAGAGCCCAGGGCTTGTCTGCTTACTTCACCTCCATTCTCTGTCTTCACTTCCTATATTCTCCAGCCTCAGTTGGGTTCGTCCCTAACTTTGTGCTAATCACCACTCCTACCATTCACACTTGGCTGGGTGGTAAGAAAAATAATAATACTCGTAAAACTGAAAGAATAAACCCACAATAGTAATAAAAGATAGCAACAATTATGGCACACATATTAGATAAATTACTTGCTCAAGATAAGTCAACCAGCCAGTAATGGTTGCCAGTATCAAATCCTGGTCTTCTGACCGAAAAGGCCCCACCCCTAACCCCTGTTTCTATATTGAGTGTACTTCTATGTTAGGACTCAGGCCGACACAGGGGAAGAGACTCAACCCAGGTCCTGTGGTCAGTTGATGGCTCTGGAACTGGACATACGTTTGATGACTTCTGTCTAGCTGACCTGTTCCTGTTCTTTGCTCTTCTGTGCTAATCCTTCTTCCTGGGGCTCAATAAGAAATTGCCTCTGGTCAAACTAGAATGAAAAAAAGGGGACAAGAAAGCATGAGGAAAAAGGAAATGATGAGATGGCACCAAAGTTCACTTCTTGCTGCTACATTTCCAGATGCTGTTTCAAATCTATTTTATAGGACAGAGGAGGCAAGGTGGGCCAGGAGTAATATATCTCAAAGTCCTCTTGCCTGCCAGACATTCTTTGAGGTTTTCTCCTTTTCTTCTTACAAGTCGAGAAGTAGGCGCCCTTAGTCCCATTTTACAGAGGGCCAACCTCAGACTCACGGAATGTGTAAATTTTCCAGGGTCACATGTCTACACTTTGCCCTCTACACAGATCAAGCAGCAGCCTCCTGTTTTAGATGATAGAATTCCAGGGCTTAAAAGACTGATAGTGGAAACCTCGCCTGATGTGGAATCTGGGCTGTGTCATGCTCCCCATTGGACATGAAGATGATGGTAGGGATGAAATCCTACTCCGTGGGCCAAGAGGACTGGGTGTGGGGGCCACAATGACTAGTTGATTCTTGAGGTGCTGAACTGGACCCAGAAAGCAGCACAAGCTGTTGCCCTTTGGAAAGAGAACCTGAATGGTAGGATATTAACATGTACACAACTACTATATGAAAGGGATTTTACATTTTATCTCATTTAATCCTAGACTCTTTTCAAGACCAATAGGTACTTATAAATGATCAGAATCAGAATTTTTTGTGTGTATTTTTTAAAATTGAAGTACAGTTGATTTACAGTATTGTGTTAGTTTCAGGTGCACAGCAAAGTGATTCGGATATCAGATTATTTCCCATTATGTTATTAAAAAATATTGATTACAATTCCCCGTACTTTATTACCATAACTCCTTGTTACTTTATCTATTTTATGTATAGTAGCTTGTATCTGTCAGTCTCATACTCCTAATTTGTCCCGCCCCCCTCCTTCTCCCCTTTGCTAACCATAAGTTTGTATTCTATGTCTGTGAGACTGTTTCTGTTTTGTATATAGATTCATTTGTATTATTTTTTAGATTCCACATATAAGTGATATCATATAATATTTGTCTTTCTCTGTCTGACTTCAGTAAGTATAATATTCTCTAAGTCCAACTATGTTGCTGCAAATGGCTGAGTAATAGTCCTGTGTGTGTGTGTGTGTGTGTGTGTGTGTGTGTGTGTGTATGAGTTTTCATTTCTTTCTGGATATACACCCAGGAGTGGGATTGCTGGATCCTATGGCAGCTCTGTGTTTAGCTATTTAAGAAACCTCCATACTGCTCTCCACGTGGCTGCACCAATTTACATTCGAACCAACAGTGTAGGAGGTTCCCTTTTCTCCGCACCCTCTCCAGCATTTATTATTTGCAGACTTTTCGATGATAACCATTCTGACTCGTGAGGTTTTGATTTGCATTTCTCTAGTAATTAGTGATGTTGAGCATCTTTTCATGTGCCTGTTGGCCGTCTTTATGTCTCCTTTGGAAAAATATCTATTTAGATCTTCTGCACATTTTTTGATTGAGTTGTTTATATTTTGATATGGAGTTGTATATTTTTGGATATTAACCCCTTGTCAGTCACATCACTTGCAAGCATTTTTCTCCCATTCCATAAGTTGTCTTTTCATTTTGTTGATGGCTTCCTTGGCTGTGCAAAAGATTTTAAATTAGGTCCCATTTGTTTATTTTTGCTTTAATTTATTTTGCCTTGGGACCCTGATCTGAGAAAATATTGCTACGATTTATGTCAGAGATTGGTTCACCTATGTTCTCTTCTAGGAGTTTTATGGTGTCACGTCTTATATTTAGGTCTTTAAATCATTTCAAGTTTATTTTTGTATATAGTGTGAGGGAGTGTTCTGATTTCATTGATTTACATGGAGCTGTCCAGCTTTCCCAGCATCACTTGTTGGAGAGACAGTCTTTTCTCCATTGTATATTCTTGCCTCCTTTATTGAAAATTACTTGACCATAGGTGGGTGGGTTTATTCCTAGGCTATTTATTCTATCCATTGATCTATATGTCTGTTTTTGTGCCAGTACCATGCTGTTTTGATTACTGTAGTTTTGTAGTATAACCTGAAGTCTGGGAAGGTTATGCCTCCAGCTCTGTTCTTTTCCTCAGGATTTCTTTGGCAATTCTGGGTCTTTTGTGGTGCCATATAAATTTTTGGATTATTATTTCTAGTTCTGTGAAGAATGTAACAGGTATTTTGATAGGGATTACATTAAGTCTGTGGATTGATTTGGGTAGTATGGCCATTTTAACAATATTAAGTCTTCCAGTCTAAGAGCATGGGACACCTTTCCATATCTTTGAATCACCTTCCATTTCTTTTATCAATGTCCTATAGTTTTCATCATATAGGTCTTTCACCTCTTGGTTAAGTTTATTCTTAGGTATTGCATTTTTTGATGGGATTTTAAATGGGATTATTTGTTTACTTTCCTTTCTGATATTTCATTATTAGTGTAATGAAATGCAACAGATTTCTGTATATTAATCTTTTACCCTGCTACCTTGCTGAATTCATTTCAGGGAACAGAACTTACAAGTTAAGTAACGTGACCTAGAAACAACCTTACCAATTGCTGCTCCAGGATTCATAATCTGGAGTTACACAAAGTACTCTGGAGTTACACAAAGTAATCTGGAGTTACATATTACCCTGTGAACTGACATTCGACATCTCAGAAGGCATTATTATTCAGTTCTCTCTAAAACAACGTGAAGTGAAATAAAAACACTAAAGCTCATTAAAAAGGATTAGATATCCTGTGCATTTCAAAAGTCACAAAAGGTGTATGAAAATCTGGGGGATATTGTATTCAGACGTAGGTTTATCTCTTCAATGTACAAAATATTCTTAAACAGTAGAGTTAGGTCAATGATATCAAGAGCGGATGCACAGAAAAACCACTTGGAAAGAAACCAAACTAAATAAATTAATAGGAAATGAATCATATTAAGCGAACAGGGTTGTCATGATGTACAAAGTAAAATATGATGACCCTTTTTCTGCAAAAGAATATATATGAACATGGGTATATGAGGGTGATTAAATATGTTAGTGCATTACATACAGAGAAAAATCTGGAAAGTAGGCACCTATAAGTTAAGAGAAGCTCTCTTTGTATTATGGTGGGCAAAAGGTAGGGACAGATGGGTGTGGCAATGTAATTTTGGTTTCTAAAAACGCATGTCTATATTTTTCCATACGTGTTAAACAAAGAGAAGTATTCATTGGTGCCCTAACAAAGTACTGAGATAAAGTTTTGTTAAACAGGTATATCAGCAGCCAAGTCACAAAATAATAGTGTAGAAATACATTTATTGACTTAGACACTAAACAGATTTCTTTGATAATAAATCACTGAGTGTGGATTGTTGAAGGTAGAAGATGTTTTTATTTTATAACTTTGCATTTCTATGCTGTTTCCCGAATGGAAACATTGAGTAAAATACAACGTTTGGTTTGTTTGAAAATACAAAAGATTGCAAACTGATTACCAATACGCTATTCATATATTCATGGCTTCGGAAGCAGATCAAAAGAATTAACTTGACAGTTTTTTTGTATGTGTGTGTATTTGTATATGTCCCTTTGTCTCAAATTTCTTTACACCAATTATTCATACACTAACTCATGCAGCTTTCTACTCAGTTCACTTAGGGGCCAGATTTCCAGTCCCAGTGCTTGAAGATCCCAGCATGGGCATGAATACAGAAGGATCGCTGCCAGTGTGAAGTCTAGAAATCTTGCCTTTAGGATGAAATTCATTCGCCTCCCCACCACCACCACAGTCCTTTCCATCCCCCATCCTTTGCCAAGCCCCCAGTTCAGACTTTTACACCTGCAGTTCTGACTTTGGTCACTAGGTGGCATCGCTCTCCATTTTCTACACATTTTTCTTTTTCCCCTCAATGGAAAATATATATTTTAAAAACAGAAGTGAAAAGTTTCCTCAAAGTCTGTTGGAAAAAAACAAGTACAGTGTGATCTTAACTTACTTTGAAACATTCAGATGTGTATAGAAAGACTAAAAGGGCGTATGTGTAGTTTCTACCCTGCTTCTCATTCATTTATTAATGTGTAGTGTTTACCATGTGGCAGGAACTGTCAGTCCAATTCCTTATCTGCATCCCAACCTCCCTCTCTTCATCTCCAGACCTGCATAACTGGAAAAGCCCCCAGGAAACCAGATGGATGTTAGTGCCCACCCTATGGAGCCCCATGACCTCAGGCTCCATTCTAAGCACGATTAGTCCAAGCTTGACCCTGGGTCCTGGAAACCAGCATGGAAACAGGAAATGATGTAGCTTAGTGGGAGAGGCTATAACTTGGGAAACTGTGGCACCTTCTAACTCAAACCCCCGTCCTTTTGCATAGGACGAGTAGGCTCTTAACCTTCCCGGACGGGACATCACTCAGAGAGTCAAGGATGAGGTGAACAGTGTTGCTTTCAGTTTTGCTTCTCCTCACAGGCTCCAGCTGGAGGTTTTACTTTCTCTTAGACCTTTGCTCTGTCAGAGTGGTACATTTCGGAACTGGTTTTGTATGTTTTATCCCTAAGAGGGTGGTTCTATCCATTTAGTCATCTGACAGGTCCATTTGAGGTGACATGGAGTTCCTGCTTCATGAAGATCTTCTCTGCCAGTCAGGGGGAGCCTGGATCCATACCCACAAGAGACAGAAAAGAGTAGAGACCGAGCTATCAAGACAAACACAGGACCAAGACTCTGGTCCAAATGCCTAATTCTCTTGACTTCTTAGTGAAATGGTTTTCACATATTTCTCACATGACGGTCACTTCTTTTCTGGGTTCCTCTTACACCTGACGCTCAAATATGATCCCTTTCTCTCTCTCCTGTCCACAAACATATATCCACAATAAATTCCTCTAAAAGCTAGTGGTGAAGAAAAGTTTTCTAAATATGGCTTCAAATCCAGAAGCAATAAGGGAAAACCATAGTACACCTGATTTCATTAAAAATTGTAAGGCAGAAAGCATCCCATCAGCAAATTAAACTGAAAAATTACAAATTGGGAAACATACAACTTACATCAATGACAAAGGTTATCTACCTTGTAGTAGAAAGATTATGGAAAAGCAAGGGCAAATTAGAACATTCTGAAGGAGAAAGGGCACTAGATACAAAAAGGATTTCCCCGAAAAATGTTCCTTAAACATGTTAAAAAGTGTGAAACCTAACTCTGGATTAAGAGATGCAAAGAAAAAAACAAACAAACCAAAAAGCCGAGATGCCTCTTCTCATCATTTACATAGTCAGTGAAGAAATAGACAATCACGTACATTGCTGGTGGTAATGTAACATGGTATAACTCCTAGCCAGGGGATTTGATACGGTGTTATGAAATTACCAGGGTACTTACCCTTGGAACCAGCAATGTCTCTCCTAAGAACCTATCCCAAACTAACAATGTAAAAAGACATAAACACAAAGCCATTCCTGCCAGAACAATTCATACAGCAGAAGGCCAGAAACAAGACATATCCACCAATAAGGGGCTGGTTAAATAAACTGTGGTCCATCTACATCTGAGAGGACTGTGCAGTTGTAAAAAGCAATGAAGACTCCTTCTCTGTACTGTTGTGGAGTCATCTCCAGGATATATTGTTCAGTGATAAAAGCCAGGTGCAGAGAAGTGTGTGGAGCTGCTGCTGTCCAATATGACGGCCACTAGCCTCAAGTAGCTATTTACAGTAAATTAAACTCAAATTACATGAAATTAAAAAATCAGTTACTCAGAGTTACCACGTTTTAGGTGCTAAAGGTTCAATTCCTGAATAAGACTCAGGTACTTAATGACTGCTGTGTTGAACAGCACAGATACAGAACATTCCCATCTCCACAGAAGTTTCTGTTGGAGAGCACTGGTGTAGAATATGACAGCTTTTACATATGAAAGGGGAGAAAACAAGTGTATGTTATATTTCCTTATATTTTAAGAACTGTACAGTTAATACAAAAGATGATAAAAATGCGTACCTATAAGGGGACAGAAGAGCAGCCCAGGATGCAAGCCAATGACGTAGATTCTCTTAAATATGAAACCTATATTACTGGCTGTATGCACTGAAAGGGCAAGAAACAATGACCAACACAGTAGTAATCAGTAACTGTAGTCCCTAGACTGAATTTCCCACTAAAAGAACCAGGCTTCCTTGGAGAAATGCCTGATTTTTGGTCTAGGTAAGGATTGTACCAGGTGAGTCTGGACTGAACTCTCATACCAGAAATTATATCAGAAAGACTCATAACCTCAGGGCCTCCCATTGGCCAAAGACAGAACAATTTGAACATCAAAAATATTAATGACTATGATGCACTAAAACACGTCAAATATAGAAACATCTATGACACTCTAAAAAAAAAGCCAACAAAACCATCTCACTGCTCACCTTTGAGAATCCTAGGGAAACACCTGATTTTTGAAAGTGCAAATATTGCCAGTGAACTGTATATACACGTTGCCTTTCCTGTGCTTGTTATACCTACGCATAGTTGTTGAGGGAAGAATTCTTTTATCAAAGAATTTCCGCCAATACATGCAGAAGCAATTAAAGAATTTGTACGTCATGCTTTTGCAACCTTTTATGAAATGTAGCTCGAGGCAATGATCATTAGAGGCTGCAAAAAAGGGATGTGAAAAGCAGATGGGAAATTTTATAAAAGCTGCGTCACAGTATCTCTGAATTTGCCTTTCCTCACTTGTAAAATGGAAACAATTCTATCCATATTAGACAATTACTGTGAGGAGCAAAAGGTCAGTTGGGCAGATGATACATATAGTGCTGAATAGGGATGAATAGTCTTATCTCGTACCTGACCTTCCTTTAAAGGAGATCCCCTTGATACAATCCAAACAGCATGATTATAAGACAATAATGTGGAAATATTAAATGGAAGGGAAACGTATAAGTTTTCATTACGTATTCACTTCAGTGTCATTTCTCTGTGCTGGAGTCATTTCTCAGATAATTTAGGAGAAAGGAAAACTGACTCCAGCATTTCCATTGGGTGTGTGAAAGAAAACCATTGGTCCATTTCACATTATTTCATATCTTTTCCCATTCCACTTTTAATAATTATGTTAATTTCTTAAGAATAACATGTGTACTCAAACGAACTTACCTATCAAACAGAAACAGACTCACAGACAGAGAACACACTTGTGGTTGGCAAGCGGGAGAGGGGGTGGGGAAGGGACGAATTGGGAGTTTGGAATTATCCGATGCAAACTATTTATACATAGAATGGATAAACGACAAGGTCCTACTGTATAGCACAGGAGACTATATTCAATATCCTGTAATAAACCATAATGGAAAAGAATGTCAAAAGGAATATATATGTGTAACTGAATCACTTTGCTGTACAGCAGAAATTGACACAACATTGTAAATCAACTATACTTCAATAATAAAAAAAAAGAATAACATGTACTGTAACCCAGCCAGAATGGGCTTTGCAGAAGAACACTACAGTAAATCACTGGGGGCCAGGCACATCATAGGTTCTTGGGTAAATCGTTTCCCCTATGCTGGCCATTCTTTTGGATAAAACCTCTCAGATGTAGAGGCTAATGAGGTACCATCTGGGAAAGCACTTTGGAGACCTTAGATGGGATGGAAGAAGCTATTATTTCTACGTAATTCCTTTCCAATCTACACTTCAGACATTATTATACTCTGTGTTGAATGAATTCAGTAGGCATAAGTCCTTGCATTACTTTGTACTTGAACGGCCATTTGTGAATAGTCTTAGGGTGGTTGGAACGGAAGCGTTATATGTTAGGGCAGGACCTCTGGCCCAGAAAATCATAGGGACTTATCTATTGTGAATGCATGCATTTTTTCTATCTCATGTATTTTCCACAACATTCCTGGAAGGTAGAGAATAACATGTCTTTACATCATGTTGTAGCTGGAGAAACAGTAATGTACAGAGGTTAAGCAACTTGGCTGGGGGTCATCCTTCTCTTAAGAGGAAAAGCAGAGACTGACACCCTGTATGTCCAAGTGCAGACTGCATGATGCTCAGCTACACACGACACTGTATTCAAATAAGTCTTGCTTTCCTGCTGATCTGGGTCACTTCTGAAATCTGTCTTCACTTCCGGTGCCAGGCTGATAGTCCTGCTTGTATTTATGCAAGTCGGTGAACATCACTGTACTTCAATTTCCTGTTCTGTAGAGACAAGGGAATGTGGTTAGGTCATTAGTGTTTGAAAGTGAATTCCCAGACAACATAAGGAATATGCACAGTATAATAGAGGGACAGGTGTTATGCTGAGGATGAATAATTGAAGGAACAGTCTCCAAATGCATGAAGGTCAAAAGTTCCTGGATTCATTAATGCATATTGATAAATCAACCTGTGAAAAAGTTGTATTGTACATCAGCAATATCAGACTTTGTAGGATTCCCCATATGCACCCCCACACTGGAAATTCTCAGTAGTTTATTGTTACACTTGAAAAACATGAACATAGAAATTCTCTTATTGTCATCAGATTTAATTGGATAGTAAGGTTATTTAAAAGTATCCCTAGTATGCAGACTCTTCTGCTAATCATCATTTGCATTAGTTATTAATGCAAAAAGGTCCAGTGACATCGGCAACCTAACAAACCATGAGTGACGGCCTTATAAGCCAGCAAGTTCTCCTAGGGCTACTGCCTGCATGAAGGCTCCAGGGTGTGTGTGTGTGTGTGTGTGTGTGTGTCCTCTGGGGCCTCCTAAGGACAATGTGTATCCCTAGAAAGAGATTGAGAATATCTCTTTGTGATATATGTTGAGCTCAAGTTTAGAGAGGAGCTGGATCTGCTCGTTCTTGAGTCTTTCGAAATGGCACAAGAGTTGGACCACAGCAAGCTTCTGAGCAGACAGTAGTCTCGTTCCCCCAGATGGAAGGCAAGCCTGTCTGTGAACTCACCTGCTCAGGTCAGGGATGGATCCCTCCAGGACATAAGGTGTGGCAGTCTGCCTAAATGTGCCTCTGAACACTGAAGTTGAGGGCTCCCATCTTGCAGCTGTCAGTTGCAGAGTCCTGAGAAGCTGCATCCTCTCAGCCACCCACCACCATGGGCTCAGTCATCTGCATGAGGAGCTCTGCACTCAGGGATAAAAATCCTTAAATTCTTAGCACATCTTTGACACGTCGTGCATTCACCTATTCATCCGTTCATACGTTTAACAGACATTAAGAAGAAACTCTACACTATCCCTTCAGTAAGTTTTAGGCTTCTCCAGAATGGAAACAAGGAAATAAAGTGTGGGAAGGCTGGTGTGGTCAATTCAGATGTTAAATCTAAGAAGAGATAGATCCTTCTCATTGAGATTTCAAGCTGCTCAAGTATCTTATAAATGGTGATTATAGAACATCATTTAATGCTGTGGGCCTCTGTCCACATTTCTGGCTACTGACCTCTTTACATATATATTCTGCACTCTGCAACTAAAGATCTACAATGAATTCTTGATACTCAGTTCACATCCCCCGACCTCCCCTGCAACTCAGTCTTCATCTCTCATCTAATGGGGACGTCCCTCCACTCCTCCACTGAAATTTATCTTGCCAAAGTCAACAACCACCTTTTTGTCACATTTATACATCATGAGTGTTGAAATGCATGGCCAAATGGAGACAGAGGTTTCCCTAGCCAGGATACAATTAAGTTGCTTGTCTACAGACAAGGATTACATTGCAAACTGATACTGTCAGTTACCTGAAATCTAGAACTGTAAAACACCTTCCATGGAGACCAAGTCAGGTAATGGGGAAGTGTGTGCTATAGACAGTAGGCTTTCAAATGAAGTTGAAAATGTCCCCCACATGTCTCATACTTTTGCATCATTGAAAGGGATTTTACAAATAGGTCTACAGCAGGATAACAATGTTTATTAGGGTCTCCTCACTAGACTCTGTCTCACCTGTCTCTTTTTTTTTTTTCTCAAGGTATTTCCAATTATGGAATGAAGTCATCTGAAATTTTAATGTTGTCTCACGTGTTGAGGGGCCGTATGGCCCAGCAGTTCCGGTTCTAGTTACATACTCAAGAGAAATAAAAACACGTCTTCATAAAAAATCGGAGAAAAATATTCATAGTAACATTACTCATAACACCCGAAAAGTGGAAACAACTCACATGCCTATCAATTGAGAAATGCACAAGTGAAATTTGGCATAGTCATACAACAAACTATTATTCAGCCATGAAATGAATGAAGCACTGATACATGTACAACATATACGATCCTTGATACCATTATGCTAAGTGAAAAGTCAAACATAAAATACCAAATACTATATGATTCAATTTATAGGGAATGTTCAAAATAGGCAAACCCATAGAGACAGACAGCAAATCAGTGCTTGCCTGGTACTAAGTATGGGTACGGGGCTTCAGTGTTTTCAAGCATTATGGAAGTTTTGGGAACTACAGAAATGCCTAAAATTCAGTTATGGTGATGGTTGCATGCATTTACTAAAAATCATCACACTGTACCCTTAAAATGTGTGAACGTTATTGCCTGTAAACTTTACCCAAAGAAAGCTGTTTAAAATTTAAAAATGAAAAATAAAGTATGATGTTGGCCTGGTCTTCTTTTGTACCACCATAACAAGCAAGTTACATTCAGGACGGACGTAGTTAAGGATGGTGATAGGAGCTGGTTATAAGGATTGCCATCCTGATAATTCCCTACCTTCATTCCTGGGCCTGGATTTAGGAAGGGAGAGCGAATGAGAAGCAAGGCCATGAAGGGGTTGAAAGAAACAGAAGGAAATGTGGTTGCCAGTGCGCACACACACACATGCACCCATACACTGACACACTCACACCATATACATACATCGACCAGGCTGCATTTTGAATCCTAGGACTCTCACAAGAGAGCGCAATGTGTGCTCAAAGAGGACACATTCCGCTCATGTGCAAATAGCCACATGAATCCTGAACTGTGCCCTTCAGCGCAGTTAAATGCCATCCACACAGCCTTGACAATGGGGAATATAAGGAACACTGAATTCCAAATGACACGAGGTTGTGAGACTCCATTATGTCACATCCATAGGATGGAATTCTAGTCAGGCAGCAAAAACGAGTTATAGTGACGACAAGGAGGGAGGATTTGTTGCCTATCAGATTAGCAGCGATTCACATTATTTCTAAAGTGTGCAGAAACAGGAATTTTCATATAGTATTGTTAGAAATATAAAATAGTAAGAGTTTGTTCAAATAAAATAGTTTTTTCATTGTTTTGAAAGAACACCTCCGGAACTTATAAAAATGCTTACTAAGATATCTGCATCTATATGAACAAGAATGTTAAGCGCACTATAGTTTGTAATAGAAAACGTGGTAAAGGAACTATATTTACATCACTAGTACTGGAAAAGTGAATTCTGGAGCATTCATATAATGCAACAACAGGCCAATATAAAAAAATAAGTGAGGGCTTCCCTGGTGGCGCAGTGGTTGAGAGTCCACCTGCCAATGCAGGGGACACGGGTTCGTGCCCCGGTCTGGGAAGATCCCACATGCCGCGGAGCGGCTGAGCCCGTGAGCCATGGCCGCTGAGCCTGCGCGTCCGGAGCCTGTGCTCCACAACGGGAGAGGCCACAACAATGAGAGGCCCGTGTACCCCACACACACACACACACACAAAAAGTGAAATTTTATTGTCAAGTAACTTAAAATGTTATCACAGAAACTCATCTACATGGAAATATGGTCACAATAAATGCCAAGATGGGTTACAATGATCATAAATGACAGGGATCCAGTTTTGCTTATACAGGTGTATACCTCTTTATCCAGAGGTCTTTAAAAATAAAAAAAAATCTTTCTGTTAAAACATAAAAATAAAAATGGTTCTGTTGAAATCGCATAGAGCTTTACTCTACTCAGCTCTACTCAGCGTAGAAAGAGGCTGCACTTTCTGTCTAGATACCTCAGTATCCCTGTACCCGGAGTGTGTCCCTTTTCCACCCAGACTTCCAGAAAGCTCTCTGGATTTAGGCCTTTCCCTCCCACCTTCTGGCTCAGCGATGTTCATGCTGCAGTTCAGTCCACTGTCACGAGGTGGCACCATCGTACCTCCATTGTCAAACTTCTCTACAAAGACGTTCATTCAAAGAGCAAAAAAATACCATCCTCTTCCTCAAAACCCAGCCCATGAACCTATGTATAGAATGATTCTAATTTTGTCTGAAAAACCTGTTAGGTGTAAAAGAAGAGTGTAAAAACATATACTCCGGGTCTTGAATACGAAGACGAAATAGCAGGTGGCAGTAGCGTGTTGGCCACGGTCGGCTGTTGAAGGGCTTTACAGGACTGGTGGGAGGTGGAAGAGAGAATGGGGCTCCAGAGCGGGGTCTTGGCGGCTGTGTCCAGTGTCATGGACAGGGTATGACAGGGAGTGGGAAAAGTTCTGGACAGACTCTACGGGGTGGGTGGGGGTGGAGGGTGAACACCCTACTCTCTGGGAGGGACCCCCCCGTCTGCAGTGTGGACACTTCAACCTACGCTTAGGACGGAAGGAGATACCTCAATGAACTCGATGTTCTTTTCGGGTCAACAGCAGATGGGACTGCTCTAGTAATACATATAAGTTTCACAAACATAATTAGTGTCTTAGTAAACAAAACATTCCAAGATCTTCTTATTCTTGGCCTCATGTGCTCATTTTCTTTGTAAAAGAAAAATGGAGGTGGAAGCCACCTGCTGGTCAGGTCCAGGATTGCAGCTCTGAGGCTCCGACCAGGGAGCTTGGCCGAGGAGAGTGAGGACGAAGTTTGGGCTCTGGGTTAATGGTGTTAGCCAGTGTTTTCCGGAATTTTTCTCACTTACTGGTGGCAATTTCTCTGCATCTACCATTTTTCTGGCATATCTAAATCTGAGATAGGAATCAAGCTCTGGTCCGATATGAAGATAAAGATTGTGAAGTGGAGTGTACAAGCCATAGGACATATAGAAACACACACATACACACACCGTCAATTCAATTTTAAAAGCTACTTTGTTCTTCTATAAAATTGAATGTAATGAATGTTTATAACGTGAAGAATGTATGTGCACACATACGTGCCCTATCATCTTCATCGTCAAGAGGGATTTTTGGGTGAGTACCCATGGGGCCACAATATCAGGGGAGTGTAAGATGCTCACTTCTCAAGCCTTGGAAGCCCATTTTCTCAAAGGGAGGCTGCCCTGTGTCCTCTCTCTCCTTAGGGCAAGGGATGTAACTTCATTTGAATCCTGCCACTTATCTGGAGAGGTGCTGTCGGTTCTATGAGCCTGAGCTTTGTTGTCTATGAAATGGGACTTGGGATCCTTTTGTCACACAGCCATCCCAAGGAGAAAATGAGAAAACCTGTTCAAAGTATATGGTACATTGTGGGACTTCAAGGGCTCTTTAAACGTCAAGACTCAGTAGCAGGGGCTGGCTGAGTCTTAGGGCTAAGGCAGGCACTGTAGAAAGGTATTTTTCAGTCTTTCTCCTAATGAGAATGTAGATATGTTTATGAAGGAAGCAAATCTCTCTCTGGTATGCCTTGAGTTCAAAGTTTTAAAGACAGAAGGATCTCTAGTTTCGTGGGAGACTCAGAAGCTCCTAAGAGCTGCCCAACATTGTGCCTCTGAGCAGACCCTAACCCAGTTCCCCACGCTGGGAAGACAGGCTTGCCTTTGATTCACCTGGTGAGCTCAGTGAGAGATGGCACCAGGGCAGCGAGTTGCGGTGTTTGTCTAATTGCTTCTCCTGGACGGCTCTGTATGTTAATACGTTTATAGGAAAATTCTATACTTGTTTCCCATTCAACTGTGCAGGGGTCCTCAGATCATGTCGCACCAGGATTTCAGCCACCTGCTGCCTCCCTGAGAGGCAAAGATCCACAAATTACTACCATTTCTTTGACACACAATTATCCATTCTTCCTATCACTCATAGCTCAATATATATTGAGCTCAAAAACCCATACTGTTCATTGGAGGCATCCCATTAACTCTAAAGTGGAAATAAGAGGGAAATATGGGAAATTTCTTTCAAAGGTTAAATCTGAGATGACATGACTCCTGCAATGTTAACTTTTATACTTTCAAGGAACTGAAGATGTAAAAGAAAATCCCTCTTTGGACCCCTTTTCCCCATTCAGTCACAGGCCTTCTCTCTTTCTGTGTCTGTCTGTCTGTCTCTCTCTCTCTCTCTCTCTCTCTCTGTCTGCCTCTGTTTCTCTCTCCCTTTCTCCCCCGTCCTTCAAAATCAAAGTTCCAGAAAGCATTTTCTGCATTCCCGGTTAACATTCTTCACTTCCCACTAACCTCTTATCTCACTGCACTATTGAATCTTGCAATGAACGTGCTCTCACCAAGGTCACTAGGTCCAGCTATTTGTTTAAATATGTTAATACATGAAAATTGCCTTAATGACCTCCTAAATTATACATGCTATGCAGACTGCTTCTGTTACTTAACAACAAATCTTTGACAGTTTCCCAGGCTCTGGAGCGTGAGGTACAAACCCAAGCTGTCCTGTTCTCTAACTGTGTAGTCCTAGGCCAAGTTCTCTCCGTCCCTCAGTTTTTCATCCAGAAAATGGGGTTGAGCAACTGTATCTACCTCTTAGGGGTGCCTGGAGCATTAAATGAATCAATACAGTAAAAATCATTAGGAGTTTAAAAATTTAGCCATATTTATTTTTTGCATATATCTTTATTATCATTACTATCCCCACAGGCACACACAAAAACACAGGATACAGAGTGGTGTTTATTCACAATCAATGACATTTGGGGTATACGGTTAGTGAGTGTGTTTGTTTCCTAGGGCTGCTGTTACTAATTAACAGGAACTTCGTGGCTTAGAACAACAGAAATGCATTATCCCATAGTTTTAGAGACCGGAAATCTGAAATCAAGGTGTTGGCAGGCAGCGGCCATGGCTCACGGGCCCAGCCGCTCCGCGGCATGTGGGATCTTCCCGGACCGGGGCACAAACCCGCGTCCCCTGCATCGGCAGGTGGACTCTCAACCACTGCGCCACCAAGGAAGCCCCAGAGGAGAATTCTTCCTTTCCTCTTCCAGCTTCTGGTGGCTCCTGGCTTCCCTTGGTTTGTGGCAGCATAACTCCAGTCTCTGCCTCTGTCTTCACATGGCCTTCCCTCTGTGTGTGAAATCTCCCTCCTTTCTTTTATAAGGACATTAGTCATTGGGTTTAGGGACCATCCTAAATCCGATCATCTCTTGAGATCTTTAACCATTATATCCGCAAAGACCCTATGTCCAACTAAGGTATGGGGGTGCTATGATTTGGAAATATTGGGGGGCACCCAATTCAACCCACTACAGTGAGATAAGTTATAAGATTAAGCGTAAGATGAGATCTTATGATTTGTATGTAAATATATAAATGTATGCATACATGTATAAATATATAATACCTGGATAAGTATAATTCTGGAGGAATATAATGCAGATGAAAACATTAGAAGGGCTTTTTAAAAATAAAATATTTATTAATTTATTTAAAATAACAATGATAAAACCATTATATTCAACCCATAAAATTAACAGAAATAACATTTTTATGAAAATAATTATACTTCTAAAATGAAAATAGTAAGAAGAGTAGCATTGTTTTATGCTTTGGGCAAACCTCTTTAATGTCTGGCGTAATAGGAGGTAGTGGAATTCTCATACCTGCTTCTACAGTCAGACTATTGTTATATGTTGCTTTGGTTGAGTCATATAAGAAAATCTAGCCTCACACAAATATGTAGCTGGAAAAGGGGAAAGTATTTTAACAGCCTTGTTAAATAATTGTGGATTTTCTTCTTTGTTGCTACATGAAAACTCAGCAAGAACTTCCTTCCAAAGAGTTCACTATGGAAAGAGGGGGAAAAGAGTAACTTTATAGTGGAGACAAACACTACCTCAGACAAGTGTGATCAAGGTTAACATCAACAGTGTTAAGTCACATTGATCATATGTGCCCTTGATATGATCTAATGAAAATAGCACTTGACCTCCGTGGTCTTCCTCCCAAAGCCCACAATTCCAGTCAAATCATGAGAAAAACATCAGACAAATCCCATTCGAGGGACAGTCTACAAAATAACTGACCAGTATTCCCCAAAACTGTCAGGGTCATCAAAAAGAAGGAAAGTCTGAGAAATTGTCACAACTAAGAGGAATCTAAGGAGGCATGATGACTAAAGGTAATGTGGTATCCTGGATGGGATCTCTCTCACATAGCTCTTCAAATGTGCAGTCGGCAGCGGTTCCACAGGCTTTATTCAGCCGCAGCTCTCTGCCTTGCACTTTTAGAATCCTTGGTCTAGTTAAATCACTTTGTTTCTGAGCCAGCTCATCAAACAACTTATCCATGACAGCCTCCAAGTCAGCTTCACTTGTGAGATAGTAGAGATCTCATGCAGCAGGAAGTTCCCTTTTCTGATCATCTATCCCAGAATCTAGCTGGACCATATTACAGTATTCCAGAAAGAAATACAGCATTGCCCGCATACATGCATTCCACTCTCTCATTGCCTCAGAGACCTTCAGGACAGCTATGAATGGTACAAAGTTAGCTCTTTGGGGTCCATTTTAATAGAGAACATCTGGTGGCCTGTTGGATGTTGCCACAACAACGACCCCCTTTTTTTTTTTTCGGTACACGGGCCTCTCACTGTTGTGGCCTCTCCCGTCGCGGAGCACAGGCTCCAGATGCGCAGGCTCAGCGGCCATGGCTCACAGGCCCAGCCGCTCCACGGCATGTGGGATCTTCCTGGACTGGGGCACGAACCCGTGTCCCCTGCATCGGCAGGCGGACTCTCAACCACTGCGCCACCAGGGAAGCCCGATGACCCCCATTTTTGAACAGATTTTCAAAAAGCTGTTTCAGAATCATGGCATCAGCAATGTCAGTGACCTGAAATTCATCAAAGCATAAGAGACATGCTTCTTCACTGATTTCTTCAGCTATAGGAGCTATTGGATCGTATGATTTAGCCATGAGTCCTGGTTTCCTTTATGGCAAACTCTGTTTAAGGTGGTGTATTCTTTTGTGAACATCTAGCATGAAACCATGAAAATGAACCCGTTTTTTCCTCTTCGTTTCCACATAAGCATAAAACACGTCCATCACCATTGTTTTCCCTGTACCTTAGAAAGAAAAGGCCTTCTACCTCTATACTGTATCCTTTAAGGTCCTCATGTAATTCCTGCAAACACTGTATGACTCTTCTGTGATGTTCATCGTCCTTTAGCTCACGAGCTTTGATCAGAAAGTCACAGAGGTCCAGTGGTCCATGGCAAACAGCTAAAGCTTTTGAATAAACCTCTGTAGCAGCAGTTGGAGACATACTCTTGGGGGTCTGAACTGTATAGGCTTTACAAAAGGGGCTTCCAGGGGCGGTGACCGAAGGGGCGAGGGCAGCAGCCCAAGCCCTGCACCCAACACATCTTCCTCTCAGCCGGCTCGGCGCTAAGCGCCTAGAAGGGCTTTTCTTCAGATGGTGGGCTTTGAGGTATTATTATCTTATTTCCCTTTGTATGTTATCTATTTTTAACTGTGATAAATTCCCATTGCCCTTGAAATTATACAAAATATTAAAAAGGCTGGAGAAACATAAACATTTTCTGCTCCAAGCACAGGGAAGTTATCCACTTTAGTAGGGGAACATCCCTGAGGCACAGGAAGGGAGACAGAATGTTGGAGGAGCCCCTTCCACAATATAACGGGACACAGGTCTCCAAATTCCAAACCACACTGATTAAGATCTGTCGTTTAAACTTTTGCCCAGCTAACTGAGAAAAAACCATGGGACGTTAGTTTTATTTCGCTGTGCCCTGATGAACAGTAATGTTATCAGATGAGAAGCACTAGTGTGCACTAGTTAGGTGTGGGGCTCAGCTGCCATGCAGAATTGGTTCATATCTTAATCTTGTGACTGGCTAGCACTGCCATCACTGTGCCTCAGTTCCCTGATGGTTACAGTTCAGAAACAGTAGCTTCTCCTCACAGGACGTGGTGGGAATTAAATGACCAAGTATAGGTTTAGCACTTACAACACTGTAGGGCCAGAGGAAGTCAGTAATAATATTAACCATTCTTATTATTATCATACCTAAATTGACCATTAGTGCTTAAGGCCATTTTATTATTATGTGGGCTTATACTGATTGGCTTGAATTGACCTCCATAATATGATGTTTGTAGAAAAAAAGCAGTTTACAAAACCGTATGTAGGGTATCATCTCATTGCTCATCTTAAAACTGCAGGTTATATTTGCATAACAAAATTTCTGAAAACAAATATACACTCACCTCTTAAGAGTACTTATCCATGAATAGTAGACACCAAGGTTTTCTAATGATTTTTGCTCTTTTTATCTCTTCTTGAGATCCCCAAAGTAACATGGGGTTATAGATAGTTTAAGAGAAAGGGACATTTGACTAAATGGGATCACAGATCATTATGGAGCAATACTTAATTATCTATTTAACCAAAGTGACAATAAAAGAATTTAAAAGCAAATACAGCAGGTTACATAGTTGTGAGCAAAACTTAGCTATTTTAATACTGAGAAGACAGTTTTCTTATGTAATGAAAGACATGATAAACACAACATGAAGCACAGGAAATTATTTTGGAAGGAGAAAAACTATCACCTTTCTAGGCAGATTATTTAAAAGGTACAGAAAAACCTTTCCCAATCTCTTATCAAGAGCAGACCTACAGTCAAAGAAACCCTGTCTTCATAGCAGATGAAAGAAAATTAAGTTTTATTTTAACATAAATATACTATTGATATTAAAGCTTATTATTTAAACATTTATGGAAGATTGGCTCAAGATGGGGGAGTAGAAGGATGTGTGCTCACCCCTTCTTGCCAGAGTACTGGAATCACAACTATCTTCTGAATAACCATTGAGAGGAAGACGCTGGAACCCACAAATAAAGATACCCCACATCCAAAGACAAAGGAGAAGCCACAATGAGATGGTAGGAGGGGCACAACCATGAAAAAATCAAATCCCATAATTGCTGGGTGGGCGACTCACAAACTGGAGAACCATTATACTACAGAAGTTCTCCCACTGGAGTGACGGTTCTGAGCCACGTGTCAGGCTTCCCAACCTGGGGGCTCGGCAAGAGGAGAAGGAATCCCCAGGGAACAGGACTTTGAAGGCCAGCAGGATGTGATTGCAGGACTTCCACAGGACTGGGGGAAACAAGAGACTCCACTCTTGGAGGGCACACACAAAGTCTCATGCACACCAGGACCCAGGGGAAAGGAGCAGTGACCCCACAGGAGACTGAACCAAACCTACCTGCTAGTGTTGGAGGGTCTCCTGCAGAGGTGGGGGGTGGCTTTGGCTCACCATGGGGACAAGGACACTGGCAGCACCAGTTCTGGGAAGTACTCTTTGGTGTGAACCCTCCCGGAGGCCCCCATTAGCCCCACCAAACAGCTTGCAGGCTCCAGTGTGGGGTTGCCTCAGGCCAAACACCAACAGGGAGGGAACACACCCCTCCCATCAGCAGACAAGTGGATTAAAGTTTTACTGAGCATGCCCTGCCTACCCACCACCAGTTCCACTCATCAGGATGCTTGCACAAGCCTCTTAGATAGCCTCATCCACCAGAGGGCAGACGGAAGAAGAAAGAAGTACTACAGTCCTGCAGCCTGCAGAATGAAAACCACAACCACAGAAAGTTAGACAAAATGATTATGTCCTAGATGAAGGAACAAGATAAAACCCCAGAAAAAGAACTAAATGAAGTGGAGATAGGAAACCTTCAAGAAAAAGAATTCAGAATGGTGAAAGTGAAGGTGATCCAGGATCTCGGAAAAAGAATGGAGGCAAGGATGGAGAAGATGCAAGAAATGTTTGAAAAAGACCTAGAAGAACTAAAGAACAAACAGAGATGAACAATACAATAACTGAAATTAAAAATACACTAGAAGGAATTAATAACAGAATAACTGAGGCAGAAGAACGGATAAGTAACCTGGAAGACAGAATGGTGGAAATCACAGCCATGGAACAGAATAAAGAAAAAAGAAATGAAGACAGCCTAAGAGACCTCTGGGACAACATTAAACACATCAACATGCGCGTTACAGGGTCACAGAAGGAGGAGAGAGAAAGGACCCAAGAAAATATTTGAAGAGATAATAGCTGAAAAATTCCCCAACATGTGAAAGGAAACAGTCAACCAAGTCCAGGAAGCGCAGAGTTCCAGGCAGGAAAAACCCAAGGAGGAACACGCCGAGACACATAGTGATCAAATTGACAAAAATTAAAGACAAAGAAACAATACTAAAAGCAACAAGGGAAAAATGACAAATAACATACAAGGGAACTCCCATAAGGTTATCAGCTGATTTCTCAGCAGAAACTCTGAAAGCCAGAAGGGAATGGCACAATATGTTTAAAGTGATGAAAGGGAAGAACCTATAGCCAAGATACTCTACACAGCAAGGCTCTAATTCAGATTTAATGGAGAAACCACAAGCTTTACAGACAAGCGAAAGCAAAGAGAATTCAGCACCAGCAGACCAGCTTTGCAACAAATGCTAAAGGAACTCCTCTAGGTGGGAAAGAGACTAGCAACTTAAAACAACCCTGTACATATATAGACGGCTATATCACAACCTCATGCGAACAGCGAACCCAAAAACTACAATAGATACAGACACAAAAAAGAAAAAGTAACCCAAACACAACACTAAAGATGGTCAGCAAATCACAAGGAAAGAGAGCAAAAGAGGAAGGGAAGAAAAAAGACCTACAAAAACAAACCCGAAACAATTAAGAAAATGGCAATGGGAACACACATATCAATAATTACCTTAAATGTAGATGGACTAAATGCACCAACCAAAAGACCCAGACTGGCTTAATGGATACAAAAACAAGACCCGTATATATGCTGTCTACAAGAGACCCACCTCAGACCTAGGGACACATACAGACTGAAAGTGATGGGACAGAAGAAGGTATGCCATGCAAATGGAAATCAAAAGAAAGCTGGAGTCGCAATACTCATATCAGAAAAAAGTAGACTTTAAAATAAAGACTGTTATAAGAGACAAAGAAGGACACTACATAATGATCAAGAGATCAATTCAAGAAGAAAATATAACAATTGTAAATATATAGGCATCCAACATAGGAGCACCTCAATATTTAAGGGGAATATTAACAGCAATAAAGGGAGAAATTGACAGTAACACAATAAGAGTGGGGGACTTTAATACCCCACTTTCATCAATGGACAGATCATCCAGACAGAAAACCAATAAGGAAATACAGGTCTTAAATGATACATTAGACCACATGGACTTAATTGATATTCATAGAGCATTTCATCCAAAAGCAGCAGAATACACATTCTTCTCAAGTGCACGTGGAATATTCTCCAGGACTGATGACATGCTGGGCCACAAAGCAAGCTTTGGTATATTTAAGAAAATTGAAAATATATCAAGCATCTTTTCCAGCCACAATGCTATGAGATTAGGAATAAACTACAAGAAAAAAACTATAGAGAACACAAACACATGGAGGCTAAACAATATGCCACTAAACAAGCAATGGTTCACTGAAGAAATCAAAGAGAAAATAAAAAAATACCTAGAGACAAATGAAAATGAAAACACAATGATCCAAAACCTATGGGATTCAGCAAAGGCCGTTCTAAGAGGAAAGTTTATAGCAATACAATCTTACCTCAGGAAACAAGAAAAATCTCAGATAAACAACCTAACCTTACACCAAAAGCAACTAGAGAAAGAATAAAGAAAACCTAAAGTTAGTAGAAGGAAAGAAATCATAAAGATCAGATCAGAAGTAAATGAAATAGAGACAAAGAAGACAACAGCAAAGATCAATGAAACTAAAGGCTGGTTCTTTGAAAAGATAAACAGAATTGATAAACCTTTAGACAGACTAATCGAGATAAAAAGGGAGAGGACTCAAATCAATAATATTAGAAATGAAAAAGGAGAAGTTACAACTGACACCACAGAAATACGAAGGATTATGAGACATTACTACAAGCAACTCTATGCCAATAAAATGGACAACCTGGAAGAAATGCACAACTTCTTAGTAAGGTCCAGTCTCCCAAGACTGAACCAGGAACAAATAGAAAATATGAACAGACCAATCACAAGCACTGAAATTGAGACTGTGATTAAAAATCTTCCAACAAACAAAAGCCCAGGACCACATGGCTTCACAGGCGAATTCTATCAAACATTTAGAGAAGAGCTAACACCTATCCTTCTCAAGCTGTTCCAAAAAATTGCAGAGGAAGGAACACTCCCAAACTCATTCAAGTGAGGCCACCATAACCCTGATACCAAAACCAGACAGAGATACCACAAAAAAAGAAAATTACTGGCCAATATCACTGATGAACATAGATGCAAAAATCCTCAACACAATACTAGCAATTCGAATCCAACAATACATTAAATGGTTCATACAACATGATCAAGTGGGATTTATCCCAGGGATGCATGGATTTTTCAATATCAACAAATCAATCAGTGTGATACACCACATCAACAAATTGAAGAATAAAAACCACATGATCATTTCAATAGATGCAGAAAAAGCTTTTGACAAAATTCAGCACCCATTTATGATAAAAGCTCTCCAGAAAGTTGGCACAGAGGGAACATAGCTCAACACAATAAAGGCCTTATATGACAAACCTACAGCTAACATCATACTCAATAGTGAATAGCTGAAAGCATTTCCACTTCAATCAGGAACAAGACAAGGGTGTCCACTCTCACAACTTTTATTCAACATAGTTTTTGGAAGTCCTAGCTATGGCAATCAGAGAAGAAAAAGAAATAAATGGAATCCAAGTTGGAAAAGAAGAAGTAAAACTGTCACAGTTTGCAGATGATACTATGTATAGAAAATCCTAAAGATGCTACCAGAAAACTACCTGAGCTCATCAATGAATCTGGTAAAGTTGCAGGCTACAATATTAATACACAGAAAACTGTGGTATTTCTATACACTAACAATGAAAGATCAGAATGTGAAATTCAAGAAAAAATCCCATTTACCATCACATCAAAAAGAATAAAATACCTAGGAATAAACCTACCTAAGGAGACAAAAGACCTGTACTCCAAAAACTATAAGATGCTGATGGGAAAATCGAAGAAGAGACAAACAGATGGAAGGATATACCATGTTCCTGGATTTGAAGAATCAATATTGTCAAAATGACTACACTACCCAAGGCAATCTACAGATTCAATGCAATCCTTATCAAATTACCAATGGCATTTTTTCACAGAACTAGAACAAAATATCTTAAAAGTTGTATGGAGACACAAAAGACCCTGAATAGCCACAGCAATCTTGAGAAAGAAAAATGGAGCTGGAGGAATCAGGCTCCCTGACTTCAGACTATACTACAAAGTTACAGTCATCAAAACAGTATGGTACTGGCATGAAAATAGAAATATAGATCAATGGAACAGGATAGAAAGCCCAGAAATAAACCCATGCACCTATGGTCAATTAATCTATGACAGTGGAGGCAAGACTATACGATGGTGGAAAGACAGTCTCTTCAACAAATGTTGCTGGAAAAACTGAACAGCTACATGTAAGAAAAATAAAATTATATCATTCTTTAACACCATACACAAAAATAAGGTCAAAATGGATTAAAGACTTAAATATGAGACGGGACAACTCCTAGAGGAAAACATAGGCAGAACACACTGACATAAATTGCAGCAATATCTTTTTCAATCCGTCTCCCAGAGTAATAGAAATAAAAAGAAAAATAAACAAATGGGACCTAATTAAACTCAAAAGCTTTTGCACAGCAAATGAAACCATAAATAAAACGAAAAGACGACCCACAGGTTGGGAGAAAATGTTTGCAAATGATGTGATTGACAAGGGATTAGTCTCCAAAATATACAAATAGCTCATGTGGCTTAATATCATCAAAACAAACAACCCAATCAAAAATGGGCAGAGCACCTAAATAGACATTTCTTCAAAGAAGACATACAGATTGCCAACAAGCACAGGAAAAGATGTTCAGCGTCGCTAATTATTAGAGAAATGCAAATCAAAACTACAATGAGATATCACCTCACACCAGTCAGAACGGCCATCACCAAAAAGTCTACAAACAATAAATGCTGGAGAGGGTGTGGAGAGAAGGGAACCCTCCTACACTGTTGGTGGGAATGTAAATTGGTACAGCCACTATGGAGAACAATATGGAGGTTCCTTAAAGAACTAAAAATAGAGCTACCATATGATCTTGCAATCCTACCCATCGGTATTCATCCAGAGAAAAATATGGTCCTAAAGGATGCACACACCCCAATGTTCATTGCAGCACTGCTTACAATAGCCAAGACACGGAAGCAACCTAAATGTCCATCGACACAGGAATGGATAGAGAAGTTGTGGTACAGATATACAATGGAATATTACCCAGCCGTAAAAAGGAATGAAATAATGCCATTCTCAGCAACATGGATGGACCTAGAGACTGTCATACTGAGTGAAGTAAGTCAGACAGGAAAGAGAAATATTGCATGATACCGCTTATATGTGGAATCTAAAAAGAAATGATACAAACGAACTTATTTCCAAAACAGAAACAGATTCACAGACTTACAGAACAGACTTATGGTTACCAGGAGGGAAGGATGGAGGGAAGGGATAGTTAGGGAGTTTGGGATTGACATGTACACACTGCTATATTTAAAATGGATCACCAACAAGGGTGTACTGTATAGCACAGGGAACTCTGCTCAATGTTATGTGGCAGACTGAATGGGAGGGGAGTTTTGGGGAGAATGGATACATGTATATGTATGGCCAAGTCGCTTTGCTGTGCACCTGAAACTATCACAACATTGTTAATGAGCTATACACCAATATAAAATAAAAAGTTAAAAAAATATATCCAAAAAAATAAAATAAAAAATTAAACCTTTATAATAAATTCATTCAATTTTAGCCAGCTCGACCATACAAAGTAAATTTCTCTTTCTCTCTCCTCTACTTTCTATATCCATTTAGTGTGTCCTGTATTCTCCTCTTTCTCATTCTGAAACAACAAGTCCTTCTACTGTAGGACAAAATTAGCTTTTTCTTTACCAAAAATGCATCTCCATACCTCACACCTTTTCTTATCCCCAAACATCCTACTTTTCTTACATACAGAGATGAAATAATTTCCCATAGTAATTTTAGCAGTTTTAATTATATGCATTAATTAGAATTCTTAATGCTTACAAACCGTAAGCTCTAGTGAAAACTAGGAAGTAAGCAATTGTGAACTGTCTGTTCCGTACCAACAGTTTGTAGATTGGCAAATTTATGAATACATTTGATAATTTTTAAAAGCATGTGCTTCCTCATAGTACAAACTTTCAATGTGGCACAAGACATTTTTGCTAACAAGACCAAATATCTTTTGTTCCTTTTTAATAACGGGACAAAAGTAGGTAAACCTAGACATATGTTTAGCCATTAATGTTTCAGTGTATTATTTTGAAATGATCTAGATATTACAAGAATATCCATAATTTAACTCAGCAAAATTCTAAGGTTGTAAGTTACTAAAAGTTACTAATTTGGGAAACTATTTTTAAGGAGACATTATAAAACATAATTACTCCACAACTACAGAGCCCACACACTCTGGAGCCCATGCACCACAACTAGAGAGTCTGCGCACCCCAACTACTGAGCCCACGTGCTCTGGAGTCAACACACCACAACTAGAGAGAAGTTCGCGTGCTGCAATGAAGAGCCTGCGTGCCACAACGAAAGATCCCACGTGCCACAACTAAGACCTGACACAGCCAAAAATAAATTAAATAAATATTTTTTTAAAAAATAATTACTGTTTGAAAGTTCTTTTATACACTTTTATCTTATGTACATTTACTTAATTCATTTGCTCTTAACAATTATGTTGAGATCACTCATGAAATTTTAACAAGACATTAAGCAGCTAGCCATAATCTTGTTATTTTTCTTGCTGGCACATATTGTAAGACATAACATGAACTTATGACTCGTACATCTAGGTAGAACAAAAGTTGTATCTGCATTATATTTAATGTTGATACCTCTGAAGACATGTCTGTCTTAATTAATCCAACAAACAAACCAGTTTTTATTTACTTTAGATTATCTCAGATCATGTGAACTTGAAAAACATTTGTGTTAGTTTCTATTTTATTTCTGAGAGTTTAGCGATACTTAATTTATATAAGTACTTATTTTACTTTAAGCCAATCAAATAGAGATCTTTTACAAATCTTTTACCATTTGGAGGTAGAGAAGTATCACACATCTCTAACATACACATAGACATACAGACAAATAAAGATATAGCTTTCATTTTTAAATTTAGCAATGATATAGGTACAATAGTTTAAAACTCACTAATTTATAATAAAACACTTGGATTCAAACTGTGTTTCTGGCAGATGGAAAAGTTAAGGTTATCTGCTCAGATGGCTAAAGCTTTTTACCACTATTTTTAGAGAAGACTTTTAAGATTTTTTCATTTGTCTAGTTTCTAAATAGCTCCTTTTTTATTTCTTTAACTTCTGACAAGAATCACCTCCCTGAACTTTGCATTTAAAAGAGATGCTCTCAGGTCCTAGAGAAGACAGAGTTGAAAGTCAACATCTCAAAGGCACTGAGAAAAGATGTAAATTTTCTCTAAGAATGAGTTTTGGTGCATATTTGCCTATTATCAAAGGCCTAGGATAATTATTGTTTAAATGTTCCTTCTTTTTCTTTGTCATTTGTTTCTATGTATTTTTTTAATTTCCTCTTTGATTTCTTCAGTGATCTCTTATTTAGTAGCATATTGTTTAGCCTCCATGTGTTTGTGTTTTTTATATATATTTTTTCCTGTAATTGATTTCTACTCTCATAGCATTGTGGTCAGAAAAGATGTTTGACATGATTTCAATTTTCTTAAATTTTCCGAGGCTTGATCTGTGACCCAAGATGTGATCTATCCTGGAGAATGTTCCGTGTGCACTTGAGAAGAAAATGTATTCTGCTGCTTGTGGGTGGAATGTCCTATAAATATCAATTAAATCTATCTGGTCTACTGTGTCATTTAAAGCTTGTGTTTCCTTATTTATTTTCTGTCTGGATGATCTGTCCATTGGTGTAAGTGGGGTGTTAAAGTCCCCCACTATTATTGTGTTATGGTCGATTTCTTCTTTTATGGCCGTTAGCATTTGCCTTATGTATCAAGGTGCTCCTATGTTGGGTGCATAAATATTTACAATTGTTATGTCTTCTTCTTGGATCAATCCCTTGATTACGTAGTGTCCTTCCTTATCTCTTGTAACAGTCTTTATTTTAAAGTCTATTTTATCTGATATGAGTATTGCTACTCCAGCGTTCCTTTGATCTCCATTTGCATGGTATATATATTTTCCATCCCCTCACTTTCAGTCTGTATGTGTCCCTAGGTCTGAAGTGGGTCTCTTGTAGACAACATATATATGAGTCTCGTTTTTGTATCCATTCAGCCAGTCTGTTTCTTTTGGTTGGAGCATTTAATCCATTTACATTCAAGGTAATTATCGATATGTCCCCTAAGAGTAGGCAACAGTCAGTAGGACACTAGCTGCAAATGGGGTGCAACCCACATTTCTTTCTGACTATATTCTTGGGGCCTATATCCTGACGTTCGAACCACCCGCACACACAAGAAATGACAACTTATGTGCCCTGGGCAGGCAGAAAGCCAAGCCAAGTTCTCAGAACATACAAGACAAACAGGAAAGTGATAGCTGTCCCTGGGAGGAAAAGGATCAATAGCCAACAGGTACCTAAAACCAAATTCACCAGTCACAATTCAAAGAATTAAATCTTACAAATGTCTTTCTTCTGCCAATTGGAATTTGGAAATGAAGAGACACTGTAAGATTTTAACCTTCCCCTCTTGACTGGACACTACAGGCAGAGATCCAGGAGAGCTGACTTTGGTAAGAATTCTTACCCTTAGCCAGCTTCTGCCAGTTTTTCAGGATCCCATCTGTAGACTCCAGAGCAAGTGAGGTGCCCCAGTGGAGCCCTTCATGGTTGCCAAAATGGTAGGAGAGGAAAAATAATTTTCCCTTTACCCTTCAGAGCTCTTGGCTGAGACCCCCTGTAATAAAAGACATTAACAAGAGAAAAACAAATAAGTTTGTTAATATGTATACTTCATGTACACATGGGAGATACCCAGGGAAACTGAATAACTCCTTGAGATGGCTCAAGCCACCACCTTTAAAACAATCTTCAGCCAAAGGCAAAGAAAGATGTTGGGGGTGGGAGGAGAGGCCAGTTATTCGAGGTTACCAAGAAAAGCAAGGTTAACAAGGGTAAGGTTTGTTATGCCGATTAAAGTTGGTGCCTTCTCCATTGACAAGTGTTTCATGTGATTTCAAGTCCTCCTTCAGAGGGAAGAACAGAGAGGGAGACACTTACTAGTGGAGATTTCCGTTATAAATGTAAATGTTCCTTACAAAAGGGTAACTTCTACTCTGTTTTTAGAGATTTTCTTGTGTCTGCTGTTTCTTAAAATTATCAGCTCAAAATATTCCTTACACCACAGAAGCACATTTTGGGTGGCATGTTCTGTTACCCTTCACAGCAATGGATAGTACAAATATAAATGGAGTATTCATGTAAAGAACAATATATATACCAAGTACCATTTGAAGACACATTAGCTAACAAAATACATGAAAACATAAAGAGCTGTTATTTTCAATGAAAAAAAAGCAAGTTGCAGAATATGAATAATGGGATTCTGTACTGAAAAAGAAAACATGTATGAATAAATATTTTTGTGTATCTCTGATTACGATAATATTTCACCTACAGACAAACACATCTGGAGAAAATGCACCAATCTATTGAGAGTGGACACCTTTGGGTTAGAGAACAGGTATCAAGCAGAAGGGAGAGTCAGGGTAATTTCATATTATAAATATACATTTCTGTATTGTTTGAAGAATTGTAAACAGGAAAATTTATTAAGAGAAAAATTTGAAAATAGAAAATACTTTTTACAGATAAATAAGTTACTTGAGATTTTAGTGTTTTGGAAATATATTCAAGGAATACCCATTTATGGAGGAAAGAAGCTGAGTACAATTTTTGATAATGCATTTGTATGTATAAGTGTGTCTCAGTTTGGGTTTATGTGGCTGAAACTTGATAGTTAATCTGTGTGCTTCTGTGCCTCAAGTTCTATCACCCTAAATATTCATGGGCTCTGGAGCCATGCTATTTGGGTCCAAATCCATGATGTGTCACTTTCTAAGTATGCTAGCTTAGGCAAAGTACTTAACCTCCCAGTTCTTTACTATCTTCATCTGTAAAATAAGGATGAAAAATGTCACACTGCAATTCTGAGAATAAATGTTACTTGACCCAAAACAAATGTTGGCTAATTTTAATACTTGCATGTTTTTATGGGCCATTAGTATTCTTGTAAGCACTGAAATTATGATGCAAATGGATGTTTATTGACATTGAATGACATTCAATTTGTGTTGCGAGTGAAGAAAGGCAGGGTATAACACTGTAAGAAAGATGAAATTTTATTTTTAGACAGAAGTATGACTATACCTGCAGAGGAAAAGGAACAGGATGGTAAATATCTGGGAAAAGATAATAGACTATTCTTCTTTTCTTGAGTTCTGTTAAAAGATAAACTGAGGCATATTAAAATTTTTACAAATTTAATTGAACAAAGATTGATTCTAATTGAGCACCAAATGGGAAGTGAATAGGAGTGCTCCACTGACAGGAGCCAGTAGAATGGGTTACTTAGGGAAGGTACGGAAACAAAGAAAAGAAATTATTTGGCTGGCAACAGCTTAAGGCTCACTTGGCTGTTTGTGGTTGGTTGTCCTTGGTTTTTGATTTTGTAACCTTGAGGCATTTACAGGCTTAGATTTTGGTTTGCTTACATGGGCCACCATGGCATTAGGGCCACCTCTAATGGCCCCCTTGTTTAATTACTTTAACAATTCCACCTTTTGGTATGAGTGGCACTCTCAGTCACCATCAAAATTGTTCCTGTCTCACCATGAAAACTTGTAGATTATCATATCAGGTCCACAGACGAATTACTTTTGCTATTTATCTCATTGTTCATCTTGTTCCTGTTTCTTCAAGCACAGTGAGACCATCTGATGGCTGTGAACATGCATTTAAGACCTTTGAGAGAACACAGAGCACCAGGGAGACTACAATGATGACTATCAGGAGGATAATACCAAGAGAGTAATGTATACTCTTTAGCTAGGGCCCCCATGAACCAAACCAGTTGGCATCAAATAAATCAAAGAATGTACCTGGAAAGGCATCAACTTGTTTTAGCTAAGTGTCTTGTTTGTTAATTCCTTGTATTGGCTACAATACCAGAGGTGTTTATCCAGGTACCACAATAGGTATTTGTTATGGCACAGACTGCTCCTTGTTCAGCCAATAAGTAATCTAAAGGAAATCTCTTATCTAAAGCCATCTTAGCAAGAAAAGTCTAGGGACTCTGTTGTATAACTATGACCTTTCTTTTGTATTCAGCAATAGTTGCCAGAGTTAAGAGGCATTGTCTTCCCATGCATTAACAGAGAGAAAAAGCAAGTACCAAAAAGGCAAGAGGAATAAAAGTTTCATATTGGAGATGAGGATCTTGACCTGTGATCTTGGGAGAGCTGTCCACCTCTAGATGCCTCAAGATGCTGAGGAACCTCCCTAGTCAATTTTAAGTTTAGATCTCCAGCCCTTATGCAGTTTCAAGAGTCTGGAAGTAATTCCTGAAACTTGACTCTTGAATCTTGGGTCAAGATTCGAGTGCCTGCAGTTTGGCTGCTATCTGGATAGTGAGGGGGACATGGTATGGTCCCTTTCAAGGAGGTTGAAAGGAAGTCTTTGTTCTTATTGATTTCATGTCAGAAGGGTGGGAGAAAATTGGAAGTGTTAGTTTGGAGAGTTGTAGCCAGTATCTGAGGAAACTGGAAGAATTCAGGATCCAGTCCAATTTACAGGTAGATAACAAAACCCCAAAGATAATGAACATGAATAGAACCTGATATCCACAAGGATGTCTTATACTTTTTTACTAAACATCTTCTTCTCTCTACAACCACTTCTATTAAAGATAATCACAGTAAGACCAATTTGTTTGCAAAACAGGTCTAGTCTCATTAAACTCGGCCTGATGTTTGCATAACTGTAGCAAGAGTAGTGACTGACCACAGAGGCTATTTTAAATTTTTCTTTGCTGGAACTTTTTAAAAGGAATCTCAGTTGGACATTTAAAAGCCTCTTGAGGCTAAGAAGCCAAGCCTAAGACTTGCCATCAAACTTTGCCTACAATACCTATAGATCTGGGTTAATTCCTTTCTTCTTGAAGTCTCCTCAATTTCTTGAGGTTTCCGGACCTGCAGGAAGAGACCTTCCTTCCTTACCTGGGAAAGCTGCTGGGAACCCAGCAAGCAAGGTAACAGGCTGGTTTTCCAAGAGGCTTTACTGGCTCCATAAAGTCAGCCTCAGTTCCTTAAAGTTGTGTGGTCTATATTCTATGCATATTCTGAATTATGATATTCTGTCAAAGCCATAATATAAACAATGTTTCAAATTGTATTCTAAAAACAGATTCTTACTGAATTTATACAAATAACTAAATAGCCATGAAAATAAGAACACTCAACAAATTTCCTAATTCTGGAGGGATCAGATACGGAGAAAAATGAAATGTTTCAATTCTGTTCACAAAGGTATACTTTATCAAATTGCTATACATCATAGACAGCTTAAAAGAAAAAGGTTTCTTTAAACTTGTAAATAAAAACATTAAAGAACCAGCAGTGTTTAACATAAAAAGTCATAAAAAAGTCATGAAAATTATAATCATCCCCATCAGTTCATTCAACCCATGTTATTAATTCTTGTTCTGCTTGAATCTATTTTTTCCATTAGAGCTCTGGAAATTCTTACCCAGTCAGTAGTATGCCCTTAAAGTTTTCAGAAACCTGTATTCTATAGTACTTTTCAGAGTTTTCTCCATGAATCTCTATGAAGATGAATCACTTTTGCAAAAGCATCAGAGTAAAACAACAACTGTCTGTAAATGACAAAAAAAATTTTAAATGCCCATGATTAAATACCTGATGAGAGTTTATTATAATGAAATTGACTATGAAATTTGGTTATTTATGTGACATAAAACATATCAAGATAATAACCAGAATTATGACTGATAACATTATACCAGGACATACTAGATTTCTGGGACTTTCATACAATTTCTGGAACACATATTAAAAACATATATCCATACAGATATAACCTAAGAAGGTTTAGTATCACTTATTTGACAATGCTTCCCATGTATTTCACCATATCCAATAAACCTAATAATTTTAACATCTTACCAGGTGAGAGACAAAACCTTTGAGATTTTCCAGAAGCCCTCTGAGAAATCTCAAAGTTAATTTAAGGTTAAAAAGATTCCATTCATAATTTGGTTTTGGGAAGTTGTCAAAAATGTCAAAAGGTTTGAGCATTTGATTAAATAGGATCATAGATCATTATGAAATAACTAATTATTTATTTAACCAAAGTGACAATAGAAGATTTTAAAGGCAAATACAGAAGGTGACATAGTTGTGAAGAAAACTTCACACTTTTAATATCGAGAAGACTCAGTTTTCCCAAGTAACCAAAGACCTGATAAAGACAACAAGAAGCACAGGAAATCATTTTGGTATGACATAAAATCTTTGTTGACCAGGCAGACTACGAAAAGGTGAAGAAAAACCTTTCCCAACAGCTATCAAGATAAGACCAATAGTCCAAGAAAATGTTTTTTTTTAACAGAGAGAAAACCAAATTCTGATTTTACACCAATGTAATTTTGATATTAAGACTCATTCTTTAAAAACAAAAATAAATTCATTCCAATTTAACAAGCTTGACCACACATACAATTATTTTCTCAAGATTCCTTTTCCACAAACCTTCTATACATTCAGGTTTTGTACTGTATTTTCTCTTCTCTTTCATTCTGGAACAGCCAGCCAGTCTACTTTAGGACAAAATTACTTTCCTTTTCCCTCAGGAAAAAAACATGTCCTTCATACCTTTCCTTATTCAAAAAACACATTCTAATATCCTTACCCACTTTTCTTAAGCAGTTGTTTTCTTTTGCCCTTATTACTTTGAAAGTTTTAATTACATACACTGATAAGAATTCTTAACCCTTAGAATTCTTAATTTCTAGTTAAAACCAAGAAGTAATCGTGGACTGCCTGTTAAATTACCATTCTGTGGATTAGCAAATTTATAGATACATTTCATAATTTCTAGAAGTATATTCCTCTTCATAGTAAATTTTTTTAATTTGCCATAAAATATATTGACTAACTGACCCAAATATCTTTAGTTCCTCTGTAATAAAAAGTAGGTAAGCCTATGTTCAGTAACCAATGTTTCAGTATATTATCTTATATGGAAATTATCTAGATATTCAATGAATATTCATCATTTAACTTAATTTAGTTACTTTAAGGTTTCAAGCTACCAAAAAGATTTTGGAGACTATTTGTAAGTAGATATACCATAAAGCATAGTTATTATTGAAATGTTCATTTGTAAACTTTTATCTTACTTACCTCTATTTATTTTACTTATTCTTAACAATTATGTTTAGGTTACTCATGAAAATTTCATGAGGTATTAAACAGCTAACCATCATCTTGTTAAAAAACAAAATTCAACTGAATATATTTTAAAGATCTTATTGGCTTTATTCAGTAATTTATGAATTGGGCAGTATTCAATCTAGCAGATAGAAAGTAGCTCTGAAGAGCTGTAGAAAATGACTTATACATGGAAGAGAGTAGGAATAAGGAGGTTATATAGGCAACAAAGTAGATTGGTTATTGCCAGATTACTTTTCTTCAGAGGACAGAAGAGATCTATTAGGCAGATTACCAAACAAGTGCTGATCAGGCAATTCCTGATTGACTGGTATAAGGTTCCATTTCTGGGAAAGCCAAAACAGTAATGAAGTCTTGGTTTGGCAGGGCTTACCATAAGTGACTCCATTTTGGACCTGTTGCCACGTTTTAAAGAATCTTAATTTATTTTTCTTGCCAACAAATTCTGTAACAGATAACTTGAACTTATGACTACTATACCCAGATAAAATGAAAGTTGTATATCTGCATTATATTTAATAATGATTACTCTGATGTGTTTATTTTAATTAAACCAACAAATTTAGCTTTTTATTTACTAAAGATTAACCTAGATCACTTGAATTTGAAAAATATTTCAGTTAGTTTCTATACTTCTGAAAAAAGTGTACTTAATTTATATAAGCACTTTTTTGTTTGTTTTTTGTTGTTGTTTTAGTATTTGTTTACTTATTTATTTACTTTTGGCTGCATTGGGTCCTCATTGCTGCATGCAGGCTTTCTCTAGTTATGGCGAGCGGGGGCTACTCTTCATTGTGGTGTGTGGGTTTCTCATTGCAGTGGCTTCTTTTGTTATGAAGCACATACTCTAGGTGTGTGAGCTTTAGTAGTTGTGGCACATGGGCTCAGTAGTTGTAGCTCGTGGGCTCTAGAGCACAGGCTCATTAGTTGTGGCACATGGGCTTAGTTGCTCCATGGTGTGTGGGATCTTCCTGGTCATGGGCTCTAACCCATGTCACCTGCATTGGCAGGCAGATTCATAACCACTGCGCCACCAGGGAAGTCCGTTTTCATATTAAAAAAAATTTTTTTATTCAGTCTTTTTTTTTTTCCTTTTTTTGCGGTACGTGGGTCTCTTACTGCTGTGGCCTCTCTTGTTGCGGAGCACAGGCTCCAGACGCGCAGGCTCAGCAGCCATAGCTCACGGGCCCAGCTGCTCCACAGCATGTGGGATCTTCCCGGACCGTGGCACGAACCTGTGTCCCCTGCATCAGCAGGTGGACTCTCAACCACTGCGCCACCACGTAAGCCCTATTCAGTCTTTTGAGATCTTTGTGTTTTATAGCATATTTTATTTTTTTTATATATTTCCATTTCTACTTTCCTCTTCTGTTGTTCTGTGTTTTTTCCGTTTTCATTTTATTTTATTTTTTTAAAATCAGTTTTATCAGATTGTTCTGTTTCCTTGCTTTATTCTTCAATTGGCACACTGCTATGGTTTTGTTTATAGGTTTTGTGTTTTTCTGAGTTGTGACTCAAATTGTTTGATTTCGTTTGGGAGTTCTGTTTGTCTGGTGGTTCTCTCGCTTTTTGTCTTATTTGGTTCTGTTTTTGTTTCTTTTGCATGTGTGTGTTTCCTTGTTTCTCTTTTTGTTTGTTTGATTTTGTTTTTACCATTTCTCTGGGGGTATTTTTTTGTCTTTTTTTCATTCTTTAATATATATATATTAATTTTTTATGTTTCTATTTCTACATTGCTTTTCTATTGTTCTGTCTTGTTTCCCCTTTCTCTTTTTTTAATTTTTTAAAATCATTTTTGTCAGTTTGTTTTTTCTTAGCTTCACATATCAGTTGGTACTCTGCTTTGGTTTCGTTTTTTTTTTTTTTACTTTTCTTTTAAATTGTGTGATTTCATTCTTCAGTTCTTTTGCTTTTGTTCCCTTCCTTTCTGTTTTATTTGGTTCTGTTTTTGTTTCGTGTGTGTGTGTATTTCCTTGTTTCTGTTTTGTTTGTTTGATTCTACGTTTTATGATTTGTCTGGGGCTTTGATTACTTTTTTTTGTTATATCCCCTTTACTGCCATGACGAGTGGCTTGCAGGGTCTTGGTTCCTCGACCGGAAGTTGGCCCTGAGGCTCTGGGGTGGGAATATGAAGTCCTGGACGCTGGAATACTAGAGAATTTCTGGCCCAAGGGAAGATTAATCACCGAGAGCTCTCACAGAGGCCTCTCTCTGAACCCAAGACCCAGCTCCACCCACCTGCCTGCAGCTCCCAGTGCTGGAAACCTCACACCAAACAGCAAGAGAGGCAGGAACACAAACCCATCCATCAGCACACAGACTACCTAAAGTCATACTAAGCTCACAGACACCCCAAAACTCACCACCTGATACTGGCCCTGCTCATCAGAGGGAAAATTCTTAGCACCACCCACCAGAACACAGGCACCAGGCCCTCCCATCAGGAAGCCTACACAACACACTGGGTCAACCTCACCACCGGGGGCAGAGAACAGAAGCAAGAGGAACTACACCTCTGCAGCCTAGGGAAAGGAGACCTCAAATACTGTAAATTAGGCAAAAAGAGAAGACAGAGAAATATCTTGCAGACAAAGGAGCAAGATAAAAACCCACAAAACCAAATAAATGAAGAGGAAATAGGCAATGTATCTGAAAAAAAATTCAAAGTAGTGATAGTAAAGATGATCCAAAATCTCGGAAATAGAATAGAGAAAATACAAGAAACATTTAACAAGGAACTAGAAGAGCTAAAGAGCAAACAAACAGTAATGAACAACACAAAAAATGAAAAAAAAAATACTCTAGAAGGAATCAATATCAGAATAACCGAGGCAGAAGAACGGATAAGTGAGCTGGAAGATAGAATGGTGGAAATAACTATCACAGAGCAGAATAAAGAAAAAAGAATGAAAAGAATGGACGACAGTCTAGAGACCTCTGGGACAACATTAAGGGCACTGACATTAGCATTATAGGCATCCCAGGAGAAGAAGGAAAAAAGAAAGGGTCTGAGAAAATATTTGAAGAGAATATAGTCAAAAACTTCCCCAACATGGGAAAGGAAATACTCAATCAAGTCCAGGAAGCACACAGAGTCCCATACAGCATAAACCCAAGGAGAAACATGCCAAGACACATATTAATCAAACTAACAAAAATTAAACATGAAGAAAAACTATTAAAAGCAGCAAGGGAGGGCTTCCCTGGTGGCGCAGTGGTTGAGAGTCTGCCTGCTGATGCAGGGGACATGGGTTCGTGCCCCGGTCTGGGAAGATTCCACATGCCGCGGAGCGGCTGGGCCCGTGAGCCATGGCCCCTGAGCCTGCGCGTCCAGAGCCTGTGCTCCGCAACGGGAGAGGCCACAACAACAGTGAGAGGCCCACGTACCGCAAAAAAAAAAAAAAAAAAGCAGCAAGGGAAAAGCAACAAATAACATACATGGGAATTCACATGTGACAAACAGCTGATCTTTCAGCAGAAACTTTGCAGGCCAGAAGGGAGTGGCAGGACATATTTAAAGTGATGAAAGGGAAAAACCTACAACCAAGATTACTCTACCCAGCAAGGATCTCATTCAGATTCGATGGAGAAATCAAAAGCTTTAGAGACAAGCAAAAGTTAAGAGAATTCAGCACCACAGAAAACAGCTTTACAACAAAAACTAAAGGAACTTCTCTAGGCAGGAAACACAAGAGAAAGAAAAGACCTATAAAAACAAACCCAAGGGGCTTCCCTGGTGGTGCAGTGGTTAAGAATCCGCCTGCCAATGCAGGGGATATGGGTTTGAGCCCTGGTTTGGGAAGATCCCACATGCTGTGGAGCAACTAAACCCGTGCACCACAACTACTGAGCCTGCACTCTAGAGTCGGCGAGCCACAACTACTGAGCCCATGCGACACAACTACTGAAACCTAAGCGTGCCTAGAGCCCATGCTCCACAACAAAAGAAGCCACTGCAATGAGAAGGCTGAGCACCACAACGAAGGGGGAACCCCCCCCACAACTAGAGAAAGCCCATGTGCAGCAACAAAAGACCCAACACAGCCAAAAATAAATAAAGTACATAAATAAAAAAAACCCGAAACAATTAGTAAAATGGTAATAGGAACATACGTATCAATAATTACCTTAAATATCAATCCATTAAATGTTCCAACCAAAAGACACAGACTGGCTGACTGGATACAAAAACACGATCCCTATATGCTGTCTACAAGAGACCCACTTCAGATCTAGGGACTCATACAGACTGAAAGTGAGGGGATAGAAAAAGATATTCCACACAAATAGAAATCAAAAGAAAGCTGGAGGAGGAATACTCATATCAGACAAAATAGACTTTAAAATAAAGGATATCACAAGAAGCAAGGAAGAACACTATATAATGATCAAGGGATCAATCCAAGAAGAAGATATAGCAATTGTAAATATCTATGTACCCAACATAGGAGTACCTCAATACATAAGACAAATGTTAACAGCCATAAAAGGGGAAACTGACAGTAACACAATAATAGAAGGGGACCTTAACACCCCACATACACTAATGGAAAGATCATCCAAACAGAAAATAAATAAGGAAATACAAGCTTTAAATGACAATTAGACCAAATTGACTTAATCAATATTTACAAGAAATTCCATCCAAAATCAACAGAATACACTTTCTTCTCAAGTACAGACGGAACATTCTCCAGGATAGATCACATCTTGAGTCACAAATCAAGCCTTGGTAATTTTAGAAAATTGAAATCATATCAAGCATCTTTTCCAACCACAACACTATGAGACTAGTTATCAATTACAGGACAAAAACTGTAAAAAATAAAAACACATGGAAGCTAAACAATAAGCTACTAAATAACTAAGAGATCACTTAAGAAATCAAAGAGGAAGTCAAAAAATACCTAGAAACAAATGAAAATGAAAACATGATGACCCAAAACCTATGGGATGCAGCAAAAGCAGTTCTAAGACAGAAGTTTATAGAAATATAATCCTACCTCAAGAAAGAAGAAACACCTCAAATAAACAACCTAATCTTACACCTAAAGCAATTAGAGAAAGAAGAACAAAAAACCTCCAAATTTAGCAGAAGGAAAGAAATCATAAAGATCAGATCAGAAATAAATGAAAAACAAATTAAGAAAACAATAGTAAAGATCAATAAAACTAAAGGCTGGTTCTTTGAGGAGATAAAGGAAACTGATAAACCATTAGCCAGACTTATCAGGAAAAAAGGGAGAAGATTCAAATCAACAGAATTAGAAATGAAGAAGGAGAAGTAACAACTGACACTGCAGAAATAAAAGGACCATGAGGGACTACTACAAGCAACTATATGCCAATAAAATGGACAACCTGGAAGAAATGGACAAATTCTTAGAAAAGCACGATGCTCCAAGACTGGACCAGGAATAAATAGAAAATACGAACAGACCAATCACAAGCACTGAACTTGAAACTGTGAGTAAAAATCTTCCAACAAACCAAAGCCCAGGGCCAGATGGATTAACAAGTGAATTCTATCAAACATTTAAAGAAGAGCTAACACCTATCCTTCTCAAACTCCAAAAGATAGCAGAGGGAGGGACACATCCAAATTCATTCTATGAGGCCACCATCACCCTGATACCAAAACCAGACAAAGATATCACAAAAAAAGAAAACTACGGGCCAATATCACTGATGAACACTGATGCAAAAATCCTCAACAAAATACTAGCAAACAGAATCTGAAAGCACATTAAAAGGATCATACACCATGATCAAGTGGGGTTTATCCCAGGAATGCAAGAATTCTTCAATATATGCAAATCAATCAATGTGATACACCATATTAACAAATTGAAGGATAAAAAACATATGGCCATCTCAAAAGATACAGAAGAAGCTTTTGACAAAATTCAACACCGATTTATGATAAAAAACTCTCCAGAAAGTGGGCATAGAGGGAACCTACCTCAATATAATAAAAGCCATATACAATAAACCCACAGCCAAATTCATTCTCAATGGTGAAAAACTGAAACTATTTCCACTTAGATCAGGAAGAAGACAAGGGTGCTGACTCTCACCACTATTTTTCAACATAGTTTTGGAAGTTTTAGCCACAGCAATCAGAGAAGATAAAGAAATAAAAGGAATACAAATTGGAAAAGAAGAAGTAAAACTGTCACTGTTTGCAGATGACATGCTACTATACATAGAAAATCCTAAAGATGCCACCAGAAAACTACTATAGCTAATCAATGAATTTGGTAAAGTAGCAGGATACAAAATTAATGCACAGAAATCTCTGGCATTCCTATACACTAATGATGAAAAATCTGAAAGTGAAATCAAGAAAACACTCCCATTTACCATTGCAACAAAAAGAATAAAATATCTAGGAATAAACCTACCTAAGGAGACAAAAGACCTGTATGCAGAAAATTATGACACTGATGAAAGAAATTAAAGATGATTAAAGATGATACAAACAGATGGAGACATATACCATGTTCTTGGATTGGAATTATCAACATTGTGAAAATAACTATATTATCCAAAGCAATCTACAGATTCAGTGCAATCCCTACCAGTCTACCAATGGCATTTTTCACAGAACTAGAACAAAAAGTTTCACAGTTTGTATGGAAACACAAAATATCCTGAATAGCCTAAGCAATCTTGAGAAAGAAATATGGAGCTGGAGGAATCAGGCTCCAGGACTTCAGACTATACTACAAAATTACAGTAATCAAGACAGTATGGTACTGTCACAAAAACAGAAATATAGATCAATGGAACAGGATAGAAAGCCCAGAGATAAACCCACACACATATGGTCACCTTATCTTTGATAAAGGAGGCAAGAATATACAATGGAGAAAAGACAGCCTCTGCAATAAGTGGTGCTTGGAAAACTGGATAGCTACATGTAAAAGAATGAAATTAGAACACTCCCTAACACCATACACAAAAATAAACTCAAAATGTATGAAAGACCTAAATTTAAGGGCAGACACTATCAAACTCTTAGAGGAAAACATAGGCAGAATACTCTATGACATACATCACAGCAAGATCCTTTTTGACCAACCTCCTAGAGAAATGGAAATAAAAACAAAAATAAACAATAGGACCTAATGAAACTTAAAAGGTTTTTCACAGCAAAGGGAAAAAGACGAAAAGACAACTCTCATCATGGGAGAAAATATTTGCAAATGAAGCAACTGACAAAGGATTAATCTCCAAAATTTACAAGCAGCTCATGCAGTTAGATATCAAAAACCAAAAACCCCAATCCAAAAATGGGCAGAAGACCTAAATAGACTTTTCTCCAAAGAAGATATATAGATTACCAGCAAACACATGAAAGGATGCTCAACATCAGTACTCATTAGAGAAGTGCAAATCAAAACTACAATGAGGTATCACCTCACGGCAGTCAGAATGGCCATCATCAAAAAATGTATAAACAATAAATGCTGGAGAGGATGTGGAGAAAAAGGAACCCTCTTGAACTGTTGGTGGGAATGTAAATTGTTACAGCCACTATCAAGAACAGTATGGAGTTTCCTTAAAAACCTAAAAATAGAAATACCATATGACCCAGCAATCCCACTCCTGGGCATATACCCTGAGAAAACCATAATTCTAAAAGAATCACGGACCACAATGTTCATTGCAGATCTATTTACAATAGCCAGGACATGGAAGCAACCTAAGTGTCCATCGACAAATGAATGGATAAGGATGTGGCACATATATACAATGGAATATTACTCAGACATAAAAAGAAATGAAACTGAGTTATTTGTAGTGAGTTGGATGGATCTAGAGTCTGTCATACAGAGTGAAGTAAGTCAGAAAAAGGAAAACAAATACCGTATGCTAACATATATATATGGAATCTAAAAAGAAAAAAACAGGTTCTGAAGAACCTAGGGGCAGGACAGGAATAAAGACACAGACATAAAGAATGGGCTCGAGGACACAGGGAGGGGGAATGGTAAGCTGGGACGAAGTGAGAGAGTAGCATGTACATATATATACTACCAAATGTAAAATAGATAGCTAGTGGGAAGCAGCGACATAGCACGGGGTGATCAGCTCGGTGCTTTGTGACCACATAGAGGTGTGGGATAGGGAGGGTGTGAGGGAGACGCAGGAGGGAGGAGATATGGGGATATATGTATATGTATAACTGATTCACTTTGTTATAAAGCAAAACTAACACACAATTGTAAATAAATTATACTCCAATAAAGATGTAAAAAAAAAGAGATACCTACTGCCTGTCTAGATCATTTTTGGGGTGTTCTCTTGTTTAATGTTATCCTCTATGATAGAAACTGAAATTTCTAGGCTAGAAATTAGCTTACAGTTTTTATCAATGAGTGTGTTATTCTCAAAGTGTGTTTTTTAACAAGCTTGCTTTCAAAATGCAATGTGAGGAACACTAAATGAAACAAACTGTAGTCAATGGAATTAAACCACGTATGAGTACTTGGTAAGGAAAAACCCCACAGACCTCAAATGTCGGCCAGCAAACTCATGTTATGAGCTACGCCCATCCACATCTGGTGTTAGAAGTTTGTGTCCTATTCAGAGAATTTTCTTCCCACCACTTTGTATCTTTATTATGTTGTGTCTTCTGGTCTATTAACACAGTATGTCTCTCCATTTATTTAGATCATTTTTATTTCCTTTATAATTATTTTGTAATTTGCAGCATACAAGCCTTGTACATGTTTTGTAAAATTTACACGTAAGTATTTCAGGTTTTAAAAATTGTGGTGAAATATACACAATACAAAATCTTACCATTTTAACCATTTTAAGCATACAGTTCAGTGGCATTAAGAATATTCACATTGTTGTGCAAACATCACTGCTTTCCAGCTCTAGAACAATTTTATCTTTCCGAACTGAAATTCTGTACACATTAAATAATAACTCTCTCTTCTCCCCTCACCCAGATTCTGGCAACCACCATTCCACTTTCTGTCTCTACTTATCTGACCAATCTAGGTACCTCATATAAGTTGAATCATATGATATTTGTCCTTTGTGACTATCTTATTTCACTCAGAAAAATTTCTTCAAAGGTCATCCATATTGTAGCTTGTATCACAATATCTTTCTATTTTAAGGATGAATAATGTTCCATTGTGTGTGCATGTGTATATATATACATATATATATATATATATATATATATATATATATATATACCACATTATATTTATACATTAATCTATCAAATGGACATCTTGGCTATTTTCACTTTTAGGCTATTGTGACTAATAATGCTATGAACATAGGTGTACAAATATCTGACAGATTCTTTTGTGTATATAGCCAGAAGTGGAATTGATGTATCATATGGTAACTCTACACTTAATTTTTTGAGGAGTTGCCATACTGTGTTCCACAGATACACCATTTTACATTCCCATTAGCCACATAGTAGGGCTTCAATTTCTCCACATCCTTGTCACCATTTGTTATTTTCTGGGTTTTTGATTGTTTTGTTTTATTTTGTTTTGTTTTTTATAGTGGTCATTCTAATGGGTGTGAGGTGGTATTTCATTGTGGTTTTAGTTTGCATTTCCCAAGTGATTAATAATGTCAAGTATCTTTTCTTTTCATATGATTATTACTGTTTGTATATCTCCTTTGGAGAAATGTCTTTATAAGTCCTTTATCCATTTTTGAATTGGGTTTTTGTTGTTGTTGTTGGATTGTAGTTCTTTATATATTCTGGATATTAATCCCCTATTTGGTATCTTATTTGCAAATATTTTCCCTTTTTACTCTGTTGATAGTGACTTCTGATGTACCAAATTTTTAATTCTGATGTAGTCTAATCTATTATTTTCCATTGTTGCCTGTGCTTTGGAGTCATGCTTAAGAAATCATTGCCAGATCCAATGTCATGAAGCTTGTCTCTTATGTTTTCTTTTAAGAGTTTTATACTTTTAGCTCTCGTGTTTAGGTCTTTCATCCATTTTGAGTTAATTTTTGCACATGGTTTAATGTAAGATTATTAATTCATTATTTCCCATGTGGATATCTATTTTCCTCATATTTGTTGAAAAGATGGTACTTTTCCCATTGAATGGTCTTGACACAGTTGTTGAAAAACATTTGTCCATTTATGCCAGAGTTTGTTTCTGGATTTCCTGTTCTATTACATTCATCTATATGCCTGTCTTCTGCCAGTATCACACTGTTTTTATCACTGTAAATTTGTCTTAAGTTTGAAATGAGGAAGTGAGAGACCTCCAACTTTGTTCTTCTCAAGACTGTTTTGACTAATCAGGGTCTCTTGAGATTCCATATGAAAAACAGAATGAGTTTTTCTATTTCTGCAAAAAAACCAAGATCATTGGGATTTTGATTTTGATAGCAATTGTATTGAATCCATAGATCTTGTTGGGTATTACTGACATTTTAGCAGTATTGAGTCTACCAATCCATGAACACAGAATGTCTTTTCAATTATTTGTGTATCCTTAAATTTTTTTCAGGAAGATTTTGTAGTTTTCAATGTCCAATCTTTCAACTCCTTGGTAATGTTTATTCTTAATTATTTTATTCTTTTTGATATGCTATAAATGGAACTGTCTTTTAAATATCCTTTTAGATTGTTTATTATTAGTATATAGAAATGCACATGATTTTGTTTGTTGATTTTTTTATCCATAAGTGTTGCTGAATTTACTAATTCTAAAAGGTTTTTTGTAGAATCTTTAGGATTTTCTACCTAAAAGATTATCTCATCTAAAAACAGAGGTAATTTTACTTCTTTTCCAATATGGATGTCTTTTATTTATTTTTCTTGCCTAATTGCTTCAGCTAGAACATCCAGTACTTCATTGAAAACAAGTGGTGAAAGTGGGCATCCTTGTCTTGTTCCTGATCTTAGAGGAAGAATTTTCAGTGTTTCCCTCTTGAGTATAATGTTAGCTCTTTTTGTATGTTTTTAGGGCCTTTGTTACGTTGAGATAGTTTTCTTCTATTCCTAGTTTACTGAGTGTTTTTATCATGAAAGGATGTTGAGTTTTGTCAAATAATTTTTCTAAATCAATTGAGATGATCTTTTTCTTTCTCCTTTCATTCTGTTAATGTGGTACATTACATTGCTTGATTTTTTTATTTTGAACAACTCTTTCATTCCAGGAACAAATCCCACTTGATTGTGGTATAAAATTATTTTGATATCCTATTGAATTTGCTTTGCTAGTATTTTGTTGAGGATTTTTGCTTCAATGTTCATAAGAGATATTGTTCTGTAGTTTTCTTTTAATACCTTTCTCTGGCTTTGAAATCAGGGTAATGCTAGTCTTATAGAATAAGTTGGGAAGTGTTTCCTTCTCTCCAAATTTTGGAAAAATTTGAGAATTTGAGAAGAATTTGTATTAATTTTTCTTTAAATGTTTGGTTGGATCCACCAGTGAAGTCATCTATACCTAGGCTTTCTCTTGTTGGTAGGTTTTTAGTAATTCAGTCTCCTTACAAGTTATAGATCAGTTCAGATTTTCTGTTTATGATTCAGTTTTGATAGGTTGTGTGTTCCTAGCAATTTGTTCATTTCATCTAGGTTATCCAATTTGATGGTACAATTATTCATAGTAGTCTTCTATAATCCTTTTTACTTCTTTAAAATCGATAGTAATGTCTTTTCTTGTTTTAGCTATTTGAGTTTTCTCTCTTTGGGGGGGCCAGCCTAGCCAAAGTTTTGTTATTTTTAAAATATTTTCAAAGAACCAACTCTTGCTTTTGTGAATTTTCTCTACTGTTTTTCTACTCTCTATCTCTTATTTATCTCTTCTCTAATTATTATTTCCTTCCTTCTGATAGTTTTGTGTTTAGTTTGTTTTCCTTTTTCTTTAAGGTACAAAGTTCTTTAAGGTATAAATTTAGTTTGTTGATTCAAAATCTTTTTTAAATGTGTTTACAGCTACAAATTTCCTTCTTAGCACTGCTTTCATTGTAACCTCTAAGTTTTAATATGTTGAGTTTTCCTTTTCATTTGTCTCAAGATATTTTCCAATTTCCCTTGCAATATTTTCTTTGACTTATTAGTTATTTAAGAATGTTACTTGATTTCCAGTTTTCCATCTATTGATTTCTATTTTCATTCCATTGTGATCAGAAATGATACTTTGTATGATTTCTTTAAAGTTTATTAAGATTTTCTTTGTGACCTAACATAGTCTATCTGGAATAATATTCCATGAGCACTTGAAAAAAACAGGTATTCTCCTGCTGTTGGATGGAGTGTTCTGTATATGTCTGATAGGTCCAATTAGTCTATAGTGTTTTTCATGTCCTCAATTTACTTACTGATCTTCTGTCTGGTTATTCTATCAATTAATGAGAATGGGGCATTGAAAGCTCTTACTAGTATTGGAATACTGTTTATTTATCTGCTCAATTCTATCAATGTCTGCTTCATATATTTAGGAGCAGTCATGTTTGGCCTATATGTGTTTATATTATCTTGGTGACAGTTTTATCATGATATAAATCATTCCTTGCCTCTTGTAATAATTTTAGAATTAAAACTATTTTATCTGATATTAGTATAGCCACTTCTCTTCTCTTTTGGTTAATATTTGCACAGAATATCTTTTACCATCCTTTCACTTTCAACTTATATACATCTTTTTTTCTAAAACCATGAACATCTTGGTGTTTATTTTAGATAAAAAGAAAGACTTTACTTTTTGTTAAACTGGCTTCATAATGTATATTCAGCTTTGCATCCTGATTTTTTCACTTAACATACAATGTAAAGCATTTTCCTGTGTCATTAAATATTCTTCTAAAACAATAATTTTCGTAACTGTATGGCAGCCCTTGTCTAGATGTACCATCATTTAACCAGCCCCCTCATAGTGAACATTTATGTTGTTTCCAGTTTTTTGTCTTTATGAGTAACAAGGACCTACTTTATAGCATAGGGAACCCTGCTCAATATTCTGTAGCAACCTAAATGGGAAAAGAATTTGAAAAAGAATAGATACATGTATATGTATAACTGAATTACTTTGCTGTACCCCTGAAACTAACAGAACATTGTTAATCAACTATGCTCCGATATAAAATAAAAATTAAAAAAAAGAATTTATCCCAAGGAGATAATCAGGTACACCCAGATATTTACATACAAATACATTCATTATGGTTTCAGTCAGAAAGATAACCTATATACGTCTTTATATTTAAAGTGAATCTCTTGTAGACAGCATATTTTTGGATCATGTTTTTTAAATCCATTCTACCCATATATGTCATTTGATTGTGGAGATTGATCCATTTACATTTAAAACAACTACTGATAGGGAAGAACTTCTGTTGCCATTTTGTTAATTGTTTTCTGTGTGTCTCATAGTTTTTTTGTCCCTCATTTTCTCCATGATTGCCTTCCTTTATGTTTAGTTGATTATTTTTGTAGTGACACATTTTGATTCCCTTCTAATTTCCTTTTTTTTGTATATTCTGTAGATATGCTTTGTGGTTATCATTAAGATTACATAAAACATCCAAAGTTTAACAATCTATTTTAAATCAATACCAACTTAACTTCAATTGCATACAAAATTCTACAACTTTCCAACTCTGTCTCTCCCAATTTACATTACTGATGTCACGAATTACTTCTTTTTTATTGTGTACCCATTAACATAGATTTATTATTAGTTTTTATGCTTTTGTCTTTTAAATTCTGTAGAAGAATAAAAAACTGAATTTTTGATCCCAAATTATTATCATACTGGTTTTGTATGTGTCACCATGCCAGGTTGCAAACTCCACAGAGACAGAAGATCTTTTTGGGGACATGGACTTATGTATGTCTCCATTTGACTGTTAATTTGTATCCCTTAATATCATTTGTAATAAACTGGTAATCTAATGAGTAAACTGGTTTCCTGAGTTCTGTGAGGCTTCTATCAAATTAATTGAACCTAAGGAAAGGGTTCTGGGAACCTCTCAGTTATAGACAGTCGGTCAGAAGCACAGGTAACAACCTAGAATTGAGGTTGACATCTGAAGAGGAGGTCAGCCTAGTGGGACTGAATCCTTAACCTGTGGAATCTGATACTATCTCTACATAGATAGTGTCAAAATTGAGTTGAACTGTAGGACACCCAACTGGTATTGAAGAATTGCTTGGATATATGGGGAAAGACCCAGATATTGGAATAAGGGCAGAATTATAACATGAAAAGATGCTCAACATCATTTGTTATCTGGGAAATGCAAATCAAAACCATCATGAGATATCACTTTCAATAACAAAAACATGTCACTCACCAACTGGTTTTATAAGAATGAAGTCACTAAGCCACTGCAGTCACTGACCTTTAACATATCCTGAAAGGTGTTCAAGGTGGAGATAAGGAACTGTGGGGCCTTTAGGGACTTTCCACCCCCTCACTTGTTCCCGTAAACCAATTCTTCTCCCTATCGTGCGCCACTCCTTCTCCCTATCGAAACCAATTCTTGGAGTTTTTCAGTTGACGGGGACTTGCCAGACAGCGGGTAATTTTCCAGTTGCCCGTAACAGGTATACGCCCTAACCGCCACAATGAACAGACAACTATAACGGCCAGAAGGTGGGACAAAAGTTCCTAAGCCAATGAATTCAAAAGTCACCACATTTACCCAATCATTGTGAGAATATACCCGCCCTATGAGTAAATAAACCTATAAAAAGTATGTGATTCCGCTTTTAGGGGTTCCCCATCGGCCTCCTGCGTGAGGTTCAGGGAACCCCGGTGCATCGGCTCCTAATAAACCTCTTGCGTGTTGCAACGGCTCTCGACTCTTGGCGGTTCTTGGGCGAGTTGGAATCTCTTGTAGACCGCTTGGGTCTAACAGAACGAGGCACTCTGTGCTCTGGGCAAACTGGCAGAATAAGCTTTCAGATAGCTATTTTCAAGAGAAAATTTTATGAATCCAATTTCTTGCATCTTCTCATACCTAGAGAATCACTAAAATCATTATTAGAAGCATCTGCTCCTTGTGAATAGCAGCAACCTCCTCATGAGCAGCAGATACTTTCTACTGAAATGTGTGTTTGATTGCACGTACTCCCTTCACTGAAATTATATATAAATATAAATAAATAAATAAATACACACACACACACACACACACACACACGTGCGCGCATGCACACACACACTGACCTCTCTTTGGAGCAGTTCCTCAGAGTTATCTGAGAGGCTGTCTCCCAGACTATAATCCTAAATCCCCAAATAAAACTGGACTCACAGCTCTCACATTGTGCATTTTTTTCAGTGGACAGTTTTGGTGACCAACAAAGAGACCCAGAGCAGACTTCTCTCCTTCACATGAATTCTACGAGGATCTGGAGCCTTGGTACCAGCAAGGCCTTTTGTGTCCATCTACCTGCTCAGAGGCCAGACTAATTTGGGTGTCTTCTGGTTCTTGGATCTCCCAATTGCTGGTTGATGATCCTGAGTTTTATTTGGTGGTGTACAGCATGTACTTGGCACCCCAGTTGCAAGATACTGGGATTTGCTCAGTTGAAAGACACTGAGCAGTCTGAGATGAGTGTTTAGATAGGAGGCTGATCTGACATCTTTCCTCAATTCAGCTACCTTAACAGAATTTTTCAGGATTAAAATGAAGATATTACATGAGAGCTTTGCTCCGAAGAAGAGGGACAAGACTCCTCCTGGTCAGTTACAGCTTTCTCAGGCAACTGAGAAATTTATGGGAGTGGTGGAGGCAGAGTCCTCATACCATGCAGTGGTCCCATAGGGAAATCCTCTCATTAATTAAAAGACTTGCTCATCTGGTGATCAGATATAAGAACTGGCCATTCGGTGATCCAAGCACCCATGGTGGTTTTAGACTGCTGGAGGGAGAAACGGAGACATGTAACAGAGCTGAAATGACTCTAGGGTGACACTCAGAGGAGTTAAGCTCACAAGCAGCACATGGGACCACTAAACAATTTCATTAGTAAATATTATTCTCAACAAATTCAACTTTAAAATGGGAAACAGAGTCTCTCAAGCAGAGAAATGAGGGGCATCAGAAAGCCAGCTTCCAACTAACACCCCAACCAGGTTTATGTAAGTACAAAACTTAATTACAAGTACTTACTTAATTTGGAATTAAAGGAAATCATGCCCTGAAAATGGCCAACATGGGGGTCATTTATCGCATACACAGTTAAGTTTGAGAAAGCCAGCTTGATAAAACAAACATCTTTATAGAATTCTGACCCTAATGGAACAAATCCTTCTAGGAGAACTTGCTTTTCTCTCCCTGTGCCTTGAGATGTAAATGTTCTATCAGGGCTCTCAGGAGCACTATCTTATCTAGACCATCTCTAATTCCTGAGCCTGAGGGAAGAAAAGCGGTGGGGGGGGGGGGAAGACTTTTAGGATTTAATTTAAAAATGTATTCCTACTGTAAACTAGTGAGTTTTATATTGTAATACTTGATTCATGACTAAGTTTTAAAATGAAGCTGAGATCTCTGGTTTTGCCTGTCTATATGTCTATGTGTGCATAAGTATATCTTTACTTATGGATGGTATTATCAAAATTAATTTGTAAATGAGCTCTATTTAATTGGTTTAGAGGAAATTAAGTGCTTATATAAACTCTTAGAAATATAAAAGAAACCAACCCAAATAAATTTCAGGTTCACATGAACGAGTAAAAACTCAGTATTAAGTTAATATTTGATATTAAAGCTAGTTTAAGTTAGTTGGTTTAATTAATACAGATTTGTCTTTAGAGTCATCAATATTAAGTATAATACTTTAATTGTACCTCAGTTTACTAGACATCAAATAAGATCTTATTATATCTGTTGCAAATTTGTCAGCAAGAAAAATAACTTGGTATGACAAAATTTTTATAAATAAATTAAATGTAAATGAAAGCACTTTTAGGTAAACGTTTTAGGAATAATTATGTTTTTTGTTTTTGTTTTTTTCTGTTCACATAATTTCATTTAATCTTCACAATAACCCTATGAGGTACGTAGAGTTACCCGAATCTACCCATGGTGAACTGAAGGTCAGAATTCAGGGTTGGCTAGCTATAAGTCTTTATTTGGGGGGGCGGGGTGTTTAACATCTTTATTGGGGTATAATTGCTTTACAATGGTGTGTTAGTTTTTGCTTTATAACAAAGTGAATCAGTTATACATATGTGCCCATATCTCTTCCCTCTTGCGTCTCCCTGCCTCGCGTCCTCTCTATCCCACCTCTCCAGGCTGTCACAAAGCACTGAGCTGATATCCCTGTGCTATGCGGCTGTTTCCCAATAGCTATCTACCTTACGTTTGGTAGTGTATATATGTCCATGCCTCTCTCTCACTTTGTCACAGCTCCCCCTTCCCCCTCCCCATATCCTCAAGTCCGTTCTCCAGTAGGTCTGTGTCTTTATTCCTGTCTTACCCCTAGGATCTTCATGACATTTTTTTCCCTTAAATTCCATATATATGTGTTAGCATACGGTATTTGTCTTTCTCTTTCTGACTTACTTCACTCTGTATGACAGACTCTAGGTCTATCCACCTCATTACAAATAGCTCAGTTTCGTTTCTTTTTATGGCTGAGTAATAGTCCATTGTATGTATGTGCCACATCTTCTTTATCCATTCATCCGATGATGGGCACTTAAGTTGTTTCCATCTCCAGGCTATTGTAAATAGAGCTGCATGAACGTTTTGGTACATGACTCTTTTTGAATTTTGGTTTTCTCAGGGTATATGCCCAGTAGTGGGATTGCTGGGTCATATGGTAGTTCTATTTGTAGTTTTTTAAGGAACCTCCATACTGTTCTCCATAGTGGCTGAACCAATTCACATGCAGTGCCAGAGTGTTCCTTTTTCTCCACACCCTCTCCAGCATTTATGGTTTCTAGATTTTGATGATGGCCATTCTGACTGCTGTGAGATTATATCTCATTGTAGTTTTGATTTGCATTTATCTAATGATTAATGACGTTGAGCATTCTGTCATGGGTTTGTTGGCAGTCTGTATATCTTCTTTGGAGAAATGACTATTTAGGTTTTCTGCCCATTTTTGAATTGGGTTGTTTCTTTTTTTGTTATTGAGCTGCATGAGCTGCTTGTAAATTTTGGAAATTAATCCTTTGTCAGTTGCTTCATTTGCAAATATTTTCTCCCATTCTGAGGGTTGTCTTTTTGTCTTGTTTATGGTTTCCTTTGCTATGCAAAAGCTTTGAAGTTTCATTAGGTCCCATTTGTTTATTTTTGTTTTTATTTCCATTTCTCTAGGAGGTGGGTCAAAAAGGATCTTGCTGTGATTTATGTCATAGAGTGTTCTGCCTATGTTTTCCTCTAAGAGTTTGATAGTTTCTGGCCTTACATTTAGGTCTTTAATCCATTTTGAACTTATTTTTGTGTATGGTGTAAGGGAGTGATCTAATCTCATACTTTTACATGTACCTGTCCAATTTTCCCAGCACCACTTATTGAAGAGGCTGTCCTTTCTCCACTGTACATTCCTGCCTCCTTTATCAAAGATAAGGTGACCATATGTGCGTGGGTTTATCTCTGGGCTTTCTATCCTGTTCCATTGATCTATCTTTCTGTTTTTGTGCCAGTACCATACTGTCTTGATTACTGTAGCTTTATAGTATAGTCTGAAGTCAGGGAACCTGATTCCTCCAGCTCCACTTTTCGTTCTCAAGATTGCTTTGCCTATTCGGGGTCTTTGTGTTTCCATACAAATTGTGAAATTTTTTGTTCTAGTTCTGTGAAAAATGCCAGTGGTAGTTTGATAGGGATTGCACTGAACCTATAGATTGCTTTAGATAGTAGAGTCTTTTTCAGAATGTTGATTCTTCCAATCCAAGAACATGGTACATCTCTCCATCTATTTGTATCATCTTTAATTTCTTTCATCAGTGTCTTATAATTTTCTGCATACAGGTCTTTTGTCTCCTTAGGTAGGTTTATTCCTACATATTTTATTCTTTTTGTTGTAATGGTAAATGGGAGTGTTTTCTTGATTTCATTTTCAGATTTTTCATCATTAGTATATAGGAATGCAAGACATTTCTGTGCATTAATTTTGTATCCTGCTACTTTATGAAATTCATTGATTAGCTCTAGTAGTTTTCTGGTAGCATCTTTAGGATTCTCTACGTACAGTATCATGTCATCTGCAAACAGTGACAGCTTTGCTTCTTCTTTTCTGATTTGGATTAATTTTATTTCCTTTTCTTCTCTGATTGCTGTGGCTAAAACTTCCAAAGCTATGTTGAATAAGAGTGGTGAGAGTGGGAAACCTTGTCTTGTTCCTGATCTTAGTGCAAATGCTTTCAGTTTTTCACCATTGAGGATGTTGGCTGTGGGCTTGTCACATATGACCTTTATTATGTTGAGGAAAGTTCCCTCTATGCATACTTTCTGCAGGGTTTTTACCATAAATGGGTGTTGAATTTTGTCAAAAGCTTTCTCTGCATCTATTGAGATGATCATATGGTTTTTCTCCTTCATTTGTTAATATGGTTTATCACATTGATAGATTTGTGTATACTGAAGAATCCTTGCGTTCCTGAAATACATGCCACTTAATCATGGTGTATGATCCTTTTAATGTGTTGTTGGATTCTGTTTGCTAGTATTTTGTTGAGGATGTTTGCATGTACGTTCATCAGTGATATTGGCCTGTAGATTTCTTTCTTTGTGACATCCTTGTCTGGTTTTAGTATCAAGATGAAGGTGGCCTCGTAGAAGGAATTTGGGAGTGTTCCTCCCTCTGCTATATTTTGGAAGAGTTTGAGAAGCATAGGTGTTAGCTCTTCTCTAAATGTTTGATAGAATTCGCCTGTGAATCCATCTGGTCCTGGGCTTTTGTTTGTTGGAAGATTTTTAATCAGTTTCAAAATCAGTGCTTGTGATTGGTCTTTCCATATTTTCTATTTCTTCCTGACTCAGTCTTGGCAGGTTGTGCATTTCTAAGAATTTGTCCATTTCTTCCAGGTTTTCCATTTTATTGGCATAGAGTTGCTTGTAGTAATCTCTCATGATCTTTTTTATTTCTGCAGTGTCAGTTGTTACTTCTCCTTTTTCATTTCTAATTCTATTGATTTCAGTCTTCTCCCTTATTTTCTTGATGAGTCTGGCTAATGGTTTATCTATTTTGTTTATCTTCTCAAAGAACCAGCTTTTAGTTTTATTGATCTTTGCTATTGTTTCTTTCATTTCTGTTTCATTTATTTCTGATTTGATTTTTATGATTTCTTTCCTTCTGCTAACTTTGGGGTTTTTTTGTTCTTCTTCCTCTAAATGCTTTAGGTGCAAGTTTAGGTTGTTTATTCAAGATGTTTCCTGTTTCTTAAGGTGGGCTTGTATTGCTATAAACTTCCCTCTTAGAACTGCTTTTGCTGCATCCCATAGGTTTTGGGTCATCGTGTCTCCATTGCCATTTGTTTCTAGGTATTTTTTGATTTCCTCTTTGATTTCTTCAGTGATCACTTCGTTATTAAGTAGTGTATTGTTTAGCCTCCGTGTGTTTGTATTTTTCACAGATCTTTTCCTGTAATTGATATCTAGTCTCATGGCATTGTGGTCGGAAAAGATACTTGATACAATTTCAATTTTCTTAAATTTACCAAGGCTTGATTTGTGACCCAAGACATGATCTATCCTGGAGAGTGTTCCATGAACACTTGAGAAAAATGTGTATTCTGTTGTTTTTGGATGGAGTCTCCTATAAATATCAAATAAGTCCATCTTGTTTAATGTATCATTTAAAGCTTGTGTTTCCTTATTTATTTTCATTTTGGATGATCTGTCCATTGGTGAAAGTGGGGTGTTAAAGTCCCCTACTATGAATGTGTTACTGTTGATTTCCCCTTTTATGGCTGTTAGTATTTGACTTATGTATTGAGGTGCTCCTATGTTGGGTGCATAAATATTTACAATTGCTATATCTTCTTCTTGGATTGATCCCTTGCTCATTATGTAGTGTCCTTCTTTGTCTCTTCTAATAGTCTTTATTTTAAAGTCTATTTTGTCTGATATGAGAATTGCTACTCCAGCTTTCTTTTGGTTTCCATTTGCACGGAATATCTTTTTCCATCCCCTTACTTTCAGCCTCTATGTGTCTCTAGGTCTGAAGTGGGTCTCTTGTAGACAGCATATATATGGGTCTTGTTTTTGTATCCATTCAGCCAATCTGTGTCTTTTGGTGGGAACATTTAGTCCATTTACATTTAAGGTAATTGTCAATATGTATGTTCCTATTCCCATTTTCTAAATTGTTTTGGGTTTGTTATTATAGGTCTTTTCCTTCTCTTGTGTTTCTTGCCTAGAGAAGTTCCTTTAGCATTTGTTGTAAAGCTGGTTTGGTGGTGCTGAACTCTCTCAGCTTTTGCTTCTCTGTAAAGGTTTTAATTCTCCATCAAATCTGAATGAGATCCTTGTTGGGTAGAGTAATCTTGGTTGCAGGTTTTTCTCCTTCATCACTTTCAGTATGTCCTGCCACTCCCTTCTGGCTTGCAGAGTTTCTGCTGAGAGATCAGCTGTTAACCTTATGGAGATTCCCTTGTGTGCTAGTTGTTGTTTTTCCCTTGCTGCTTTTAATATGCTTTCTTTGTATTTAATTTTTGACAGTTTGATTAATATGTGTCTTGGTGTATTTCTCCTTGGATGTATCCTGTATGGGACCCTCTGTGCTTCCTGGACTTGATTAACTATTTCCTTTCCCATATTAGGGAAGTTTTCAACTATAATCTCTTCAAATATTTTCTCAGTCCCTTTCTTTTTCTCTTCTTCTTCTGGAACCCCTAGAATTCGAATGTTGGGGCGTTTAATGTTGTCCCAGAGGTCTCTGAGACTGTCCTTAGTTCTTTTCATTCTTTTTTCTTTACTCTGCTCTGCAGTAGTTATTTCCACTATTTTATCTTCCAGGTCACTTATCCATTCTTCTGCCTCAGTTATTCTGCTATTGATCCCATCTAGAGTATTTTTCATTTCATTTATTTTGTTGTTCATCATTGTTTGTTTCACCTTTAGCTCTTCTAGGTACTTGTTAATGGTTTCTTGCATTTTGTCCATTCTATTTCCACGATTTTGGATCATCTTTACTATCATTATTTTGAATTCTTTTTCAGGTAGACCACCTATTTCCTCTTCATTTGTTAGGTCTGGTGGGTTTTTTATCTTGCTCCTTCATCTGCAGTGTGTTTTTCTGTCTTCTCATTTTGCTTATCTTACTGTGTTTGGGGTCTCCTTTTTGCAGGCTGCAGGTTTGTAGTTCCCACTGTTTTTGCTGTCTCTCCCCAGTGACTAAGGTTGGTTCAGTGGGTTGTGTAGGCTTCCTGGTGGAGGGGACTAGTGCTTGTGTTCTGGTGGATGAGGCTGGATCTTGTCTCTGTAGTGGGCAGGTCCACATCTGGTGGTGTGTTGTGGGGTGTCTGTGGACTTATTATGATTTTAGGCAGCCTCTCTGCTAATGGGTGGGGTTGTGCTCCTTTTTTTGCTAGTTGTTTGGCATACGGTGTCCAGCACTGTAGCTTGCTGGTCATTGAGTGAAGCTGGGTGCTGGTGTTGAGATGGAGATCTCTGGGAGATTTTCGCTGTTTGATATTATGTGGAGCTGGGAGGTCTGTTGTTGACCAGTGTTCTGAATTAGGCTCTCCCACCTCAGAGGCACAGCCCTGACTCCTGGCTGGAGCACCAATAGCCTTTCATCCACACGGCTCAGAATAAAAGGGAGAAAAAGTAGAGAGAAAGAATTAGTAGAAGTAGGAAGACAGAAGGAAAGAAAGAAAGAAAGGAGGGAAGGAAGGAAGGAAGGAAGAAAGAAAGAAAGAAGAAAAAAAGGAAAGAAGGAAAGAAAGGAGGCAGGGAGGGAGGGAGGGAGAAAGGAAGGAAAGAAGGAGGGAAGGAGGAAAAAAGAAAGAAAGAAAGAAGATACAGTAAATTAAAATAAAATATAGTAAAGCTATTAAATTAAAAAAATAATTATTTAGGAAAAAAAAGGGACAGATTGAACCTTAGGACAAATGGTGGAAGTAAAGACATACAGACAAAATCTTACACAGAAGCATACACATACACCCTCACAAAAAGAGGTAAAGGGGAAAAAATCATAAATCTTGCTCTCAAATTCCACCTCCTGAATTTGGGATGATTCGTTGTCTAAAGGAGGGAAGGAAGGAAAGAAAGAATGAAACAAAGGAAGGAAGGAAGAAAGAAAGAAAGAAGGTAAAGTATAATAAAGTTATTAAAATTAATTATTAAAAAACAAAACAAAACAAAAAAATGGATGGATAGAACCCTAGGACAAATGGTGGAAGCAAATGTTTACAGACAAAATCTCACACAGAAGCATACACACACACACTCACAAAAAAAGGAATAGGGGAAAAAATCATAAATCTTGCTCTCGAAGTCCACCTCCTCAATTTGGGATGATTCATTGTCTATTCACATATTCCACAGATGCAGGGTACATCAAGTTGATTGTGGAGCTTTAATCCGCTGCTTCTGAGGCTGCTGGGAGAGAGTTCCCTTTCTCTTCTTTGTTCTCACAGCTCCCAGGGGCTCAGCTTTGGATTTGGCCCCGCCTCTGCATGTAGGTCGCTGGAGGGCAAAAAACCCTGTTTTTTGCTCAGACAGGACAGGGTTAAAGGATCCGCTGATTCGGGGTCTCTGGCTCACTCAGGCCAGGGGGGAGGGAGGGGCGCAGAGTGCGGGGCAAGCCTGTGGCGGCAGAGGCTGGCATGATGTTGCACCTGCCTGAGGCCCGCTGTGCGTTCTTCCGGGGGAAGTTGTCCCTGGATCCCGGGAACCTGGCAGTGGCGGGCTGCACAGGCTTCCCGGAAGAGGGGTGTGGATAGTGACCTGGGCTCACACACAGGCCCCTTGTTGGCGGCAGCAGCAGCCTTAGCATCTCCCGCCCGTCTCTGGGGTCCGCGCTTTTAGCCGCGGCTCGCACCTGTCTCTGGAGTTCCTTTAAGCAGCGCTCTTAAACCCTACTCCTCGCGCACCAGCAAACAAAGAGGGAAGAAAAAGTCTCTTGCCTCTTCAGCCTCTTCCAGACCTTTTCCCGGACTCCCTCCCGGCTAGCCGTGGTGCACTAACCCCTTTAGGCTGTGTGCACGCAGCCAACCCCAGTCCTCTCCCTGCGCTCCGACCAAAGCCTGAGCCTCAGCTCGCAGCCCCGCACGCCCCGGCAGGTGAGCAGACAAGCCTCTCAAGCTGGTGAGTGCCGGTCGGCACCAATCCTCTGTGCGGGAATCTCCCTACTTTGCCCTCCACACCCCTGTTGCTGTGCTCTCCTCCGCGGCTCGGAAGCTCCCCCCTCCGCCTCCTGCAGTCTCTGCCCACGAAGGGGCTTCCTAGTGTGTGGAAACCTTTCCTCCTTCACTGCTCCCTCCCACTGGTGCAGGTGCCGTCCCTATTCTTTTGTCTCTGTTTTTTCTTTTGCCCTACCCAGGTACGTGGGGAGTTTCTTGCCTTTTGGGAGGTCTGAGGTCTTCTGCCAGCATTCAGTAGGTGTTCTGTAGGAGTTGTTTCACGTGTAGATGTATTTCTGGTGTATCTGTGGGGAGGAAGGTGATCTCCGCGTCTTACTGTTCCGCCATCTTCCCCTCTGCCCCAGGAATAATTATGTTTTAAGAATATCTACTTTAAAATAATCTCTCCATACTTTGGTAACTTGAAACTTTAGAGTTTTGCTAAAGTAAGTTAAATGGTGAAATTTTATTGAATAACTAAAAGCCATTCCCAAATAAAATAATATACTGAAACATTAATTACTGAATATTGGCTTCCTTTTACACAGAAACTGAAGATATTTAAGACTATTAATAAATATGTTTGGTGCCATGCTAGGACATTTTCTATAAGAAAGCACATAATTTTAGAAATTATTATTGGTATTTATAAGTTTGCCAATCTACAGAATGCTAATGTAAAAGACAGTTCACAACTGCTTACTTCTTACTTTTTACTAGAAATTAAAGTTTTTAAGAATTGAGAATTCTAATTTAAATCTGTAATTAAAGCTACTAGAAATAATAAGGGAAACGTTTCAGTATACAAGGAAAGTACGATGTGTGTTTTCAGTATAAGAAAGTATGAGGGGCTTCCCTGGTGGTGCAGTGTTTAAGAATCCACCTGTAAATGCAGGGGACAAAGGATCGAGCCTTGGTCCGGGAAGATCTCACATGCTGCAGAGTAACTAAGCCCACGCACCACAACTACGGAGCCTACACTCTAGAGCCTGTGAGCCACAACTGCTGAAGCCCACATGCCACAACTACTGAAGCCCACACGCCTAGAGACCATGCTCTGCAACAAGAGAAGCAATCACAATGAGAAGCCCGCATACCAAAATGAAGGGTAGCCCCTGCTCGCCACAACTAGAGCAAGCTCGCACGCAGCAATAAATACCCAACATAGCCAAAAATAAATAAATAAACAAATAAATAAATAAAATAAATCTAAAAAAAAGAAGGTATGAGGAATGAAATTGCATTTTTTTTTTTTTTTTTTTGCGGTACATGGGCCTCTTACTGTTGTGGCCTCTCCCGTTGTGGAGCACAGGCTCCGGATGCGCAGGCTCAGCAGCCATGGCTCACAGGTCCAGCTGCTCCGCGGCATGTGAGATCCTCCTGGACCGGGGCACGAACCCGTGTCCCCTGCATTGGCAGGTGGACTCTCAACCACTGCGCCATCAGGGAAACCCCGAAATTGCATTTTGTTAAGGGAAAGAAAGCAATTTTGTCTCAATGCTGTTATTTCTAAATAAGAAAGAAAATAAGGGTCAAATTAATATGGACATAGAAATTTGTAGAAGGTTCCTGGGAAAGAAAAAAAATATTTATAATGGTATTCTATGTGTGGTCAGAACTGACTAAGATTAGAATAAATTTAATTGAGTTCTAATATTAAAGGTAAAGTGGTTCTAACCTGAATTTGGTTTCTGTCTCTGTTAAGAGGGCACAGTTTTCTTTAACTATTGATCTGCTTTTGATAACAGATTGTAAAGTTTCTTTACCTTTAACTGGTAACCTGCTACAACTTTCTGTATTTGCCTTTGAAATATTTTATTGTCACTTTGGTTAAGTGAATAAGTATTGTTTCACAGTGACATATGATCCTATTTGACCACGTGTTTGAAAGCCTTTTGATATTTTTGACAAACTTCCAACTCACATTCCAATGAAGTTCCTTGGACCTCTTACTAACTTTGGAAGGGCTTCAAAGGGCCCATGAAACATCCCAAAGAGAGATATTAAACTAATTAGGTTCATTTGATATGTTGAATTACATGGGAAGCACTGTCAAATGAGTAAGAAACCTTTCGATGTTATATGGTATGGGTAAATGTTATTTTAAATATTCTAGAAATTATATGGAATTTCTAAAAATTAAATATGACCTGATAAAATGTTATTGGTCATAATCTAGTTATTATTTTAAAATGTTGTATGTCACAACAGTAACTGAGTTTCTTTGTCAATTGCATTGTAATCAGTTCTTTAACCATGCCGTCTTAAGTCTTTTGTCATTCATAGACAGTTTTAGGTTTACTTTGATGTCTTTGCAAAAATACTTCATCTTCAGGAAGATTCATAGAAAGGACTTTTTGACAAGTACAGGTTTCTGATAACTTTCAGATCATACCGCTGAACTGGATAAAACATTAAGGAATGGAAACCCTGATGGCTTTATAAAACTGTTAACAAGAGATCAAGGATTAGGTACATAAGACTGAATTATGAATATTGTTATAATTTTTATGGTTTCTGTCTAAAATGTTAGTAGCTTTTAATTTGTGTTTTCCAGATATTAAGAAACACTTCCCCTCAAGCTAATTATGACTTAGAGCAGTTTGGTAAATTATTCTTTTATAAGCAGAATTTAAAAATTTATCTTTTCTCTCTACCTGATCCCTCCATAGATAGGAAACGCTTAGGTTCCCAGCTGCCTTATCAGGTAAGTAAAGCAGTACACCTCCTGACAGGTGCAAGAATCTCAAGATATTTTGAGAATCTCAGAAAGAGAGGAATTCGCCCAAATCTATAGATATTGCAGGCAGAATCTGATGGAAAGCCAGTTTTAAAAGAGCCTGTATGATCAACTACACTTATGTAAGTAGTCAGGCCAAATGTATTGAAACCAGAATTATTTGCAAACAAATTCGTCTTAATTTGGCTATATTTGGTGGAAATGCGGGTAAATTTAGAGAGAAAAAATTTGTTTCAGCAGTATACCTTTGTGGATATTAAATTCTAATGTTGTTTGTCTAAGACTCACTTCCTTATTACTCACTCATTATTCTTCATTACTATGTTACATTATTGTAAAATTTAATTGAATTATTAAAAGGACATTCTAAGCTTGTTTCTTTTTTCTATTTATACATTTTTAATTGAAGTACAGTTGATTTACAATGTTTCAGGTGTACAGCAAAGTGATTCAGTTTTTTATATATATATAATATATACATTATATATATATATTATTTTTCGGATTCTTTTCCATTATAGGTTATTACAAAATATTGACTATAGTTCCTTATGCTATACAGTAGGTCCTTGTTGTTTATCTATTTTATATATAGTAGTGTGTATCTATTAATCCCAAATTCCTAATTTATCCCTGCCCCCCTGCCCCATTGGTAACCGTAAGTTTGTTTTCTATGTCTGCGAGTCGATTTCTGTTTTATAAGTAAGTTCATTTGTATCATTTTTTAAGATTTCACATATAAGTGATATCATATGATATTTGTCTTTCTCTGTCTGACTTACTTCACTTAGTATGATTATCTCTAGGTCCATCCATGTTGCTGCAAATGGCATTATTTCATTCTTTTTTATGGCTGAGTCTATTCCATTGTGTGTGTTTATACACACACACACACACACACACGCACACCACATCTTCTTTATCCATTCATCTGCCTAGACATTTAGGTTGCTTCAATATTTTGGCTACTGCAAATAGTCTAAGCTTGTTTCTGAAGCTTAGACTATCTTTGGATGGAGATCAGCTGCTCCATGACCTGCAACCAGGAGGTTATGCATACTGGAAAAGACATCATTTAAAGGACTAACTCCAACCTAGATTGAAAGAACCTTATCAAGTGCTCTTAACTAGCTCATGTACAGCAAAACTGAAGGGAATTAACTCTTGGATTCATATTTTCCACTTAGAAAATGTCCTTGCACTGGACTGGTCTATAGAGAAGGCTGTTGACCTCAAACTCACCTTAAAACAACACTCAAACAGAGGAGAAACTAAGAGACCAAAGTGAGAAGAAGATGACATCTGAAGTAGCCAGCTGACCCAAGATACCAGACCAGGCCTGTATACCAATTACTTTGATAACTGCTCACACTTTTGCTTATGAACCAAATGTATTTCTTTCTTGGGTCCAATCATATGTAAGTTTCAAAAAAGAAAAAGAAACCAATCCAATTGTTGGGTTTATGTTCAATTACCTACATTCAGTACTTCTGGGTTACTTTGGTGGATTTCTCCTTTCCAAGGCTCTAATTGGATGGCCCTTAGGAAATGTATTCTAGAAGAAAGAAGTTACAGTTTTGTTCAGGCTACTATTGATATTACTAGATGGAAGCCCCTCACTTGGACAATCAATCTACTTGCTCTGACCATAATAATAAATATGAATTTTCTTTTAAAGTCACTTAAGCTCAATCAGAGCAAAGAGCTAAATTTCAGTCAAAGAATATAAGCTCCCTGTTATGGGATTGATTTATATGTTTAACACCAGGCCACAGTCGTTTAAGTTTAAAGATCTCCCTTGTGTTGGGAACAATTAAACCATACTAAGGATAATCAGCCTAATAACACTAGGAAATTGGGCTAGGTGCCTTATGAACAATGCCAATATATCATTTCCCTTAAAGACAAGGATTGGTACAGAACAGACTAAATCAGATGACCTGGGGATATACTGGGATGCACCTAATGGAAGTTCTTGGCTTAAATTCTTACTTATGACCTTACTAATGCTACTATCTATATTACTTGTATTCTGCCCATTTTACAAGATTGTTGCTTCTTACATTACCAAATGTATGACTGTGCCTCTGATAAAATGATGACTAGGTGACTTGAAACGGTTGACCAAATACATAGTTCTATAAGATCAATTGATTGTAATAGTGTAACTCTAGATATGGGAGGAAGCAATAAGAGGGAATCATTTCTTGGACCATAGCAGACTAGTAAGTCAGATGGTCCAAAGACTTTTGGCTACTGTTAACGGGGCCTAGTCCAGTAATACCACGTTGAATGGTCTATCTATGAAATCTTAGCCTGACCTAGGAATGAACATTCCTAGTACTGTGGGACAAAATGGTCATGAAATGCCTCCCAAAACATGGTCAATTTTATGACCATGGAGTGGGGGAGGGAGCGTTGGGGGGGCCCTGACTACAAAAATATGGCAATTGCCACCTGGTTCTATAAGAATGAAGTAACTTAGCCACTGAAGTTACAGACCTTTAACACAACCTGAAAGGAGATCAGGGCAGAGATCACGAATGAGGTACTCTGTGCTCTGGGAAAACTGGCAGACCAGGCCTTCAAATCCATCAGATAATTAAATATTTTCAGAAGAAAATTTTATGAACCCAATTTTTTGCATCTTCTCATACCTAGAAAAGCACTTAAAATCATTAACAGAGACATCTGGTCCTCGTGAGTAGCAGCAACCTTCCCATGACTAGCAGCAACCTTCTACTGAGATGTGTGCTTGATTGCACATACTCCCTTCACCAAAACTATGTATATATACACTGACCTCTCCCCTGACCTCTTTGGAGCAGTTCCTCAGAGCTATCTGAGAGGCTGTCTCCCAGGCTACAGTCCTCAGTAAGTCCCCAAATAAAACTGAACTGACAGTTATCATGTTGTGAACTGTTTTTCAGTCAACAATTCATGCCCACTAATATGAGTAGAATCAAAATTTCATATGATAACAAATGGTGAGGATGTGGCAAATTCAGAAATCTCATACAGTGTTGGTAGGTATGTAAAAGGGTCAACACTGTGGAAAACATTTTGGCAGTTCCTCAAATGATTAATCATATTATTGCCATGAAGTATGAAAACATTATGCTAAATCAAGAAGTGAGCCTCAAAAGAACACATATTATATATTGTTTCATTTATATGAAATGTTCAGAATGGGGAAATCTACAGAGATAGAAAGTACGTTTGCTTTGTATGGTTGCTTTGACCTGGAGAGGATGGGAGGATAGGAGAGTGATAGTTAAAGAGTACTTTCTGAATTTTTTTTGAGGTGATGAAGATGTTCTAAAATTGACTGTGGTGATGGTTGTACATATCTGTGAATAAAGTAAACAATTGAAGTGTACACTTTAAATGGATATTGTATGATATGTGGATTATAGCTCCACGATGCTGTTATTAAAAGACATAAATAGAGTCTTAGCCCGATTTGGTTATTAATTGAATATGAGAGACAATGAAGAAGGATTCAAGGATGATGGCCTGGTTCTGAGTTGGCCAATGGGTGGATACTAAGGCAGAAAACAAAGGGAAAAGAAGCAGGTCTAAGGTGAGAATAAATGACTAGAGTTAGTGAGACAGCATATATAGACACTTTTAACCTTTTTTAGGGCCAAAGAACCACAGCCTCTTTTGAGAATCTTCTAAAAATTATAGCCTTTCTTCCCACAAAAATGTGAATATATAATCACCCCCCATACAGATAATTTTGAATAACATTTAAGGTGTTCCACAGACTTCCATGTTTGCATGCCTAATATAAGGTTACTCAGAATTGTTAGCAGAGAATGTTCCTTGGACCCTGGCATAAGTGAGGGAGTATCAGGGTGGGTATGGACTGGAAGATAGTGACCCTGCAGCAAGGCTGGGTTCTTCCTGAGTGCACTGGAGGTGAGGAGGTAAGGGTGAGGATCTCAACTCTCTGCACTTCCCAAGCCAGGTGAGAGATAGCAGAAAGGTCCCAAAGAGGTTTCCACTTGGACAAGGTGAAAAAAAGGAGAGAGCAGGCAGACCTGGGAGGCTCTCTCTGAAGGAATTACTTTTCTACAATTATTGTAATCCCCCACCACAGAGGTGTAGAAGAGCCCCATCTGGTTTTGAGTATGAGAACAAACCCCTCATCTATGTGGGAGATAAGTCACTAGGTAGGATTTTGGGGAAGAAATGGAGGGAAGGAACCAAAGGAATTTACTCAGGTCAAGACCTTGGTCACCTATCTATATTTTTGGAGTAAGAAACAATCAGGAGCCTGAATGTAGGAAATGGGAGGCTCTGGAATGTGGCAGCAGGAAGACCAGCCCCTTCCCAACCTCTTGATAGGGCAGTGGTGATCCGATTATCTCCGCATCCCTCAACCTGCATCAGCCTCATAGCTCTTCCCTTTGCTTAGGTCTTCAAAACCAACTTTAATAACAGCTGTTAAATTTAAGCAGATGACTTCAGTTGCCAGCAAATGCTTTTCCATATTTAATGAATGTTTATTATAGTAGAATAAAATGTAAATGTTTATTAATAAAACTTGAAATCTGTCCCAGAAGGAATATAAAGGCAGATTATTTACATAAAATAGCCAAGATTTGACAATCAGACTTCTCCGTGAATATTAACTTCACAGATAATTTTCAAAACATCGCGACTGTGTTTAGTAAGATTTCCCCCATTTTTTTAATTCCATAAAATTCTGAAACAAGCTAGAATATTCTAAAAATGAAGTTGTGTGGAGCCCAAAGAAAATACTTTCTGTGTGGTGCAAGAGAACATAAACAATGAGTTTTCTTTTTTTTTTTTTTACTTCCCCAGCTTGAGGCATGTCTTTCAAAAAACGAAATTTCGTAATTTTCAGGTTTTTTAGAGGCATACTGATTTTTAAAAAGGAAATAAAGAGAAATTACTAGGAAGTAAATAACATACAGCTAGTGAGAACAGGAGAAAAAAGCAGAAAGGGCCAAAGTCAATACCAAGGCCTTGGAGTGGTGGGAAGGGAGATGCAGACTCTCCCTGGTAACCAGAGAAGGTCAAACCCCAAACATAAGAGCAGTGAGGCCGCCTGTGGGCCCTCGGATCGGAAAGGACCAAGCTGAGGAACGGGACATAGCGCACAGCTGCGTGTAGGGGGAGATCTTGCGTGCTGAGGTGGAGGGGAGGGTCCTGTTGAACTCTGCGTCAGCCCGGGTGGGTGGGGAGGAGGATCTGAGGGCGAGGTCCGCGGTGACGCGAAGCCTTCACGTGACCGCGAGCTGCAGAGCGACGCAGCCTTTGGTGCAGTCGTCACTCGTGTCTGGGTACCAGCTCCCCGCTGCCCTGCGCACGGCGGGCTGGCATCGGGCCCGGGGGAAGCGGAGCAGGTAAGGGCCCCGAGGCCCACGCGCTGACGCCTGGGCGGCAGCGGCCAGCCAACCCCAGAGGCCGGTGCACGGGTTCTGCGCAGGGGATCACCGCGGCGGGTCCCGGTGAGCTCTCTCCACACCCTTGCTTTCTTGGGAACAGAAATAGGGGCCCCCTGGCGTGAAGGTTGCAGGGGCAGCAGGGTTCCAGGCCTCAAAGCAACTTAAGAGCAATGGGAAATCATCCCTGAGTTCCTGCAGGGCAATGGTGAACCCGGGAAGGGGGCGGTGGACGCAGGTCGGGGGTGGCGGCGAGGGGTGGGCGGTGAGGGGCGGTGGTTCAACGCCGAGAGCTTGGCGATAGTACTCGCTCCCTCCATCCCTGCCTTCTGCAGGTCTGCGGATCTAAGTGTCAAGTGTTGCGGCGACGCACTTGCAGCGAGAATCGGGAGGAGGAGGAGACAGCAAGGATAGGCCCAGGTCGGTGCAGGGGACGGTGTGTGTGGGTGGGTGCAGAGCCCCGTCATAACCCCCCCCGCCCCCCCCCCCCCCCCCCCCCCCGCCCCGCCACCTTCCCCATGCCCTGTCCTCCACTTTGTTGTTTGAAGAGGCCTGGGGGAGGGATCAGTAAGGAAAATGGTGGGTTTGGGAGGAGGGAGGGAAAGAACTGAGCGGGGGAGGGCTCGGACTGGGGGCCCCCTAGAGGGCTCATGAAGCCTTTCAGGTGGGAAAATGAAATTTAAAAAATAATAATAACACATGCTATCCAGGTCTCTGTCCTTGGTGCTGGTCTATCCACGAAAAATGCAGCCCTTTTTCTTGTCTTTTGTCTCCTAGGAGCAATGGCGTCCAAAGAGGAACAAGTGATGAAAAATATCAACATGGAAAATGCCAACGAGGAAAATGATAAAAAGGATGAAAAAGAGCAAGTTGCTAATAAAGGAGAGCCTTTGGCCCTACCTTCGGAATCCGGTGAATATTGTGTACCTGGAGGAAATGATAGGCGGTTCCATGTTAGGCAGCCCATCCTGCAGTATAGATGGGACATGACTCAGAGTCTTGAAGAGCCACAGGCAAGGATGAGAGAGGAGAATATAGAAAGGATTGGGGAAGAGATGAGACAACTCATGCAAAAGCTGAGGGAAAAGCAGTTGAGTCATAGTCTGCGGGCAGTTAGCACTGACCCCCCTCACCATGACCATCATGATGAGTTTTGCCTTATGCCTTGAATCCTGATGTTTTCCCTGAAGTTAGTAGGGAGACACACCTGCTTCCTAAACTTACATGTTCATGATGTACCTTTGTTGTAAACCTGTTGATGCCACTCATTTCTGGTGGGTCTCATATTACCAGCTTCTAGTTGAATGTGTTTTTGACCCAGTCTGTAAGATTCTGTTAGCAGAAGAATTTTACCTATTGCATGGCAAGATGCTTATTATATACTGTGAAGTTAATAAAGCAGTTTTAAAAAGCAATCTATGTATTCTTTTTAATTTCAAATCTCATATTTATCTAATACATGAGGAGAAAATGCTGAAATTAAATGTACCAAAAGATTAATACAGGGACTCGATTCTGTGAGATGGTTTGATGTGTTTTCTTTTATAATTTAGTTTGAGAAGATATGCAAACTATTTTTAATGACTGTATGAGAGCCATAGGGTCACAATAAATACTTGGTCCCTAAATTTGGATCTTTTAGCCAGATGAATAAACCCAGGAATTCTTTATAAATTAGGAACTATATTCACTTTACATGACTGTGAAACAAGGTCAGGAGTGTGTGAGCTGTGTTTCCCTATTTTTGCCCCCATCCCCACATATTAGGCAAGAACCACCTCCCCATAAGTTTTCCCTTCAAATATTTAGCAGAGTCCCCAAAGATAGATCTGCCCAATACAGCATCCCTCTTCCCCTTCAGGCCTGCAATTTCTGCTAGTCAAGGTGTGATTTCTGCCCGACAAAAACTTAACAAAGTATGATTAATAACGATTGAATCAGGAGCTCTGAGTTCTTGTCTCATTCCATCCCTGAATAAAATAACCTTGGATATGTAACTTCAGTTCTCTAGAGGAGATTACCTGCAATTTCTAACGGAACACTGAATTTATTTAATAATGTCCTAGTGTTTCTAAAAGTATGCTGATCAGCCACCTGTGTGAGAATCATCTGAGGAGTTTCTTGAAAATGTCCCACTCCAAATCTACTGAATGGAGTTCCAGAACTTTAGTTTTTAACAAACTTCCCTGGTGATTATGATGCACATTAACATTTAAAAGGCTACTGGTGTGTATATACTTACTATGATCTCAATTCTTCAATAGGAACAAGAATAATTAGAAGAACATAAAGATGAATATCTGAATTCAATGGAGAGAAGCATTAAAATGCAAAGGATGAAAAAAATTTAAAGACTTTTAGACTTACTACATAAAAATTGAAAGTGTATACACTAAAAAGTTAACAGTGGTTATCTCTTGAGGGATATTGGGTGATTTTTTTCTTTGTATTAAACTACATTTTTCTTAAGGAATATGGATTACTTGTGCAAAAAAGAAATAAAAACCAATAATAGATCCAGATCCAAAGAACTCTTCAGTGAGCTTATAAATGCAATGGAGGCACTTAAAACATTCTCATTGACAGAAAGATATGTAGATTTCAAATTACTTATGGATATGGTATTCATGTCTTGGTTTAATTTTCTCTCCTATTGAATGTAGGCAAAATCACTGTCTTACTTCTAATCAATAGAATACAGCAAAAGTGATGTGTTGTAACATCTGTGATTGCATTTACAGAAGATTATGACTTCTCTCTTGCTAGGAGGCTCTCTCCCTGTCCCCTACCCCCTTGCTGGCTTTGATGAAACAAGCTGCCATGTTGGAGAGGCCCGTATGGCAAAATCCTGAGAGTCTTACAGCCAACAGGCAGTGAGGAACTAAGACTCTCAGTTCTATAGCTCTTGAGGGAGTGAATCTTGCCAAAAAACATAAGTGAGTTTGGAAACAGATGCTTCCCTACTCAAGCCTTCAGATAAGACCCTGGCCCTGGCCAACAAATTAATTGCAGATTTGCAAAAGACCCCGAGGCAGAAGACACAGATTAGCCACACCCAGACTTCTGATTCACAGAATCTCTAGGACAATAAATGTGTGTGGTTTTAAGTTGCTAAATTTGGGGGTAATTTGTTACACAACAATGGTTAGCTGATACAGTATGTATATCTAAAGGATAATTATGCTTTTAAAACATAACCACAGTACCATAATCACAAACAAATGTGGGAAACAATTATTTAATATCCAGTCATTGTTCAAATTTCCAGTGGTCTCATATTTTTTAACCCCAAACTATATAAACTAACAAAATATAAAATTTTAACCACAAACTACATGTTAACAAAAAATAAATTGGCCAACAATATTGGCCTTGTCAGGTTACAAATAACAGGAACAACCTAATGTAAAGTTTTCTACTGGGAATTTGACAAGAGTGTGTGTTTGAAAAAGAGTCTCATATCCAACATAGACCTGAAGCCACAGATTCTGAAAATCTAGCAAATATTAAGAGAGAAACTAGTCTGTTCTATACAATGAAAATATAGGGTAGAGTCAGGGTCAGGAAGGGGAATTACACAGACAACTTCATAACCCAAAACAGTCATTTGAGATTCTGACACCTGCATTTTGCAGAAGTATTGGAAAACAGTTATATATATATTTTTTAAAGGTATTTTTTTTTTTTAGCTGTACGCGGGCCTCTCACTGCTGTGGCCTCTCCCGTTGTGGAGCACAGGCTCTGGACACGCAGGCTCAGTGGCCATGGCTCACGGGCCCAGCTGCTCCGCGGCATGTGGGATCTTCCCAGACTGGGGCATGAACCCGTGTCCCCTGCATCGACAGGCGGACTCTCAACCACTGTACCACCAGGGAAGCCCGAAAACAGTTATACTTAATCAAATTTGCCAAAATAATGTGTTTAACTCCGGAAAGAAATGCAATTGGATAGAAAAAGTGGCTGTCAGGCTGGCAAAGTTGGAAAGATGCAGGTATAAATCATCATATTACTAATCATTCCTGTGGTTGAGTAAATACCTACAAAAAAAAAGTGCTCTTACGGTTAGAGGAAACATAGGACTGAGATAACAGGATGAGCAAGCAGGTATATGAAACCATTTTATCATCTAGTTTGATTGAATAAGGCATGGGGTATGTTTTTAAGAAGTCTTTTTTTTTCCCCAAGAAACACAAAATTCAGAGGACTAATGTAAGTACATGGAGGATGGGGATTCCCTGACGGTCCAGTGGTCAGGACTCGGCACTTTCACTGCTCGGGCCGGGTTCAATCCCTGGTCAGGGAACTAAGAACCCACAAACTGCATGGTGCATCCAAAAAAGAAAAAAGATAAGTACATGGAGGATATAATTTGTGGGTCCCCAGGACCTCAAACCTTGAAAATGAGGATGCCCTCTGAGAGTTCTAAATGGATAAATCTGATAGATAATGAACATGGCTTTCCATCTCTGTGAATAACATAAGAAATTATCTGTGAATGTGATACTAAAAAGGTTGCAAAGATCCAGTATTCCAATCAGCATCATTTGGGACTTGTCCAATGAAAGCAGGAACATGGAAATGCTCCAGGAAGGAAAATAATAATAATATGCCCATAAGAAGCAAGGTCTTGGAAATCCTTTAAGAGACTTGAAGTTAAAACAGGTAGAAGTCCAAGGAATATTTTAGAAGATTTTTAAGGGAAAAAGCTATGAAATAGAAGGCATAAATGTGCCATAAGAGAAGGAAACATGCAAAAACAGGACAAAAATTAAAGCAAAATGAACTGAAGGGGGTTCTGACCATAATATCCAGCTGTCCCAGTGAGGAAATATATTCAGAAAAGATATCAGTTAATGCATAGTCAAGGTACTAAAAATAGATCTCTTTAAAAAGAATAAAAAGGAATTTCATTTCATGCATAACTGGAAAATAAAGTTGTCTTCTGAATGTCAAAGAACTAAAATTCACCATACACATTAGGAATCAATGTAATAAGCTAGGGAGTTAATGTAAGAGTTTGGGTTCCAGAAAATAACAGAATTTACAAAACCAAAGGGAAAAGTAGATGGGCAGATAAGCTACCTAACACCTACATTGATCCCCAGACAGAAAAAATCAGATGTGTAACCAGTGCTAAAGCCAGTGGTGTGCTGATAAATTAAATGTTAAACAACTAGGTTTCCAGTAAACTATGTGTAGTGTTAGCTTATCTCCATTGTGTAAATACTCCTACTACAGCTGATTTTCAGCTGCCAACATGATGTCACTTAATGCAAAGTTCAGAAGAGATATGTATAATTAACTGTCCTGAGCCAGTAAGAGCTGGCTTTAGCACACCACTGGCTGAGAGCTTCCCTTATCACGGTGGATAAAACAGAGACGATACTATGCAATGAAAATGAAAGATGAGAATGGGAAAAGGAAGTATGTTTTGGAAAGGAGATGTAGGATGAGCATAAAGGAGAGAAAGATAAAAGAAAAAGAAACAGGGGCTTCTCTGGTGGCACAGTGGTTGAGAATCTACCTGCTAATGCAGGGGACACGGGTTGGAGCCCTGGTCTGGGAGGATCTCACATGCCGTGGAGCAACTAGGCCCGTGAGCCACAACTACTGAGCCTGCATGTCTGGAGCCTGTGCTCCGCAACAAGAGAGGCTGTGATAGTGAGAGGCCCGTGCACCACGATGAACAATGTCCCCCGCTTGCCACAACTAGAGAAAGCCCTCACACAGAAATGAAGACCCAACACAGCAAAAATAAATAAATAAAATAAATTAATAAACTCCTACTCCCAACATCTTAAAAAAAAAAAAAGAAACAGAGGATAAGAGAAAAAGGACTAGAGGAATGTGTGTGTGTGTGTGTGTGTGTGTGTGTGTGTGTAGAGGGAGAGAGAGAAGGAGGGAGATTGGTAGATTACCTAGACGTGGATACTCCTAGGCAATTTAAAGGAGTGTTTGTAAAAGCACAGACTGGAGTCAGGCAGACTTTAGTTCAAATATTGGCAACATCACTTACAAGTTTTTTGACCTTAAACAAAATTGGTCAACCTCCCTTAGTTTCATTTCTCTCATTGGTAAAATGTGGAAAGTGTTTAGCAAGATGCCTGTCATATACTAAGCTCCCAGTAAATGTTAGCTGTTAATGTTATAACACATGTAAAATGAAAAAAAAAAAAGGTTTAGGTCACCAAAAATGAGTAGCCTAATGTTTCAGAGTTAATAAAATTAGTGGATTTTTGAAAGTATGTATTGATCCCAGTAGAAAATTTAAAATTAGATACATGGCTTACATTATCTTTATACTGAAACACACCACTCCAAATCATTTTAAGATACAACACATCTTTTAATTAAAAAATAATCTTATTTTTAAAATTTCTGATAGCAAATGGTACACATTCATTTTGGAAAACACAAAGGAGCATAAATAAGAAATTATAAAAAATCATCTTAACCCTGCTAAACTTTGTTAAATATTTCAGTTTCTTTTCTTTTAGTCTTTTTTCTACACAAAATATTCACAAATGAAATCTAGTTTTATAAAATTTGAATAATACTGTACACACTGTTTTGTATGCTCCTCTTTCACTTAACATTTTAAGATAATCCTTTTCCACTATCCTTAAGAATTATTTGAAACAAAGTTGTTACTTAAATGGATTGACAAATTGAATATAATAATAACAGAACTGGGAGAACGTAGATGATTATTTAACTTAAGCATGCTAAAGACATTTCTCAACATATAACCCAAGGCTGAAATTATGCAGAAAAATAACTTTTATTACTTTAAAACTAAGCCTTTAGAGACCTTCAAGATGATGGAGGAGTAAGACGTGGAGATCACCTTCCTCCCCACAAATACATCAGAAATACATCTACATGTGGAAAAACTCCTACAGAACACCTACTGAAGGCTGGCAGAAGACCTCAGACTTCTCAAAAGGCAAGAAACTCCCCACGTACCTGGGTAGGGCAAAAGAAAAAACAGAGACAAAATAATAGGGCCAGGACCTGCACCTCTGGGAGGCAGCTGTGAAGGGGGAAAGGTTTCCACACACTAGGAAGCCCCTTCACTGGTGGAGACGGGGGCAGCGTGGGGGAAGCTTCAAAGCCACAGAGGAGAGCACAGCAACAGTGTGAAAAGGGCAAAGCAGAGAGATTCCCACACAGAGGATAAGTGCCGACCAGGGCTCACCAGCCTGAGAAGCTTGTCTGCTCACCCACCAGGGCAGGCAGCGGCTGGGAGCTGAGGTTCAGGCTTCGGAGGTCAGATCCCAGGGAGAGGACTGGAGTTGGCCACGTGAACACAGCCTGAAGGGGGCTAGTGCACTTCAGCTAGCCGGGAGGGAGTCCGGGAAAAAGTCTGGAGCTGCCGAAGAAGCAAGAGACCATTGTTTCACGGTGTGTGAGGAGAGGGGATTCAGAGCACTGCCTAAACAAGCTCCAGAGATGGGTGCAAGCTGCGGCTATCAGTGCGGACACCAGAGATGGGCATCAAACGCTAAGGCTGCTACTGCAGCCACCAAGAGCCAGTGTGCAAGCACAGGTCACTATCCACACCTCCCCTCCCGGGATCCTGTGCAGCCCACCACTGCTAGGGTCCCGTGATCCACGGACAACTTCCCAGGGAGAACACACGAAGCACCTCAGGCTGTTGCAACATCACACCGGTCTCTGCCACCGCAGTTTCGCCCCACGTTCCATACCCTTCCCTCCCCCTGGCCTGAGTGGGCCAGAGCCCCCTAATCAGCTGCTACTTTAACCCCATCCTGTCTGAGAAAAGAACAGACGCCCTCAGGTGACCTACATGCAGACGTGGGGCCAAATCCAAAGCTGAACCCCAGGAGCTGTGCAAACAAAGCAGAGAAAGGGAAATATCTCCCAGAAACCTCAGGAGCAGCGGATTAAATCTCCACAATCAACCTGATGTACCCTGCATCTGTGGAATACCTGAATAAACAACAAATCATCCCAAAATTGAGGTGATGGACTACGGGAGCAACTGTAGATTTGGGGTTTGCTTTCTGCATCTAATTTGTTTCTGTTCTTATGTTTATCTTAGTTTAGTATTTAGAGTTTATTATCATTAGTAGATTTGTTAATTGAATTGGTTGCTCTTTTCCTTTTATTTATATACATATATATATTTCCTTTTTCTCTTTCTGTGAGTGTGCATGTGTATGCTTCTTTGTGTGATTTTGTCCGTATAGCTTTGCTTTTACCATTTGTCCTAGGGTTCTGTCTGTCCATTTTTTTTTTAAATATACTTTTTAGTGCTTGTTACCATTGGTGGATTTGTTTTTTGGTTGGTGTCTTCTTCTTTCTTTCTTTTTATTACTTTTAATTTTTAATAATTTTTCCATTTTTATTTTAATACTTTTATTTTATTTTGTTATCTTTTTTTTCTCCTTTTTCTTCTGAGCAGTGTGGCTGACAGGGTCTTTGTGCTCCAGCTGGGTGTCAGGCCTGTGCTTCTGAGGTGGGAGAGCCGAGTTCAGGACATTGGTCCACCAGAGACCTCCCAGCTCCATGTAATATCAAACAGTGAAAGCTCTCTCAGAGACCTCCATCTCAGAACTAAGACCCAACTCCTTTCAATGACCAGTAAGCTACAGTGCTGCACACCCAATGCCAAACAACTAGCAAGACACAAACACAACCCCACCCATTAGCAGAGAGGCTGCCTAAAATCATAATAAGGTCACAGACAGCCTAAAACACAACACCAGACATAGTGCTGTCACCAGAAAGACAAGATCCAGCCTCATGCACCAGAACACAAGCACCAGTCCACTCCACCAGGAAGCATTCACAACTCACTGAATCAACTATACCCACTGGGGGCAGATACCAAAAACAATGGGAACTATGAATATGCAGGCTGCAAAAAAGAAACCCCAAACACAGTAAGTTAAGCAAACTGAGAAGGCAGAGAAACACACAGCACATGAAGGAGCAAGGTAAAAACCCACCACACCAAACAAATGAAGAGCAAATAGGCAGTCTACGGGAAAAAGAATTCAATACTGACAGTACAGATGATCCAAAATCTTGGAAATGGATGGAGAAAACACAAGAAACGTTTAACAAGGACACAGAAGAACTAAAGAGCAAACAGTGATGAACAACGCAATAAATGAAATTAAAAATTCTCTAGAAGGAATCAATAGCAGAATAACTGAGGTAGAAGAACAGGTAAGTGACAGAGAAGATAAAATAGTGAAAATAACTATCACAGAGCAGAATAAAGAAAAACGAATGAAAAGAATTGAGGACCGTCTCAGAGACCTCTGGGACAACATTAAACAAACCAACATGTGAAATATAGGGTGCCCAGAAGAGCAAGAGAAAAATAAAGGGACTGAGAAAATATTTGAAGAGATTATAGTTGAAAACTTCAATAATATGGGAAAGGAAAGAGTCAACCAAGTCCATGAAGCACAGAGTCCCATACAGAATAAATGCAAGCAGAAACATGCCAAGACACATAATAATCAAACCATCAAAAATTAAATAGAAAGAAAAAATATTAAAAGTAGCAAGGGAAAAACAGCAAATAACATACAAGGGAATCCCCATAAGGTTAACAGCTGATCTTTCAGCAGAAACTCTGCAAGCCAGAAGAGAGTGGCAGGACATATTTAAAGTGATGAAACAGAAGAACCTACAACCAAGATTACTCTACCCAGCAAGGATCTCATTCAGATTCGACAGAGAAATTAAAACCTTTACAGACAAGCAAAAGCTAAGAGAATTCAGCACCACCAAACCAGCTTTACAATAAATGCTAAAGGAACTTCTCTAAGCAGGAAACACAAGAAAAGGAAAAGACCTACAATAACATGCCCAAAACAATTAAGAAAATGGTAATAGGGACATACATATCAATAACTACCTTAAATGTAAATGGATTAAAGGCTCCAACCAAAAGACATAGACTGGCTGAATGGATAAAAAACAAGACCCATATATACACTGTCTACAAGACACCCACTTCAGACCTGGGGACAAATACAGACTCAAAGTGAGGGGATGGAAAAAGATATTCCATGCAAATGGAAACCAAAGAAAGCTGGAGTAGCAATTCTCATATCAGACAAAATAGACTTTAAAATAAAGACTATTGAAAGAGACAAAGAAGGACACTACATAATGATTACGGGATCGATCCAAGAAGAAGATATAACAATTGTAAATATTTGTGCACCCAACATAGAGGCACCTCAGTACATAAGGCAAGTGTTAACAGCCATCAAAGGGGAAATCAACAGTAACACATTCATAGTAGGGAACTTTAACACCCCACTTTCACTAACAGACAGATCATCCAAAGAGAAAATTAATAAGGAAACACAAGCTTTAAATGATACATTAAACAAGATGGACTTAATTGATATTTATAGGACACTCCAACCAAAAACAACAGAATACACATTTTTCTCAAGTGCTCATGGAACATTCTCCAGGATAGATCATATCTTGGGTCACAAAACAAGGCTTGGTAAATTTAAGAAAATTGAAATTGTATCAAGTATCTTTTCTGACCACAATGCTATGAGACAAGATATTAATCACAGGAAAAGATCTGTAAAAAATACAAACACATGGAGGCTAAACAATACACTAATAACGAAGTGATCACTGAAGAAATCAGAGAGGAAATCAAAAAATACCTAGAAACAAATGACAATGAAAACATGACGACCTAAACCTACGGGATGCAGCAAAAGCAGTCCTAAGTGGGAAGTTTATAGCAATACAAACCTACCTCAAGAAACAAGAAACACCTCCAATAAACACCTGACCTTACACCTAAAGCAGTTAGAGAAAGAAGAACCAAAAAAACCCCAAAGTTATCAGAAGGAAAGAAATCATAAAGTTCAGATTAGAAATAAAGGAAAAAGAAATGAAGGAAACAAGAGCAAAGATCAATAAAACTAAAAGTTTGTTCTTTGAGAAGAAAAGCAAAATTGGTAAACCATTAGCCAGACTTATCAAGAAAAAGAGGGAGAAGACTCAAATCAATAGAATTAGAAATGAAAAACGAGAAGTAATAACTGACACTGCAGAAATAAAAGGATCATTAGACATTACTACAAGCAATTATGCGCCAATAAAATGGACAACCTGGAAGAAATGGACAAATTCTTAGAAAAGCAACCTTCCAAGACTGAACCAGGAAGAAATAAAAACTATAAACAGACCAATCACAAGCACTGACATTGAAACTGTGAATAAAAATCTTCCAACAAACAAAAGCCCAGGGCCAGATGGCTTCACAGGCAAATTCTATCAAACATTTAGAGAACACCTACGCTTCTCCAACTCTTCCAAAACATAGCAGAGTGAGCAACACACCCAACCTCGTTCCACAAGGCCACCATCACCCTTATACCAAAACCAGACAAAGATGTCACAAAGAAAGAAAACTAGAGGCCAATATCAGTGATGAACATAGATGCAAATATCCTGAAGAAAATACTAGTAAACAGAATCCAGCAGCACACTAAAAGGATCATACAACATGATCAATTAGGGTTTATCCCAGGAATGCAAGGATTCTTCAATATGTGCAAATCAATCAATGTGATACAACATATTAAAAAATTGAAGGGGAAAAACCATATGATCATCTCAATAGATGCAGAAAAAGCTTTCCACAAAATTAACACCCATTTATGATAAAAACCCACCAGGTAGTAGGCATAGAGGGAACTTACCTCAACATAATAAAGGCCATATATGACAAACCCACAGCCAACGTTGTTCTCAGTGGTGAAAATCTGAAACCATTTCCTCTAAGATCAGGAACAAGACAAGGCTGCCCACTCTCACCACTATTATTCAACATAGTTTTGGAAGTTTTAGACACAGCAATCAGAGAAGAAAAAGAAATAAAAGGAATCCAAATTGGAAAAGAAGAAGTAAAGCTGTCACTGTTTGCAGATGACATGCTACTATACATAGAGAATCCTAAAGATGCTACCAGAAAACTACTAGAGCTAATCAATGAATTTGGTAAAGTAACAGGATACAAAGTTAATGTGCAGACATCTCTTGCATTCCTATACACTAACGATGAAAACTCTGAAAGAGAAATTAAGGAAACACTCCCATTTATCAATGCAACAAAAAGAATAAAATACCTAGGAATAAACCTACCTAAGAAGACAAAATACCTGCATGCAGAAAGCTATAAGACACTGATGAAAGAAATTAAAGATGATACAAACAGATGGAGAGATATACCAAGTTCTTGGATTGGAAGAATCAACAATGTGAGAATGACTCTACTACTCAAAGCAATGTACAGATTCAATGCAATCCATATCAATTTACCACTGGCATTTTTCACAGAACTAGAACAAAAAATTTCACAATTTGTATGGAAACACCAAAGATCGTGAATAGCCAAAGCAATCTTGCAAAGGAAAGACAGAGCTGGAGGAATGAGGCTCCTGGACTTCAGAGTATACTGCAAAGCTACAGTAATCAAGACAGTATGGTACTGGCACATAAACAGAAATACAGATCAATGGAACAAGATAGAAAGCCGAGAGATAAACCCACACACATATGGTCACCTTGTTTTTGATAAAGGAGGCAATAATATACAATGGAGAAAAGACAGTCTCTTCAATAAGTGGTGCTGGGAAAATTGGACAGCTACATGTAAAAGAATGAAATTAGAGCACTCCCTAATACCATACACAAAAATAAACACAAAATGGATTAGAGACCTTAATGTTATGCCAGACACTATAAAACTCTTAGAGGAAAACTTAGGCAGGACACACTATGACATAAATCACAGCAAGATCCTTTTTGACACACCTCCTAGAGAAATGGAAATAAAAACAAAAATTAAAAAATGGAACCTAATGAAACATAAAAGCTTTTGCACAGGGGAAGAAAACCATAAAGAAGACGAAAAGACAACCCTCAGACTGGGAGATAATATTTGCAAATGAAGCAACTTAAAAAGGGTTAATCTCCAAAATATACAAGCAGTTCTTGCAGCTCAACATCAAAAAAACAAACAACCCAATCCAAAAAATGGGTAGAGGATCTAAATAGGCATTTCTCCAAAGAAGATATACAGATTTCCAACAAACACTTGAAAGGATGCTCAACATCACTAATCATTAGAGAAATGGAAATCAAAACTACAATGAGGTATCATCACCTCACACCAGTTAGAATGGCCATCATCAAAAATATCTACAAACAATAAATTCTGGAGAGGATGTGGAGAGAAGGGAACCCTCTTGCACTGTTGGTGGAATGTAAATTGATACAGTCACTATGGAGAACAGTATAGAGGTTCCTTAAAAAACTAAAAATAGAACTACCATACAACCCAGCAATCCCACTACTAGGCATATACCCTGACAAAACCATAATTCAAAAGAGTCATGGACCACAATGTTCATTGCAACGCTGTTTACAATAGCCAGGACATGGAAGCAACCTAAGTGTCCATCGACAGATGAATGGATAAAGAAGATGTGGCATACATATACAATGGAATATTACTTAGCCAAAAAAGAAACGAAATTGAGTTGTTTGTAGTGAGGTGGATGGACATAGAGTCTGTCATACAGAGTGAAGTAAGTCAGAAAGAGAAAAACAATTACCTTATGCTAACACATATATATGGAATCTAAGAGAAAAAATGGTTCTGAAGAACCTAGGAGCAAGACAGGAATAAAGACGCAGATGTAGAGAGTGGAGTTGAGGACACGGGGAGGGGGAAGGGTAAGCTGGGATGAAGTGAGAGAGTGGCATGGATTAATATATACTACCAAATATTAAATACATAGCTAGTGGGAAGCAGCCACATAGCACAGGCAGATCAGCTTGGTGCTTTGTGACTACCTAGAGGGTTGGGATCGGGAGGGTGGGAGGGAGATGCACGAGGGAGGAGATATGGGGATATATGTATATATATAGCTGATTCACTTTGTTATAAAGCAGAAACTAACACACCATTGTAAAGAAATTATACTCCAATAAAGATGTTACAAAAATAAAAATATGCTTTTTCATGATGTAAGTATAATTTTAAAATGCAAAGAAACTACTGGAAAAATAACATATAGGAAAAACAAAGAGTTAATATTATAACTATATATTGAATTGGGTTCAAGTTATCAAGGAAACGGCAACACAGATATCAAAATGGACAAGAAAGATAAAGGTAAACCATTTTACAATTGAGTAACAGACATGTGGAATAAATGATGTTTCATCAGTATTCAAGGAAATGCAAATGAGAACAAGAAAACATTTTCAAGTCACAGGTTGGTAAATAATCTTAATAACGATAACAACCAACATTTATTGACCACTTATAATCTAAGCACTTTACATGACTTATTTTATTTCCCTAACCACGCAAGTTGCTTGCAGATACCATTGTTAGGCCCATTTTGTAGTTAAGGATAATGAACCACATACCCAAAGCCACATCACTATTAAGTTTTGGAGCTGGAATTTGAACAGACACTCTGACTTCTGAGTCCATGCCATTATTAGTGATTTATCCCAGAGGTGAAGGTTCAGAGAAATGGCCATGTTCATGCAGTGCTGGTGAGAATGAGAACTGACAACTTTTCTGAAAGTTAGCTTGAAAATATGTTTCAAAAACCTTATAATAGGGCTTCCCTGGTGGCGCAGTGATTGAGAGTCCGCCTGCTGATGCAGGGGACATGGGTTCGTGCCCCGGTCCGGGAAGATACCACATGCCATGGAGCGGCTGGGCCTGTGAGCCATGGCCGCTGAGCCTGCGTGTCTGGAGCCTGTGCTCCACAACGGGAGAGGCCACAACAGTGAGAGGCCCGCGTACCGCAAAAAAAACAAAATGAACAAACAAAAAACCTTACAATAATTCTACAGCCTTTAACCCCAAAATTCTATTCCTATGACTACCTCCCAGATGAAAAGTCATACAATGTTCTATGTCCGAGCTGCTAAAACATCCAAGTGTGCAAGTATGTTACTATATGCAATAACAGGATTTTATTTCAGCATTTTTGAAATACGAAAATTCCCACAAAACGGAATACAACTTTAATACTTATAAATAAGGGTGAAAATAAATACATTAAGGTGCAATAATACTTTGGAAAGCTATACAGCCATTATAAATAATGGAGTAGGTCTGAACAGAATAAAATGGAAAATTCTGTAAGAAATATTGTTATATCCATTCTACTGGATGGGGGAATTTTAGCTGTATGTAAAGAATAATTGACTGAAACTCGGTAAAATATTAAGGAAGTTTATGATTTCATTTAGCCAGAAAAGCAGAAGTAGATAGGACAAGCTTCAGGACTGATTGATTCAACAACTAAAGTGTGTCATTAAGGTTCCTTCTATCTCAATCTTAAATTTACTAAGACTTGTTTTGTGTCCTATCGTATAGTCTATCCTGGAGAATGTTCATTTTGCACTTGAGAAGAACATGTATTTTCTTTCTTTTGGATGGAATATTCTATAAATATTTGTTACGTTCTTTTGCTCTAATGTATGATTCAAGTCTATCATTTTCTTGTTGATTTCTTGTCTGAATGATATACCTAATGCTGAGAGTGGGGTATTGAAATCCCCTACTATTATCATATTGCTGTCTATATCTTTCTTCAGGTCTGTTAATATTTACTTAAAACATTTGGGGGCTCTGATGTTGAGTGCATATATATTTACAATTGTATATCTTCTTGGTAAATTGACCCCTTTATCATTATAGAATGACCTTCTTTGTCTCTTATTAGCATTTTTGACTTAGAGTCTATTTTGTCTGATATAAGTATAGCTACTCCTGCTTTCTTTTGTTTTCCACTGCATGGAATATCTTTTCCCATCCCTTCAATTTGTGCCTATGTTTGTCCTTAAATCTGAAGTGAGTCTCTTGTTGGCAGCATGTAGTTTGGTCTTGCTTTTATATCCATCTAGCCACCCTGTGCCTTTTGATTGGTGAATTCAATCCATTTGTTTACATTTAGAGCAATTATTGATCTGTAAGAATTTACTAAAGCCATCTTCTTAACTGCTTTCTGGCTATTTTGTAGTTCCACTATTTCTTTATTCCTCTGTTTCTGTCTACCTTTTTGAATTGGTGATTTTCCATGGTGGTATTCTCTGTTTCTCCTTCCTTTACCTTTTGTGAATGGTTACCATGAGGCTTACATAAAACATCTTACAGATAAAATAGTCCATTTTAAACTGACAGCAACTTAACTCTGATTGCATACAAAAGTTCAACATTTTTATTCCCTCCTTTTATATTTTTGATGTCAAAATTTAACAAGAAAGATGTCTCTTTTTATATTGTGTATTCATGAATAAATTATAATAGCTATAGTTATTTTTAATATTCTTTTCCTTTAGCCTTTATACTATAGTTAAGTGGTTAATCCCCTATCATGTTACAAAATTAGAGTTTTCTAAATATGACTGTATATTTACCTTTACCAATGTGTTGTATACTTTCATATGTTTTTATGTCAGTGACTAGCATCTTCTAATTTCAGCATGAAGCCCTTCTTTCAGCATTTCTTGCAAAGCAGGTCTAGCAGCAATGAGATCCCTCAGCTTTCATTTGTCTGGAAAAGTCTTTTTTTCTCCTTTATATATGAAAAAATAGCTTCACTGGATAGGGTATTCTTGGCTGATTTTTTTTCTTTTAACACTTTGAATGCATCGTTCCACTCTCTTCTGACCTGTAGGGTTTCTTCAGAGAAGTGTTCTGATAGCATAATGGGGGTTCCCTTTTAGGTTACAATCTTTTTCTCTCTGATGGCTTTCAGGAATCTCTATCATTGATTTTTGACAGTTTCATGTAGTGTGTCTTGGAGAAGGTCTTTTTGCATTGAGATGAGGGTGATTTATTAGCTTCATGAACTTGGATGTCTAAGTTTCTCCCCAGGTTTGGGACGTTCTCATCTATTATTTCTTTAAATAAACTTTCTGCCCCTTCTCCCCCTCTTTTTCTTCTGGAGTCCCACTTATTTCAATATTTTATATTTAGTTTTCTTTGCTTTTTAAAATTCTTATTTCTTTGTTCTCTAATTCTTTTATTTCAAATTTCCTATCCTTCAGATCACTTATTATATCTTTCATTTGGTCTACTCTGTTGTAGATACAGTTTATTGCATTTTTCATTTCATTTATTGAATTCTTCAGCTCCAGAATTTCTGTTTGGTTCTTTTTAATGATTTCTGTTCCTTTGTTAAATTTCTCATTTTGTTTATGTATTGTTTTCCTGTTTCATTGAATTGTCTTTCTGTGCTTTCTTTGAGTTTCCTCGAAACTGCTATTTTGAATTCTTTATCAGCTAGATCTGTGTCATTGAGTTTGGTTATTGGAAGATTTATTATTATCTTTTGGTGATGACATGATTCCTTGATTCTTCATGTTCCTTGAGGTTTTCTGTTACTGCTTTCACATTTGAAGTAGCAGTCACCTCTTACAAACATTATTAGCTGTGTTCAAGTGGGGGATATTTTTCATTGGTCTTTCTTATATCTAGGGTTTTCCCAAATCTTGTATGGATACACCTGCTCTGCACTTCCAACTCCCTCTTGTAGCAGAATTTTTAACTTTTATGTCCTCTATGGTTCTTACAACTTGCCAGGCTATTTGCTGGAAACGTCTCTTTTGTTTTCCAAAAGGTGGCACTATAGCTCAAGTGTGTGTTTTTTCCCCTGCCTAGAACCGTGGCCTGTTTTTCTGAAAACACTCTGTTTACCTCTGCACTTGGGGGTGCACACATGGAGCCAGCCACAGAATGGGGAAAGTGTGGGTTTAACACTCAGAGTTTTGGGAGTGCCCATGGGCCCAGTGGGAGGATCTTCCAGTGAAGTTTTCTCAGAGGCTTGTGGTCCAACTTCCTGTTGAAGTCCTGTGTACAGTGAGCAAGTAATGTCCCTTTAATGCCCTTCAATATTCTTATCTGCCTCTTTCCCAAAATACTCCCTTTCCCAAGTCATCGAGTTCTTGCCTCAGTCCTTTGGGTGCTTCTGGAGAGAAATGAGTCCAGCAGCATCCCACAAAGCTGGAGTAGCCAGGTACTCACTCACTGCTCTCCTTTTCCCCTATGGGAGAGGTCACCAGCTAGGTCACCCCCATGTTTTTTTGCCTTAGGGGATGGGCAGCATTGGTAAAGTTCCTCTTACCCTCTTGAATGCATCCAAACTCAAGGAAAAATATAATTATTTAGAATGGTAAATAGCTTCTAAGCAGAGTATTCCTTATACAAAAAACTATTGTTCACTAACCTAGAAACTCACGTGGTAGATAAGAATTGTTCTAACGCTGAAAGTTTTATTACTGTTTTATTCATGGTCATTAAAGATTTTTTGTTGCATCTATTTCAAGTTGAAACATTTTCCATATGATAACACAAGTTGCAAACAATGGTGATTGTAAAAATTATTGGTGCTTTAAAACATGTAACAGTTAATGTAACATATCTAGTTCAAAGCTTAATAAGATTTTTATTAAAGAAAGAATTTTGTTCATCCCCTATGAAAGCCAGATTGTCTTGATAAAATCAGGAAGGATTATTTTAAAATTTTCTTCCAATTGAGACAGAAACAAAAGTGAGTGTGATAGTTTTCCTAAATTTTAAATACAATGCAAAAGATTGTGTTTTATTTACATCTCCATCATGCAGAATCACATATAAATTATATGCATACATAGAAGCATCTCACTCCTTTCAATGGCTGCATAGCATTCCACCATATTGGTGTACTCAAAATTGTTTAACAAGTGTTGTTGATGCCTCATAAGAAGATTGACCCCTCCCCACCAAAACACCAATGTTGCTCCTGTTGAAAAACATTGGGGGTTTTGGATTCTTAACAAAATTCCACAATCATCAAATCACTCCCATGAAGCTCCATGAATGTTATTTGTTCTCCAGAACGATTGTGAAATTTAGATATTACAGTAGCTGTTTGCCCACACTTTCACCAACAGTTATTTTTAAATTTAAATGCAATATGGCAAACATATATATATGTGTGCAACGAAGTGCAGAGAGTAATTTTACAAACACAAAAGTACCCATTATCCAGATTTGCCACCTGCTGGTGTTTAGCATTCTCTTTATAGTCCTAACACTAACTGCATTAGAGCAACATACTAGAAAGGTAAGTGACATGCTGTGGATGAACAGCGTATGGGTGGTTCCTGCCAATAGTGGGATTGGGGATTGTAAGTGAAGCCTCAAGAAGGAAGTGCCATCTGAGCTGAGAAAGGATGAGTAGTCAAGGAAAAGTTTCCAGGGGGGCATTCCAGGTATGATCCATGGTACAGAAGAAAGAATGTGCAAAGGTATATACTTGGTAGTTATGATGAACAGTTCAGTGTTGCTTCAGTGTAAGGTACTTTGATGGATGAGGTGAGAACTAATGAAGGGATAGGACCAGACAAGTGTCTGAGAGCCTAGAACCTGTGACCAGTCTATTCTTTGACTTTACTAAATTTATCTATTCTTGTTGATGGGCATTGTTTTGTTTTCAGCATTGGGTTATTATGAATGATGCTGCTATGAACATTTTGTATATTTATTTTTGGCATACATACAAATTAATTGTTGTTAAGTATTATATATTTGCCTATGGGTACAATACAGGCTATCAGGATAACCTGTAGGCTATCAGGTATGTGTAAGTTCAGCCCTAGTAGATGCTGCATAACAGTTTTTCAAAATGGCTGTACCGATTCACACCCCACTTACGCTACATCTTCACCAACTGTATTTTTAGTTTTACTTTCAGCCATTCCAGAAGGCATTGCATTATGTTTTTAGTCTGGATTTTCCTAATAAATAATTATGTTGAGCAGCATTTTATATACTAAGTGGTCATTTGGATAAAGTAGGGTCATATCTTTTTCTCACAGCATATGCTACATTTGGCTAAAACATATATATGAAATTTATGTATGTGTGCACTTATACACACTTATATGAAGAATATGGACCTGACTATTATTAGTGGCAATATTAAGCATTTGTTCTGTGCCATGTATACTTCTAAAGTGCCTCATTTATATGAACTCATTTAATCCTTATAAAACTTTAAAGGGTACATTTTCAAGCCAGTGAAGGATTCAAAATGCAGAAATATTAATATCACACCTATTTGTTATACTGGTTGTCAGTGGTTAATGGGCTCCCTGATTATATGCATTTTCTTCTTTATGCTTGATTGAAATATTGAACGTTACCAGCACCTCAGAGGACTTCTTATGCATGTAAAGGGATGAATATGTTACCTTCCCAGTGGTCACTAAAATTCCTCTTAGGACTGGTGTGGCAAACAAATTATGTGGCATTAATCCCTTGCACTCTGAGTCTTTGTATATTTCATAGGTCATAAAGGTGTTATCTGATATAAGTGCAGAGACAAATGTTCCCAGGTCATTTGGTAAAGTATTTAGAAAAGAACAAAGTTATACTCCAGCACCTGCAGTATAGTTCCATTTAATTTTTTTATTGTATGCATAATGTATACATATGTGCATCTATGGGCATATACAGAAAAATAATGTAACTGAAAAATAGTCAAAGATAATGATAATAAGTATCAGGGCATTTTCTCCGAACTTCTGCCCTTCAAAATCTGGCTCCTTTGTCACATGACAAAGTCCTCTGAAAGTGCAGACACCCTTCCAGTCCTAAGGTGAAGTGGATGTGAAACAAGCATTATTTTGGTCTCCAGAAGAGCTTTCTGCCCCCTATAGAAAAACCTGCAAGGGGAAATATTGCACAATGATAACAGCGGTTGCCAGCAGGTGGTGGGTCTATTGGCTGCCTGTGCTTCCATTATATTTTCATGTGTCCACAATTTTAAGAAATTGTAAATGGTCACCAATGGAACAGAAATGAGACAGGCTGGGCACTGAGGTAATACATTAATTAGAAAATGGTTCAGACAACAGATAACGGGTTGGGGTAGATTGAAAGTATGTATGCCAGCAAGAATGTAACTTTTATCTGCAATTATATGGTTAAGAAGATGGACTTCACTAGAGGGACAAATGTTCCCAGAACATTAATAGATATTTGGTGCTTTAATAGATATTTGGCTTAACATCTTTGTACTTAATGGTCTAGTTTTTGCTTTGCTTTGTTATAGATTTCTGTGGAGAGGGACAAATTTAGAGCATCGAGTGAGTGTATTTGTATGTATTAATTTTCATTAAACAAAGCAGATTGAACGACATTATATTGTGACATGTTTCTTAAAAGGATAATTACTACATAAATTGCTAAAATATGCATACACAAATACAAACACTACATTGAAACTGTAACAGCAGTTGTCATTGGAAGAGAGGAATACCAAAGAATTTCACTTTCCATGCCCTATACTTGTGTACTTATTTTTGTTTTTTACAAATGGAGCTTATGTTCTTTTTTTCATTTATTTTATTTTGGTAAAATACATAGAACATAAAATTTACCATATTCACCATTTTTAAGTGTACAATTCAGTGATATTAAAAATTCATAATGTTGTGCAACCATCATCACCATCCACCTCCAATTTTTTTTCATCTTATAAAACTGAAACTCTATACCCATTAAAAAATAGCTCCTCATTTCCCTTCCTCCAGCTCCTGGCAACCACCATTCTACTTGTCATCTACTCTAAATACTTCATATAAATGAACTCATATAGTATTTGTCTTTTTATGACTGGCTTATTTCACATAGCATAATGTCCTAAAGGTTCATTCATGCTGTAGCATATGACAGAATTTCATCCATTTTACAGGCTGAATAATATCCCATTGTATGTATATACCACATTTTGTTTATCCATTCATCTGTGAATGGACACATGTTGCCCCCAAATTTTAGCTATTGTGAATAATGCTGCTCTCTATGAATGTGGGTGTACAAATATTTCTTCAAGACCCTGCTTTCAAAGTTTTTGGATAAATATCCAGATTTGGATCATATGGAAATTTCCTTTTTAATTTTCATGGAACCACCATACTGTTTTCCACAGTGGCTGTACCATTTTACATTCCCATCAATAATGCACAGGGTTCCAGTTTCTTCACATCCTCACCAACACTTGTTGTTTTCTGGGTTTTTTTCTTTCTGATATTAGTTATCCTAATGAGTATGAGGTGGTATCTCATTGTAGTTTTAATTTGCATTTCCCTAATAATGATGTTCAGCATTAGTGATGCTGAGCATCTTTTCATGTACTTATTGGACATTTGTATATTTTTTAGAGAAATGTCTATTCATGTCCTTTGCTCTGCTTATTTTTGAATCAGGTTGTTTGGTTTTTGTTTTTATTTTTTAGGATATTAATTTCTTATTATATATGATTTGCAAATATTTTCTTTCATTCTGTGGGTTGCCTCTGTGGGTTTACTCTGCTGATAGTATCTTTTGATGTACAAATTTAAAATTTTTCATGAAGTCCAATTTTTCTATTTTTTTCTTTTGTTATCTGTGTCTTTGGTGTCATATCGTAGAAATCACTGCCAAATCCAATGCTGTGAAGCTTTTGTTTTCTTTTTAGAGTTTTATTGTTTTAGATATTACATTTAGGTCGTTGATCCATTTTTAGTTAACATTTCCATATGTTGTTAGGTAAGGGTCCAACTTCATTCTTTTGCATGTGAATATTTAGTTTTCCCAGCACCATTTGTTGAAAAGACTTTTCTTTTCCCATTGAATAGTCTTGGCACCCTTGTCAAAAATCATTTGACTAGGGCTTCCCTGATGGCGCAGTGGTTGAGAGTCCGCCTGCCGATGCAGGGGACATGGGTTCGTGCCCCGGTCCGGGAAGATACCACATGCCGTGGAGCGGCTAGGCCCGTGAGCCATGGCTGCTGAGCCTGCGCGTCCGGAGCCTGTGCTCCACAACGGGAGAGGCCACAACAGTGAGAGGCCCGTGTACTGCAAAAAAAAAGAAAAAAAATCATTTGACTAGATACATGAGTGTTTATTTCTGGGATCTCTATTCTTTTCCTTTTGTCTATATGTCTGTCTTTATACCATTACCACACTGGTTACTGTAGCTTTGTAGTAAGTTTTGAAATCAAGAAGTGTGAGTCCTCCAAATTTGTTCTTTCATTTCAAGGTTGTTTGGGCTATTTATGGTCCCTTGAGATTCTATATTAATTTAAAGATAGATTTTTCTATACTTGTGGAAAACATCATTGGGATTTTGATAAGGATCACATTGAATATATATATTGTTTTGGATAGTGTTGACATTTGAACAATGTTATATCTTCCAATCCATGAATATGGGGTGTGTTTTCATTTGTCTATGTCTTCTTTCATTTCTTTCAGCAATGTTCTGTTTTTATTGTTCAAGTCTTTAACATCCTTAATTTCTATTTTCTCATTCTTTTGATACTATCATAAATGAAATCATTCTCATAATTTCCTTTTCAGATTATTCATTGTTATAGTGTAGAAACACAATTGATTTTTGCATGTTGACTTTGTATTCTGCTAATTTTCTGGATTCATTTATTAGTTCTAACAGCTTTCTGTAGAGTCTTTAGGGTTTCTACATATAAGATCATATCATCTACAGATAATTTTACTCCTTCCTTTCCAATTTGGATGCCTTTATTTATTTATTTTTCTTGCCTCATTGCTCTGGCTAGAACTTCTAGTACAATGTTGAATAGATGTGGTGAAAATAGACATACTTGCTTTGCTCCTTGCCTTAGAAAGAAAGCTTTCATTCTTTCACCATTGAGTATGATGCTTACCATGAGTTTTTCATATGTCTTTTATTATGTTGAGGTAGATTCCTTCTATTCCTAGTTTATTGAGTATTTTTTATCATGAAATGGTGTTGAATTTTGTAAAATGCTTTTCCTGCATCAATTGAAATAACTGTGTGGGGTTTTTTCTTTCATTATGTTGATGTAGTGAATTACACTGATCAATTTTTGTATGTTGAACAATACTTGAATTCCTGCATCTAATATAAACTGGATCGAGCTCCCTCAATTTGTGTTTGTCTGAGAAAGTCTTTATCTCTCCACTTCTGAAGGATAATTTCATTGGATACAGAATTCTAAACTAGTGATTTTTTTCTTTTCAAACCTTTAAATGATTTACTTCACTCTCTTCTTGCTTTCATGGTTTTTGAAGAGAAGTCTGATTTAATTCTTATCCTTGCTCCTCTATAGGTTTTTTTCCCCTTCTTTGCGTTCTTTCAATATTTTCTCTTTGACTTTGATTTCCTGAAGTTCAAATATGATATACATTGGTGTACATTGTTTGGTATTTATACTGCTTGGTATTCCTGAGCTTTCTTGATCTGTGGTTTAATATCTGTCATTAATTTTGGAAAACTCTTATCCATTATTACTCAACTATTTCTTCTGTTCCTTTCTTCCTTTTAATTCTGGTATTCCTATTACATATATGTTACACCTTTTGTAATTGTCCCACAGTTCTTGGATATTCTATTCTATCATTTTCTTTCTTTTTTTCTTTTTACTTTTCAGTTTGGGAAGATTCTACTGACATATCTTTAATCTCACCGATTGTTTCCTCACCCATGCCCAGTCTATGGGCATGAGCCTATGAAAGACATTCTTCATTTCTCTTACAATGTTTTTGTTTTTAGCATTTACTTTTTTTTTTTTTCACATGGGCCCAGCTGCTCCACAACATGTGGGATCCTCCCGGACCAGGGCATGAGCCCGTGTCCCCTGCATCGGCAGGCGGACTCTCAACCACGACGCCACCAGGGAAGCCCTAGCATTTACTTTTGACTCTTTCAATCTCCATGCTTACATTACCAAACTGTTCTTGCATGTTGTCTACTTTACCTATTAGAGCTCTCACCATAAGTTCTTGGTCTGATAATTCCAAAATCTATCATATCTGAGTCTGGTTCTAATACTTGCTCTCTCTCTCTCTTCAAACTATGTTTTTTTTATATTTGTTATGACATAAGTTTTTGTTAAAATCCAAACATAATGTACTGAGGAAAAAGAATTGAGATACATAGGCTTTTAGTGTGAGGCATATGTTTACCTGACTAGAAGTTACACTGTTTTCACTGTTTGCTGTAGCTGTAGGTATCAGAGGTTAAAATTTCCTCTGGTGTCCTTGCTTTTGTCTTTCCTGTTGACTTTGGATTTTACTAGAGACTTCTTTTTAAGTAAGTTCTTATACATGCAATGTGCAATTTTTTCCATTGTATCCCTCTCTTATTTTACAGGAAGCTTATTGGTGTGATGGTAAGATGTGGGGGGAAGGGAAGTGTTCTACTATCTTATGATTAAGTTTCAGTCTTCTAGTGTGACTGTGCCATGGGCTGTGACCTTCAAAAGTGCTCCTCAGTCCTGCCTGCGCAATTAGGTGAGTCAGGAATGCTAGAGGGGGATATTTCCCTTCCCCCACTTGAAAAACTGGAGAGAACAAGAGTTGGGTATTTTCCTTCCCCCAGTTTAATTAGTTTCTTATGAGGGCAGGTCTTTTTAAGAAAAACAAATTCTTTGGGTGTATTTCAAAATGGCTACTTTTCCCCTCCCCTTGCTAGAAGCCTGAGAGTACTTTACTCTGATCTTCACTGTGAGGAACTGTATGGCTCTTGGAGATAAAACTCAAGAAAATGAGGAGGGACCCATAGACTGGGTCCACCAGAGTTTTTAACTCTTAAGCTTGTCCACACTGAGCCCCCAGAAATTAATTATAGATTGTTTTCCTATCATGGTTCTGGCTCCAGCAGTGGTCTGCTCCTGAGTTTCTGCTCCAGTAAGTTGTAATTCTCTATATACACCTGCTTATCTCTCCAATTTGTGAGGACAGTAGTTTGCCCTGTGATCTCAATTCTCTGATCGTCTAAGAATTGTTGATTTTAAATTTGTAAGCTTTTTATTGTGTGAGAATGGGCATGGTGGCTTTCAAGCTCCTTACATGCTGAACTGGAAACCAAAAAGTGAAAGGTACACTTTTAATAAGGAAAGGCAAAAACAACAACATCAACAGCAAAGCAGTCTGCTTTATTTTATAACATAAGATTTTGCCACAGTATATACCAAATGAACCTACTTCTGTTTGAAATATACATAGAGATGAAAAAAGACTGTGGGAGGTTATACTTTAATGGTTTTCATTGGCTGATGTTTCCTAAAACAACTCATTTATTCATTCATTCACTGTGTATTTATGCAGTACCTCCTGTGTATCAAACACTGGTAGCCCAAATCAATACCCCAACATTAGATCTTCTTCTTGGACTTAAGTTCTATCTTTTCAAGACACCCAGGAAATACATGATTTTTGTTCCAATACCTGATTTTTGGTTTTGTTCTATACAATAATTTTCAAACTTTATTCAGAACTCTGGTAGATTCTGTGACCCTCCCCTTCTCTCAATTGCCCTGATGATGAGTCAAGAGTCACACCACTGCTGTAATTGCTGTCTCCTGGATATGAGAGGGAAGGAAAAGTGGAACTGTGAAGTGGAGGCAACCCTGAAATTTCTTAGGTTCTTTCTGCCTTCAATACCTCACAGATACTCCACTCCAATGCTGTAATTCTCCAGGGTAAGAAGTTTCTTCCTTCATCATTCAATACAGCCACTGATTCTTCTTTTTAGTCTCTCAGTTGGATAAATCAAATATTATTATGAACTGGCAAAGAACATTGGGGAACTTATCAGCAAAAGGGAGTAAAGAAATATCACATAGAATTCCTTATGCCCTTGATGAGTTAGTTGCCAAAAATAGCTGTGAAAAGGGAGGAAAACATGAAAGAGCATGGGAGGAGATAGAGCTTAAGCAGGAACACAAAACCTGGGAGTGTGAAGCATGGACTTTGAGGAATTCAGTGGGGAGAGACACTCATGACAAGGATCAGAGGTGCTCCTTCCTTTAGAGGGAAGGACTCAGGGTCAGCAACTCAGCCAGATTCCTGAGAGTAAAACATATTCCTCAGGCTCCTTTCTCATTCTCTTTGCTTAATAATTCACCTGTCTCATCTTTCATTAATTCAAAAAGTATTATGTTGCACTTTATGAAGTTGCTGATGTGTGCCTGGTTTTTACTTAAAAATGGCAATTTAGTAGGATTTAATCTACTATCTCGTGGGACTTACCATGTGTCAGGCACTGGGCTAAATGTTGGATATGTCCTGGTGAATAAGACAGACATGGTCCCTCAGAGCATGAAATGTACAATCTAGTGGGGAAGAGAAACACTAAACAAACATGTAATCCCAAATTATGATAAAGAAAGAGAACAAGTTTCTGTGAGGTATAATATGAGGAACTAGACCAGGGAATGATAGTAGGCATGCTATTTAAGTTGAATCCTAAAGGGGAAATGAGGAAATGAGTTAGTCGGGTGGGGGTGGGAAGAGGTGGCAGGGGAGTGGTTAACCTTTCAGGAGTCATAGCACATGCACGGGCTCTAGGGCAGGAAAGTCCTTGGCCCAGTTATAACCAAAGGAGGCCAGTGTAGCTGGAGCTTATCAATAGAGGGGGAGAATGGCCTGGCTGAGTGGGAGAGGTGGCCAGGAACCAAGTCTTGCAGGACCTGAAGGCCATGGTAAGGATTCATTTTGTTTTATTTTGTTTTAAAGTATTTAAATGTAATGGAGGCATTTAAGGTATGTAATTGAAAGGAGGAGCTTGTTCTAATTCTTCTTTAAAATATTCCTTGAATTCCCATATAGAGACTGGATTGGAGAAGGGCAAGAGGAGAAACAGGACAGTTCACTGATCACTCAGTGCTCTAAAGTCTATGAAAGATACAAAAATAATTATAAACCACAGTCTAAGATATCACCGGGGAAGCAGAACAAGAGGTGCCTGGACAGGTCTGCTATTGCACATAACAACTTCTGGTAAAAAAAAAAAAAATTGAAAAACTATGGGGTTCTCTCAGCTTAACAGGAGTACAAGAAGGGAGGTACTCACAGAGCCAAGGAAGCTGTCATGAGGGAGAAGGATCTGGGTTGAGCCTTGAAAGGTGGGTAGGATTGGAACATTTTTCCAGGAGAAGGAGTTCTGGAAAGAAATAATGAGAGAGAGAGAGTAGCCTAGCTCGGGTAGAGGTCATGAGCCTGCCAAGTGAGCAAGCAACGCCCAGTGGAAGTCCCTGCAAACCCCAATAAGATGAAAAGCTGAGACAACCAAAGCTTTTGCTTTTTAGAGGTGTTGTTAAACGACATTCAAGGCTGACTTTCTAACTACTTCTGGAGGAAGGGATGTCCCCAACACATCTGGAACTGGTTCACAGAGCAGGGCACAGAAGGGAGGTGTTATGTACGTGATGAAAGTGGAAACTCTGTGAAGAATTAATCTTCTTGGAATTCTCTCCACTGGGTTGTTCCTTGGGTATCTGTGGGCACAGACCCACATGACTTCCACTTAGCCTTGGTAACTGGTCTTAGTGGACCTGGTACCTTGGAGAAACTGCCCCTTGTTTTGGTTTTTAATCACAGGACTCCAGGGACGCCTCAGATTTCTATCAATTGGGGAGATTTTGCCAAGTCACATTCAAGATTTCCTCTCTCTTCCTTTCTCTCTCTTTCTCCTCCTCCCTCCCCTCGCCCCACCCTCTCTCTTTTTCCTTCCCCTGCATGTTGGCATGTTTGGGAAACTTCCTTTTTTTATGTTCTACCTCCTTTCCTTCCAAAGTTTATTCAGTGTGTCTTCTGGCTGTTTCATCTACCACTCAAGGCCTCTTGGAGGTCAGAGTGTTCTGAGCCATTCTTATTTTTAAGCCATCCAGTGTAGTATATGCTTACATAACATCAATTTCCCACTTCCTCACTAACAGAACTCCAAATATCAGGATGTCCAATCCACCTCATCTCACTGATAGCTTCTGGGGGCAAGTCCTAATTATTCTGAACCTATCAGGATCTGGAATTTCTCTGACAACTGTTACTGGTTGAGGGTGGCCAACAATCTTAAAATGGCCCAGTCAGATTGAAAAGGCCTTACATTCCATGGTTTGAAGAGATTTTTCCTTTTCTCCTGAGTGACAGAAACAGAGAATGTACCCTCAGTCACCATAAGCAGCCTTCTAGTTGCATCAGGGGTAACCATCAGCCTTAGGAAGAAGCTAACACTTGGCAAGGCAGAAGCTGACCAGAGAATAATATCAACTATATTTTCTGACCACAGTGTTATGAAACTAGAAATCAAGAACAAGAGAAAAACTGGAAGACACACAGATATGTGGAAATTATACAACACATTCCTTAACAACCAATGGGTCAAAGAAGAAATCAGAAGCAAAATGAAAAACTATTTCAAAATAAATTAAAAAGGAAGCACAGCATACGAAATCATGTGAGATGCTGCAAAAGCAGTTTGAGAGGGAAGTTTATGCATATATTAAGAAACTAGAAAGAACTCAAATAAATCACCTAACTTTACATCTCAAGGAACTAAAAAAGAAGAACAAAGTAAGTCCAAAGTTAGCAGAAGAAAGGAAATAACAAAGACCAGAGCAGAGGTAAATGACACAGAGATGAGAAAAACAATAGAAAAAATCAATGAAACTAAGAGTTAATTTTTGAAAACAGAAGCAAAATTGACAAACCTTTACCTAGACTAAAAAGAGAGAGAGAGAGAGAGAGAGAGAGAGAGAGAGAGAGAGAGAGAGAGAGATGAGGGGCTTCCCTGGTGGCGCAGTGGTTGAGAGTCCGCCTGCCAATGCAGGGGACATGGGTTCGTGCCCTGGTCCGGGAAGATCCCACATGCCGTGGAGCCATGGGAGGGAGATGCAAGAGGGAGGGGATATGGGGATATATGTATACATATAGCTGATTCACTTTGTTATACAGCAGAAACTAATACAACATTGTAAAGCAATTATACTCCAATAAAGATGTTTAAAAAAAAAAGACAAGAGATAGCAAGTTTGGGCCAGAATGTGGAGAAAAGGGATCACTTGTACATTATTGGTGGGAATGTAACTTGGTTCAGCCACTATGGAAATCAGTATGGATTTTCCTCATAAACTTAAAAATATAACTACTATGTCATCAGCAATCCCATTTTAGGTATATATCTAAAAGAAATGAAAACAGAATGTCAAAATGATATCTGCACTCCCATGTTTATTGCAGCATTATTCACAATAACCAAAATGTGGAAACAACCTAAGTGTCTGTCAAAGGATGTGTGCCTAGTGAGATAAGCCAGACAGAGAAAGACAAATACTGTATGATATCACTTATAGGTGGACTCTAAAAAAGCCAAACTCGTAGAAACAGAGAGTAGAATGATAGTTACCAGGGGCTACAGGTGGAGAAATTGGGAGATGTTGTTAAAGGGTACAGGCTTGCATCCAGTAAATGAATAAATTTTGGAAATCTAATGCACAGCATAGTGATTATGTCAACAGTACGGTATTATCCTTCAAAATTGCTGAGAGATTAGATCTTATATGTACTCGCCACAAAAGAGAAATGATAATTATGTGATGTGATAGAGGTTATAACTAAAGCTATGGTGGTTATCATATTGCCAAATATAAATGTATCAAATCAACATGTTGTACACCTTAAAGTTAAACAACGTTATATATAAATTCTATCTCATTTTTTTAAAAAAAGAATGAATACTTGTATGTTTACTGACATGAATAATTATCCAAGGAATATTTTTAAAGGGGGGGAAAAAAGCAAGTGGAAGAACCATATACAGCTGTCTTTGCAGGGAGTTTGTTCCAGGAGCCCCGCAGATACTAAAGTCTGCAGATGCCCAAGTCCCTTATATAAAATAGTGTAGTATTTCCATATAACTTATGCACATCCTCCCATATACTCTAAATGTCATCAAGATAACTTATAATAACTAATACAATGTAAATGGTAAGTAAATAGCTGTGAATAAGATGTAAACGTTATGTAAATAGTTGCTGGAATGCGACAAATTCAAGTTTTGCTCTTTGGAAGTTTCTGGAATTTTTTTCCCTGGATATTTTCTATCTGCAGTTGGTTGAGTCCAAGGATGCAGAACCTGCAGATACAGAGGATTGACTATATAGCATGTGATTTCATTAAAACATATAAATATATGGTATGTATTTTTCTACATGAATTGAAAGTAAAACTCTAAACTGTTTCATATTCTATGCTACTAGTGTTCGTGTTGTTTAAAAACACATGAACTAAGATTAAAAGAAATGTTCATCAGGCAGACCAATAAGCAACAATTTTTATATCTATCCCAGTTAGGGTTTCTCTAATTTAACTGATTTTAGGAACGCGTGGGGTGACTTTTCAAAATGCAGGCTCCCATGCTACATCCCAGACCTATTAAATTAGCAACTCTAGAAAAGAAATCTGTGTATCTACTTTTAAAATTGCTCTCAGCCGTGGCGGGGGGACCTTCAAGACGGAGGAGGAATAACACTTGGAGATCACCTTCTTCCTCACAAATGCATCAAAAATACATCTACACGTAGAACAACTCCTACAGAACACTTACTGAACGCTGGCAGAAGACCTCAGACTTCCCAAAAGGCAAGAAACTCCCCCAAGTACCTCTGTAGGGAAAAAGAAAAAAGAAAAAACAGAGACAAAAGAATAGGGATGGGACCTGCACCTCTGGGAGGGAGCGGTGAAGGAGGAAAAGTTTCCACACACTTCGAAGCCCATTCACTGGCAGAGATGGGGGCTGGTGGTGGGGAAGCTTCAGAGCCACAGAGGACAGCGCAGCAACAAGGGTGCAGAGGGCAAAGCTGAGAGATTCCTGCACAGAGGATGGGTGCCAACCAACACTCACCAGCCCGAGAGGCTTGTCTGCTCACCCGCCGGGGCAGGCGGGGGCTGGAAGCTGAGGTTCAGGCTTTGGAGGTCAGACCCCAGGGAAAGGACTGGGGTTGGCTGTGTGAACACAGCCTGAAGGGGGCTAGTGCACCTCAGCTAGCTGGGAGGGAGTCCAGGAAAATGTCTGGATCTGCCAAAGAGGCAAGAGACCATTGTTTCGGGGTGCGCAAGGAGAGGCGATTCAGAGCACCGCCTAAATGAGCTCCAGAGACAGGCGCGAGCCACGGCTATCAGCGCAGACACCAGAGACGGGTATGAAATGCTAACGCTGCTGCTGCAGCCACCAAGAATCCTGTGTGCAAGCACAGGTTACTGTCCACACCTCCCCTGGGCCTGCCAGAGAGGCAAGAGACCATTGTTGCGGGGTATGCAAGGAGACGGGTGGGCCCACCATAGGAACTTCCTGCTCCATGTGCCCACAGATGGCAGGGCACTGCCTACGTGAGCTCCAGAGGAGGGAGGGAGTCGCAGCTGTTATCTCGGACCCCACAGGAGGACACCACGACTGCTGCCACTGCCAGCAAGGATCCTGTGTGCAAGCACGGGTCACTGCCCACAACTTCCTGGGAGCCTGTGCAGCCTGCCACTGCCGAGGATCCTGCAATCGGGGCCAACTTCCACTGGAGAATGCATGGCGCACCTCACACTGTGGCAACATCCTGCTGGTCTCTGCTGCCGCAGGCACTCCCCACACATTCTTACTGTGACAGCTGTATCCCTTCCTCTCTCTGGCCTTAGTGAGCAGGTGGGCCTTAATCAGCCCTTGCTTTCGCCCCCTCTTGCCTGAGTGAGGAACAGACACCTGAGGGCAGCCCACATGCAGAGGCAGAGCCAAAACCAAAGCTGAACCCCAGGATCTGTGAGACCAAAGAAGAGAAAGGGAAATATCCCCGTGCAGCCACAAGAGCAGCAGATTAAATCCCCACAATCAGTTTGGTAAATCCTGCATCTGTGGAATACCTGAATAGACAATGAGTGTTCCCACAATTGAGGCTGTGGACCTCGGGGGCAACTGTGGAATTTGGGGGCAAGTACACGCCAGAGTAAGGACAGATCAGAGTCTAAGCTGGCCTCACAGTGCCCACAGCAGGTCCAGAAACCTACCTGGAAGTATTGGAGACCCTGTCAGCCACACGGCCAGGTGCCTGGGGAGTTTCTTGCCTTTTGGGAAGTCTGAGGTCTTCTGCCAGCATTCATTAGGTGTTCTGTAGGATTTATTCCACATGTAGATGTATTTCTGATGCATTTGTGAGGAGGAAGGCGATCTCCACATCTCACTCCTCTGCCATCTTGAAGGTCTCCTCCCAAAATATCTTTCAGAAGGCAACAATTTCCAGATGTCATAAACTGTTATACACCACCAATTACATTTTGTCACATCCACTCCCTGGGTATTAGATGATTCTGCTCCAAGGTCAAAGGACTCAGCTCAGTGCAGGACTCATTCCCTGTATCTTCGATAATCTTTACCTTCAGTAGGTTGGCAGACAGATCACTTTAAAGACAGAAGAACGTGGTGGGGGACGAGGGGAAGATGGCAGAAGAGTAAGACGTGGAGATCACCTTCCTCCCCACAGATACACCAGAAATACATCTGCACGTGAAACAACTCCTACAGAACACTTACTGAATGCTGGCAGAGGACCTCAGACCTCCCAAAAGGCAAAAAACTCCCCATGTACCTGGGTAGGGCAAAAGAAAAAAAGAAAAAACAGAGACAAAAGAATAGGGACGGGACCTGCACCAGTGGGAGGGAGCAGTGAAGGAGGAAAGGTTTCCACACACTAGGAAGCCCCTTCGCAGGTGGAGACTGCAGGTGGCAGAGGGGGGAGCTTCCGAGCTGCGGAGGAGAGCACAGCAACAGGGGTGCGAAGGGCAAAGCGGGGAGATTCCCGCACAGAGGATCGGTGCTGACCAGCACTCACCAGCTCGAGAGGCTTGTCTGCTCACCCGCCAGGGTGGGCGAGGCTGCGAGCTGAGGCTCGGGCTTTGGTCAGAGCGCAGGGAGAGGACTGGGGTGGGCGGCATGAACACAGCCTGAAGGGGTTAGTGCACCACAGCTAGCCGGGAGAGAGTCCGGGAAAAGGTCTGGAGCTGCCGAAGAGGCAAGAGACTTTTTCTTCCCTCTTTGTTTCCTGGTGCGCGAGGAGAGGGGATTGAGAGTGCTGCTTAAAGGAACTCCAGAGACGGGCGCGAGCCGCGGCTAAAATCGTGGACCCCAGAGACGGGCATGAGACACTAAGGCTGCCGCTGCCACCATCAAGGGGCCTGTGTGCGAGCACAGCTCACTATCCACACCCCTCTTCCGGGGAGCCTGTGCAGCCCGCCACTGCCAGGTTCCCGGGATCCAGGAACAACTTCCCCAGAAGAACGCAAGTCGGGCCTCAGGCAGGTGCAACGTCACGCTGGCCTCTGCCGCCGCAGGCTCGCCCCGCACTCCACGCCCCTCCCTCCCCCCGGCCTGAGTAAGCCAGAGCCCCGGAATCAGCGGCTCCTTTATCCCCGTCTTGTCTGAGTGAAAAACAGACGCCCTCCAGCGGCCTACACGCAGAGGCGGGGCCAAATCCAAAGCTGAGCTCCCAGCAGCCTCAGAAGCAGCAGATTAAAGCTCCACAATCAACTTGATGTACCCTGCATCTGTGCAATACATGAATAGACAACGAATCATCCCAAATTGAGGAGGTGGTCTCTGAGAGCAAGATTTATGATTTTTTCCCCTTTTCCTCTTTTTGTGAGTGTGTATGTGTATGCTTCTGTGTGAGATTTTGTCTGTATAGCTTTGCTTCCACCATTTGTCCTAAGGTTCTCTCCGTCCGTTTTTTTTAAAAAATTTTTTTCTTAATAATTAATTTTAATAACTTTATTTTATTTTACTTTATCTTCTTTCTTTCTTTCTTTCTTTCCTTCCTTCCTTCCCTCCTTTAGACAACGAATCATCCCAAATTGAGGAGGTGGACTTTGAGAGCAAAATTTATGATTTTTCCCCTTTTTCTCTTTTTGTGAGTGTGTGTGTGTACGCTTATGTGTGAGATTTTGTCTGTATAGCTTTGCTTCCACCATTTGTCCTAAGGTTCTATCTGTCCATTTAAAATTTTTTTTTCTTAATAATTATTTTTTAATTTAATAACTTTATTATATTTTATTTTGTTTTACTTTATCTTCTTTCTTTCTTACTTTTTCCCTTCCTTCCCTCCTTCCTTGCTTCCTTCCACTGTCCCTCCCTCCCTCCCTCCCTTTCTTTCTTTCTTTCCTTCTTTCCTTTTCTTCTTTCTTTCTTTCTTTTTTCCTTCCTACCTTCCTTACCTCCTTTCTTTCTTTCTTCCTACTTCTACTAATTCTTTCTGTCTACTTTTCTCCCTTTTATTCTGAGCCGTGTGGATGAAAGGCTATTGGTGCTGCAGCCAGGAGTCAGTTCTGTGCCTCTGAGGTGGGAGAGCCAGCCAACTTCAGGACACTGGTCAACAAGAGACCTCCCAGCTCCACATAATATCAAATGGCGAAAATCTCCCAGAAATCTCCATCTCAACACCAGCACTCAACTTCACTCAACGACCAGCAAGCTACAGTGCTGGACACCCTATGCCAAACAACTAGCAAAACAGGAACACAACCCCCACCCATTAGCAGAGAGGCTGCCTAAAATCATAATAAGTTCACAGACACCCCAAAACACACCACCAGATGTGGACCTGCTCACCAGAGAGACAAGATCCATCCTCATCCACCAGAACACAGGCACTAGTCCCCTCCACCAGGAAGCCTACACAACCCACTGAACCAACTTTAGGCACTGGGGACAGACAGCAAAAACAACGGGAACTAGGAACCTGCAGCCTGCAAAAAGGAGACCCCAAACACAGTAAGATAAGCAAAATGAGAAAACAGAAAAACACAGAGCAGATGAAGGAGCAAGATAAAAACCCACCAGACCTAACAAATGAAGAGGAAATATGCAGTATACCTGAAAAAGAATTCAGAAAAATGATAGTAAAGATGATCCAAAATCTTGGAAATAGAATAGACAAAATGCAAGAAACATTTAACAAGGACCTAGAAGAACTAAAGATGAAACAAACAATGATGAACAACAAAATAAATGAAATGAAAAATACTCTAGATGGGATCAATAGCAGAATAACTGAGGCAGAAGAACGGATAAGTGACCTGGAAGGCAAATACTAACAGCCATAAAAAGGGAAATCGACAGTAACACATTCATAGTAGGGGACTTTAACACCCCACTTTCACCAATGGACAGATCATCCAAAATGAAAATAAATAAGGAAACACAAGCTTTAAATGACACATTAAACAAGATGGACTTAATTGATATTTATAGGATACTCCATCCAAAAACAACAGAATACACATTTTTCTCAAGTGCTCATGGAACATTCTCCAGGATAGATCATATCATGGGTCACAAATCAAGCCTTGGTAAATTTAAGAAAATTGAAATTGTATCAAGTATCTTTTCCGACCACAATGCCATGAGACTAGATATCAATTACAGGAAAAGATCTGTAAAAAATACAAACACATGGAGGCTAAACAATACACTACTTAATAACGAAGTGATCACTGAAGAAATCAAAGAGGAAGTCAAAAAGTACCTAGAAACAAATGACAATGGAGACCCGATGACCCAAAACCTATGGGATGCAGCAAAAGCAGTTCTAAGAGGGAAGTTTATGGCAATACAAGCCCACCTTAAGAAACAGGAAACATCTTGAGTACACAACCTAACCTTGCACCTAAAGCAATTAGAGAAAGAAGAACAAAAAAACCCCAAAGTTAGCAGAAGGAAAGAAATCATAAAAATCAGATCAGAAATAAATGAAAAAGAAATGAAGGAAACAATAACAAAGATCAATAAAACTAAAAGCTGGTTCTTTGAGAAGATTAAAAAAATAGGTAAGCCATTAGGCAGACTCATCAAGAAAAAAAGGGAATAGACTCAATTCAATAGAATTAGAAATGAAAAAGGAGAAGTAACAACTGACACTGCAGAAATACAAAGGATCATGAGAGATTACTAAAAGCAATTCTTTACCAATAAAATGGAAAACCTGGAAGAAATGGACAAATTCTTAGAAATGCACAACCTTCAAAGACTGAATCAGGAAGAAATAGAAAATATGAACAGACCAATCACAAGCACTGAAATTGAAACTGTGATTAAAAATCTTCCAAAAAAAAACTTCCAACAAACAAAAGCCAGGACCAGATGGCTTCACAGGCCAATTCTATCAAACATTTAGAGAAGAGCTAACACCTATCCTTCTCAAACTCTTCCAAAATATAGCGGAGGGAAGAACACTCCCAAATTCATTCTACGATGCCACCATAATCTTGATACCAAAACCAGACAAGGATGTCACAAAGAAAGAAAACTACAGGCCAATATCACTGATGAACATAGATCCAAAAATCCTCAACAAAATACTAGCAAAAAGAATCCAACAACACATTAAAAGGATCATACACCATGGTCAAGTGGGGTTTATTCCAGGAATGCAAGGATTCTTCAATATATGCAAATCAATCAATATGATAAACCATATTAAAAAATTGAAGGAGAAAAACCATATGATCATCTCAGTAGATGCAGAGAAAGCTTTTGACAAAATTCAACACCAATTTATGATAAAAACCCTGCAGAAAATAAGCATAGAGGGAACTTTCCTCAACATAATAAAGGCCATATATGACAAACCCACAGCCAACATCATCCTCAATGGTGAAAACGTGAAAGCATTTGCACTAACATCAGGAACAAGACAAGGTTGCCCACTCTCACCACTCTTATTCAACATAGTTTTGGAAGTTTTAGCCACAGCAATCAGAGAAGAAAAGGAAATAAGAGGGATCCAAATCGGAAAAGAGGAAGTAAAGATGTCACTGTTTGCAGATGACATGATACTATACGTACAGAATCCTAAAGATGCTACCAGAAAACTACTAGAGCTAATCAATGAATTTGGTAAAGTTGCAGGATACAAAATTAATGCACAGAAATCTCTGGCATTCCTATACACGAATGATGAAAAATCTGAAAGTGAAATCAAGAAAACACTCCCATTTACCATTGTAACAAAAAAAATAAAATATCTAGGAATAAACCTACCTAAGGAGACAAAGGACCTGTATGCAGAAAATTATAAGACACTGATGAAAGAAATTAAAGATGATACAAATAGATGGAGAGATATACCATGTTCTTGAATTGGAAGATTCCAAGATACTTGACCCTTCTTAACCTCAGCTTCTTAATTAGATACAGAGACAAAATAATTAGTCATACAACTCCAACTGTGAGAATTAAATGAAATTGAGATCTACTTCTGCACATAATCAGGGCTGATTGCTGGGTGGAAGGTTTGGAAAGCTGTTTCCTCAGCCATTTATGCACAGAATGTTCAGGCTTATTCTATTCTAACAGCTCTATGTTCTAGGTCATGCCACAGCATTGTCAATGAGACATGCCGAAGGGGAAGAGTTGCGTCTGTGCACTGGGGTTAGACCTTTCGGGGCCCCAATTATCTCACCAAATACCTCCCTTACTATTTAGCAACCAGAGCCACTTGCAGTTCTCTATTTTGACTCCTAATCTTCAGGAAGACTGAGACATTGTCTGAATTTGTTCATGGTCCTATCTTCCCTTCTTAGCACTAAGCTTGACATGCACTAGGTGCATGAATGAATGAATAAGTGGATGAATGATAGTTATATTCCACACATATATCTTTCTTCTCTGACAGTTTGTAACCCCTGGCAGGCCAGAGCCTTAGGCTTACAGCTAAGTCCAGTGGTTAGGACTCGGCGCTCTCACTGCGAGGGGTCCAGTTAGATCCCCGGTTGGAGAACTAAGATCCTGCAAGCTGCACAGCACAGCCAAAAAGAAAAAAGAAAAAACGATGGATGCATTATGTTGAACACAAATTATAACTCAGTGAAGTTGGTTTTTAATATGTCTTTGTATCCCTTCCAGAATCCAGAGCTGTGTCATGCTCATATGTGGAATCAACCTGTATTTTCAGATTGAACTGTACAGTTGAGTTTTTCGTTTGCTTGCTTACATGCTTGTTTTTTTGTGTTTGTTTTGGGTTTTTTTTTTGTTTGTTTTGGGGTTTTTTTGCCACAGCCAAGAATGTTCTCAGGATCTCCTGACTTATACATCCAACCACATGCTCCCCACCCAGATTATTCATAGGCTCCACAAACGACATGGTCAAAACAGAACTGTCAGTTTGCTGACATAGCACCAAAGCTGGTCCTCCATTCATTTCCCCATCGAAGAAAACCGCCCTAACCCAGCTGAAAAAAATCCACATTCCAAGAGACACACTTAATTCCTCTCCAACCCTTACCACAAACGTGGACTTCATCAACAAGTTCAGTTCTTCCAACATATGTCTCATTTCAAACCCCATCTCACCCCTTCCATTGCTACAACTGTGGTCTATGAGACTGTAACCTCTCACTGTCACGTGTGTAGTAGCCTCCTAATCTTGTCTCTTGATCTTACAGTTGCTCTATTTCCGTCTGTCCTCCAAGGAACATTTAGAATGAGCTTTAATAAAGCAGATTTTAATAATAATTTCCCTTCATTTCAGAAAGCACGCAATGGCTCCATCATAATAAGAACAAAACCCAGAGTCCTTACTATGGCCCACAGGACCTTCTGTTTGGGCCCCTCCTACCATTCTCACCTCATTTTCTAACACTGTCCTCCCAATACACACTGCATACAAGCTGTTCCTTAAAACTGCCAAGCTTGCCCATATCTTAGGGCCTTTCATTTTGCTCTTCCCTCTGCCTCGAGGGCTCAGATCCTATATCTTCCCACTGCTGACTGTGTACTTCTTGTTATTTCAATATTAAATCTAAGTTACGTCTTCAGAAAATCCTTCCTTGCCTTCCCCACACTAGTCATTCTCTGTCACATTTTCCCATATTATTTTCTTAATGGCTCTCAAATCTTGAGTGTATCAACCCCTGAAGAATGTGAGCTCCATGAGAACCATGACCCTGTCTGTCATGTTCTCTGATTTATCTCCAGTGCCTATCACAGTGCCTCACATATCATTGGTAACCAATAAATATTTGTTGAATGAATGACTGAGTGAGTGAATGACGTAGATTTAGCATGCTAAGTTGTGAGGACTCAGGCATAGTCTGGGACATGGGATTTGGGAGGATGGGAGAGTGAGCTCAGGTGTCTCTGAAGCAGCAGTTTTGTTTAAACCCATGAAAACTGTGGTTGGAAAACTGGGTAGAAAGGACATGATAATTGAGGTAGTGCTTCTAGCTGCCTTGGGTATGAAAGTGTAGCTTATGTTCTATACCTATTCTCCTTCTTTTTTAATAAAAGAATCCTAAATTTATTTGGGAGAGTAATATTTCCAGTAAAAGACCACATTTATAGCCTCCTTTGCAGCCAAGAATGGTCACATGACCGACTTCTACCTAATGAGGTGATGGCAGAAGTGCTGTATAGTAGTTCCAGGAAGGTGGCTAAAAGGGAGATGAATTTCTCAGACCCAGGTATTTCTCATACCATCTGTTGTGGACTGAACTGTGTCCTACCCAAATTCATATGTTGAAGCTTTACCCCCAGTACCTCAGAATGTGACTGTGTTTGAAGATAGGACCTTTAAACAGGTGATTAAATTAAAATGAGGCCATTAGGGTTGACACTAATCCAATATGATTGGTTTCCTTATAAGAGGAGTTTAAGACACATAGATACCAGGGTATGTACACAGAGGGACAACCATGTGAAGAAGGAGTAAGAAGGAGGCCATTTGCAAGCCAAGGAGAGAGGCCTCAGAAGAAAACAAACCTGTGGACACCTGGATCTTGGACTTCTAACCTTTAAAACTGTGAGAAATAAATTTCTGTTGTTTAAGCTACTCAGCCTGTGGTGTCTTGTTATGGTAGCCATAGCAAACTAATACACCATCAGATAAGGTTTTCAAGTTTGACAGCTCATTAGAATCAACTGGGGTGAACCTTAAAGATACTGATGACTGGGCTTATCCCTAGAGGCTCTGATTCAGTTGGTTGAATCTGAGCATTCGAGGGGATCCTAATGGATATCCAGAGTTGAAAACCACACGTCTAGGAGAATAGTTTCTTGCACTCCATTGAGCAGGCTGAGAGTGATGAATCTAGCATCGTTTAGAAGGCATCCCCCCGTATCTCCCTCCTTCCACTGTGTTTCCTCTACCCCATATCCCCCGTCTTTTTCTGCCCTATCCAGATCTCCACAGATGGACCCAGAGATGCCCCCACCTCTTAATCCTGTTCCATATCCAAGTTCAGTCCTAATTTGAGGAACATTTAATAGCTTCAGCCCCACTTCTGCCCTCCCTGTCAAGAAAAGTGAGTCTCGAGGGGCCTCACATTCTCTTACTCTGCCTGTTAGCCAGAGCCAGGGCAGCTCTCTAGAGGTAACTTCTTGCCTCTTAATCCAATTATAAAATGGATGAAAGACATGAACAGAGGGCAAATGGGCTTAGGAAAAGCTATTCAACATCTTTAGCCATCATGCAAATGCAAATTAAAGGCACAATGAAATGTTAAACCCACCTATCAGAATGGCTGAAAAAAAGAGTGACAAAACCAAATGCAGGCAACACTGGATAAACTGAGTCACTCACACATTGCCAAAGGGAATGCAAAGTGGTACAGGCCGTCTGGAAAACAATTTGGCAGGTTTATCACAACGAAACGTGCGATTACCAAATGATACAGCAGTTGCACTCTGGGCAATTTACCCAGAGAAATGAAAATTTATGTTTACACAAAAACCTTTACATGAAGTTCATCACAGTTTTACTCACAATAGTTAAAAAGTGGAAATAGCCCAGATGTCTTTCAACGGGGGAATGGGTAAGCAAACTGTGGTACATTCACACCGTGGAATCCTATTCAGCAATAAAAAGGAACAGACGATAGACACACTTTACAACTTGGATGGATCTCAGGAGAATTATGCTGAGTGAAAGAAATCCATTCCTAAAGGTAGTGTACTATATGATTCCATTTCTATGACATTTAGGAAGTTATAATAGTGTTTGACAGAGTTTAGGGATGTGGGATCAGGAAGAAGGTGGGTGTGGCTATAAAGGCTAACATGAGGGAAACGTGTGGTGATGAAACAGTTTTTGATCTTGTTTGTGGTGATAGAACACCTACACTGCTGGTAAAAGTGCATGGAATTATTAAATATATAAGTATTATACACAAGTGTTCTAACACACAAATGAGTGCATGTAAAATGGCGAAATTGTGGTAAGCTCAGTGAATTCTACCAATGTCCATTTCTAAGTTTCGATACTGTACTAAAGTAATACAAGGTGTTATCATTAGGAGAAGGTGAGTGATGGGTATACATGACCTCTCTACACAATTTTTTGCAACTTTTGGTAAATCAATAATTATTTCAAAATATAAAAGTTAAAAAAAACAACACTGGAGTTGTGGGGAAAATAGTCTTAGGTACAGAACCTAAGAAACTAATAAATATGTTAACACAGTTTTAGACCTGTTAAATAATTAAGAAATCCATAATTAATGGAGTAAATATGGTACTTTACTTGCTAAATCCCTTATATTTGTTTTTAGAAGTGAACATCAGAACGGTCACAACTTGTGAGTACTGAAGTGGTGGGGAGAAGGTTATCGGGAGGCAAAGCGTGGATTTTAGTGTTGTCCAGGAATGGAGTCCTTACTCTATAATTTTCAAGCACTGTGTAGGTTGGATATAAATGCTAGAGACTGCCAGGGATGATGTGGGAGATGGGACCTTTTGGTCCTGGCCCCACTAACTCATGGTTGGGTCAGGGGAAAAGCAATACAAGACACACAGCATACAATGTGCAATGTTACTCTTTAATATAAAGATGAACAAGGATCATGCGTTGGAAAAATAAAAACCAATGGGCAGGCCTACACGGTAAACTTTGGCTTCCTGATTAGCTGGACTGCAAGCTTAGTCATGGATATGGCTTCAGTTAAGAGAAGAGAGGTGACAAATACGATGAGGATGAAACTGACATCTAAAGGCTCCTTTGCAGAAATTTGTTCTCAAGATCCCAGGTCAGTGGATGAGGGTCACATCTGGAATTTTGCCCTTGGACTGAAGAAAGTAAAGAGAAAGAATTGGGATGTGAGCAGAGCCAGCAGCCGTGAGTGTCAACCCCAGGGCACCTGACTTCTGTCCACCTTCACCTTCCTGAAACCCTAGAGGTCTATTTCTTCTTATCTCTGAATTCTCAGAATTCACTTTTTGAAGAGTAAAGAAATTTTTAGCTCTGGTATAGTCTAGTCATTGTACTGAAAGCACCTCTAGTGGGGGAGGATAGATGACCTCCCTTAGGACCAAACTGGAGACACTTGACCACACAACTTCACTGCTACATCTATGCTACAAGAGCAAGCCTTCAAGTTTACCAACATGTATGTACCAGAATGAGCAGATGCCACTGCATGTAATGCTGAAAAAGAGGCGAAAAGCTAAATGCCTATCAATAACAGCTTATGGCTTCCTGGAATTCAATTGTTTAATATATTGATCTTAGAAAGAATAATGTAGCTTCACATATACTGAGAAGAAACTATGCTGGCACTAATAATAAAAGAAGTTTCAAAACAGCATATAAGATAGGATACCTGTATTTTACAATACATGGAAATGTATTAGTATGAAATTAGGGTATTTCTCACAAGTAAACGTTTGTAAGGAAAAATAGATTTAAAATAATTACCTGAAAATTCCCATTAATCACCCCTCTACTCCTCCCAGCTCCCTCCTATCCCCATGCAACCCCAGCACTCACTTCTGAGACCACTAGCGGTTCATCTCAGATGGGGTGGAGGATGCCTGCATGATGTCCTGCTGCTGCTGGGAGAGGGGGTGCATGGAGCTGGAGGTGGGTGTAGGCAGTGGGATGGAGAACACACTCTGGGTCTCACTGGGGTCGGCATCCCTCACAAACAGCTCGTCATTCACGATGCACAGACTGAAGGAAAAATGGGCCCTCAGACAACTGGTGGATGGACACCCACACCCCCAGTACTGACTCTGCTCCCACTGGCACTCAGCAACCAGATTCCTTCCACGTCCCTCCTGTGTCTGTCTCCCAGGTTCCTTGACTGGTACCTCTACCCCTCGCTACAGAGCCCACCTTTGGAGAGACTGTCTACCACTTTCACTTGATTTATAGGTTCATCCCCAAACCAGGGGCAATTTCGCATTTACCCTTTACCACAGTGCAAGGGGTGGACAGTCTGATCCCCATTCTCAGAAGAAGACATTGAGTCACACAGAGGTCATGTGAATTGACCAAGGTCACACAGCGAGTGAGTGTTGGGTCAAGGAGTGAACGCTTAGGCCGATTCCAGGCCCATGTTCTTCTTAACCACTAGGCTACACTGCTCCTGGGATCCCCCTGCTGGCTTTCCACAATACTGAGTAAACCTAAGGTCTTTGCCACCACATTCCCACGCCCCTGAGCCCCAGGCGGGGATGGGCATTCCCGCCCACAACAGGGCTCTCACCTGCAGGAGCCGGCAGGGGTAGCGATGAAGGTCCGGGTGAAGGCACGCACACAGCCCTGAGAACTTCCTTCCACTTCAACAGCAAACAAACAACAGCACCCCTTACAGCTGCATGTGCTGTACACGCTCACACGGCGGTCCCCAATCAGGGTGTGACTGGACACTCATGCTGAGAGGGCAGTTGTTCACGGGGGCCAGGGTGTCGGGAATGGGGAGGGCATCTATAGGAGCAGTCTGCACCCAGTGACAGGGCCCCTGACGACCACTACACAAGTTCACGGGATGCATTTTTCACAGCCGCCCAAGAGGTGGATACTACTGCCCCATTTTGCAAATGAGGAAACCGAGAGGTTGAGTAATGGCCCAAGTTCTCAGAGTAAGAATCTGGGATGAGAGCCACCAAAATCCACAGCCTGTGCCCTCAATGCCCAGGGTGTGCAGGGCAGACAGGCATGGACACAGCTCAGACCGGGGTTGTCTGTGGGAAGCCTGAGGGCAGGAGAACACAGTGGGGAAGGGGAGGCGAGGGGTAGGGGAGGGGAGGGGAGGGAAGGGAATGGAAGGGGAAAGAAAGCGAAGGGAAGGGAAGGGGTCAGGGAAGCTGAGTGGTTCTGGGTGTGAGCCTGGCCAGGGGGAGGCAGCAGTGGGGCATCTGCGCTGGGGGTTTACACACACTCACCTGCCTTGAACACCCCGCTGACGGAGAAGCAGAGCATTGTTTCCTGAAAGGGAAGAGCCCAGGCGCCCAGTCACCACCTCCACCTCCCACCCACCTGCGGCTTCCTGGGCCCACCCGAGGGAGGAAGCAGGCACTTACCGTCTGGAACCACGTGTCCACCACGAAGGAGCTGAAGTCATGCTGAGTCTTGGGCAACACACAGAGGGTGTGCACAATGACACGTTTTGTGTGCTTCAGCAGCTGGACCCGCAGGTCTGTGAGGGGAGGGGAAGCGAGCGAAGGTCAGGGGCTGCCACGCCCTGGGCCCTATGATTGACTCCTTCACCACCCTTTCCCACGCAGTCTTCCCATCACACACTCACGGGGGTCCTTGAGCTTCTTCATATTCCTGCTGTCCTTGAAATACTCGCACAACCTGCTTCTAGGAGACAAAGAGCAACAGTGGGTGGTGGGTGATTGCAGGAGCTGGCCTGTGTCTGCTGGGGAGCCACACGGCCCAGGAGCACAGCCTGTGCCGTGATACTCACGGGGCTGGGTCCTTGGGGTGGAAGGGAATCGTCAGGGAGAAGCAGGCCTCCTCGTGATAAGCACCCGCGAGAACCTGTCTGTCTCCATAGTCATGGATCAAGTAGTACCTAAGGAGGAGCAATGAAGACAGTCTATCTCTGTGGTCTGGACCTCAAATGAACTTGAAAACTCCCCTGAGCAGACCTGTGCTTAGGTGGCCTCACCTGTCCTAGCCCTTCCCCCCTTGCTCAGCTTCCCTGAGGTACTTACTGCTTCAGGAATTGCAGGACTAGGCCTTTCAGCTCATCAGAACCAAAGTAGCTTCCCTGGAATCAAAACAGTCCTCAGGACCATGGCTGACACCCCCTTCTCAGGCACCACTTAAAACCCGGCTTGATCCTCCGTCCTCACCTTGCAGGTTGGTAAGCGCTTGCAGGCTTCAATACCACACTTAGCCAGTGCGGATGTCTCCTGGTCATCCTGGGGAAGAGAAGAGGATGTCAGCAGTGCAGACCAGGAGGTGGTGCTGGATGATCAGGGAAAAGGATGGGCCCAAGAGAGGGTGAGGGTCAGAGGTCAGTGGTGAAAGGGCCCTGGAAATTCCATGGGCAGGACTACAGTTTGGATCATCACCATGGATTCCCCAAAGCCTATGAAGAATGTGCTTGTAGAAGATCCAGAGCGTTTGTCAGGTTCCCACAGGGACTGTACCATCCCCCTCCACCCAGGACTTTGAAGGGTCAGTTTCAAAACTGTAACTGGGGCAAGACCTAATGGGGTTCAGAGTAGTTTGTGGGTGCTGTCAGTGCCAGTTAGAGGAGTCAGTAAACAAGGAATACACTTACCAAGGTTAGTAACTTGGGGAACAATTCCAGGATGGAGCTGCCAAAATCAAGACAAAACAGAAAAGTCAGTGAAACTGTGGAGGTGACCTTCTTCCTCATGGGAGCAAGTACACCCACACCACAGCGTCCCAGGCTTCCAGGGCCCTGAACACGTCCCCCATCGACTGACACAGAGGGAGAGCAGGCCCTACCTCCCCCCCCGCCTCCCTCCCTCCCTTCCTCTCCTTCCCCTGGGTAGCTCCCCCGCAGACTGCCTGGACTCTCTTCTCCAGTGCCACTGGGACCAGCATTTCAAACCCATGCTTCAGGGCTTCCTTCCCCTCCCTTCCTTCCTCCAGGGCCCCACTGAAGGCTGTGGAGAGAAGAGGGAATGGGGTGTGTGCCCGAGGCTCTGCTACCTCACTGGCGGTCCAGCACTCTGCCAAGACCTGGACCAAGACCTGGACTTCCCCCTTGGATGGCCCAGGGTGCTGAGGCAGGGAGGTGAGTGAGGTGGGGCTCAGGGAGGGAGATGGAGGGGGATGAAGACAGAAAGGGAGTGAAGGTACGAGGGGATAGATGAGAGAGACATATGGGCCTAGACACAAGGGAGAGAGAGAAAACAAAGGGAAGGGAAAGAAGCTCTCCCGTGGTGGGGGTAACGGAAGAAGAGAGGAGAAAGGGGAAATGGCGCCCCATTTGCAGCTCTTCACCTGCCCCAGAATGGCTCAGACACAGCACGTAAGAATGTAAAATATGCACATGTTGGGCTGGGGGCCCACTGGGTGCTGGTTGAAACTTTGGCAGCTTTGTGATGCAGAGAGGAGAGCATAGGGCCTGTAGTCCTCCCTGAGGTCCACGTCAGCTGCCCCTTGCAAACGGGCACTTTCGGGAGTAGCTCAGGCTGCCACCGGGTGACAGAGGATGCATCTGACCTTATGTTGGTTGACATATCAGGGAAGGTGGTGCACAGGGGGCTTCTGTCTGCACACATCCCTTCTGGCTCCAGCCGCTCACCCTTGTCCATCTCCCCTGCAGACTTCACCTGTGATTATGAGGAGGAACCACATGGGCCAGAGAAACAGAGCCAGGATGGCCGTGCACCCCTAGTCGCTTCCTTTTCCTACAAATCCATTTCCCTTCCTCTGTCACCACCACATGAGCCTTCCCACCTTCCCTTCAAAGACGGATCTGGGTACCACACCTCACCTCAGTGTTGGAGAGGTTCAAGTTCTTGGTGTTGGAAGCATTCGGCATAGTGTTGGACAGGCTGTGCAGCTGGTAGGGTTTCTTATTGCTCAGGTCCAAGGCCAAAAGCTATGATGAGGAAAGAGTTAGAGTGAGGACCCCAGCAGGGGATACCTGAGACAAATCTGCCTCTTCTACCTAATCTCTCCCACCATCACCACCTGCTCCAACATCGGGTCTAAGGTCCTCACCTTGGGCATATTCCCTGGACGGATCTGCAGGGAGGCGGCCATGCCAGTTCTAGGGTTTCGTGCCATTCCAGTATCAGGGGTCATCAAGTCTCCAGGAAGACAGGAGGAGGGAAACGGGGGCTGAGAGGCTCCTGGCTGGTACAGCTCCAGCACCAACCCCTCCCCGAGTTACCATTCCTGAGTATCCTTTCCAGCCAGACCCCTCTGCCCTCACCTGCTCTACAATTACTGCTGTAGCCATACCAGGGTCAGAGCGGACTCTCTGGATGTCAAGAGATTGCTGGGAGGCATCATATTGTTCCTTCACGGGCAGCTGCAGAGTTAGGGATGGGGTTCAGGGGCCTGAGGCTGAGGTGGTGATCGGGGGCAATAGGTGGGTCTGGCTGTGAGTGCACAGGTTGTGTTGAGTCTGCATTACCTTTATCTGCTCCACCTTTTCTGACCTCAGCTCCTTCAGCACAGAGTGGGGTGCATCACAGGGATCAACAAAGATAGATATCTGTTGAGAACACAAAAGGGGCTGGGTAAGCTCCAGGAAATCTGAGCCCTGGGATCAAGCAAGACCATGCCCCTGTCCTGCCCTCTTGCCCCCAGCTAGCCCTGCTCATGCCCTTGATACATACCCTTTCATTAGCCTCATTGTAAATCTTGCCGTTGACATTCTTCAGTGCGAAGGCAATGTTGGCATTCTCAACGAAGAACTGGGCCTGCATTTTCTCATAGTGAAACTGTAGGGAGAGTGACAAGAGAAGCATAATATGAGACCAGAGCCATTTCTCATCTGGGCCTGCCATCTACCCCGTTTCCTCTCATCGGCCTCAATGTCCTCTCTTACTTCGACTGGGGTGAAGGGGACACTGCATTGCTTCTGAATCAAATTCAGCAGCCACTTCTCTTCATATTTAATACCGAAGGGAATCTAGGAGCCAAAGAAATAATTGGGGAAAGAAAAGTGATACAATGGAATCCAAGGGTAAGATAAGACCCAGCTGTGTCTTGCTTTAGGACCTTTTTTCAGGCTTTAGGTAATTTCTTAAGATAGGACAATATCTGTTATCGCTAACTTTTACACCAGACATGGACTTCCTAAATACCCTTTCTTTCCATTTAAATACTTCTCCTGAAATAATCGACTTCATATCTTTCACATGTACTTACTTTTATAAAGTTCTAAGAGATCTTACCTAAGGCAGACCTAGCCCGCCCCTCTGACGAGGACCCCAGAGACTCAACCTCCTCCCACACTCAGCTTGAGCCAAACTGCGTCTTCTGGTGTGGAGTTGCTCCATCTCCTTGGCAGTAGTTTCCTCCTTTGCTTTTAGACAGCCTCTCCCATGCTCCCTGCAGTCAGTCTGCTCCCTTTATATTGCTTCTCTGAACCTGCCCTCACATGATCTAGGAAGTTAACTCCTAGTAATAACAAGACAGATTACCAACTCCACTGCCACGAGAGAAAAGTTCCCAGCATCTCTACACGCGCCCAACATGACTCTCTCTGTCATCTTCTTCTACATGTTAGGTCCATTTAGCCAGCACACTCACTCTGATCTTGAACCAGCTCCCCAAGGTCTCATCCTGCCTGTTTCTCTCCATTCTTCTCTCTGGAGGCTTTTGCTCTGTCTCCTTGTTAACATGGGTTTCGTCTTGTTCCTGAAAATTGCCTCTCCGATGACAGGATGGAATGGCATAGGGAGCACTGTGGGGAAGTGGAGAGAAGAAAGTGGTCCGTATAGTCTTGGGAAGTCTTCTCTACATTTTCCCCAATGATAGCAGAGCTACAATAAAGACTGCTCAACCGTTAACCTGATCCCATCATTCCTCACTCTTCCAGGTTAGAGAGAAGAATGACATATTTAACTACAAGGTTTTGTTTTTCACTGGTTCATACTGGTCAGCCATGCTGCCTCGTCACTTACTATCTTGCTTGGGTGTCCACGTGAGCATCACTTCTTAGTGATTCTCTATCTTGCTGCTGCTGGGATGAAGGATGAATACCAGACCTGACTTGTTCAGACCAATTGTTATACCTCCTTTGGTAAATACGCCAGCATCTGGCTCTTCTTTGTAAGGAGGTTACTTGCTTATTGTACCCTGAAATTGAGAATATCACATCAATGGTCTCAGTACCAGAAAAATTCCTGGGTAAATATCACGGCTAATGAAGAGACACCACCAACTTTAAAATCTAAATAGGAAATTATCATAGTTAGGAAGAAAAAAAAAAGGCTGAGAGACTTCACTGTGTTTCTGCTTCTCAGGAAATGAGAGGTAGGCAGCATTCACAGCCAAGAAGAAAACAAGCACAGAGGAAAGGGTCTGGACCCAGGGTTTAGTCTGTGTTGTTAGTCCCTGCTCTGCTTGGTTCAGGTTATGTGACCTGGGACAAGTGACTTTTCATCTCTAACTCTCTCTTCTCTGCTCTGCTCTTGGGGGACAATAAAACCTACCCTGAAATCTAGCCTGGTGTGTTGGTTCAAGGGTCAAAGGTGATCTCCCTGCCTGATGGAAGAATTAGAGATATGAAGAATAGGTCCAATGAAAAGATCCAGAATGGAGCCTGGAGAGACATAACATGGAGAATACCAAAAGCGAGGGGGAGATAATTAAAGGAGATGCAGTGAACATACCTAACACATGGTTAATGTGAGTCCCGGAAAGAACGGGAGGGAACAGTGGAGAAGTGGTATTTGAAGAGATCTTGGTTGAGAAGTTTCCAAAAGTAACAAGGTATCAACTCAGTGTAACAGTATTATTGTAACTGGAGAAAAAGTATGCTTTAAAGAAAAACATTCTTAAAGAAAAGGCATTCATCCTGTAACAAAAACTTGGAAAATTTGTGACCAGAAGACTCAAACTAAAAGAAATATTATAAGCTCTTTCTTGGGCAGAAGAAATATCATCCCACCTGGAGGCGCATAGATACAGGAAAGAAAGACAAATGACATTTGTGAATATGTAGGCAAATTTAAATGAGTGTTGATTATATAACACAATGATAGTAATTTCTTCTGGGGATTTAAATATATAGAGAATGAAAATGCATGACAATAAATTTGGAGGGAGTGTATGGAATCAAAGTGTCTCAAGGTCCCATAATTGTCTGAGGAGTTCTAAAGAGATAATTAACTAATATGAGACAGTGACAAGGCAAAAATGTACATTGTAATCTTAAGGGTAAGCACCACCAGAATGGCAAAAGAATTTTTAACTAGATAGCCACATGAGGTGACAATTTAACAGTTACAAAATATTAACCCTTTCAAAGGAAAGGAAAGGAAAAGGAACTTAGAAGAGGCAAAAATAAATATACAGTAACATGATAAACATAAACCAAATTACATCTATTTTTACCTAAAAAGTTTCAGGCTAAATATTCCAAATAGAAAGACAGATATTATCAGACTGGACAAGAAACCTTCCATCAAATGCTCCTTAAAAGAGACACATGCAAAATTTAATCATCAGGAAAGTCTGAAAATGAAAAAATGGCAAAATGTATACCTTCTCCACATTAACCTAAAGAAAGCTGGTATAACCACATTAGTAAAAGAAAAGGTACACTTTAAAGAAAAAAACATTATAAGAGAAAGAGGGAGATTTCCTTATGATAACAGGTGCATTGCAATAACAAGATATTAATACAAAATTCTGAATCTGTATGCATGTCTTAAGGCAAAGCCAAAATATGCAAAGCAAATACTGACAGAAATAAACAGCAAATGGAGAAATCCACAGTCACAGTGGGAAATTTTAACACAGCTCACTGAGTGACCAATAAAGTGGCAGAGAAAAACTCAGCTAGAGGGAGGAGATTTTAAAATGTGACTTAAATCAATTAACAAATGTATTTAATTGACATAGAACAATTCACATAGCAACTACTCCTCAAACATTCCAGAATAGATCATATGTTGGGCAATAAAGCCAGCCTCAAGAACCTTTTCTGGGCTAATACAATTTACCCTGCCTAGTTAAAGTAAGATTCAAGGGTAATAGTGGGTTTTCTTCCCCTCTCCCACCTCTATTATTAATCCAAAGAATATTAGCTTATACTAACCCCATCCCCCGCCTAGGGGACCATTTCCACTCTCCAAGCCCTAGGTCACATGAATCAGGCCTTTTCCCTAACCAGGGGAAAAAATTCACCTCAGCTATGGCCATTTCCATAGGAGGGGAGGTTTTCCATGTGGAATCAGGATGGGAGTGTCAGAGACCATTTCCTCAAGAGAGTGGAAACTAGTCAGCCTGGGCCTTCTCCACCCCTTCTCTAAAGGGGGGTCAGCTGGTTGGGGTCCTGTGCGTTGGGGTTAGGGAGGAAACTCAGAACCCCTCCTGCCCTATGGAGATCTGAGGAAAAGGTCTCATGCTAATCAACTCACCCATGGGGTGGCCTGAAGGCAGTGATCTGTCACCACCCTCCTCACAGGCTGCTCGTGAAGAGAATCTGTGGGTCTGGAGCTGGAGGTTTGGAGAATATCAGGAAGGGCTTCCGAAGAAGGAGAGTGCAAGCCCCAAACCACTTTGTCAGAGCCACACAAACAAGATGGAGTCCTAACAGGAAGTCCCTTCCCCAAGGGCACAGAGGAGGAGAGCCCTGGGAGCCAGAGGAGACTTAACGTCCTGTAATTACTGCCCCCTGAGTTTGCTACCAACCTAACACCCAGGGAACTCTTTCCAACTGTATCACCCTTGCAGAGGAGGCCATCTGGAATCAGGAGGCTTAGGGGACCTTGATACTTCTGGTTACAAACACAAGGAGCTCTGTATGCCAGACTCTGGATCAGCTACACTACATTGTGTTCCTTCATTCTGCAAACCCAGATAACTCTGTGTGCCGGCTGTAGGCCAGACTCTGTACTTGCTACATTGCCTCTGTTCTTTCATGAATTCCTCACAAGGGGACTCTGATATCAGAATCACCAACTTTCCAAGGTTGCTGAGGCTTACTGAGGTGCTGGAGCTTGTCTAGGGTCATTCAGATGCTACCTAGAGAAACAGAGACTGGAATTGAGCTCTATGGAATGGAAGATGACTTCTCCATGCATAGCTTTACTAAATTCTTGGTGCAGTATAGGGGATTTTCTGAAGTTTACACAAAGTAACTGAATAGTCTAAAAATAATCAAATGGCTAGAATTAACTCTAACCCATTCCAGAGAGATAATACCAAAACAACAACAAAAGACACTTGAAAATATAAAGGAAATATCAAACAGAGTTTGGTGGATCACTGTAATGACAGTGAGAACAAAGAACAAACAAAAATGCGTAGCCTCTCCTTTTTTAAAAAAAATGTAGTTACTTTAGGCAGATATCCCCTAGTGGCTAGAACCACAACTGTAGCTCTGAAAGTCTCAAATCAGAGGGATTTGTAAAGAGGGAAGGAGGGAGGAGCCTGGGCTCCAGTTTATGAGCCAGAACTTTGTGGAATTTTCCAATACCTTCTGGAATTTTCCACCACTTGCCCTCCTTCCCTTCCTAGATCTCTATGCCCTGAAGTCCAATGCCTGAGCGAGGTGAAGAAAAATCTGCACATGAGAGTGTGAACATCTGAGGTGAGGGAAATGTAAGACAGAAATGCATATGAACACACAGATACACTGTCAAGTCAAAAGTTGAAAATTATGACTTTTTATGAAACAGTATCATGTGAACTCTTTGATAACATGGTAAATATACATGAACTTTTTTTGTTAGTTGATTATTAGATCCTTTCAAGTGTTCCTCTTGACAGATTAGCCTAATCACAGAATCTTAAACGTTAAAAATGTATACTTAGAAAATAAAAATAATTCTGCACCTTCCATCTACGTGATCCCCTTACCATGAGTCATAGATACCCAAGATATCCAATGTAAAAGGATTGGTGCACATTTTCCAGATGTGTTTCTCTTTAGGTGACATGAATACCTAACTTAAAACATTTGTGTAGTTATGCAGTTCTGTACATATTCTTTTTAAATTTTGCCATTACAGGGACTTCCCTGGCGGTCCAGTGGTTAAGACGCTGCACTGCCAATGCAGGAGACACAGGTTCGATCCCTGCTTGGGGAAGTAAGATCCCGCATGCTGCAAGGTGCAAAAATAAATAAACAAACAAACAAATAAATAAATAAATAAAAATTTTCAATTTCATAAGCAATTTTATGCAAATTGTTTTTTTCATTTATTATGACATCTTTCGATTTTTGCTTCTTCAGTTAATGGTTTGGCATCTTTCCAGATCTTTACTGAAGAAGCATTTTTATTTTTAGATGAATTGAATTATTTGTGGTTATCTTTTGTTCCTTTCTCTGCTGATAAATAGAAATCCTGTTTGTTATTGCACATGAGCACAAAATCTGTAATACTGTTTGAAATGTTGTCTCCAAGCTTTTCAAACTTTTAATTTTTTTCTTTTGACAGTACAGAAATTGCTTTAATTTTCATGGATTTTTAAAATTTAAAAATAACACAGCTATGACAGAAAAAAATGAGTAATACATAGGGTTGCATCAAATACTAGCCCACTGGGAATTCTAAATTCAAAGCCTTGATGGCTTCAGGGCAAAATGGAAAAGAGCTTTAGACCAAATTCTACATTGGTGAATACTGGGGAAAATATTTGAATATTTGTTTGCTTATAGGAAACACCATGTAAAGTGCCTCTGGCCTAAAATAATTCCGTAAATGATCATTTCCTTCCCTCCATAGAGGTTAATTTCCTCTGCTTCAACCTGAGCCCCACACAAATTCCTCAGGACAGTTCAATCTCTGTAGCCCCATATCCAGGCCTCCAGGCTCAAGGGAGTAGATTTCATCTACATCCCCTTCAAGATCAAGACATGGGGGAGAGGGCTGTTTGAGTACCCTATCAGCGTGGCATTGACACTACGACAACCAAAACGATATACGTGACCCAAGAAAAGCGTTTAACTCTGTCACAAACTTAATTAGAGAAATTGAAGGAAAGTTAGAAAAAGTCCATGTCTCCCAAACAGAAATGTCACATATAAAGGAATGCGAATTATTGGGAAAGTGTTTGGAACATATTTTATAGCCAAATGTTTAACATTATATTATATAAATATATCTGATTAGTAAAAGAACATCATTTAAAGTCTATTAAAAAATTTAAATAACAACTATGAATCACAAACATATAAAGATTAAACAAATACAAAAACAATTATATATGCATGTATGTATGGGTACATATATTTACATATGCATATGCACATAAGCATACACATATAACATATGTATACATAGTATGTATACACATTGTGAGTAAATTTTGGAAGAATAAGTATATTCATGTAAACTTACTTATATAGTACTGTACACAGAGAAATACATCTGGGAAATATAAACTAAATTACCAACAATATACATCTTGCTTTGTAAAAAGATGAAAACAAATAGAAAAATATTTTCTCTAGCATATACACATTCCTGCATTTCATTAGTTTTGGAAAGAAAGATATTAATTTGAAATCAGAAGAATAAATGATGCAAATTTTTATAACACTATAGTATATATCTAGCTGGGAATTTCATTGCAAAGAAATTATGTATGTGACTTAACTCTGTTTATATATAAATCTATATATTTTTTCACATTACCCTTGTCTCTCAATTATACATATAAACGTTTCCTGTCACTATTGGGAGGAAGGGGCTGAAGAAAATTCTTGCCACTAGACTTAATGTACCTGGGCTCTAACTCACCCTTAATGCTTCATTCGCCACAAAATCTTCCAGATATTACCATCCGATGGGCACCTTTCTCCCTTCCTCCTGCCAAGGCTTCCTGCTATGCGACATCCAAGTTGCCATTCCAGATATGCTCACCAGGTGGCACAGACCTCCAACTTCTGAATTTTCTCCAGTGAAAAATGTTATTTGGGAAAGGGAAAGAAAAATCTACTAAAAGTTACCTTGCATTGCGAGTGGTGGAAGAACATGTGAAATGAAATCATGCTCAAATTCCTTTACCTAACGATTTTCTTCTTCTCTATGGTTTCACAGATAGAAATCATAATAATAATATAGGACTCTTAGAGGGCTGGTGGTCAGTAAAGGCCTGAGGTGGGAGCAAGGAGGGCAGAAGGAGTTCAGATACTTTCTACAACTGTCCTGTTAAGTTTCACAAAGTTTCTCCCAGCGTGACAAACTTCTGGGTAAGGGATTTGCACTCTGGATTTTCCAAAGGGATGAACCAGGGTATTTCCTTCCTGTTATATCTGGCTAGTCTCCACTCTCTCCTCTTCTGCTGGCTAAAGCCTCCTTAGGCTCAGATCTCAGCTTAAACTTCACTTCACATGAGAAGTCTCAGACATACCCTACTGGTGTGATTACCGCTAGGCATCTAGTAGTAGCTCCACCACCTTTACCATCTCCAGACACATGTTCCATGTGAAAGGGGACCAAAGACTGTGACCTCACAATGTTTCATAGGCTGTAGCATCACACAGTGGACTTAAGATGCTGAAATTTTCAAATATCTTGTCTGAAGAGTTGCCTCAGATTCTCTCTGCCACTTTCGAGAGGGATGCTAGGGACACAGGTCAGTTCAGCAACGGAAATGCAGAGTTCTTCCACAGACAGCAATCGGAACGTGTAGTTCAGAGAAGCTGAGCAGGCTGTGGATTAATCTTCCTTCCTCTACAAGAGCCCATAAGAGTACTACAACGAGAGTCTGTGATTTTTAGCAGGCATAGTTTTGCATGGCAAAGACCAAATGAAACTTCCAGAGGTAAAATTGCAGATTTGAAAGGTTTTGAATAATTTGCTGTGTGGAATACTCTTAAATATATTTCAAAATATTTAAATGAACTTGGAAAACAGTAAAAAAAGAAATTAAGGAAGGAAGCAAAATGTTCCTTTAACCCCTGATGAGATATCATCATTTTTATATTCTCATTAATTATGCGCATAACAGGACACTGGCTTATCTTTTAATCTACACATAACACTTAATCCTTTTGACATAACTACAAACTCCATATTGTGATTCATTCTTTACTGATAAGGAAACCGAGCCTTAGATTTCAGGCCTGGCTGAGACTAAGGCACTTTTGTGACCTACACAGTCTTGTGATTTCAGTAAATCCTGACAAGGACCCTATGAGGGGGAGAATCCTCACTCCCGGGATGGGGAACCTGAGGTTTGGGACCTTAATGTCCCACACTGCCCCATGTCATGCTCCTACTCATTGGCTGATTCCAGACTGGAACCCACGTCTTCTGAACTCGAGGCCTTTGCTCTTCCTACTGATTCACCAGGCCTTGCTTTATTTATTGGATATAATTTTATGGGCTTTGTTTACAACCATAACAGGAATTCACACTCAGTTTACACAATGTGGAAAATACATTCAAGGATGGAGGGAAATTGCAAATAACAGCAACACTACAAAACACTGACATACATAGTTAACTTTATGGTTTCCCTTGCTGACAACTGAAAACAATATAAAAGCTAGTTTCAATTTACTGTGACGATTTGAGACAAGTTTTGTTTTTATTTCCACTGTTTTAAAACCATATCACCCATGCCACTCTCTCATTTTGTCCCAGCTTACCCTTCCCCCTCCCCGTATCCTCAAGTCCATTCTCTAGTAGGTCTGTGTCTTCATTCCCATCTTGCCCCTAGGTTCTTCATGACCATTATTTTTTTAGGTTCCATATATATGTGATAGCATACGATAGTTGTTTTTATCTTTCTGACATACTTCACTCTGTTTGACAGACTCTACGTCCATCCACCTCACTACAAATAACTCAGTTTCGTTTCTTTTTATGGCTGAGTAATATTCCATTGTATATATGTGCCACATCTTCTTTATCCATTCATCTGTTGCTGGACACTTAGGTTGCCTCCATGTCCTGGCTGTTGTAAATAGAGCTTCAATGAACATTTTGGTGCATGACTCTTTTTGAATTATGGTTTTCTCAGGGTATATGCCCAGTAGTGGGATTGCTGGGTCGTATGGTAGTTCTAGTTTTAGTTTTTTAAGAAACCTCCATACTGTTCTCCATAGTGGCTGTATCAATTTACATTCCCACCAACAGTGCAAGAGGGTTCCCTTTCCTCCACACCCTCTCCAGCATTTAGTTTTTGTAGATTTTTTGATGATGGCCATTTTGACCAGTGTGAGATGATATCTTATTGTAGTTTTGATTTACATTTCCTTAATGATTAATGATGTTGAGCATTCTTTCATGTCTTTGTTGGCAATCTGTATATCTTCTTTGGAGAAATGTCTATTTAGGTCATCTGCCCATTTTTGGATTGGGTTGTTTGTTTTTTTGATATTGAGTTGCATAGCTAGTGGGAAGCAGCCGCATAGAACAAGGAGATCAGCTCGGTGCTTTGTGACCACCTAGAGGGGTGGGATAGGGAGGGTGGGAGGGAGGAAGACACAAGAGGGAAGAGATATGGGGACATATGCATATGTATAACTGATTCACTTTGTTATAAAGCAGAAACTAACACACCATTGTAAAGTAATTATACTCCAATAAAGATGTTTAAAAAAAGTATATATAATTGAGCTTCCATCAATACCCTGTTGAGAAATAGTTGTCTTTTGAAAGGACTCAACATTTTAAGCTAATGGGATAATCTTTAGTGGAGTAATTTGAGGCCTAGAATAGGTAAGAGGGAGGTATTTTAGGCTAGATTATTTGAAATTATAGCATTTAGATACACAGTGGTGTGTTTAGCTTAACAATATGTTCTCTGATAAACTATGTGCATGCATGTACACACACACTCATATACGTATTATAACTTCACTGATAAAAAGATATGCAGCACGCTATTTACAAATAATACAATATAAAATCTTCTTTATTATAAATTCATATAGCCAACTGATTCTCACCAAAGGCTTTCATTGATTTTGGTGCAATGTTTGTATCCATAAACAGACAGTGATGAACAAGTATAATTCCTACATGAATGCTGATTGGTATTTTGTTTATGTTAATTAGTTTTATAAAAGGGAAACAATAAAGATGTATGTTGGAAACTACTATGTTCACTAGTTTTTCAATGACTAGTGATTTCTTTGCTGAACTATATAATAGTTTCAGATCACGGGAGACTATTCCTCCAATTTATAATAATTTTAAATTGTTACAATTTGTAGCAAATTATACCTATAGACCCACACACACACCAAAAAAAACCCATATCACCCAGATATTGCTTTTAACAGAAAAGAAAAGCTATATATCATTTCTCAATGGAAATGAATTAACAGCTGTAAGAATATCATTGGCCAAACCAAGTAGAAATACACGTTTCTCAAAAATAATTTATGTTCTCAAATTACAGAGTTTCCTTTTAAATCATTACAATTAAAATCTGCATTACAATGTGTTTGCTAATAGGTAACAAACTATAGTAATTGAGGTCAGAATTAAGATGCTTTCATTCATAGTCATGGATACTTTGAGCAAAACCCTTGAATCTGATTAGTTTGGTGATGCATCAAAACACAGTTTGACAAAAAGATAACCTACTGAGTGGGAGAAAAATATTTGCAAATGATATGACCAATAAAGGGTTAATATCCAAAACATATAAACAGCTCATACAACTCAATAGCAAAAAAACCAAACAAACTAATTACAAAATGGGCAGAAGAACTGAATAGACATGTTTCCAAAGAAGACAGATAGCCAACAGGTCATGGAAAGATGCTCAACATTGCTAATCATCAGAGAAATGAACATCAAAACCACAATGAGATATCACCTCACACTTGTCAGAATGGCTATCATCAAAAATTCTACAAATAACAAATGGCAAGGATGTAAAGAAAAGGGAACACTTGTACACTGTTGTTGAGAATGTAAATTGGTGCAGACACTATGGAAAGCAGTATGGAGGCTCCTCAGAAAGCTAAAAATAGAACTCCCATATGATCTAGCAATTCCACTCCTGGGTCTATTTCCAAAGAAAACAAAAACACATTGGAAAAGATACATGCACCCCAATGTTCATAGCAGCCTTATTTATAATAGTCAAGATATGGAAGCAACCTAAGTGTCCATCAACAGATGAATGGTTATTGAAGATGTGGTATATATATATATAATGGAATGTCATTCAGCCATAAAAAATAATGAAATTTTGCCATTTGCAACAACATAGATGGACTCGGAACATATTATGCTTATCAACATAAATTAGACAAAGACAAATACTGTATGATATCACTTATGTATGGAATCTAAACTATAAAATGAACTAGTGAATTTAACAAAAAAGAAACAGACTCACAGATACAGAGAACAAACTAGTGGTTACCAGTGGGTAACCATTACCTTATAGCACAGTGGTGCCCAGTTTTGCTCACTAAGTGGGCAGAGGGAAGGGAGGAGGGGCAAGATAGGGGTAGGGAGTTAAGAGGTACAAAATACCATGTATACAATAAAAAAGCTACGAGGGTATATTGTACAGCACAGGGAAACATAGCCATTATTTTATGATAACTTTAAATGGAGTATAATCTATAAAAATGTTGAATCACTATGTTGTACACCTGAAACTGATATAAATCAACTAATGATTATGCTTGCAAAAATACTAGTGGCCTTTAAACATATCACAATATCAAAATTAGGTAACATTTGTTTTGGCCCAGGCAACATTTATTCATAAAACTATTATGTGACATTTTCATCCCTATTGTACAGATGAAATAGATAAGAAACTAAGAGGTTAAGTACTTTGCGTAAGCTCACAAACTTAAAAAGGGACCCATCAAGGATTTTGAATCCAAATAACAAGGATCCACAGCCCATGAATACATAAGGTGATAGAACTTGAGACATGGAAGCACACAGATATTATCAAGTTTCAGCCAGAGAAACCCACACTGACACACACTTACATGTACAGATCCAGTGTCAAAAATTGTAATCAGATTGTTTTCTGTATGAATCAGTATTCTTTGAATACATTTCTAAAACAATAAAACCATAACTACTTTATCTGTGAAAGTATTTTGTGTTTTCAAATTTTCATCAATAAATTTTTCTGTTTATAGAATTTCAAGCAATATAGAACTGTACATGTATAAAATTAAATTACCCTGAATCTCCCTCCTGCCTGATTCCTGTCTCCTGACCCAAAGGTGTCTATTATCAACAGACAGGTGCATGTTCTCCAGATGTGTTTCTCTATAGGTGAATTATTATCATAATCACAGATACACAAAAATATTTATTCATACATATATTTTTTTCAATATTGGAATCACCTTATTCATATTTTGCAACTTGCTTTATTGCATCAAAAATAGTATCTCTTTATGTTTTCATTTGTATTTCATTAGCTGTGTTTTTAAATGTTTCTAAGACATGCATATTGCTCTTTGAATGAATTCTGTTTATATTTATATTAGTCATCTATTGGTGAAAAATAAATTACTCAAAAATTTAGATGTTTAAAATAACAAATATATAATACTACACCATTTCTTTGGATCAAGAATCAGGGAGAAGCTAAAGTGGAAGGCTCTGGCTCAGGGTCTCTCACAAGGCTGCAATCAAGGCAAAGGTAGCTGGTTACTGGCAGGTCTCAGGGCCTCACTGCTTCTGGCCAGAGACATGGGTTCCTTGTTACTTGGATAGCTCACAACATGGCAGCTGGCTTCTCTAAGAATGAGCATGAGACCAACAAGGAAGACACAGCCTCTTTGTAACCTTGTCTCAAAATTGAACCCCATCCCTTCTCATATATTCTAGCCATTAAAGGAAGTCACTAACTCCAGCCCACACACAATAGGCCAAATTATATAAGGAAGTGAATGCCAGAAGGCGAAGATCATTAGAGACTGTTTTAGGGGCTGCCTACCACAACATCATTAGATTATCTGTTTATATTGGTTCCTGGGAATGCTTCAATATCATGAGAGTTCACTTCATATAATTTTCAAGTATTTACTCCAGCCTTGTCAAGCAAGTTTTAATGATTATTTTGTAATACAGTCTTTTAAATTTTAATATTATAATTTAAAAGTAATATGGCTCATTATATTTAAAAAACTGATAGCCTTGGCAGCATGAAATATGAGCACTGAAAGAAATTAGGATTAGGACATGTCCTGGTGGCTTCAGGACACAATAGGAGAAGCTTTAGTGAAGTCCAGGTTACACTACTAAGCAGGCATTAACAAAGAAGTTTCCCCCTTTTATCTAACTTCTCCAAACTTCCTATACTCTGATGTAAACAGTGGATTTAATAATACTTTACTCAAATAAATGTGAAGATTAAAGGATATACAATTTAGAGTTCCACTTGCATAAAATAGTTTTGTCAACATTAATATCCTACTCTTCAGACCACCTATCCTAGAGGAAGCACCTGTTCTGACTGAGAACTTGTCTACCGCCTTAAAACCAGTCAATTCACTTGGTCCCCATTCACAGGTGTCTTGGCCCCAGGGACAGGATTTCATTTCTGTCATCGTCATCATCATCACCAAGAGGGGTTTTTGAGTGAGTGCCCATAGGGGAGTGTAAAATGACCAGTCCTTAAGCCCTATCACCTACATAAGAGATCACTGGATATACACAGTGTATCTCAACTTACTTTCATTATTACTCCCTCAAGGAGGCTCTTTAGACAGTTTTTCTTTGCCAACACTTTACTGCATAGAATGTGAAATTTTAATACCATAGATGTAGTTTACATCTATTTATGTACTGTGGACCTTTGGAGGGCCACAAACCATTGTAATGTCTACTTCCTTCCCCTATTCTCAAGAACCAATTTTCAGATTCTTGGTGGGAGGCCATATTGGCTTCACTGAGGATGAATGGAAAATTGTGATGGAGACAAAACCTGGAACGCAATCCCTGCCCATTATGTGGTGTGTCATTCAGGAATGCTTGCTTAGCCTCTGTTAGCCTGCACTTTTTCTTCTGCAAAAGGGCACCCATTATGCTTTCCTTACAGGACTATAGGGAGGAGTAAATGGGGAACCCTCCATAGAGTATATGGCACATTGTAGGACTTCAAGAAATGTGAGACATGGCCCACTTTTCTCCTCCCTCCTAGAAAGTGATGATTGTTATCTAAGCCTCCCCCTGTTGAGCCTTCAGGTAGCTGTAGCCACTACCTTTGCCTTGACTGCAGCCTTGTGAGAGACCCTGAGACATATCTGCCATAGAAATCACCTGGAAACATAGCAGTCAGAAATAGCACATATTCACACTTCCATGATAAAGGAGGTTTGGGGCCATTTCTGTGTTGCAGGATGGCTTTGCTGAGGAATCCAGGGTGAGGTAAGAAGATCATCAAACCATTTTCTTTAATTCCTCATCATTTTATGTCCCTTTATTTTACCTTTTAGATTGATATTGGAAAAGCAGTTTCCCATTGAGCCCCCAGATGAAGAGAGTGCAGATAAAGGGGAGGCAGGAATCACAAACCCTTGACTTTGACACCAGACCCATTACCCTCTACAGGACCATGCACTAGGATTTCATCTGCACCATCAGCTTCTTCAAAGAGAGGGGATGGGGAGCGAATATTACCTCAGTGGGCACAGTTTAGAAACATGTAAAACTGCAAGTTTTAAGTTCTAGAAGGACATCATCTGTCAAGGAGACTGTTGGATGCCCTTTGGGGAGGGTAGGAGGTAGATCCCATTCCTGTTCCTTAAAAGATGCCTCTGGAAGATTGATCTTCCATTAGTGAATGAATCTGTCATCTGTCAATGGGAATAATGATGCCATCCTCCCAGAGTTGTTGTGAGAATAATGTAAGGTATATAATTGTGTGCATGTTTCAGGTATAAACATATAAATACTATCATAGAGCTAGTTCCCTTTAGCAACCTTTTTTAAATCTGAAAATAGTAGGTTTTTTTTGAGATTTCTCTAGTAAGGTGACTGTAGGGCTGCTTTCATATGACTCCATGTTGCCCTGACCATTCTTTCACGTATTTCCTGGGGCACAGGTGCCCAAGAAGTTCTGTAGCCAGTGTCCAAGAGTGCAGCAGCTGATGGGGACCTCACTATCTCTTCTCTCATAGATATTGCCAATGTCTCTGCAAAGAGGTTGTACCAATCTTTCCTCCACCAGCAGTGAATGGAGTTAATGTATCCCCACATTTTCCACTTAAAGAGGATGCAGCATAAACATAAAGTCATTGATCAGATTTTCTTTTCAAATTCTGGAATTATTTCAGGATATATTCTGAGGCACAAATGTGAGATGTGCCATTTATAGGAAAATATAACAAAGAAAGATTAAAATAATCTAACGTTCTAGTACCAGGATATCAGATTAGCAAATAATAAAAACGTAAAACCCATCATGGACTCAGATCTGCAAAAACAGGTGCTCTCATCTTGTGGTTGTTTGTGCTAAATACTAATAAGATTATAAAGGTCAACTAAACAGTAAATATTAAAAATATTCAATGTCCATACTCTTTGACAAAGAAGTCCCACTTGTGGGATCTTGTCTTCCTGAGGCAGCCGGGTGAGACCCCTGCCATCATGATCCATCTGTCCACACTGTTCAGGGTTGAACCATCAACACAGATGACTCAATGTCTTCAGGCCCCCTGACTGCTTGATTCAAAGGAGAAAATCTCTCTTACTGCTGGTTGCCCAGCCTTGATGAACCATCCACAGAACCACCACAAGCACTGATATGGAGCAGTGCTAGGTCCCTGCTCCTGGAGGGACATGTAGATCTCTGACCTCATTCCAGTGTGGGAGAAATCTCCCTTCTTCTCCCTCTCCAGGCTCTCAGAAGCCCTCCGCTCTGTAGCAGGTAGAAACAGCCCACTCCTTACTGTAAGTTTAAGGTTTTACAAAAGATGGAAGAAACACAGGTGTCAAACAGCTTCTGCTCCAAACCCTGTCACAAACTTCCCTGGAGGCAAGGGGAAGGGGCATCAACCCTGGCTCCCTGCTGCAGGGAAGGTAAACACAGGGAGAACAGAGGTGATCACCTCAGCAGTATGTATCCTGATACATTTTGTACAGATCGGTCACCAGCAACTAAAGGTGCTCAGGCTGTCGGTTATATCCATAGTTATGGCAGTGGGCTTGGGGAGAAACCTCTTTGCCACCTGTTCCTGGTGAGAAGCCCATGCTTTTTTGTCACATACATCGTGAAGACAAGACAGCCACACCTCACCACCAGCACCTTGGTTCTCCTCCACAAAGCATTCTTTGTGTCGGGTTGCCTGATAAAATCAGGACACCCAATTAAATTTGAATCCCAGAGAACTAAGGGATAATTTTTAGCATAAGTATGTCAAATGAAATGTGATTTTGTTTATCTGAAATTGAAATTTAACTTGGTGTCTTTTATTTTTATTTGCTAAATCTGGACACCCTGGGGTAGGAGACTGTGAATCTAAGTTTAACAGCCCCAGCTGAGCCCACCAATCAGCACCAATCATCCATGTGAGTACACCTTCTTGGATGTCCTAGCTGAATTAAGCCTCCAGATGACTGTGACCTAAAGTGACAGAAACCATGTGGAGCAGAAAAACACTCAACTGAGCTGAGTCAACATACTGAATCCTGAGAGATAATAAATGTCTATTATTTGTGGGACTTTATTAAGTAGAAATGGATATTCAAAACATGTATTTGGGGTGTACTTTTTTTCTGTGGTCTGTAATCATTGGAAAGGATAGGGATTCACTGATTCCTGAAGCCTTGGTAGGACTTCATTATAGTTTCGGCTATAGATTGCATATAGCTTTATATGTGGGTATCGATTTCTGAACATTTCTATTCCTTCTTGAAGGGATTTCCATAGGAAATTTTCATGACATATGATTTTCATCCTACTTTTGGAATTTAGAACCTAATTCCAATCCCCCTCCACAGGAGGAGTCTCCAATGCAATCTCCTGTGTTAAGGAACAGAGAGGTTGTTGCTACAATTGGATCCATAAACCACATGGAACACCATACCCTCAGAACGTTGCTTGGTGAGTAATAGAACAAGGGGTGTTTACTCACTTTGAAAAGTGATTCTCAGATTGTTTCCTGAAACACTCTCCTGCTACAGGGATAACCTTTGGCAAGGAAGTTACTTTCCTTGAGCACATATAGGCAGAGCTTCTTCACCAGCAGCAAATAGCTCTGCATTGTAGTCTTTGGCCTTTATGACTGTCTCATGAAGCACTTTTAGTTGGTCAAGTCAGTATGATTCTGGGGTTTATTAAAAAAGAAGCCCAATTGCCTGCAAATCTAAGTCATTTTCTCCAATATCACCTTTATAAGTAATAGAATTGATGTTTTGTTCTTTTTATTCTTTTGTCATAGTTCTTGAGTTAGAGCCCAGATGTGGGTAAAAGGTATGTTTGGGGGACCCCTTAAAGACACAAGCATTTTGTAATGGATCATAGGAAAAGTTGGGGAGCCAGCAAGACTCAGAAAAGGGGAGAAGAGCTGTGGATCTATTGTTAGACCCACCCCTGAGAACAGAGTAAACATGTGCTCTATAAAGGCAGCTTGCTTCAAGAATTTTGAAGGGAAAGGGTATGGGCTGTGTGCCCCTCCTTCCAAAGTCACTCATCAGATAAGTGATTCCCACAATAGAGAAGTGAATTACAGAGAGGCTAGAAGTATTTTGGTCATGGATGTCCCTCCTCATGGAAGAAAACATCAGGAATGGAGAATAAGAATTTCCCCAACAGAAACCAATTGTATGGGGAATTGACTAGGTTTCTTTCTGCCTATTAAATGATTATATTTTTCTAGGCCTGCCTCCCTGAAGCACCTCTGAATGTTTCTTTAAATGACTTAATAAATATATAAATAAATAAATGACTTTTTTCCAACTTCCTAGATCATTCAATCACACGATTATAGACATTCTCTTAATGTTCTACCATAGATGACGAACTTCTGTTAGCCCTCTGAGGGCTAGCTCATCTCCAAGAATCCTAGGATACTTCCCTGGGTCTCTGTATACTGAGAATAACTCCGCTCTTGTCTCTTTAAAGCAAACATATTCCTGACAACAGGGACGTTTTTTTCCATCAGCCTGGGCAGAGTTCGCCAATTTTCCGGATCCCAGTCTAGTGCCTCTAATTAGTATGCTTTCTCTGGTGGTAGCCAGAGCTAATGTCCTCTGCCTTCACCGAAATCCAGGGAGTGGAGGAGTGTGCAAGAGGCATTTCCGGTGTGGGGGATTAGCCTGCGCCTCGCGGTTGCCATGGAAACCTGACGTCAATAAGGCGACCGTGACGACTTTTCTGCAGAGACTGACGTGACCTGACGAGTAGCACAGGTCCCGCCTTCAGGTGTTTGGGACTCAGCTGAGGGTGTGCGTCCCGGCGGTGGTGGCTGGACCGCCCTAGGGTATGGGGAGACGAAGGGATCCGCTTCCAAGTCGCCTCTTTCCCGCTTTGGGGCTAGGTGCCTCCCCTGTCTCGTAGGTAAAGCCATTGGGGTCCCGCCCAGCCCCAGTGGGTGCGGTGTCCTGCTCCAGGGGTGTCCTGGAGCCACTTTCCTTCTAAAGGCAGGGGCGCGGGAGGTGACACAGGTAACGACTCTAAGCCTCAGCTTTTCCCTCTGTAAAATGGGGATAACAATGCTTTCCCCACAGGATCGCTGTGAACATTCAGTGATAACACATGAGTAAGCCTATAGTCCTGTGGTTATTGTGGGATCATGAATGTTTGGCCACTTCTTATTTATTATCAACTTCGTTGTTGGGGGAGAGATGAGGAAAGAAAAAGAAAAAGGCCCTGGTGAGAAACCCATTGTAACATCTGGTAGTTAGGATCACTGCTCAGTTGTTTCACTATGTCACTAACCCAGTGCCTAGCACGGTGCAGGGCACACAGTTACCAGTAAAGCATAGTAATTGCTGGATCTGTCTCTCCCTGTGCAGCTTCTCATGCCAGTGGCCTTGGTCATATCAGGTGTCTGAAGGGGGCACGTTCTGAGCATGTGTCTTGATGGCTGCTGGAGCTTCTACTCCCGATTCAAGGGCAGCAGTCTTCAGGAAACCACAACACTTCATTTCCTAGTGGAATATGACGCCTGGCTCTAGTGAGTTCATAGATCCGGACAAAAGCATGTTATAAAATAGCTCCTGTGAGATTCTAGCCTAAAAGTAGAGAAGCTACTTTGATCTCGTCATGGGAAAGAGGTTTAGCAGGTGGAATGTCATTCCATCAGCAGCTACTTGCTTTGTAGTAGTTCTGAGGCCCATCTTAGAAATGCCTTATTTGTGCAAAAGCAATGAATTCTATAGCTTGAGGGAGCTGCTTGATGTTTAATATGCATTTGCAATAAGTTTACATATATATTTTCTAACTGTGTAAATAATAGTCAGTGATTCTCACGTATGTCTCAGATGGGTATTGAAATATGCAATTGCCTTTTCCGTGCCAGCCAGACAGGGGTCCATACGGCGTTGTTCTGTATTCCCATCGGAACTTAAAGGGAAACTTTCACAATGTCCGGAGCCTTGATGTCCTGCAAATGAAGGAGAAGGATGTCCTCAAATTCCTTGCAGCAGAAACCCACTTAGGTGGCACCAACCTTGACTTCCAAATGGAACAGTACATCTACAAAAGGAAAAGTGATGGCATCTACATCATAAATCTGAAGGGAACCTGGGAGAAGCTTCTGTTGGAAGCTCGTGCCATTGTTGCCATTGAAAACCCAGCTGATGTCAGTGTCATATCCTCCAGGAATACTGGCCAGCGAGCTGGGCTGAAGTTTGCTGCTGCCACTGGAGCCACTCCTATTGCTGGCTGCTTCACTCCTGGAACCTTCACGAACCAGATCCAGGCAGCCTTCTGGGAGCCAAGACTTCTGGTGGTTACTGATTCCAGGGCTGACCACCAGCCTCTCACAGAGGCCTCTTATGTTAACCTGCCTACCACTGCTCTGTGTAACAGAGACTCTCCTCTGCGGTATGTGGACATTGCCATCCCATGTAACAACAAGGGAGCTCACTCAGTGGGTCTGATGTGGTGGATGCTTGCCTGAGAAGTTCTGCGCATGCGTGGCACCATCTCCCGTGAACACCCATGGGAGGTCATGCCTGATCTCTACTTCTACAGAGATCCTGAAGAGATTGAAAAGGAAGAGCAGGCGGCAGCTGAGAAGGCTGTGGCCAAGGAGGAATTTCAAGGTGAATGGACTGCTCCAGCTCCTGAGTTCACTGCTACTCAGCCTGAGGTGGCGGACTGGTCTGAAGGTGTGCAGGTGCCCTCTGTGCCTACTCAGAAGTTCACCACTGAAGACTGGAGTGCTCAGCCTGCTACTGAAGACTGGTCTGCAGCTCCCACTGCTCAGGCCATTGAGTGGGTAGGAACAACCACTGAGTGGTCTGAAACTGTTCTTCCACAAACTCAAAATGGAAATAGGTTGATGGAAAATAAACAGTTTCTAAAAAAACAAAAGAAATATGCTACGTTGTTTTTCCTAGCAATCTGTGATTGTACCATGGATTCTTCCCTGATCACCACATTTTTATCCATCGCGTAACAAAATGTTTAAATGCCAAAAAGTTTCCAAGTGTTAGTATAAAATGTCAATTATGAGGATTTAGTATTTTGAAAAATAATAATTACTCTAGAGCTTCCCTATTATAATAATATTCAGCCATGTCCCCTAAAATAACCGGATATTCTAAAATATCTTTATGATTATTTTCCAGGAAATAATAGTTTTAGTCTGTACTTCAGAAGGACATGTGCATCAACTTTCACTAAATGTTTCAACATACCTCATTGCAAAAGATGATTTCTATTTTGGTAATATGTGGTGTAGATGAATTTGGTGAGACATGGTGTGGACCTATTAATATGATAAGAGCATATTGATGGGTATTGTTCTCCTGGTTATTTTAATTGCATCAAAGACTTAGAAAAATATATTTTAAATGCTTTATTGACCTATGATTGACATACAATACATTGCACACATTTGAACTGTATGCTTTAATACAGTTTTGTATATGTCTACATCATGAAACCAACACTACAGCAGAGATAATGAACTTCCTCGTGCCCCTTTGTAATCTCCCACCCACCTGCCTCTGGCCTCCAACTTCCTCCCCTGGACCTTTCCTGTTCCCAGGCAACCACTGAACTTCTGTCACTATTAATTAATTTCATTGTGATTTTATGTAAATAGAATTGTATAGAATGTACTTTTTTCCTAGCTTCTTTCATTCAGCCTATTTCTAGATTTATCCATTTGTTGCCTGTATAGATAGTTTCTTTTTATTGCTGAGTAGTATTCTATTATACAGATATATCACAGTTTGTTTTATCCATTAACCTGGTGAGGGATATGAGGTTGTTTCCAACATGAAGCTCTTTTAAATAAAACTGGTATGAACATTTGGGTTTAAGTCTTTACAGGGACACATGCTTTCTTTCTGTAGGGTAAATACTTAGGGGGTCAGTGGCTGGAGCATATGGTAGATGTAAGATTAATGTTGTAAGAAATTACCAAACTGGTTCTGAAGTGGTTATACCATTTTTCATTCCCATCAGCAGTGTATGAGGGTTTGATCCTCCACAATATCGTCAGTGCTTAGTATGGTCAGCATTTTTAATTTTGGCCATTCTCATAGGGGTGTAGTGATATCTCACTGTAATTTTAATTTACATTTCCATATTGACGAATAATGTTGATCACCTTTTCATGTACCAATTTGCCATTTATATAATTTCTTAGGTGAAGTGTTGGTTCAAATCAGTCACATGCCAGAGAGGTCATACACAAAACAGACCTGGAAAGTAGAAAGGAATTAGCAAACAGTTTGGTGAGTCACTGTAATAAGAGTAGGAAAAAAAAGAAAATCATGGCTTTTCCTTTGTAAAATGTAGTCAATGTTGATAGATACTCCCCTGGTGGTCAGATCTAGAACTGTAGCTCTTAAAGTCTCAAGGCAGCAGGCAATGGAAGGGGAAAGGAGGGAGAAAAGGGTATGAAATAACCGGCCCACAGTCTTCAAAAATGTCGAGGTCATGAAAGTCAAGACAAAACGGAGGAACTTTGCTAGACTGTGGAAAACTAAAGAGACACCACAGTACAAGATTCTGTCCTGGATCCTTTTGCTATGAAAGACATCGTTAAGACAACTGGCAAAACTTGAACAGGGTCTGAGGATTAGCTTGTGATAAATTTTATTAATGATAATTTCATGATTTTGATGGTTGTCTTCTGGTTATATAGGAGAATGGTCTTGTCTGTAAGACATACACTCTAAAGTATTTGGGAGCTATGGGGCATTGTGTTGGCAACTTGCTCTCATATGGTCCAGGGAAGGGGGTGGGGCAGGGGATTCTTTGTTTTATACCAGCAAATTTTCTGTAAGTTTGTGATTTGTTTTTAACAACAACCAAAATCAAGGAGCATGTATTGTTTTCATCAGAAACATGGGCTCATTTATATAGATAAGGGCTGAAAGGAACTCCTTTGGGTTTTACAACAATGATGCCATTGGTGACCTTGTTGAGAGCAGATTCAGCTGAATGGAGAGGCAATAGACAGGGGTGGGTTGAGGAATGACAGGGAGGTTAGAAAGTGGAGACAGTGAATATAGTTCCCCTTGCTTTGAGAAGTTTGTTGTTTATGAAAATGAGAGGAGAGAGGGGAGGATGTGGCTTAGGAATATTGATTTGTAGGGAAGGATTTTTGGTATATTTGTTTAGCTATTCATTGGAAGGAGAAACATAAGCCAGTTCGTATTAATTTTGAAAAGGAAAGGCCTTGTAAAGAAAATAGAGAGTTCAAGGTCTAAAAGTTGATGAAGATAAGAAATGCTCAGCCTTTAGTTTTTCTGAGTCTTCTGCATTGCCAGGACAGTGAACAAACACTGAATTCAGTATTTTCAGGTGGCTGGGTGTGGAGGATGTTCTCCTACAAAAAGGTCTTTCTATACAGCTCTTCATATAACATACAATATATATAAATTATACATACACCAAATTACAGCAATGGATATTTCCAGGGTTGCGGCGAAATATAGATGTTATATACACTTCCGTGTTGTTCGAATTTATCTTACATCCAAGATTTACTACTTACGTAATTATAATAAAAATAACATTTTAAAACAGGAGGTTTGAATTTGGTCTTAAATTTATTTGCAAATTTTTTGTTGTAGAGAGAGATTTACTTTTCGGAAAATATGTCCATAATTAATAGTGAAGGGGCTGGGGAGGAAGTAAATTAGAAACTACGTATAGCATCATCCCAAATTTTACTTATCAGACAGGATCCGTCTGTCATGAGGCTCAGAGACTGCACAGGTAATAGCAGTGGAAGCACAGGGTCTTGTGCCACATTTCACATCCAGAAAAGTCCATCAAGTGGGTTTAAGGGAACCCCTGGTGCTCCCTCATCCCCACCTAATCTGTTGTCCTCAACTGTGAGGTTCAAGTTGCAATTCCAGTTCTCCTCACCAGCTGGTGAAGACCTCTACTTTCTAAATTTTCCCCAAGCATATAATATTTTTTTAGCAAGGAAAGAAAACCAAAGCAATAAAGATTTTTGTTTGTTTAAATAGGCTTTATTTTGTAGAGCAGTTTTAGGTTCAAGGAAAAATTGAGCAAAAAGTACAGAGAGTTCCCATGTACCCCTTGCTCCCACAAGCCCACACAATTCCCCTCCTACTGTCAATATCCCACCTCAGAGTGCTACATTTGTCACAATCAATAAACCTATATCTATACACCCTTTATTACCCAAAGTCCATATTTCACGTTGTCAAAAGTATAAACATTTTAAAAAATAATTTTTACAAAGCAGGTTCTAAAACTGGAAGTATGAAACAAGCCTCTATCTCATATACAATTAGGTAAAAGTTGTAAAGATGTATGATCACTGCCAGAGGCTGATCGTTCCAAAACTGACATTTCATTCATCCTTTCACTACATATTTATGAGCAATCTCTATGTGCCAGGCACTGGCAACCTGTATTCAAACTCCTATTTCACACCTCTCTCTCTCTGTTCAGCCCTAAACTTGTCTATACAACTGCCTACTTAGTGTCCCTGTCCTTTACAACTGCAAGATTCTAGCAGAGTTTTCACATCGAATAAGTTTACATGAGCCCTAGAAGGTGACTGACTGTCTGCCGGGGAGTCAGCGTGCTAGTGTAGAATGAGAAAAATCAGGGTTAGAATCCCTGTAATGCCTCTTACCAAGCTATGTGGCCTTGAAAATTGTTACGAAATACTTGCACTATTCCTTAAATGGTATAGTGTTTTATGAATATATGTATGTACGTATGTATGAGTTTCCAGCTGTTATGTGCCTAAGCATGAAACGTCTGAGTCTTAGGATATGAATAAGCTCTACTTGAAATTATAAAATTGTTCCCCCAAATGTTTGCACCTTTTTAAACTGCCACCAGCAGTGGGTGAAAATTCTCAATTTATACATCATACTCCTAACAAAAAAATAAAACCAAAAACAAACCAGAACTTTGGTATTTAGAGAATTTTAAAATAAGTCTTCCTCAACTGATGACTCTGAAATATTGCTTTCTGTTGTTTTCACCTCCATTTCCCTAATTACTGATATAATTAACCACCTTTTCTGATATTTATTGTTTTTTATGCATTAAGAATATTAAACCTTCACTGGTTAATGGCCTCATTCTCTTGTCATGCCCTTCTTGAGAAAATATTGTGTGCCAGGCAATGCCAGTCAAAATCATCAGAGAAGGAGATGGGCTTTGAGCTAAATCGTACAGGAAGAGTAGGATTGTGAGAGGAAGTGGAATACATATATGGACATTCCTGGCTATGCACAGGGCATGGAAGAGGAAATGTACCCAATGTGCTTGGGGTACACAGCCAGGAGACAGTCTGATATGGCTGAAGTGCAGCCTACAAGGAGGGATGGGGCAGTTGATGAGGAACTCTGACTCACTTTGCAGCATCCAAAAACTATTAAGTGGCCATCTTTAGCCCTTATGAAGACAGAGCAGAAAGGGACCTTAGCAGTTACCTAGTCTAGCAACTTCAGTTTGCAGAGAGAGTAATGAGACTCAGAAAGAGTAAAGTAGAACATGGCCACCATGCATGTGTTAGGCACCTAATGGAATCAAGGTACGCAGGCTCCAATTCACATTTCATTCCTTACATGAGCTCTAATCCTGTGTATCTATCAGAAATCTTCAACTGGAGGACGATAAATCCCCTGGTAACCTGCACCACTCAGCACGGATTCCCCTACCCAAAAAAGCATAAGCTCAACCATTCCTCATCCTTGCAAGGCTACCATCTAAAAGAGAAGTCCAAGTGGGAGAGTGGCGAGACTATGGTCACTAGACTCAGACAACCCTTGGTGAGAAGATCTCCTCAGCCTTTTACTAACTGTGGGGCCTGGGAATGATATTTAACTGCTCTGACCCTCAGCCTTCCTCATTTTTAAACCACCAGTGTTGGGCACCTAGTGGGGCACTTCAGGAGATGCCAATTTGCTTCCCACTTTGACTCTTCCCTTCTTAAAAGAGGTGTCCTGGACATGAACTGAAAAGCTTGACTACTAGAGGGAATACTTGAAAATGTAACAATAAAGGGATATGCATACAAATTCATTACCTGCCCACGTGAGTTTCCGTGCCAATTTGTTATGTTAGAATTGGCTGCCTGATGGAGTCCTGGAGAAAGAATGTTATTATAGGGACTTCCCTGGTGGCGCAGTGGTTAAGAATCCGCCTGCCAATGCAGCGTACATGGGTTCGATCCCTGGTCCGGGAAGATCCCACATGTCACGGAGCAACTAAGCCCGTTTGCCACAGCTACTGAGCCTGCGCTCTAGAGCCCGTGAGCCACAACTGCTGAGCCCGAGTGCCACAACTACTGAAGTCCGTGCGCCTAGAGCCCGTGCTCTGCAACAAGAGAAGCCACTGCAATGAGAAACCTGTGCACCGCAATGAAGAGTAGCCCCAGCTCGCCACAACTAGAGAAAGCCCGTGCGCAGAAACAAAGACCCAACACAGCCAAAAAAAATAAATTTAATAAATTTAAAAAAAGGAATGTCATTATATCATTTCCATTTAATTGAAGGCTCTCCAGTCGAATCTAGGATAGGAGAAGAAAATCTCCCCCACTCCTCTATTTCATAAACTCTCCAGTTGTCTTATTTTGACTTCTAGATTTAGCATCAGAAAAGTTTGTGAACTTTGATCTTGAGGCACAGAAGCTGATAAGGAAGCACACAGTGTGTTATTGACTTGGCTAAGTAGAACACTGAAATGAGAGTCAGGGGTTCCCATCATAAAGGCACTTTGGAGAGGTCACTCCCACCAGCCGCATTGATTAAACAAGATAAAAATATTGAGTTCTCCTAGCCACTCAGGAATGTTACCACTCAGAATACCAGGACAAGGGACTTCCCTGGTGGTCCAGCGGTTAAGACTCTGTGCTCCCAGTGCAGGAGGCCCAGGTTTAATCCCTCGTCAGGGAACTAGATCCCATATGCCACAACTAAAACCTGGAGCAGCCAAATAATTAATATATTAAAAAAAAGAATACCAAGGCAAAATCATCATCACCTTCTGGATACAAAATACTCATTTGATGTTTTGTGTATTAAGTCAATTTATGAATAATTTACAGGAGTGGAAAAAAGGGATAACAGAGGACAACTAAATCAGAACATTTAACAAGAATTTAAACATATCAAACCCAAATTTTATTCCTCACTTTCCTGGCTTTGAATATAGGTATACACAAATAGCCATCATCCTGTGAATGTAACTTACTCATCAACTCTCATGCCTGAATCTGGAATATATACATCTTGTAGATACCGATTCTTCACTTCTATCTCACTTACATCCCCAATAAATTCTGTCTTACCACCACTCTGGTTCATCTTGTACTTAAATCATCAAAAAAATTTTTTTCAAAACTTTGACAGCTCATAATTTCATTTAAGGGAAGACAGCCATTGTCTTGCTCCATAGTTGCAAAACATTTTCATTTTTAGATTGATGAACACCAATTAGAATGATGAATCCAATGACTTTTTTCCACTTATACATGATCTATTTCCTTCTAGTTGCCTGATTTCAGCATTTGTCTACTTAGAAACTTACTGATTAAATGTTGGACATATATTAAATATATGATATCATAAAGATGACAGAAAGTTTCCCCATGTCCTTTGAGCAAAACACGGCATTTCTAGTTCTTGTCACAACATATTGTATGACTAGTGTCAAACTGATTGAGAACACCATTTATCATTTTGGTCCTTAGAAGTACATTATTCACTGGTTGATTTTTGAGTTTGAGAAAGTTCATCTAAGATACTGTCATTTGAAGACTCACAGTTTGATACTGCTGTCACTGTACTTACATCTTCTGATTTAATAACCATAAAATGAATTCCTCTCTCAATTTCTGTCTGTATGGGAAGAAAATGGAAAAAAAATCTCACCTGTGTTCAGTGAAAGCTGGATTAAATAAATGCAAAGATGGAGTCTTTTGACTTCTTTTATACCTTCTTGAAAGATAGTGTAATACTTTGGACAATGCAGTAAAAAACTACATGGTGATGTGGTATGACTTGTTTCAGTATTGCGTCATTCTTAATGTAAGCTAGTCCATCATTCTTGCATTATCTCAATTTTTTTAGTCTTTTTAGTATACCTGGGAATAATTAGCTAATAATAAAATAATTCTTAGGATGATGAATAGCAAAATGTCTCAAGATATAGAAAAAATAAGATCAATAAGATCCTATATGTTAATTTTACAAAAGGGCCCAACTGTCCCACGTGGTGTGTGCAAAGTAGAATGCACACACCATCTCTATTATTATTATCTCTATTTAAAAATAAGAGATAATATTCTCCTCATTCTTAGGAAGATTTCTAAGAAAGAATAGAAAACATAAAATAGCAATCCTTAAAAATACTTAGAAATGCTCAAAGAAAAGCTCAAAAACAAAAATTGGGTGCAGTGGACCCTGATAGTTTGTTTACCAAGAGTTAAATGAGATCCCATCTGGAAAAGCAATCTGAGGTCCTAGATGAACACTGTGCTTCCCAGTAATTACACCAGCAGTCAAACTGAAGATATCATAGAACTCTGCGTAATAGGTAACAGACTAATGGTATAGAAGCAATTTCCCCTAGGAAAACACCATTTTTAAAATTGAAGTATAGTTGATTTACAATATTGTGTTAGTTTCAGGTGTACAGCAAAGTGATTCCATTATATATGTACATATATATAAATTCTTTTTCAGATTCTTTTCCATTATAGTTTATTACAAGATATTGAATATAGTTTCCTGTGCTATACAGTACATCCTTGTTGTTTACCTATTTTATATATGGTAGTTTGCATCTTTTAATCCTATACTCCCAATTTATCCCTTCTCCCACTTTCCCCTTTGGTAACCATAAGTTTGTCTTCTATGTCTATGAGTCTGTTTCTGTTTTGTAAATAAGTTCATTTGTACTATTTTTTAGATTCCACATGTAAGTGATATCACACAATATATGTCTTTGTCTGACTTACTTCACTTAGTATGATAATCTCTAGGTCCATCCATGTTGCTGCAAATGGCATTATTTCATTCGTTTTATGGTTGAGTAATATTCCATTATATTTATATATATATATATATTATATATATATATATACACACACATATATATCACATCTTCTTTATCCATTCATCTGTTGATGGGCATTTAGGTTGCTTCCATGTCTTGACTGTTGTAAATAGTGCTGCTATGAACATTCGGGTGCATGTATCTTTTTGAATTAGAGTTTTCGTCTTTTCCGGATATATATCCAAGAGTGGGATTGCTGGATCATATGATAACTCTATTTTTAGTTTTTTAAGGAACCTCCATACTGTTCTCCATAGTGGCTGCACCAATTTACATTTCTACCAACAGTGTAGGAGGGCTCCCTTTTCTCTACACCCTCTCCAGCATTTATTATTTGTAGACTTTTTGATTATGGCCATTTTAACCAGTGTGAGGTGATACCTCGTTGTAGTTTTGATTTGCATTTCTCTAATGATTAGCAATATTGAGCATCTTTTCATGTGCCTGTTGGCCATCTGTATGTCTTCTTTAGAGAAATGTCTATTTAGGTCTTCTACCCATTTTTTGATTGAGCTGTTTGTTTTGATATTGAGTTGTATGAGCTGTTAGCATATTTTGGAAATTAATCCCTTGTTGGTTGCATCATTTGCAAATATTTTCTCCCAGTCTGTAGGCTGTCTTTTCGTTTTGTTTATGGTTTCCTTTGCTGTGCAAAAGTTTATGTTTGATTAGGTCCCATTTATTTATTTTTGCTTTTATTTCTTTTGCCTTGGGAGACTGACCTAAGAAAATATTGCTACGATTTATGTCTGAGAATGAGAAAAACAGCATTTTAAAAGGTATTTGTTGGTCTAAGCATGAAGCACAGGCCACTTTTATAAGAATCATCTGGGCTCTTGTTAAAATCGCAACTTTTAAGACCTTAGTCTAGACCTTTCCCTGGAGTTTGAGGTTCAGGAATCTGTATTTTGAACAATTTCTCTGGTAGATTCTGATGTTCACTATAGTTTGAGAACTGCTGGATAGCAAATGTCCAAGATTTCTTTAAATATTTTTCATACTGTGATCTCTGATTCCAATGTCAGTTGGTTTTGCCATTCAACTTTAATTATGTTTCTGTTTTGGTGTATCTGGTAGGTAACAATTGAGACATGCAGCACTTGTTTACTGAGTCCTTAAGACAGGAAAGGCCCTTCCCCTTATGGGGTTTACATTCTCTTTTGGATACACATAAAATAAAAAAATAACTAATGTAATTTCAGTGAGTGAAGAATGCCATGAAGAAAATAAAAAAGAGAAATGGGATCAAAAATAATATTTATGGAGAAGGCAGTCAAGGATTTCCAGGGCCACCCAGTCTGACAACTTCAAAGACCATCACTTACTTTGACTACACCGTACATGATGATCCCTGGAGCTGTGCCAAGCTTTGTCACTAGAGAAGGCCATGCTATGGACGTGACTTTTCAGCTGAGACTTGGATGATAAGAATGAGCTGAGTGTGTGTGTGAAGAACCTTTGATATTAGCCTAAGGAACAGCACACTCTGAAGTGGGAGTGAGTATGACTTGTTCCAGAAAAAGACAAAAACCAGTGTGGGAGCCTGGTGGGAAAAGTGGGGAGAGCTGTGAGAGACAAAGCAGAAAGAAAGCTATTGTAAGATATGGGGAAAAAACTCAGGCCTAGCAGGCAACTTTACCACATTTCCATAGTCAGTATACTTTTTCAATATCTGAGACCACTGGGGCACAACATCTATTCTGTGCACAAACCTTCAACACTCTCTCACACCTCAACATTCTCAACTGCTCTTTTGGCTTCTTGCTTCTTTGGAAAAATAAATGCTATCACAGAAGAGATTGTCTATATGTCCCCCAGCACCAAACATACCAATTTACCTGCCTCAGCACCTATGCTCGCTACTTTCCCTGCAGTGACAAATCTTCCTATGGTAGCCGTTCTCCTTGCAATGGATCACCTACTCCAGGACTCTGATTGTGTGATTATCCCCATTTTCCCTTGAGCCATCAATATTCCTCTTTCTACTAGATGAGTGAATATATGCATGAATGAACAAACAGATGAACTAATGAAAGATTTGAGAGTTGGGTTGGGGGTATAGAGGGAGGTGTTAGTGTGATTCTCAGATGTTTCACCTGATTATCTGTGTGACAGGTAGTGATATTAACTGGGATGAGCAACATGTAATGGATCCTTTCTGGAGGGAACATGATGGGCCATCCTGATTTCTCAGTATCTTTGTACACCCAAGTGGGAAAGTTAAGAATGCAGCAAGATATTTAGATCAGAGACTGAGCTAGAGAGGGAAATGCAGGAATCATATGTGGATGGACAGCAATTGAAGATATAAGTATAGATGAGATGGCTGCCAAAGGAGAGAACATGGCATGAAAGGGAAAGGTGGGCATGTGCTTTACAAGCCTGAAGAGACCCAAAGCTTTCACCTCGGCTGTCCTTCAGACTCAGGCAAGTAGGAAGTGAAGACTAATGCAGAGTTGTAAATGGCCTGGCTAAGACTGAATGAGTTCCCCAGCAAGGACCAATCTGCAAAGACTGGGAGAATGTTTCTTCTTTTTCCTTCTTCTTTAACTTCTATTGACTCCAGGTATTTAAAGTAACTGTCAAAACATCAGCTGACCACTAAGCTTAGGCAACAGACTTTAATGGACACACATGATAAAGAATACAGACTTTACAAAAATTGTTTTAAAAAAATCACTAAACAAACAATCAACCACAAACCAATAGCCAGCAACAACAAATCTTGGGGAGAGGGAAGAATATGATTTCCAGAGTCACCACATAGTAATATTCAAAATGTCCAGTTTCAATAACAAAAAATTATGAGGCACACAAAGTACAGCTTATTCACAGGAAAAAAATTAATAGAAACTGTCCCTCAAAACTGTAAATCAGGGCTTCCCTGGTGGTGCAGTGGTTAAGAATCTGCCTCCCAGTGCAGGAGACAGAGGTTCGAGCCCTGGTCCGGGAAGATCCCACATGCCGCGGAGCAACTAAGCCCATGCACCACAACTACTGAGCCTGAGCTCTAGAGCCCACGAGCCACAACTACTGACCCTGCATGCCACAACTACTGAGGCCCAAGTGCCTAGAGCCCCTGCTCCACCACAAGAGAAGCCACCACAATGAGAAGCCTGCACACCTCAATCAAGAGTAGCCCCTGCTTGCCCCAACTAGAGAAAGTCTGTGCGCAGCAACAAAGACCCAACGCAGCCAAAAATAAATAAATTTATATATATATATATAAAAGACTTTAAATCAACTGCCTTTAATATGACCAAAATGGTAAAGAAAAAGAACTAAAATAAACCAGGTGAATGATGTTTTGCCAAATAGGGGATATCAGTAAACAAGAAGAAATTATTAAAAAAAACAATAGAAATTCTGGAGCTGAAAAGTACAGTAGCTGAAATGAAAAATTCAGTAGCAAGGTTCAACATCAGATGTAGACAGGCAGCAGAAAGAATCAGGGAACTTTAAGATAAGTCTATTGAAATTACCCAGTCTGAGGAGCAAAACGAAAAAGGAGAAAGAGAGAAAGAAGAAAGATTATTTGAAGAAATGATGGGTAAAACTTTTAAAATTTAAGGACAGTCACAAATACACACATCCAAGAAGCTCAACAAATTTAAATCAGGATACACTCACCAAGACACATTACAGTCAAATTCTCAAAACCAAAGACAAAGAGAGTATCCTGAAAGCAGCAGTAGGCATCAGGTTTTATTTGGACCCTGGTCCGGGCAAACTGTTAAAAAAACTATAACAGAATTGGGAATTTGAACACGGATTGGACATTAAATGATACTAATGGATGATTAATTGTTAGGTGTGATAATGGTATTATGATTGTCAGTAAAAAAGAGTCCTTGTAGATGTGCACTTTGAAATACTTATGCACAAAGTGATATTATGTCTGGGATTTGCTTCAAAAATAATCTTTAAGGGTGGGAAGTGGGTAAGGATATAGATGAAATAAGATCGGCCATGAGTTGTTCCAGTACACTTTCAGTTGTTGTGTACACTGGGTGATGAGTACATTGCCTTTCATTATACTATTCTATTTTTGCATGTTTGAAATTTTTCCATAACAAAAAATAAAGTTAATGTAAACTATAAATAGAAGGAATTTTTAATCAAAAACAGGAACAAAACAATAAAGTGTTAAGAATAATTAGAAACAACTCCATCTCCTTGATTCACTTCCTGTTGCCCCCACCATGCATTTGCGTATAGAGAAAACGAGAAAACAGTGGGTATTGGTAACAAGGAGGACAACAGTTTGGGGGTGGGGTGTTTGGGGCACCTTGCTCATCATAGATATTCTTGAATTAATTTTGTTTTTTTAGAATATTGCATTAAAGTGCGATTTATCTTCAGTACAGAGGGGTTTTGCACCCCCTAAAATGTTACACCTGAATCCTGGAAGGGGGAGGGGTGTATCCTGGGAGCAGAGGAGGGCAAAGGCAAGTCCCCAGAAGAGCAGTGGGAATGGCCAACGGCCCCCTGGGAAGATACTGTCCTACGGCCGTTAGAGAAAGGCCCAGGAACACACAAAAAAAGGAGAGCTTCGGGGCCCAGGCCGGTGCTTGGACAAGTGACACGGGGTGCAGGGGCAGGTGCGCACGGCCGGCTCGGCGCTACCCCGTAGTGCAGGAGAGGGCGTGGCAAGGGCGTGGCGTCCCGCGGTGACGGAGGCCCCACGTGAACGGCCAGTGCCGACTGGCGCTCGCCGCGCTCTAACGGTAGACCAAGCTGTTGCTCGCTGCCTTCTCGGTCCCTGCGGGAGTGCGGGCCGGGGGCGGCCCCCAAAAGTAAGAGGCGCGGGAGGAGCAGGTAAGGGACCCGGAGGGGTGTCCCCAGAGGTGGCGTTGGCGAGCGGACATGGCCTGCGGACCCCTCCCCGGGGATCCGGTTGCCCCGGAGCGGAGACCGCAGCCCCCATGCCCCCTGCGGCCTGGCGTTTGGCCACAGAAAACGGTAGGCCTTCTCTGGGGGCGGGCCGCGCGGCCCTGAGGCGACTGCCTGCTTCTCGCAACACAGCGAGCTTTTCCGACACCCCCGCCCCGCCCCCTTTCTTCTCGGGGTAGAAAATGGTGGTCGGCGCGGGGGCGGCTGAGGATGGGAGCCGGGGACGCTGGGTGGGGGTGGCCGGGGGTGGGAGATGCGGGGCTGAGAAGGGGCCGAGTGTCCGGATGCAGCAGCGCCCCTTCCCCCACCCTTACTCTCTGCAGGTCTGCGAGTCGAAGTGTCGCGGCGGCGCACTTGCAGCAAGAATCGGGAGGGGCAGGAGACCGCGAGGATAGGCCCAGGTCAGTGCGGGGGACAGTTGGGCTGTGGGGAGAACGTGTGGCTAGCCCTAAGAAGCCTCAAATACTCCCCCCTACCCTATCCTCCATTTTGGTGCTTGCAGAGACGTGGGCATGGATAGGCAGGGCAAATGGTGGGTTTTGGGCGAGGGAGGGGGAGAGCTTGGACTGGGGGCCCCCTAGAGGGCATAAGGAGCCTCTCAGGTGGGAAAACGAAAATTTGAAGAGCCTTTACATCCGGGGCTGGAAGTCTTGAGAGGTGCTTAGTAGGGCCTCTGTCCTCGGTGCTGATTAGTCCACCCAGAAAATAGTCCATTCTCTTGTCTTTTGTCTTCTAGGAGCAAATGGCGTCCAAAGGGGAACAAGCAGTAAAAAATCTCAACATGGAAAATACCCAACAGGAAAAGGAAGGCGGGGACCAGGCCCCTTTGCAGAATGGAGAGGAATCACGCGATTTAGGAGGGGGTAGAGGCCAGAAGCCTGGAGGAAATGTCAGGCTGGGACGGATTAGACGACTTGTCCCTAATTTTCGATGGGCCATACCCAGCAGGCATATTGATCACAATGAAATGGGGGATGATGTAGAAAAGCACGTAGGGCAGATGATGGAAATCAGGAGAAAGACTAAGAAGCAGCAAATGAGGCATCATTTGCGCTACCAAACTCCTGAACCTGACAATCATTATGAGTTTTGCCTTATACCTTGAATCCTAAGATTATCCCTGAGGTCAGTAATGTGGCCTCTGCTCTACATGCTTGTAGTTTTTCTGATTTACTTTTTCTGTAAACCTTTTGGTGTTTCCACTTACCAGTTTCTAATTGAATATTGCTTTGTCTCTGTGAAACTTTCTGTCAGCAGGGCAATTTCATCCAGTTATAGGAAAATTATTCTTTTCATAATATGAAATTAATAAAGCAGTTTACAAAGCAATCTTCCTGTGACACACAAGTCTTTATTTTTTGTTAATGTTACCTTTCCTCTCCTAGATCCCTGGACTCAAAATCTCAATTGTCTTTGACTATTTTTTCTTGTCCTCAACCAACCAGAAAGGATCGTATTCATAATTCAGTATCTGATATTTTAAGAATGTATGTCATACTGTTTTTCAAGGAGTGTGAGTCCACCATCTGCATAAAAATACCTTGATGGGGGAGCTTTTTTCTTTTTGCGGTATGCAGGCCTCTCACTGCTGTGGCCTCTCCCGTTTTGGAGCACAGGCTCTGGACGCGCAGGCTCAGCGGCCATGGCTCATGGGCCCAGCCGCTCCACGGCATGTGGGATCTTCCCGGAGCGGGGCACAGACCCGTGTACCCTACATCGTCAGGCAGACTCTCAACCACTGCGCCACCAGGGAAGCCCGATGGGGGAGCTTTTTGAGAATGTAGGACCTCTGGCTCCTATCTTCCAGACCCACAGAGTTGGATTCCAAAATTTCCATTTATTAGTAAACTCTCCAGGTAATTCTAGTGTACACTGAAGTCTGAGGCCACTATTGTTTGTATGTATGTTGGATATCTGTGTACATATGTGTGTATCATTGTATGTATATTCCATGAACATATGTGTGTTTCATGTCATTAAGTGTAAACAAAGTACGTGGAATAACAGGATGAATACTCCTGAATTCAATGGGCAAAAACGTTAAAAAAGTACAAGACCCTAAAATAGACTGATTATAAGAGTGGTAGGGACAGTGGCAGATGAGGGTACTAGAGTTCAGAGATGCTAAGTACCAAGGTTACCCTCTGCTGTACATCTTGGTGGGGGGCTCTGATCTGGGACATTTTCTATAGGACTTTGTCATCTGGAGGTGGAGAATATTTGACTTTTGTAACTGATAACAAGCTGAGGAAGATCAAACTCAGCAAGACTGAGGCTGTTGTTCTATATTTTGCTTTTTAGTGTTTCCAATGTAGACACTTTGGAAAAGTGTAGACATTTTAATTTTTAGAATAGAGCAGAAAGAAATCTTAAAGTTTCTTCAATCCAGTGTACTTCAAAGTGAGAATTGCCACCTATTACAACTCTTGAAATGAGTTTTGTGGGTCACAAGCAATTTTTTAAAAAGAATAAACCAAAAAACATCAGAGTTCATCACCCATGAGTAGTGTTAAGAATTATTATTTTGAGAAACTTGTTTTAGTTTTACATGTAAGAAATATTGTCACCTTATAAGATGTATTTCTAACTGTAGGTCACAGGGTAAAAAAACGAAGTCATTTTATCAGTCCAAACTTCATTTCACAGATGAGGATACTGGTAGGAAAGTGATTTTTCCAAGGTCACACAGCCAGTGAGTAGTAGAGCTAGGACCAGTTTCCAGTTCAGGGTGATTGTCTCCTCACCACAGTACCTTCACAAGACATGACTTGGAAATTTTTGCAGTGTGTGCTTATTGCCAGTGGTGTGTATGGACAAACTTACACAACTTATACAAAATCACTGTTTATTGATGTTCACACTTTAGTCATCAGAGTCCCTGCATGTTCAATTGAGAAACATATTTAAGGAGGACTCTGACCGTTAATGTTTTGGGGCTGGAATGATCTTTCATTTTCTGTCTAGAGGAAGGGAGAGTCTGATAAAAAAAAATGCACGGGTGAACTTAAGGCACTTCATAAAGGCTAGCTGATGGAGTGATGTTCGTAAATGGCTTTTTGGTCCCTCAGAAAATCAATACTGTGCCTTCTACCCCAATCCTAGATTTCCCAAAGCAGCCTCACTTTTTAAAAAATATGGGAATGAGATTAGAACTTGACTGGTCGAAGGAAAGCAAGGCATCCTCACCAGGGTTTTTGGGGATGGTGGGGGATGAGGACAGACTTTCTGGAAGAAGTAAGGGTCAATATTTTGGTTCAGAGTATGGTTTTTTGAAGAACTGAAATCCCCTCCCATTGGTGTTTCTGAGGGAGCGGGATGATGCAGTCAGAACTTTCTGGAAGTGATAAAGTTCAAGGAATAAGGTCACAATGTGATTGTGGAAAGAGAAATTAACATCACACTCCTGGGAGTTCCGCTTATGGTAGGGGATGAGTACAGAATTTTCTAGAAGCAGTAAAGTTCAGGGACCATGATCAAAACATGATTGCTTAAAGTCGAACTGAAGGAAGTGCCCTTTCCTGGATGTTTCTGTAAGGGTGGAATGAGGCCAGAACTTTCCGGAAAAAAGTAAAAGGGAACCGAGTCAGAAGGTGATTGAAGGAGAACTGAGTATCACGTGAATGCTTCCATTAATTTATATATCCCATAGGAGAGTCAGTTTTCCCTGATCTTGGTGAACAGTACAATCTGACTTTTTAAGGTAATGATGGAGAGATGTCAGTGGGAGTGTCCTAAAGAAGCCTGTAAGGAAATAAAATGAATCTCTTATGAAAACAAAAGAAAAGTGAGTCAACCAGGAACAACAAAAGGAACTAATACATTCATCCCTATCAGTTGTTTATACTTTCATGTTGATAAATTTTTAGTATCTTGAGGAAAATATGTATGTTTTTACAGATTTTCATGCAAGGATTGGGATAGAAGTCTAGTAAATAAGGAGAAAACGGGGAGATCTCTGAGGAGGGTCAACCTTTCAGCAGCATATGCTGTTTTCTTCAAATTACAGAAAATGGAAATATCACTGAGGGAGTATTTAAAGAGACCAGCAAGGAAAAAAATGAACTTACAATGAAAAAAGCAAAAACAAGTAAATCAAATATCATGAGAATAAACAACAAGACAGGTTATCACTCTCAGCCTTTTCAGTTAGTACCTACAAGTGAGTAACTATTTTAGCTTTATTAAGGTACAATTGCACAACATTGTAAATCATCTATACTTCAATTTTTTAAAAATGTACAATTAAAGTTTTAGAAGTACCTAAAGTATTCAATTTGATCTGTTTTACATATATTTAGGCCTATGAAACCATGATCATAATCAAAATAGCAAACACTTCCATCATCTCCCCAAATCTCTTTCATCCCATGTGTAATCTCTCCCTCCTTACACCCCCAACCCCACTCAACCTCTGAGCTGTTTTTTGTCACTATAGTTTTCATTTTATAGTATTTTTAAATATAAAATGAATCATAGAGCACATGCTCTTTTATTTTTGTCTGGCTTCATTCATTAAACAACGATTTTACATGAAATAATAGCATATTCCTTTCTATTGGTGAGTGGTATTACATGGTACGGTGAATGGTTATCCATTCATCTGTTAATGGACATTTAGGTACATTCCAATTTTTGGCTATTACAAATAAAGCTGATATGAATATGCACGTACAAATTTTCATGTAGACATATGTTTTAATTTTCTTGGGTAAATACCTAGGAATGGAATGGCTATGTTGTATGGAAATTGTAAGTTTCATTTTTAAGAAACTGCCAAACTGTTTTTCCAAGGAGGTTTCACCATTTACATTTCTATCAGTAGAGTATTGGAGTTCTAATTTCTCCTCATTCTCAGCAATACTTAGTATGGTCACGATATTTTTGTCAATATTTAAAATTTTTAACCATTCTAAAGAGTGTGTAGTACTATCTTGTGGTTTTCATTTTCATTTCTCTGGTGAATAATGATACACAGCATATTTTGATATTTTGACAATGTTTTTTTTTTTTTTTTAATTTATTTATTTATTTATTTTTGGCTGCGCTGGGTCTTCGTTGCTGCGTGCAGGCCTTCTCCAGTCGCAGAGAGCGGGGGCAACCCTTCCTTGCGGTGCGCGGGCTTGTCATTGTGGTGGCTTCTCTTGTTGTGAAGCACGGGCTTCAGTAGTTGTGGCGCTTGGGCTCAGCCACCCTGCAGCATGTGGGATCCTCCCGGACCAGGGCTCGAACCCGTGCACCCTGCACCGGCAGGCAGACTCTCAACCACTGCGCCACCAAGGAAGCCCTTGACAATGTTTTAATTGAATTTTTTGTTTTCTTTTGCTGAGTTTTAAGAGTTCTTTAAATATTCAAGATATAAGTATTTTATAAGATGTGCAATCTGCAAATATTTTCTCCCAGCATGATTTGCCTTTTCACTCTCTTAACAGTGTCTTTCACAGAGCAAAAGTTTTCATTTTGATAATGTCCAATTTATCATTTTTTTTCTTTTATGGGTGTCATACTTGTAAATATTTTCTTTTGGTGTCATACCTGAAAACTCATTGCCAAAACCAAGATCACACAGATATTCTCCTATATTTTCTTCCAGATTCTTATGCTTTACATTTACATTTTATGATTTACATTGTGTTGTACATGTATATTTAATACATTTAGATATATTTCAATGAAAATTAACATTTAAGTATATTATACTTTGAGTTAATTTTTCTATAAGTTGTGAGGTATGTTTTGAAGTCCATTTTTTTTAGTTATGCATGTCCAGTTATTTTGGTTTCATTTCTTCTTTTCCAATATATGTTTCTTGGGACTTTGTTCATAGACAATAATGTCATCCACAAATATGGAAATTTTTTCTTTACTTTACAATTTGTATATCTTTTATTTCTTTTTCTTGCCTTGTTGCACCAGATAAGACTTCCATTATGATGTTGAATAAGAGTGCTGAGAGTGGATATTCTTGCCTTGTTCCCAGTCTTGAGAGAAAATATTCGGTCCTTCACCATTTAATATGTTAGCTGAAGGTTTTTTGTAGAAGCCTTTTATCAGGTTGTGGACGTTGACTTCTATTCATAGTTTGCTAAGAGTTTTCATCATTAATAGATATCGCATTTTGTCAAAAGACTTCTTTGCATCTATGGCTATGCTCATGTGTTTTTTCTTCTTTGGGTTCTTAATGTGATGGATTGCATTGCTTGATTTTCAAATATTGAATTAGCCTTTCATTCTCGGGATAAACCTCACTTGGTTGCAGTAGATTGTTCTTTCTATATATTGAAAATTTTAATCTGGTAATATGTGGGATATTGGTTTTAGTTTTCTTTATTTGTACTATATTTCTCTGCTTTGGTATCAGAGTAATGTTGACATTGCAAAATGAGTTGGAATGTATTTCTTCCTTTTCTGTATTAGTTTTCAATTGCTGTCATAAGAAATTACCACAAACTTAGAGCCTTAAACAATACAAATATATTATCTTATGATTATCTAGGTCATAAGTCTCACCTGCCAAAAATCAAGATGTCAGCAGAGCTGTATTCCTTTCTGGAGGCTCTAGGGGAACATCTGTTTCTTTTCTCACAAAGACTATTGGCAGAATTTAGTTCCTTGTGGTTGTAGGACTGAGATCCCTGTTTTCTTACTGACTATCAGCTAAAGGTCATTCCCAGCTTCCAGAAGTCACCCACATATTTTGGCTCATGACCCTCTTTCTCCATCTTCAAAGCCAGCAATGGCTGGTAAAGTGCTTATTACATTTTGAATTTCTCCTTCTCCTTCTATCTCATCTCTCTGACCTAGATTGGAAATGTTCTCTGCATTTAAGGATTAGATTGGGCTCACATGGATAATCCAGGACAATCTCTTCATCTCAAGGTCCAAACCCTTAATCAAATCAGCAAAGTCCATTTTGCCATGTAACAAAACATGTTCATAGGTTCCAGGGATTAGGGTGTGGATATTTGTAGGATCATAATTCTGCCTACCACATATTCTATTTTCTGGAAGAGAGTGTGTACAATTGGTGCTTTTTCTTCTTTAAATGTTTGGTAGAATTTGCCAGTGTAACTATCTGGGCCTAGAGTTTTCTTTCTGGATGGTTTTAAACTATGAACTTGATTCTTTTAATAGTTGTAGGGCCATTGAGTTTATCTATTTTATCTAGGGTGCTGTTTAAATTAGACAATATCTATTGATTTGTGTTCAAATTAACTGTCTCCTTCCTCTGTCATCTCCATACTTCCATTGAATCCATCATGTCAGTTTTAAAATTTAGTTATTGCATTTTACAGTTCTAAAACTTACATTAAGTTCTTTTTATATTTATTTCTTTGCTGATAATTTCATTTTTAATTAGTTTTTCAAGAGTGATGGCTCTTTTGAGCATTTTTATAATAGTTGCTTTAAAGGCTAGCAAATATTTACAGACAGCATCTGTCATCCCATCATTGGTGTCTGTTGACTGTCTTTCCCCATGCTTTTTGAGATTTTCATGGTTTCTTATATGCTGAGTAATTTTGGTTCGTATATGGGACATTGAATATCGTGTTACTAGATTTTGGGTCTTGTTTAAATCTATCAGTTTGATGGCACTTTGGATTCTGGTGTTCTTTCCCAATACATCTGCCATTTAATGTTTCCTTTACAGAGAACTCAAATAGCTGCACCACACATTCTGTCTGGTTTTTCACAACTGTGTTCAGTGCTACAGAAAGTTAGAATGTGCCTATTCTAACTTACTTGGAATGAGAACAGCACTGTTTAAATCTTTATGTTTACTTTTAATTTTTTAACTTGAAGAAAAATCACAAACTTAGAGAAAATTGCAAAAACAGTACAGAGAATTTTTTTCCCTGAATTATTTGAGAGTAATGCCAGCCTGATGCCCCGTTAATCTTATGGTATGCAGAATTTGAAGAGGGCCCCTATGTTTTTCACCTCCTACCATTATGTTACATATATGGCAAAAGGGAGATTATTCAGGTGGGGCTAATTTAATCACACAAGCCCTTCAAAAGGAGAAAATTTTATATGGCTGTTGGCAGAAGGGAAGTGAGAGAAATTGGAAGCATGATAAAGCTTGGATGCATCACCATTGCTGGTCTGAAGATGGCAGGGGTAAAGTGCAAGGACAGAGAGAAACCTCTAGGAGCTGACAGCAACCCCCCATCAAAAGCAAGCAAGGAGATGGGGATATCAGTCCTATCACTGCAAAAAAATTGAATTCTGCAAACAACCTGAATGAGCTTTGAAGGGGCTCTTCCCCTGATCCTCCAGATAAGAGCCCAGGACAGCCAACACCTTGATTTCAGCCTCGTGAGACTCTAAGCAGAGAACTAGTCAAGCCCTCCCAGACTATTGACCTACAGAACTGTGAGCTAATAAAAGGCATTGTTTTAATCTGCAAAGTTCATGGTAATATATTACACAGCAGTAGAAAATGAACATAACCCCAAGCATCTTTAGTGCACATTTTCCACAAACACAGACATTTTCCAGCATAACCACAATACAATTATCAAAATCAGAAATTAACATTGATACATTACTACCATCTAAACTCAGACCCCAGTGGATTTTTAGCAGTTATTCTAACAATGGCAAAAGAATCCAGTTCAGAATC